>NW_026988450.1:24805000-26005000 GCF_030222135.1 Aotus nancymaae
TTCTTAGACGGATACAAATTCCTCATGTTGCTTAATTGACTTTGGAATACAAAGAATGATGCCCTTCTCCCAAGATATTTCAGAATGCAGTGTCAGGAGTCAGTATTAAAATAAATCACATCAATTGAAGGAAAAAAGAGGAAAAGGAATGGAGGAAAAGGTTTAAAGAGCCAGTTACAGTGTAAATTTCAATGCTTAAACAATGTAATAGTAATATGATGTATGGGTCTACATTAGTAGAACATCAGTTTAAAAGTAGTGTTAGTCTTCTTTCCATATTTCAGTAGCTTTATTCTCCTCCTTGTCCCAATTACTTGGTCATTCAGGTGTGCAAGTGGTTTTTTAAAAATGGAAACATTGGCCGAGCATGGTGGCACACACCTGTAATCCCAGCACCCTGGGAGTCCGAGCTGGGCGGATCACAAGGTCAAGAGATCGAGACCATCCTGGCCAACATGGTGAAATCCCGTCTCTACTAAAAATATGAATTAGCTGGGTGTGGTGACACCCACCTGTAGTCCCAGCTACTTGAGAGACTGAGGCAGGAGGATCACTCGAAGCCAGGAGGTGGAGGTTGCAGTGAGCTGAGATTGCGCCACTGCACTCCAGCCAGGCAACAGAGTGAGACTCCATTAAAAAAAAAAAAAAAAAGAAAAGAGAAAAGGAAAAGAAAATATTTATTGGTCAATCATTTATTTTCCTAAGTCATATATTCCTATAGTCACTGATTGCCTTTGTTTAAAAGAATCTACAAAAAAAAAAAATCATTAATTAATTTGACGTATCTAAATGACTGCAGTAAGCTTGTTATACTTATCTCTTGCTAGTGAACTTTTTTGAGGTATATTTGGTGGCCTGGCCATTGTGTTTACTTTTTAGATATTCATCTTATTATTCTTTCAGTTTCTGTCAAACATAATGACCAATTCTTTAAAGGACCTGAGGAGAAAAATTACAAGTTTATATAGACTGTATTATAAACTTAGTGCATTTTCCCTGCAAAATTTAAATGTTTTTCCTTCATATTTTATTTGTTATCCCTAGCCAAATAATCCTGTGAGAAATTCTAGGTCTAGAATAATTGTAAATGCTCACAGTACTTTATTTATATTTTTATTTATATTTTTGAAAGCTAGCAACAATTATTTATAAAATGAATAATTGTCCTTTGACCTATAATTTTTCTGGTGGCAGCCAACAGACTATTGCTTGGCTATTGCCTATGTCTGTGACCACAAGAAAAATATCCAATTGGAAAATAAAGCTTCCTAATAGTGGAGATTTAGGATTAGCAATGTGCAGAGTTCTATAGATGGTTTAGAATTAATTAGCAGGAGAGGTTCTCATAGTTATCTAAAACATATCAAACAATATCTCATTTTGGTGTCAAAAGAGACCTAGCCATCTAAAAAGTGTTCTAGTTATACCCAATTCAGCAGAATATAATCTGAAAAATGACTGGATTTGGAGTCAAAAGAACTTGCCTGGAATCCCAGCTTCAAATTTATTAGCTTATTTAATATTTGACAAGTTGATTTACCTTTTGAAATCTTAGTACACTGGAGTATAAATTTGGAATAACAACTTACCTTAAAGGGTGATATTCAGGATAGTCTAAGCACATATTAGATGTTCAGTATATGATAGTTCAATCTTAGTCTAATGCCAAAATGACATAATGAAAATATCAAATGCAACTGAAAATAGGCAATCTTATTTTTTGTGTATTATTATTCTTTACTTTGAGTCATATGAAATAATAAATTTCATTGACACAAACTTACTCCAAAATATTTTGTTTCCAAAGTTATAACTATTTATATTTGGTTTGGAGAACAGTAGACATTTGTTTTATCTTTATCTAAATCCATGAGTTTTAAATAGATAATGATTACTATTGTTTTCAACCTTTCCATTACCATTTCCAGAATTTTAGAAGCTTTTAAGTAATTTTTCTTTCTTGCATTTATGTTGTCAATAGAAAAACTGGACCAGTATCATTAAGATAATGATGTGATATCATAAAATAAGAATCATGATTTGTCATATTGCTAACACCAAATAGCATAAGGGCAATTCTATTTATTCTGATGGAAAGAAACTATTCTTATTTTAAAGGAAGACTTAGAGCCAAGCCTGAATATGAAGTAAGTTAGAAAATGTTTAGATATTCATCTTATTAATCTTTCAGTTTCTGTCGAACATAATGATCAATTCTTTAAAGGATCTGAAGAGAAAGTTTATAAGTTTATATAGACTGTATTATAAAGTTAGTGTTCCTGCAAAATTTAGTGGTTTTTCTTCACATTTTATTCGTTATCCCTGGCCCAAATAATCCTGTGAGAAATTTTAGGTCTAGAATAATTGTAAATGCTCACAGTACTTTCATGTCTATGTAAATATTTGAATTTTTCTTTTCACTTGTTCTCTCCTCTTCATTCTTTTTCTCAGAAATTTCAATATCTTGCTTCCATAATAAAGACAAAGTGGAAGGAAACCAAAAATCAACCCCCAGACATCACTCAACTCAATTTTTCTCTGACCTAGTCTTTTTATTAATTTCTTATTTTCTTCAGTTTTTCAGTAATGAATACATAGAACTTTCTAGATTGTACTGACTTTCACAGCATCTACTTTTTTCATATTTCCATTAATATCTATTCCTTAGGACTTATTCAACTTCAGGTCTACATTTTTTTGACTCATCTTCCAAAACTGAATTTCTCATTTTCTATTGCTGCTAGGCAATGCCAGAGACAAGATTAAGAATTTATGATTTCTGTTATCTATGCATTTTCAGTCTGATAGAGAAAATAAAATGCATCAACCAAAGAAACCATGTGTATAAATCAGGATTCTCCAGAGAAACAGAATCAATAGTAGACAGATAGATAGATAGATAGATGATAGATAGCTAGATAGCTAGATAGATAGATTTGTAATCAGCAATTTGCTCATGGAATTGTAGAAGCTGACATGTCTCAAGATATGGAATTGGTAAGCTGGAGACCCAGGAGAGCTTGCTTGTTGTGTAGTTCCAGTTTGGAAGCTGGTAGGCTTAAGACCAAAGAAGGGTAGATGTTTTAGTTTGAGTCTGAAGACAGAATGAAGTACAATGTTCCAGCTCAAGCAGTCAGGCAGGTGAAATACCCTCTCACTTAGTAATTTTATTCTATTTAGGTCTTCAGCTGGATGGATGAGGCTCATCTACATTAGGGAGGACAATCTACTGTAATTAATCTACTGATCTAAATATTAATCTAATTAATAAACACCACCACAGATACACCCAGAATGTTTAACCAAATGTCTAGGCATCCTGTGGCTCAGTTGAACTGATACATAAATTAACTGTCAGCCACCAGTGAGCTAGGGACTGTAATCCATTTAGTAGCTCTGAATAAATGATGCTGAAATCAACTTCAGCAGCCTGACTTCTCACCTCTATTCTAATCTTATAAATTCTTTACTTCCCACAAAATACCTCTATGTGGATATTCTTTGTTCACTCAAAATTCCTTATATTTAAATAAAAATAACGTTGCAATTACTTTCTTATCCCTGTCAATATCTTGATTAGTGGCAATATTAATCTTTTTATTTTCCTGGCTTTATAATCTCCTCTGACACTTTTTGCATTAATGTTCCATTACCATAACTACTACTAGATTGTATCAAGTTTTACTTTTAAGTGTCTCAGATTTACTCACTTATTCCCACTCCCATGATGCGAGGTCACAATTTTATAATTCCGCATCTGGATTACTACAACAGCGTCCAGATCCAACCTTGTGTCATTAATTTCTTTTATTGGTAATTCATTTAAATATCAGATCAGACTTCCTACAGCACAATTTCTTTCTTGTGATCCTTCAGCCCCTGGAAATACTCAGGGCTTACTATGGCAAAACCTATCATGCCTGCTCTCTTCATGAAATTTTTTAGTTTCTCAAAAATCTGACCTTAGTTATTGATATGGTGTTGCTGTATGCCCACCTAAATCTCATCTTGAATTGTAGCTCCCATAATTCTCATGTGTCATGAAAGGGACCCAGTGGGAGGGAACGGAATCATTAGGGTGGGTCTTTCTTTTGCTGTTCTTGTGATAGTGAATAAGTCTCATGAGATCGGATGGTTTTATAAAGGGGAGCTCTCCTGCACAAGCTCTCTTGCCTGCCACCATGTAAGATGGGACTTTGCTCTTCTTTTGTCTTCTGCCATGATTGTGAGGCCTCCCCAGCCATGTGAAACTGTGAGTCAATTAAACCTCTTTCCTTTATAAATTACCCAGTCTCGAGGATGTCTTTATTAGCAGTGTGAGAACAGATTATTGATCTATTCTTCTCTCCAGCCTTCCTAACTTAAGCCTTTGACACAGTCTTCACAATTGTTCTTAGTTCCTCTTTCTACCCCTCCATATAGACTTTCCTTCCTTATCATTGCTCATGATACTCCCTGGCTATGCTCTTCCTCTTTAATCCCAGACCAAATTGAATCCACTTTTTATGATCAAACATCAGTTAAGCCAACCTTTCTGACTCAATGAAAACTTATTTTGACTACTTAGAGTCTCCGTCATCTCTGCATTTTTATAGCATTTATAACCTGTCTCCCCTAGCACTTCATCATATATTTATACATATTAGTACATTAACATTTCATATTCATTTGCTTTGCTCCTCCTGAATACAATGTCTATGTATTATACTTAATAGTACATGTAAATATTTAATAAAAATATTAACTGGCAAATGTGCTTTTACTTTTTTAATGCAAAATATCACAGAACTTTTCCAAAGATAATTCCATATATTTGGACTGTGGTACTTGTGTGTTATTTTAAACCTGTTAGTATTCTGCTCCCAAAATATAATACTTGAGCGGGAAGTGACCTATAGTATCTGTGTATATAGCTCATGAGTCACAAATGTATGAAGTAATTTCCCAGTGGAGGGAGAAAAAGACTAAATATCAACATCTGGGATATAGTTAGTAAATGAAAGAGGGAATGAAGGTGGGAAAGCACCTTTATATACTGTGTTTTTTCTCCAGATTGTCTGGATGAAATTGAATGGTGTATGATATACATGTTACTAACCAGCAGGACATGCTTTATATTCTAAAATTTTTCTAAATGAACAGTTGATGAGATGGATTAAAAATGTAGGCAACCTAGGAAAAGATGATCATGAAACACCACTACTGATTAGACTTGTGGGACGAGGCAGAGGAATTCCCACTTAAATTGGAGATTGTTAGCAAGTACACTATGAGATGCTCCAATAATTATCACATCATGAAAACCACCTTTCCTGATAGGCTTGCTGAAAACCAAACTGAGCCTTTATACGCCAGCAATAACCTAAGACAGCATTTTGCAAAATTCAAACATAACCTTCCCTTCTGTGTTAAATGTGTATGTGCCATGGTTTTCTGTTTTTTTGTTTTTTTAGGATGTTCATGTTTCAATAACAATCAAAGTTTTAGTTACCTCTATTATTATTAACTATCTAGTTAAATAATTAAACAGATGAAATAGTATTATTAGACACCCTTTAAAATCTATAAGAATAAACTTCTGTGATTCAGGAAATAGATAATTCAGTGAGAAGATTTTTCTTTTCCTATACATTAATGAAGCAGCAATCTTGATTAGTTTAATTGCATTAGTAGATGGTACATTTCAACAAATATATTTCATATAATTCATCTTTGTATTTATGCTGTGTGTATGAGTTTGTTAGAACAGATTGACACTCCCTAACAGTCAACAACAGGAGGAGCTAGATTTAGGCTTTAGTGGAATTAACGGTCTGCTGGGAATAAGTAGCTAGTCCATTCTCTGTATCAAGAATTCTCCAAATTGCTTCCTCAGAGGCCATTGTAACATTCCTGACATTTTTTTGCACTTATTATAAAGTAGGGATAGTTTCTGTTGTCCTTGCACCAGGCCTGGGCTTTTCCCATAGACTCTTGAAAATCACTCAAGTTAATCTTGCTACCCAAAATCACAGGAGAAAATGTCTTAGGTCTTTGACATCTGCATAATGTATGAATTCTTTCCTGTGGTGCCTGAATTCTGGAAGCTTTGGATATTATCCACAGTAAAATTAAGAAGGCTGCAGTCAGATCCTCTGTAACACAGGTTCTTGGACTTCTGAAACAATTTGTTCAACTTTGTCCCAGTCTGCCTGGGGAAAAAAATGCTCATCTACTTTTCAATTTTTATTTAAAAAATTAGTACTTATTGAATGGAACACCTGCATGTATCGATTGTATTAACTACATATTTATTCATAAGAGAACTCTTCGCAACTCCACTAACTCTGAGAAAAATTACTTTTAAAATGTTATTTTTTTTTAACAATTGCTTGTCACAAGATCTTAACCTCTAGAACCAAATTAAACATTTCCAGTGCTTTTTATCCCCTCCTGTGAATTTGAGGTTCCACTAGGTATCTTGAGATTCCATTAGGTATTTGAGATTCCATTATCTTGAAGAACTTCCTTAAGTATTACTTACAGAGCAGGTCTGCCAGGAGTAGATTTTACTCAAGTTCTTTTCTGAAAATGTCCTTATTTCAACCTTATTTTTGAAGAGTGATTTTAATAGATATAGAATTTTGGATTGATAAGGTTTTTTTTTTTTTTTCGCAGCACTTTAATGATGACTTTTCATTGGCAAGACCCAAAATGTGACGTGCTAATGGGAAGTTGTAGAATGTAAAATAAAAATGAAAACTGCTAAGATCAAGGAATAAATATACCAAATTATTAGGATGAGTTTTCTATGAAGATGAAAGACTCTTCTATTATGGTGTCAGAAATCCAAATGGAAAGAGTGACAATAAACCATGTACTGATTTCTCAGTGGCTAAGGGTGAGTTATCAAAAGGTCGGAACGTGACACTAGTGAAGAAGGGAGAAGCCAAATGTTCATTGGTTTTTAAATCCAATACTCTTTTATTAATAGTTTTAAATAATTTTTTTATCTGAAGTATTTATTGGTAATCCTCTGAGAGTGGTCTTCTTTTCTGTTTTGGGCTTTCTCTAGACCATTTCCTTTTTAACTGTGATGATTTCCCCTGTCATCTTCTCACTTAGCAGAGTTGCCCCATCAATGTGGTTTTATATTAAACAGCATGGTTCTGTAAAAATTTAGGGGTAACTTTCAAATAGAATTTTCACCTAATAATCTGCTTTGTAACTTTCTATTTATTGATGCTATATAGCAATAATCTTTTCTGATCTGATCATATCCCATTCAATCATATCTGATTATATCCCATTCCACACTCCAAACTAGAACAAAAATTAATAACTTATTGCTCACGATTTATCCATTGTTTTCCACCCATCTGGGTCATAAGCACATTATCTTTTCTATGTGGAATGTCCTTTTAAGCTATCACTAAATCTTCTCTAATTCATTAATCCCAACTGTATGTAAATTAACACCCATGTGAAACATTTCTAAATTCAACTTCAACAGCATACGATAGCAAACAAATTCTGGTTGCCCAAATTAGTCTCTTAGCACCCTGATTTGCCATTTTCATTGTATCATATTGTTTTCTTTGAAGTTGTTTCTTTGGAGTGCATGGCTTGAAACTGTATCTTAGATTTGCTCCTAGTCTCTTATCATACTGCATGTATCTGACTGTCATCTTATCATTCATATCCTATCTACAGATAAAAATGGAAAAATCCTTCAGAAGCTTCTATGTTGTTTACTTTTTCCATTTACTAACATTATTAAGCATGAATTATATGTAGTTTTTTTAAAACGAAGAGAAATTTAAATTGAATTGTGTAGAGATGTTTGCTTGCCTTCATTTTCTCAAATAAAATGAGATGAAGTAATTCCTAAGACAATTTCCACCTGCCACATATAATTGTTTAAGGTAAATGCAAAAGATGTCTCCTGTCTTTCTCCAAAAGTACAATAATTTTCCATCTTTAATAGCATACAAAGAAACAATAGTTTAGCTAATCAGTTATTATTCTGCTATCACTCTTCTCCTAAACGTATGATCTAGACTAATTTTGTATGCTACCTTCATTTTGTGCAACCCCATAACTTCTTCTAATAGTTTTTGGACATAAACAGTCACACATAAAATGCTCTTTAAGATAAAAAATACATATTTGACAGGTAGGTCTAATAATATATTATTAACCCAGATAGCTGTACACATCTCAAAAGAAGCCTACAACTTACCACCTTTGTGATTTTCTCTTCATTCCCTGAGTGAACTCACTGAAATACAGTTTTTTTCCCAATAATTCATTGATAACTATTTCCAAAATATTATAAAAAATTTTGCCATTTCTAAGTAGAATTGTCCCTTTTCAAACTTGACCCAACATGATCAAAACTACATTTTGACCCTTTTTCCCCAATCAGCTTTTCCTCCTGCATTTTATCTAAGAAGTCTTTTCACTCAGCTGTTGCTTGAAATCTTCTCTTGTCTTTATTTCCATCTCATTATTCTACTTTCTATGCCATAAACACTTCAGCTCCTGTAAAGTCTCTTACCTTTATTTCTGCTGTTGATCTTGTCAGAGGCATGTGAGCCAGAGCAACTCCATCTTGAATAGGAAGAGCTAGGTAAAATGAGACTGAGACCTACTGGGCTGCATTCCCAGATAGTTAAGGCATTCTAAGTCACAAGATGAGACAGGAAGTTGGTACAAGATATAGGTCACAAAGACCTTGCTGATTAAACAGGTTGCAGTAAAGAAGCTGGCTAAAACCCACCAAAATCAAGATGGTGATGAGAGTGACCTCTGGTCGTCCTCACTGCTATACTCCCACCAGTGCCGTGACAGTTTACAAATGCCATGGCAATGTCAGGAAGTTACCCTACATGGTCTAAAAAGGGGAGGCATGAATAATCCACCCCTTGTTTATCATATCATCAAGAAATAACCATAAAAATGGAGCGGTCATTCTTTTGTTCCTTTACTTTCCTAATAAATTTGCTTTCACTTTACAGACTAGCCTTGAATTCTTTCTTGCGTTGAGATCCAAGAGTCCTCTCTGGGGGTCTGAATCCAGATCCCTTTCCTGTAATAATCTGAAACTGCCTTTGCAAGAATTATATCAGTGAAAAAATGATGACAGTGAAAAGAGATCTGAGCTAACCCACTAACCAGGCATCTCGCTTTTTCCCTAATTATTCCTAGGCTACTATGTCAAGCTAACTTTGGAAGACATTTAGGCTACAGTTTCAATGATATTAGGCCTTGCCCAAAACTCAACTGCTTTTATAAAGCTAATGGAGGTCATCAGTCTGGAAGAGGAGAGGAGCCTGAGTGCTGCTAAGATACAGACATCAGTGATTGTCGGCCATTATTGTAGAGGTTATAAGATATGCAACTTCCCCAGTCACTCCTGCAAATAACATGACTAATGTAGATTGGCCTTTGAGATACCCACTCAGGTTTTTTGCATGCCTGACACCCATAACTCTACCTGGACCCACCAACCCCATTCCTGTGGCCCCATTCAGAAGCAATTCAGCCCACAGGAGAACAACTTCCATTCGCTATGATTTCATCTCTGTCCCAACCAATTAGCAGCAAGTACCTGTCACCTGGCTCCCGCAACCCCTTCCCCAAACTGCCTTTGGAAAACCCCTAATCTAAGAGCTTTGGAGGAGATGATTTGAGTCTTACTCCATCTCCCCTATGGCATGGCCAGCCTCCTGTCTATTAAACTCTTTCTCTACTGCAATACTGTGGTCTTTCTTTATGCAACAGGCAAGAAGAACCCCTTGGGTGGTTAAAAATTGCTCTTTCTCTACCACAGTGCTGTGTTTTTTCTTTATGCAGTGGGCAAGAGGAACCCTATGGGTGGATTAACACCCTTCTCTGTTGAAATTCTATTTTTTTCTCATGATTCTGATAAAATGCTTTTTTTTCTATGAAGTTTTCCCTATTGTGCTAATTAGAAATGATCACTCATAAAGTTGATAATGCTATGTTTTTACTTTTGAAATTTTACTGATTAACTTTTTCTTGAGCTATGACTACTGTGTATATCTTTTGCCTTACTCAAGCATGAGTTGCTTGAGGGAAGGGACTGGGTCTATCCATGTGTCAATCTTCAGTGGACAGCATTTATTTCTAATTCATAGAAGGGTCTCAATAAATGTTTGCCAAAGGTTTTCTACTGCTGTTGAAATGATACTTTTCAAAGGTATCATATCCTGAAATACATATAAAATATATTTGACTAGAAATATATTAAGGGACAGCTATCTATTGAAAAACAGCTGCGTAATGATCTTGACTTTACCTAAAAGGATGTGTGAAGAACATGTTAGAGTAGGTATATAGTTGGCATGAGCAGTGCAGGAGAGAGCTGTCCCCCACCCCACTAGGAATGTGAGGCAACCATCAGGTGATGGTCAGGCAGTTGTCACACTGACTCTCTACTTGGTTGTAGCCAGTTCCAGGAAAGGCAATCTCATAATAGACAGAAACACCTGAAACTGGTGATCAGGAGCTTCCTAGTAATATCTCAGGAGTTGGGTGTCTAGGCTGAAGCTTCTTCACTAAGGGGCAAAATGGCGAGGTTTAACTGGTATATGAGCTTCTGAGGACATTCCACTGGTAAACAGAACACCTCAGTGAGCATGCATACAACTCCAATAAACACACTGTACATGCTCCCTTTCCAAGCGCTAGAAGACCATTGCACATACAGACAACCCCAGCCAAGGGAAGAATTAGGGGAGAAGGGATGCGAGACCCCAGAAGTATGCCACCATATAAAACCCTAAGTCAAAAGGTAAAATCCTGAACTTGTCCTCCAAGATGCCCACTTGACCCTCTTCGAAGTGTAGTTTACTTTCTTTTCATTCCTGCTCCAAAGCTTTTTAGTAAACTTTCACTCTTGCTCTAAAATTTGCCTCTGTTTCTTCTCCTATCTTATGCCCCTCAGTTGAACTCTTCTTTCTGAAGAGGCAAGAATGGAGGTTGCTGCAGACCCATACAGATTCACCACCAGTAACTCTGATACCTGCCACTGCTAACAAACAGGCCAACACGCAGTGCTCACCTTACTGTAGATACAACAAGCGCAGGCCCATGATGTGGGTTTTGAGTCTATGGGTTCACATTCAGTCTTTGCATACATATTAGTGGTGTTTAGGAGTGGTTAGAGACCACTGTTTTCTATATTGAAAGAGTGCATGATTATCATACACTATCTTAATATATCAAGAGAAAATGCCACTTCAGCTCCTCTTTCCCCCTTCAAAGTTTTGCTGTTTTCTTACCTCAGAAATGGACTCTACTAATTTCTTTTCTTTGATAACATCACAGATAGATGTTACCAATATATATAAGCCAAGAGAAAAAAAGGCAGCTGCCCTTTACAGTTTTCAGTGCTGTCAAATTTTCTTTGCATTTCCAAATGTGCAAAGCCATTAACACATCTCCATTTGGCTAAAATCTCATTAAAGATCACTTCTGACATGAGGTCCAACCTCAGCCAGAGAACTGATGTGGGATACTTCCAGGGATTATCTTGTCATTTGAATATCGAAGAAAGGGAGGTTGCATGACCCAAGACTCTGGACCTCCTTCCCATCCTAGAGCTCAGGATCTCAGAGCTTTTGGCTCAGAACCTCTGCCAGAGTGAAGTTGTGGTTCTCTGAGTTGGTCATTGTTATTATTATTCCAGTCTCCAAGGCAAAACACATTGTGTGACCAGCGATGTAGGTAGTGCCAAAAACCACCTGGAAAAGACCCATAGCTGTCACAGGGCCACATTGAAATGTGAATCATTGAAACTGCTGACCACTACAAAACCAAGACAATTTTGTTTTTTTGCCCTCAGCCGGATAACAGTTAAATAAAAGGACCAAAGTGAAGGTATTTAGAAGAGTTCAACTTGCTAAAAGTGACATTTATTTTCTTCTGACTTACTATGGCCCACATAATGTTATTCTAACTGACCTATTTAGAAACATTTAAGAGTAATGTAACAAGCAGTTGGTGGAGGATTGGCAATTTTCTTAAGCTGGTTCATGCGTCACTCTGCTTTTGTTTGTCCAGCTGCCAGTATAAATTATGATCTGTTGAAGTGGATCTTGCTTGGCGTTCTCTGAAGTTGGCCCGAACATTTGAATAATCACATGTACCTCTTTCTGAACAAGTGCATCATTCGATGTACTAACGTAGCTCGGATGATGCACAGATATTCTGTGAGTACAGAGGCAATCACTATTGGTGGGAAAATGAAGCAAGGCGAAAGACCAAAGGACACTTGTGTTTGTGCAGTTCTAAATGTTACTCAGTGTGCTGGAACAGTGTGACACCAAGACCTCAATGATGTGTCTAGACATCTGGGATTGCACAGATGTTCCCACTGAATCTCTTTACTGCCTGTTTACCCTACACACTCCCTCTTCCTTTCTCCTTATCAGTTTCTTCCTCCACTTTTCCAAGTAGCCACCTCCTTCAGGAATTGGTGTAGGCTCCTCTGGCAGCTGGTCTGACCACCTCACACTGAAGTTAACAGTGGCATTATGAACAGTGTGGGAGAATGTGACCCTTAGAGATAGACAGTTGCTTCCTTTTGATTTGTTTTTCTTTCTTTCACTACACTAAGTTTACGTTTCTCAAAAATGTAATTCTATTACTCCCTTCCCAACCATGTACAATTTTTTTTGAGACAGAGTTTTGCTCTTATTGCCCAGACTGGAGTGCAATGGCACAACCTCAGCTCACCACAACTTCTGCCTCCTGGGTTCAAGTGATTCTCCTGCCTCAGCCTCCCAAGAAGCTGGGATTATAGGGCTATGCCATCACACCCAGCTAATTTTTGTATTTTTAATAGAGACGGGGTTTCTGTATGTTGGTCAGGTTGGTCTTAAACTCCTGACCTCAGGTGATCTGCTCGCCTTGGCCTCCCAAAGTGCTGGAATTACAGGTGTGAGCCACTGGGCCCGGCCATCAGAACATGTTTCTTTTCCTCTTCCTTACAAAATCTGGACATTCTCCTTCTTTTCATCCTTTGCCCTTCTACCTCCTCACTCTCACAATTTCTCCCCTCCTCTCAGGGTTCTTGGACACCAGCAGAAATGCGCCAGATGTGCTACGTCATACATACATGTGTGTATAATTGTGTGCTAAGTGCTTTTCGTAGGTTACTCCTTTTTAATTCTCACAACAACCCAGGGAGGTAGATTATAATCCCTCTTTTAAAGAGGAAAAAAATCAGGTGTAAGAAGGTTAGATGACTTGCTGACAAGCCTACAGCTGGGAAGCAGTAGAGCTGGACACACACTGGAGGTGGCTGTGTGTTTCCAGAGGACATGCTCTCAACTGCCCTGCTGGGCTGCCTCCCACCTTTCTTCCCCAGTATAGAAGTTTGTGGTAAATGTGAGGCTGACACTTGAATAAGCTGGAGGTATCCTAGAGCTAGGAAAAAAGAAGGAAGAAGTCTTGAGGTTTAATATCCACCATCTCCTGAAAAAGAAAAATACAATTTTCTGTGTTATAGATATTTTTCAGCTTTTGGGTACCACTTGTTACTTTTCAGATCCTTGAAGAGTTGGCTTGAAGATGTGGTCTTTGGCCAAGTTTACAAATTTAGGGGAGTTAAGAGATTACATTGCTGACGTTACATTGTAGTAGGAGTACGTACACTTAAAAAAAACCCCTATGTTGAATAAACAACTGGAAATTACAAGAAAAGTGGGTAATATGGGATGACTTTTCCACCACAATGTTGGGAAATTGTTCTCATTGCTTTAGTTACTGTTAATCAGAGATAGATATTGCACATTGTGGTTTGTGAAGGACAATTCAACTTGAGACATTAAAGGGGCACACATAAAAGGTATCTTTCATATGAGTTTCTAAGGGTTTAGTTTAATCACAATGCAAGGATTTTTGTATCATTTTCTTTCACTCATACTATGGTCATTACTTCTCATTAAGCTAGGTTGCCTTTAACTTTTTGATGTGTAAATAACTGAACAACCAAAAAGCATTTATTGAGTCTATATTATGCACAGATTACCTTTCTAGATACTATGGGGCTACAGAGGATTATAGTCTTTGTACACAAAACAAAACTGTGATGTGTGGTAGTTAGCAGATTGATCCACATAAAAGAGAAGGAATAATATTTAATCAAATACAAAATAGAGAGATATCATTGATAGGATAATTCAGAAAAATGAGATAAACATTGGTTTACACTACCTCCTCTCGTCACTAAAAAGGTTTTGAAACAAAGCACTTGAGACAACTTGTGGAAGTAGTTAATACCTTGTAGAAAAGATCTGCAGAGGTGAAGAGAGAATGAGTTTACACCACTGCGGAGACATACTGTGAAGACTGGATGACAGCACATTTGCTTACAACATGGCTTACTGAATATTTTAAGCCCACTATTGGGATCTACTGCTCAGAGAAAAAGATTTCCTTCAAAATATTACTCCTCATTGACAATGCATCTAGTTACCCAAGAGCTCTGATGGAGATGCACAAGGGGATTCATGTTGCTTTCATGCCCGCTAACACAACATCCATTCTGCAGCCCATAGGTCAGAAGTAATTCTTACTTTCACATCTTATTATTCAAGAAATACATTTTGTAAGGCTATAGCTGCTGTAAATAGTGAATCCTATGGTGGATCTGGACAAGGTAAATTAAAACCTTCTGGAAAGGATTTATCATTCCAGATGCCATTAAGAACACTTATGATTCATGGGATGAGGTCAAACAGTCGCATTAACAGGAACTGGAGTGAGTTGGTTCTAATCCTTACAGATGACTTTGAGAAAATCAAGACCTCAGTAAAGGATGTAACTGCAGCTGTGGTAGAAAAGCAAGAGAACTAAAATTGGAAGTGAAGCCAGAAGATGTAACTGAATTTCTTCAATCTCATGATTGAACTTAAACAGATGAGTTCCTTCTTATGGATGAGCGAAGAAAGTGGTTTCTTCAGATGAAATCCACTCATAGTAAAGATGTTGCAAACATTGTTGAAATGAAAACAAAGATTTACAATATTTCATAAACTTAGTTTATATAGCAGCATTAGGATTTGAGAGAATTGACTTCAACTATAAAATAAGTTTTACCATGAATGAAATACTATCAAATAGCATTGCATGCTACACAGAAATCTTTTGTGAAAGGAAGAACCAACTGATGGAGCAAAGTTTTTTGTTGTCCTATTTTAAGAAATTGCCACATTAACCCCAACCTTCAGCAACCACCACCCTGATCAATCAGCAACTGTCAACATTGAGATAAGACCCTCCACCAGCAAAAAGATTATAAGTTGCTTAAGGCTCACATGGTAGGGAGCGTTTTTTAGGAATAAAGTATTTTTAAATTAAGGTATGCACATTTTTAGGCATAATGCTATTGAACATTTAATATGATATAGTATAGTGTAAATATAACTTTTTATATTCACTGGGAAAACAAAAAATTCATGTGACTCATTTTATTGTGATATTCACTTTATCGTGGTGATCTGAAACTGAATCTACAAGATCTCAGAGGTATAACTGTAGTCTCTTCTGGTATTACTGAGTTTGAAGTTATCTCTTAGAAGGTAGTGTGGAGTATGAGGTTGGGGTTTGAGTGAGAAGTTTAGTCTGAAGATAATGACCTTTCAACAACTTTCTTAGAGAAGAACTGTTGAGAGATAAGGGAACCAAGGCCTGTGATTTAAGGCAGTGGTCCCCAACATTTTGACACCAGAGACTGGTTTTGTGGAATCCAGTTTTTTCATGGACCAGGGAGGGGGTTGATACAAGTACATTTATTATACATTTTATTTCTATTATTACATTGTAATATATAATGAAATAATTATACAATTTACCACAATGTAGGATCAGTAGGAGCCCTGACCTTGTTTTCCTGTAGCTAGATGGTCCCATTTGGGGTTGATGGGAGACAGTGATAGAACATCAGGCATTAGATTCTCATAAGGAGCATGCAACCTAGATTCCTCACATGCATGGTTAGCAATAAGGTTCACGATCCTGAGAATCTAATGCTGCTGCTGATCTGACAGGAGACAGAGCTCATGCAGTAATATAAGAGATGGTGAGCTGCTGCAAATACACTTGAAACTTTGCCAGCTCACCTGCCACTCACCTCCTGCTGTGAGGCCCAGTTCCTAATGGGCCATGGACTGGTACCGGGGGCGGCGGCGGGGAGCGGGGGCCTGATTTAAGGCACATTAAAAGTTACTAGGTAAAAGTGAGGAGGGGCAAATTAAACTTATTTAAAAACTGTTCTGAAATAAGTAGAATTTGTGAGAAATTTGAGTCAGGGAAAAGTAAAAATTGTAGAGAAAATATACCGAAATGGTTGGAAGGGGAAAGAATACTTGTAGATGTGATATGCCTCCTTGTGAAAGTGAGATGCCTCCTTTCCACATTTATTTCTTCCAGAAATGCAGGAAATCAAGGTTGTAAATTTGAAGATTTAATTTTAGGAGAAAAAAAGATGTATTTCTCTAAGAATGGGGATGAGGGATACTAAATTAGACATAGGCACATACACACAAAAACAATATAGTGAGATGAAAATGGGATTAAATTTGTTCGTTTAATCATTCATTCGGTCCATGCTTATTATTGTGCCAGGTATCAGCCCTGGGGGAGTCCAGAGATAAATGAGACAGTCTTCTCCTTATCGTATTACCTGGTGAAGCCTGCTTCATTAGTATGAAATTAACTAGCGACTATAACTATACAAATAACAACAATATTCTTCTAAGCCAGTTGTTCTTGTGGTCCCCAGAAAAGTAGTGTCACCAACGACTGAGAATAAGTTAGATAAGCAAATTTTTGAGTCCACTCTGGTCCTACTAAATCAGAAACTCTAAACCAGTTAATGGTGTGTTAACAAGCCCTCCAGGTAATGCTGATAAATGCTCAAGTCTGAGAATCTCTGCTCTAAGAGAATTGAAAAGGTAAGGCCAATTACAAGTGGGGATTGGGAGGTCCCTGGGGGCAGATCATCTATGGCTTTCAAGGTGTACATACGAAGAATCAACTTATGGCATTAGTGTATGGATGGGAAGAGAAGGTGGAAAGTACCGTAAATGCATTTTAACATTGGCCTTATGTACACATTTACTTTGTATTTCTTGACTATCTCATGAGGGACTCTAAGTTTGGGCATTTTCATTGGTGAAAGAGCAGGGAAGGAGGTGGTGAATAGTTTGGTGATTAGGTAGTAATTTGTTCAAAACACATTATAATTAGTTACTATATATCCATGGATCACCAGCGTAACACAATGACATCTTCACAATATTCAAGGGCATTATTTCTAGCATATTATATTATATAGCTTATTATACTATATTTATTTTTATAAATCTTTAAATGCAGATAAGGTAGAGTGAAACATAGTGAGTGTCATCATAGTTACAAAAATGCCAACATAGTTCCTTCTTCTTCTCTTAGTTATTCCTTCATTTTATCTCTTTTCCTAACTCCTTTTATTTTCCAATGACTGTTCTCTTTCTACCATCACTTCTTAAATGGCTAGTACATGTTCAGGAATTTTGTGAACCTCTTTAAATATTAGCTGTTTTTATGCATAGTCTTTTAAGAGTATTTTTGAGAATCTAAAGCTCTTTATTATAATGATAGCTTCCAAACTCTCATGGCATTCAGTCTTTGTTTGCTTCTAAATGCACACATGTTTATCTAATCACTCATCTGTAGCTAGTGACATATGACTAGGGACTCAGATGAGAGACTATATTCTGATTTTGCTTTCTTCTCCCCTTAAATTTATTTTCACTTCTTTCTTCTATCCATATAGACTTCTTACATTTTAAATTGGTTTCCTTGCCTGAGCTAAGAAGATGTACTTATCACATATTTACTAATGCTCTGGTGTTGACTGGTTTCTGGACAGAATCTGACCTTCGGTGTATTCTGTGTGTTGATCTTATCTGTCCCAGTGTGATAAATCCTGACCGTTACTTAATTCCCAGTACAAGGTCTCCAACTCTACAACCTGGTATTTCTAACTGGATATCATTTTAAACTGAACACATGCAAATTAAGCTTCTCATTTTATTCTTCAAATTTATTACCCAAATTCTTGGTGGAACTTTGTTTCCAAGCATGTAGGCTTAGAACTTTTGAAGCATTCAAATCTTATTATCAATCTACTTAAATCCTATTTCCTGGATACACCTAGTAGATCTTCTCCCCCAACACCATCTCTTATATTTGCCTCTGTGCTTAATTTCTAACCATTTCCTTTATGTGGGAAGTCTCTGTCTTCACCTCCGTTAATTTTATTCTTAGCATCCTTCAGATTCAGCTTAATTTTCATTTCCTGAGAAGAAATGCCCAGTTGACTTAATATTTGTACATTTCCTTTCCTTTTAAAACCTCCAGATGAGTTTCTTTTACTGCTTAGTACATGAGCATGTTTAGCTATAAATTATTTTCTATGATTTTTAACAGTTCACTATATACGTTTTATTTCCACAACTAATATATAAGACACTTAACACAGGTGGATGGATTATCATTATTACTACTATTGTTGTTATATTTAGTGCTAAAAAAAGATTGAAAATAATTAAGCGTCTAATCATTGTTTAATAATTGATTTTTATTTAAATAATCCCCACTTTGCTTCCAATCACTGGTATACGGCAACTAGGAGATCAGGTTTTTCTCTTAGATATAGGTTTGTGTCCCAGCTCAAGCGTTTTCTAGCTTTGTGAATTTGAGTAAATTGCATAATCTCACTAAACCACAGTATTTTTAGTGGTAAAATAGAAATGCATAGAAACTTTTTCATAGGTTATGAGTTGTCATGAGGATGAAATTTTATCTTAGAAAAGTTTTTATCACAGGAAGTCTCAATATGCCATGGCAGCTATTATTTTTATCATTATTTGCTGTCATTAAAGAATATTGGGTAATATACAAAAATGAATCAGAACAATATTAAGGGGAAAAGCAATAATTTAAAATCAGGACCAGCAAGAACACAAATAGATCAGTGACATAAAATCTGAAGGATACGTAGATATGCAATCCTAGAGTGGCAGCTAATGAGACTTTCCCACTCTGTTCATCCAGACCTTCTTCACAGTGACACGACTGGAGAGAATTGATGATTCTGGCCAGAGCGCACATGGGTTTTGGACAGCCTAAGTTTATCCTGGCTGTGTGCCCAGGTCTTGGATTAGAAAAAGGCCATGCTGATATAGCTTTTGCTTATTTATAAAATTTAACAAACATCTTTTGAAGGCCTACTATAGGCAAAATTTGAAATGATGCCATGAGTAAGTGCATTAACATCTCTCAGTCTACTTGACCACTGAAGAGACATCCTATTGGGCTTTATTTTGACATATTATTGGCATGTGAAAAATAAATACCCTACTCTCATGTCACTATTGTTTTCCTTTTCTAGCATCAACTTTATCTTAAACACAGCCTAGAGTAGAACTTTACTGCTTATCATTTCTGTAGGGTAATGACATAATTTCTGCATGGTCCTAGCATCTTAATCCTTTCCCCTCCACCATATAACCAACAATCATGCCCCAACTCCAACCATCTGCCGTTAAGATGCCTTTGGTTTTTCATGGGTTTCAGCAGATATAACCAATATTTCCTATCAGAATTGTCCACTGTCACCATAACTCATCTACTCACTATGAATGTGATTTTGCATATTTTTTAAGCCAGATGATTATAAATTCAATTACATAGTCTTTGAAACCTATTAAAGCCCAATGGGTCTACAGTCCTTTTAGTGGAGAACAGCATAACTCTCCAACTCGCTATTTTGCTGACAGCAACACAAATGCACTAGCTGTTTGAATAGTTTCTTCCTGCTTATTCTTCTTCAGGGCTGGCAAAGTCCAGATTGATCAAGTTTAGTTCAGCTTTGAGATTCTGCTTGACTTGCCAGACACTTTGTTCTTTTTAAGAGCTTTCAGTTTATTGCCCAGGCTTTCAGAAAGATGTCTGATAGAGAGAGAAAGATGTCTTTATTTTAAATACTGATTAGAAAATTCCAAAATGAAGGTTACCCCCTCTTTATCCAGGGCCATCCTACTGTACTGTAGGAACAGCCATATACATGCTAATTCAGAGCCTCATTTCCTACATTGAACTGGAAGATAAAAGCATAGTCTCAAGCTCAGTAAAACAAGGAACTTAGACGAGGACCATCTAAAACATTGAAGGGTTATTCTCAGAGTAAGGTGACTGAATTAAGATTAAAGCTCCAGCCAGTTAGAAACTTCTGTAACATAACCAAACCCAATGAGAGAAATACTAGGCAAACTCAAATGTAGTTTCAGTTTTATCTATATCTCCTGTTCTGTTATGTGTTTATTTGTTCATTGGATATATTTTAATCTGCACTGTTTACCAAATTAATTTCTATTAATTAGTAATGACCTTTTATGCTAAAGTAGCAAATGTATATAATTTTCAAAGTCAATTAGTTCCATAAAGTTAAAAAAAACATTAATCCCATGTTGCTCACTCTCATCTATATTTCTGCTTTCCAGAAGCAACCACTTTTACCTCATAAAAAAATTTCTTATCGGTGGTTAACTCCAGATATCCAAGTAATATAGATATTTATTTTTTTTAGATAGCTATTTTCATTAGAAAATACTTTCAGGCTGGGCACAGTTGCTCATGCCTGTAATCCCAGCACTTTGGGAGACTGAGGCGGGTGGATCATGAGGTCAGGAGATCGAGACCATCCTGGCCAACATGGTGAAACCCATCTCTACTAGAAATACAGAAGTTAGCTGAGGGTGGTGGTGCTCACCTTTAGTCCCGCTAGTCAGGAGGCTGAGGCTGGAGAATCACTTGAACCTGGAAGGTGGAGGTTGCAGTGAGACAAGATCACACCACTGCACTCAAGCATGGCAACAGAGCAAGACTCTGTATAAAAAAATAAATAAATAAATAAAGAGAAAACTTTCAAATTTTATTTGTTTTAGATTTGAGGGTATATGTGAGGTTTTTTACATGGGTCTATTGGATGATGTTGAAGTTTGGGTTATGGACGATCCCATCACCCAGGTAGTGAACATGTACCCAATAGGTAATATTTCAACACATGCTCCCACTTCCTCCCCCATCTAGTAGCCTCCAGTGTCTGTTATTCCTGTCTTTGTGTCTGTGTGTACTAAGTGTTTAGCTCCCATTTATAAGTAAGAACATGTGGTATTTGGTCTTCTGTTCCTGTATTAATTGGCTTAGGATAATGACCTCTAGCTGCATCTATGTTGCTGTAGAAGACATGATTTTACTATTTTTATGGCTGTGTAGTATTCCATGGTGTATATGTACCACATATTCTTTATCCAATCCACCATTGATGGACATCTAGGTTGATTCCATATCTTTGCTATTGTAATAGTGCTGCAATGAACAGATGAGTGCATGTGCCTTTTCTGCAGAATGATTTTTTTTTCTTTGGGTATATATCCAGTAATGGGAATGCTGGGTTGAACTGTAGTTCCAGTTCAGCTATTTTCCGAAATTTCCCTGTTGTAGCCAGCCTTCAAGATGACCCTCAATAATTCTCAATTACTGGTTCACGGCTTTAAGCAGTCCCCCGTCACATTGAATAGGATCAAGTGACCCATGTTTACAATAATATGTGAAAACGCTGGTGTGTGACTTCTACAGGTAGGCCATACAACACATTGTATCTTCTACCTAGCTCACTCTTGGATCATTCAACCTGGAGGAAGCCAGCTTCAATGCTATGAGGACGACCAAGCAGCTCAATGGAGAGGTCTATGTGGTGGGGTCCAAGTATACTGGCCTCCTGCCAGAAGCACTCAGTTGCCAGTTATGTGAATGAGCCATCCTAGAAGTAAATCCTGCAGGCCCATTTAAGCTGAAAGCATAGGAATCGATTATAACACATATATATTTTATAAAATTTCTCAAATATTTTGGTATTATGGTATTTTGGCATTTTATAATGATATATTTATTATATAAATATAAAGTATATAATATGTAAATATATAATGATATATAATGCATTTATATCCTAAAATATATAATATAAATTACACAGAGTACTCAAAATTTAAAAATATGTTTTGTGTGTTTATAGTCAGGCTCTTGTAAGGCAGGTCAAGGCAGTTGAACTTGGCCCTGTGGACAATGGAGAGCCAGTAGAGAGTTATATGTAGATGAGTTAAATGATTCCGTTTGTTTTATAGGAAGGTAGCTGAAAGCAGTGTGGATAATGGGTAGGAGAAGAGTCACATAGCTAGAAGGTGATTACTCTAATTCTAGAAAAAGATGAAGGCATTAACTTTAAGCAGTCACAATAATAGTGACCATGATAAAAAGAGTAGATTGGTAAAACAGGTCAGAGATTGAAAAATACACATGTATTCCAGAGTTACTGAATGTATGAAACAAGGTGAGTATGCTTTGGGCCTCTGTCCTGGGGAGACAGAATAAAATAATAGTTTTTTATTTATATGCCACATCACAGTTTATAAGCCCTTTCATATAAACTGCATTTCATTGTTTCAGCTATCTTGTGATGAATTAATATGATTAAAAATACAGTTGATAGTAATCTTGCAAAGGTTCTCACCACTGCTAAATAAGGTTTTGTAAGATGCTGTGTGTTCTTTTCCCAGTCTTTCTTTTTTTAAGACTGAGTCTCTCTGTGTCACTCAGGCTGGAGTGCAATAGCGCCATCTTGGCTTATTGCAAGCTCTGCCTCCTGGCTTCAAGCAATTCTCGGACTACAGGAGCACGCCGCCATACCCGGCTAATTTTTGTATTTTTAATAGAGACGAGATTTCACCATGCTGGCCAGGCTGGTCTTGAATTCCTGACCTCAGGTGATTCACCCATCTCGGCTTCCCAAAGTATTGGGACTACAGGCGTGAGCCCCTGGATCCTCCTTTTTTCATATAAAATAGAGGTTGACTTATGTTCTCCACTTCAAAGACATTTGTGCATACCTCTATTGTCTTCAGTTCTCTCCATGTTACTAGATAGATCGATTTTTCCAATAGCTGATTCAATGGGCATGTGTGTAGTAGATTGTGTCTTTGTGTCTCTAAAAACATAGTGATTTAGATAGTACTTCTCAAGTCTTAATGTGCATATGAATCATCTGAGGATCCTGACAAAATGAAGATTCTGATTCAGTGAGTCTTGGCTGGACCTGGAATTCTGCATTTCTAACAAGCTTCCAGGTGATCTCAAGGGTACTAGTCCACAGAACATATTTCAATTAGAAAAGAATTAGACTAAAGTCAAATGCATATGTGGCACATACACACATACATGCACATACACACACACACACACTCACATACACTCACCAAAGTAGCTTTGCTTAAGCAGGTGTACCATTCTGGAATGCTTGCATCTGATTTCCATTTTAAAATAACAACCATTTTCTCACAGGTTTCAAGATGCTGCCAAATGTATATGCATTTCTTCTCAGTAATATAACTACATTCCATTTCTGTCTCTGTTGGCAAGCAGTTCCTAAAGGTTTCAAAACATGTCAATGGTCTTTTTCAAGAAGAGTCTTCATAAAAAAACACCTCATTGTTAGTTGTTCATTAATAGTCCTCTTACTGACAACTTGGATGTATGCTTCTTAATTTTGCAAGTATTGTAAAATTATAATTACTTCCAAAGCATTTCAAATACTTCTGGCAATAATGTCTGCTTGGAAGCAGAATTCTGAACTTTCCTCCCACAGATCTTTTCTTTTATGATTCCATAGCCTTGTGGGTTTCCTTAATAGTCCGAAATTCCACAATATAATCCATGTGTGCTGAAAGACATCTGAAATCACTGACATGCCTCAGGTTCTCCGGATTAAGCAACTATCAGCTCTGCCCTAATGTAATTGGACTCAGAGGTGATCTCCTGTTTAGTATGTCTCAGAAATTCCTTCTCCTCCTCCTCCATCCCGCCACTTCCTGCACTTAGAGGAAATCCATTTTTGGTTTAGGCAAGTTTTTCAAGCATCACATTTTTATCCTTATGGAAGTCTTTCAAGTCAAACCCCAAGAGGTGGACAATACCTCTTTGTGTATATGACAAAGGGTGTAGTCTTAAATATAACTTTTGATTCTTATAAGGTTCAAAGCAAGAACTCAGTCACCCTGGAGAGTGAAAGGCTCATGACTACTGTTAAGGCATTAAAAGCCTTTAGTTCCTCAGATAGCTGGGAAGCTGTATGAGAGACGTAGAGCGTAAAGGGTAATGTATGCTGCCACTAATTTCTCAAAAAGTCCAGAGATCTTAGAGCTGGATGGCCTACAGAGAGTTTCTCATCTAATCTCTGATTTGATTCAGGAATCCTTAATATAGCATCTTTGAGATATGTTTAAGGTTCCCTGAATACTTTCTGAAGTGGTGAGACCCTAGTTGGACAGCTCCACTTGTTAAAGATCTGCAGCTGTGAACAACCATGTCAATTTCCTCTAGTTGCTCCAATGTTTCATAATATCCCTGCTCACCTTCTGAGTTTATATTATCTGTTTGTGCCTTTTCAATTTTAGTGTTAATTGCTTGTTTACAGCGCTCAGTATTTCAGCTAGAGCTCTTTTAAAATAATTTCACTTTAGTTAGGAGTTTAATAGTCATCAAAACATGTCAAAAACTGACCTTTGGTATGTATTATTCTTAACTCTGTGTCTTATCACTGTAGCTTGAATTTTAGTGACACTTCTGGCACACCTCACTACCCTCTTAAGTAACTTGATGACGTCTTTCTTAGCACAGAACATGCATCTTTTCTCTCCCATTTTTAGGTGCACGAATGAAGAGTTAAACAGTATGCATTTGGCCACACATACTACTTGTGACCCACCTGGGAATATATCCTAGGAAACTTGGCTCCCTGTCCAGTGTGCCACATGACCATCATTTCTGATGACTGTAAATTCACATAGTATTTCTTCTGCTGAAACATGTGGGAGACAATCACATTAGCAAGCTGGAAAAAATCAGTGTATGCTAAGTAAATTTCTAGACTGAAGAGTGTGTTTTCCAGGATTCCTATTGCTACTGACTGTAAATGGTCCACATTTTGTTAATGAGATCATGATGCATTTTGGGGAGAATCCTTTCAATACAGAGCACCAATATTCACATTCTTCTTCTTGTTTTGCCCGACATGGATTTTGCCTCTATGACATCCTCCTAACATTTGTTGGCAGCTGGTGCTGCTGTTAAAATTCTTCATGGCCTCTGTGTTGTGCCCTCTAATATGTTTCCTGAGAGGCTGAGCTATTCTCTGCTTAAAATTTCAACTATATGCTTCTAAACCTGAAACAGATGTGATCTTGGCTGCTGTCATTTGCCATGAGCTTCTCTATTCATATTTTATACAAGGCAGGTAAAAAGCAAGTAATTTCTGACCTCTCTGTAGAGAAAGAAAAAAGGGAGAGAAGGCAAAATGAGAGAGGGAAGAATAAATACATAAAGTACAGGAATGCAGCCACATGGAAGCAGAGAGCACAGCCACTTGAGCATCTATTATCCTAATATCATATGCTATAGTTTGGTTACTACTGATTTGCCTGGCATCCCTCTTGAATCATATTTGTGGCCACCCAGATTAACTATGTTAGCTGATCTCTTGATTTAACATCAGCTTGCTCTTTTTAGCTCCCATGTCATTTACCGTCTTTAAAGAATGTACTGCTTGTTACTCAACCGTCTGTTTTCATGAACCCACAGTCTTTTTTTTTTCTTTGTTTCTTCTTTTTGTATGGGAACCGGGAACTAGAAAGCATAAAATGAGAGAAATTACTCACAGAAAAGGTGGAAGCCCAGAGAAAAAAGGGTTTGTCTTTTATGGCTTGCACTTTGTAAGCTGTGGGTGTGACTCAATTTCCTTACCACCCACATAAAAAAGTTGCCACCAATCACTGTTTTTTCTACCCCAAATCCCTCCCCTTTGATTTTGGCTAAGAGAGACCCTTAGAAAGACTGCCCTTTCTGGACGTTGCAAACTGTGACATATAAAAGCTGTTAGCTGCTCCTGTAGCCAGCAGCATTCAAACCTTGCAGAGCTTTGCTCTCAGAGAGTTTGTAATAAGACACACTCCTCTTACAGGAGTTCATGCTACAACATAGCAAAGAACTTTAAATTTTTGGAAGAACAATATATTCATTTTGGCATTGTGCAGAGAGGTAAGCCATTTAGTTCAAAAAGTTTATATTGCATGCATTGATTTTAAAGTAGCTCACATTTTTTTTAAAGAAATGAGATTGGATTACTGTAAATTTTGTATGTGTTCTATCACTTGGTATATCTATATGACTGGCAGACATTATCAGCACATTCTCTGTTGTTACCTGTGATTCATTTTTCTTCACTCTCAAGGTGAATTTCAATTCCTGAAAATTTCCCACTGAAAATAAATATGCAGTAATGCATTTTGTGGTTCAGACATTTGGGGCAAATGGTTCACATTCATTTCAGTGTCAGTGGTCATGCTGTTTATTTTTCTCTGCCGTACAAAGTTCCTCTTAGGGGTCTGCCCCATGACATTAAACAAAATAAAAGAGATTCTACTGTAGCTTATCTCCTAGGCTTAAGTTCAACATTTGTTTGAATTTTTGGAGAAAGTCAAATCAAGCAATGCTCCCAAATGATGATTTTGTAAATTCATACCCTCTGGCCCTATTTTTTTTTCAAAGACCCTAACTCTACCTTTTTGCTTTAAAGCAAAGTAAACTCGGTGGCCTTTTCTCCACCCGTCAAAATGATAGCAGTCTCTGCCATCAGCAGTGCACTCCTGTTCTCTCTTCTCTGTGAAGCAAGTACCATCATCCTACTCAATTCCACTGACTCATCCCCGCCAACCAATAATTTCACTGATATTGAAGCAGCTCTGAAAGCACAACTGGATTCAGCGGATATCCCCAAAGCCAGGCGGAAGCGCTACATTTCACAGAATGACATGATCGCCATTCTTGATTATCATAATCAAGTTCGGGGCAAAGTGTTCCCACCGGCAGCAAATATGGAATATATGGTAAGAAGAAGAATTCTTTTTTTTTTTTTTTTTGAGTTCTGAATGAGAAAGTTTTCAATTGTACATTAGCAGAACCTCAAATGACCACGAGTGTTGGGTATATGGACTTTTTACATATCTTAACATAAGACTCTTATGTGTCTAATAATGTTTAGTACTGTTGCATCATAGAATCAGAGAGAGAGAGAGACAGAGTCGGAGAGACAGAGACAGACAGACAGACAGAATCTACATAGACTTTCTTCTGTGAGTTCCATAGCTACTGGTGGATTGTATCTTATGTAAGAATCATAGATAAAGAGTGGGGTATATTGACTGATCACATTTGAAAAGTCCACTTAAAAAATGTCACATGAACATTTTCTGTGCTTTATCTAATAGTCATATTTATCAGTTATGACTTTTTTTTGAAAATACTTTTTAAAATTGTAGGTTTCATATGCATGATTTATTCTCTGGGTAGCTAACTTTTCCCTTTCTTGGACAAAGCTTTTCTGACGCTAATCTATTTGTATTCTAAGAGAACATGCTGACTTTTTCTCCTTGTGATTTAATGCTTTGCCATCCAGATAGCAGTGAAGCCAGTGCATTTGCACACTGTTCCAACTTGCTGTGAACACATTCTTTCCTCTCTCTTAAAAATAGACAATGTTTAAATCATTTTATTTAGGAAGTAAAAAAAATTAGTATTGAAAGGAAAAGGTCTTGTTAAAGTTTCTATTTGGTTTTGAATTTATGCAAGGTTATGATTTAAAGTCCAGCATCTTACAATAGCACAGTTTGGAGACTGTTTAAGGCAATGAAGACCATCAATTTGGTTTTTCCAAATTGGGCTGAGGGGAGGTGGTACCAGTAACAGTTTTATATGTGCTGAACTAAAATTTGGGATTTTTATCATATTCTAGATTCGCTTATTTTATATAAATAAGTTTTATATTAAAAACTTTGGCTAGTTGCAGATACCAATGTCACAGGAAAACTAGAGACTTGCTAAATGATGTAAGAGAGTCATAGTTCAAAGAAGTACAATTTAGACTCTATGAAAATGCATATTTTAGAATTTATAAAGAAAGAGAAGATGTAATCAGTCCTGGTGTGTGAGGACCAATATAGTCTCATGATTAATAATGTGGGCTCTGTAGTCTAAATGCTAGGGTTTGAATAGTCCTGAAGTATATGCTGAATGAACTAATGACCACATTGTTTCATTTTCATCATCTCTAACATGAAGATAAAGGTGGTATCTGCCACACAGGTTGTTATGATAAATGTATGAGTTGAGGAAGAATCAGACCAGAGCCTATTGCTAACTAGATGTTCAACAAACATTAGTTTGGATGGGTTTCTTTGAACTTCTTGTGAAAGGTGCCCAGTGAAAACCCATTCAGGATCTAAAGGCAGAAACAGTTACTCATACAAAAGACATGTTTTTAGAAGGTGATGTAAATGTTTAAAAAGCAGAGGAACAAATATGTTTTTTAAATTACTAAAAATTATGAAAGAAATATGCCTAAGATGCCACACAAGCTCAGAAAGGCATAATATCCCAACTGTGAGTTTAGAGAATTTGCAGCGATCACATGACTCTAAAGTGAGGACTAAGACTACCGAGGCAGCTTTGAAGGTGAGCTCTTCTGGTTTAAATCCTAACTCTGCTGCTTACTTTGTGGCCTTGCACAAGGTATTTAACATGTCTAAGACCCAATTTATTTATCTATAAAATGAGAATAACAGTACATATAATAATCAGTCAAATAATGCAATTCACTATTTTTATCATATTGAGGTCAGTGGGTTCACCATGAGGAAAGGCATAGTTAGGTAAACACAGTAAAAGTAGGATGAAAAAAGCCACGTTTTTTTTCTAGCTTTATTTTCCCTCACTTATCAAGAATTAATTCATTCCACATGCATTTATTTAATTGCTTCCGTATGCCAAGGACTTGACTAATTGTTTCCACAGATGATCTCATTTGATAGCTCACATTCTCCGTGTGAGGTTAACATTGTGATCTTCATTTTACAAGTGAAATCACTTAGACCCAGAGATGTTAACTACCAGGCCAAGGTGGTAAGGATAATGAATGGTACCGCTGGAATTAGAATTTAGGTCTGTGTAATTTCAAAGCCCATGCTTCTCTTGGGGAGGATTTTCTCATTTGCTGCATTGAGGAAATGCCCCATAGCTGGACCCCTGAAGATGTCAAGGTATCTTTCTTTCTTTCCTTAAAATGCCTGCTGAAATCCTATAATTTCATACTCTGTTTGTTATTCCTTTCTTAATATTTTTTTCAAAATCAGAACCACTATATATGATTTATTTTGCAAGAACTAGATCCAATGCTGATTACATAGTAGATGCTTTGTAAACTGTCCTTGCCTTCAGTATAAGTAATGAGAACAGTAAGTGCTAGAAAGTAAAATACGGCTTGTTTCAGATACTCTTGTAAATACAGTGTATATACTTGACTCACACATGTATTTGTTAATTTAATATTTATTAAATATTTAATATTTGTTGAGCATTGACTATATGTTAGGCTATATAACTGGGGATACATTCATGAGTAAAATAGGCAGACAGCTTTGGCTCCCTGGGTAGAGAATCAGACAATAAGCCAGGTAAATAAATCAGTTACATAGGACGTTAGGTGATAAAGTTATGAAGAAAAATACAGAGGATGTGGTGAGGGTTTGATTTTTAATAGGTTGCCAAGGAAGAGAGCTGACTGAAAGGGCCTGGAGATGGGTGAGGGAGTGAGCCACTCTCATAGATGAAGGAAGAGAGGTAGAGTGAGGAGTCTGGACAAAGGCCCGGAAGGGGAGAACATCCATCACTTCATTTAGAAAAATGTGCTCAACTGAGTGAAATCATAAATTGGAAGGACTCTTTGAGTAAATTGGCCACTGGAAAACGTTCATCTAGGTCCCTCATGAAGACCCAGAGGAACTTGGAGGGAAATACAGTATAGTAGGTGACTTGGAGATTGAAGCAGGGACTATAAGTGACTTTAATTCTCTAGGCTAGACGGAAAATGCAGCTCTTAGTTTGACACTGTTACCTTTAGCTAAACTTGTTCAACATTGATTTGGATTGTGAGCATGTGAAAGATAGTAGAGTTTGTAACCTGTTCTATGTACCTCAGAAACTTAGGACACCCCTCACTTGATACCTCACAAATATATGTGCTCTGATCACCAGCCGTGTGTTCAAATTCTCCTCAGTGAGTGATATCACCCAAGGGAACTTCATAGAAGATAGTCTGGCTCAGGGCTTCTTCTAATTGCACCAACCTGATTTGTAATTCCTTTCATCTATAACTCTCTGAGCCTTTTACCACTCCATTTTCCCTCCCTCTGAAGTCTCTTCCTTAGCTTATCTTTTTATTTACAATCCTACCCTTCAAGCTTTTGATGTCAGAATGCTTCTTATATCCATGACCACAAGTGATTTCTCCTACCTTCGAGCTGGTATAGCGCTTCATGCTACCATAGCTTGCTTTCATCAAGTGAGTTACAGTGACTTGTGCATTTCTTGCAAACTGCCTAATTTTGAGGTTTCTGGGTGTCTATATTTACTCATTTTTGTATTCATTTGTGTTTCCTTGGGCAATTTCTTGTATATAGACAGTGATCGACCATCGTTTGTTGAATCTAGTTGAAATCCCTGTGAACTGTTATATGTTTATAATTAGCATCAATTTTGATATTATAAATGCTTTAATAGAGTTTTTTCTCATTGTTTATAATAAATTTGATTCCACATTTGAATTAAAAAGTTTTTCTTAAATTCTAAAAAAAATCCTTAAAATCAATTTTACCTTCTTTAAGTAATTGCTTATATTAAATAGTATACACTTGACTAAATAAAGCACAAGCAATTTGAACACCAGTGCTGCCATTCATCTTATGGTTGTATAATATTTTCTTCAAATATATTGTCCATGATTTTAGTAAAAAGAAAAAAACACATTTTTTGAAATATTTAATTTTCTAAAACAGTGTCTTTTCACAGAAATAATATAGATAGCACTTAAAATTTGCAAGTAAAACTTTCTACTCTTGGCTTCTGTTCTACAATTAGTTTATTGACTAATTTCCAGAGCTCCTTGGACACCAGCTGTTTTTTATTCTTCCTGAGGGCAGCTTAAACCATGACTCTAAACCACAAACCACACTAGTTTCTTAGGGTAATAATTATCTCCAAAAGAATAAAATTGCAAGACCCACACATAGAGTAAAATTTGTAGGATGTTCTCTGAATTCAAGTCAATTGAAGAAATTAATTTGAAAAACTTTGAGGTCCCTCCATGACAGAAAGAGATCCAAAGAAAACAAATATCTTTGTCTTTAAAGTCTAAACAATACAGTAAAAACAAAACAAATGGAAAAAAACCACTAAGGATATAATTCCGTATAATACACTACTGCATAAGATTGATGCAATGAAAGAGATACAGACAAATACCATGGAGGAGTTGAAGAAGGGAGCGATAATCTCTAGTTGGCAGATCATGAAAGGCTCCTTGAAGGAGGGGCATGTGAGATAGAGGCCCAGGAAAAGGCAGGGTTGGTTGTTACAGCAGGCAAAGCAATGCGTGAACAAAATATCCAGCAGAGGAAAACCATTACACTTGAGCTGTATGTTTTAAGAGTTTGGGAAAAGATTGAGGATTCCTTACTCCAAAGGCAATTAGGAAGACTGTGAAGGTTTTGGAGCAAGTTAAGGATGCGTTTTAGAAAGATGATCCTGGCAGTTGATGGAGCTGATATTGGCAGTGTAAGTGACCAGAGAGGTGGTGACCCCTGAGTAAGCAATGCCAGTCCTTCAAGCAAAGGTAAGGAAGAACTGCACAGCTGCACCAACATAAAGTGGCAGGCAGGACAACTCCCGGAAGTGTCGTGCGTGAGGTGGCAGTCTTCACAGATGGCATGGAGTGGCGGAAAGGCAGGTGAAGGACAATGGGAATATAATGATGGAAATGACCTGATCATCTTAAAACTGAAAAAAAAAAAGTAATGTAATTTTAAGAAGCTAAAATAACTATATTAATAATACAGTATCTATTTTATTTATTTGGTGCCTGCAAATATTATTTGCAGAGCTACAGAAATAAGGCTTCCTATAGATTTTTGGAAAAAAGAAAAATACTGCATACCAAAGCACAGCAGGTAGTAAAGTGACAGAAAGTATGACTTGAATGAATGAATGGAGAACAGATTAGTCCATGCTTGAAAAGAGCCAACGAACTATTTGCCTAGGATGATAATTTATGACTTGGGAATAAAGAAAAATGCTGATTTTGTTTATTTTGGCTGCGTGTGGAAGAGAATGTGGATAAGGTAAACTACTTTTTGTTTTTCCTTCTTCAGCAGTTGATTAAACACTTGTAGTGTCCATCCTTATATATACATGCGTACATCTATGTTTTAACAAAGCCATATATGGTCCCACATGGCACATTTCCTCTCATTTGGGAAGGATAACTCAATTTTCTTGCTATAAACATGAGAATTTTAACACATATAATCGAAACCTCTCCAATGCATGCTTTCATGACCACTAGAAGGCCTCCTGAGAGCCCCTGCCAGCAGGCAGTGTACTGAGAACAATTGCTGGCAGGAGTCATTTCTCCAGCACATTCAGAACTCTGCATTCCTGTTTTCCTAGTTGTAAAACCTTTTCAATGCCTTGGCTTCAAAAAGAGACTGGGCACATTTTGTAGGAATTTTCTTCCAAGGTGCACGTTGCTTAGTATCACTTGAATACGCCTGAAGAAGATAGTAACCTTAAAGGTTCTTGCCTTTTGCTCTGCTCTCACCAAAGGGAGCCAGCCAAAGGTAAGAAAGTTTCATTTGTCACCATTTTCAATATAGGCTCTAAAAAATGCAAATGTAAAAGCAATAACAGGATGTGATTCGGAACCTCATCATCAGTTGGCAGGCAGAAAAGCTGTGAATTGCAGGTAGGCCACATAGGTGGTGACTGTACTTCTGAGTATTGGACACAGTTTGCTTGGTGGAAAATGACATTTGATCACATGTAACAGTGTAGAAAAATAATTTTATTGTGTTCCTGCTGAATATTTATAGAACCTAACATCATGTTTGCTCCACAGAGAATATGCAGTAACTACTCAATAACTATTTGTAGAACAGTTAAATGAGGTCTTTTAACTTTTTCTGGTTAAAGTGTGTGACTGTGGTGCTCTAGGGGTCAAGGGTATGCAATATTCAATCACTCACTCCATAATTTTTACTCATGTTCCAGGCACTGTGTGCTCAGGGAGTCAGTGGGGAGCAAAGGGACTCTCTTTGGTAGGAAGTACTGCGAACAGACAAATCAGGTGCAGAACAGCTTGCTGAATGCTGTACTAGGATAGATACAGGGTGTTTTGGAATCCCATGGGAGGACTTAGCTCAGATGTGGACTGAGGGTAAGAAGGCAGGAAAGGCTTCCAGAAGGAATGATTTTAAATAAAAAATATACAAAATAAAGTGAGTTAAGGAAAGAGGTGAGTTTCCTTAACTCAGGAGTGAATTAAGGAAAGAGGAATTTATAGTGGGTATAGATGGATGTTCTAAGAGGGTATGTGGTACACTTGAGACATGGATAAAAATTGAGCGAGGCTTGGATTAGTGTATAGAAGAAAGAGTGGTGTTCGATGAAGTTGAGGAAGGCACCCAGAAACTTGTTTGAATTTCATTCTGAGATCCAGGGTAGTTATTAAAGGCTTTAAGCAGGGAAGTTAAATAACAAAGAAGTGAAGAAAAGATGCAGTCAAGAGGCTGTTAGGATAGTCTAGGTGAGGCAGAATTGAAGCCTCAGCTATGTTTAAGACAATAAGGATGTAAAAAAACATAAATGAGGGCTGTGAAATATGAAGGCACAAATCCATAGGAGTAAGTAGTTTACAAGATAAAGTAGAATGAGGATTTATATGGTGAGGCAGACAAGGAGGATGTCTCCATTTTTGATAAAGACAATTAAGTTTCTCTGAGTTAGAGAACACAAAACAAGGAGCAGAATTCTGGAAGCCATTAGTGGCTGCAGGTTTATCACTCAGCACACACACCTCTGGAGGTTGAAAAAAGTAGCTAGTGTGGGGGAAGGAACATTCTTCTACTACAAAGAATTTTGGATGGAAATATTCTTCGGTAGTCAAAATAAACCACTTTGCATAATAGAGGTTGGGTAGAGTCATGGAGGCAGCAGGGATTAATTATTTTATACCTGGGAATCTAGTCAACAATTATGCAAGAAAATACCCCTCCTCTTTTTTTTTTTTAATGATGTCATGAATTTAGTATTTACGAAGACCATTTACTAAGTAGTCAATGGCCATTAAATAGCTATGAACTTGAGATATTCGGTTGTCTATAAGAACTTCTGAAGAATAGTATGAAGGGGGCATGGAAGATATAAACTATCAGTTTAAAATGGTCAAGAAAGATGTTTGGCATAAAATACAACCTAGACTGTGGCTTGGAGGGATGGGATTTGAATTCTTCCAGTCTATGTTATCCATAGCATCTGAAATCAGGTACCAAGCATTTTTTCTTGACACAAATATGGCAGAATGCCCAATAAGTTATGTTTTTAGACTAAACCCTTCATAAAATCTTTTAAAATTCCACACCACACACTCCAAACTGAAGTTCCAAAGTGTTACTTAAGGACACAATTTTGTTTTCTACTAAAAAGTGCATCAAATCCACTTTCTAAATTTAGCTGAATATGAACATTCTACCAAATCTATCTCTCTGCATTCCAGAGAGATCATGTTGTCAGCAGGCTATAGGTAGGCGGAAAGGCATTTGAATTCTTCTGACCAAGTGGGCAATGGCAAGATACGAGGTTTGCTAGAGTATCACAGGAGAGTTCAACAATCTAGAAATCAGTTCTTAAAATACAACATGGAGTTGGTAAAAAAAATTAAACACATGTAGAAATCTCTTCTTGGCTTATAATTTCAATATTAAATGATAGCTGGTGGGAATTATATTTTCCTGGAAAGTGGGATGATTGTTAGACTCTATCAGGAAGTGGGTTCGTATCTTAAAAAACCACTATGTCATAGATCCTTGACTCAGTGAATCCAGTCACCAAAACCCTTCTTAGCCTCCATATCCTTTGTGTTAAACACCTACACATACCATCCTTCCCATCCAGATGTTGCCAACGTAAGCTGTCAGGGGAGGCTACACAAAGACATTTGATTTTTGAAAATCTTGGAAAAGGTAAGAAGTTTATTATTAAGGAAATGGAAAATCAAGGCACTCCCCACCTGCCCTTACTCCACACATGCACATGTGAACAGTGACAGTAAGATCATCTTGGGACCGGGAAGCCCTGAGGCCCTGAGCAATGAATTCCCATCACGGATTGCACTTTCTGGTTGGGTTACAACATGTGTGTGTTCTTCTGACAGTGAGATGCCTAGGATTTATGTGACAAATTACTCTCTAACTGCTCTAATTCTGTGGAGGTATCCTAAAGCTAACTTGGCAGAGTCAGTGGGCACATTCTCCTGCTGATTCGCATTCTCATGAACTAAGCTGCTTGTAGGTCAAATAAATGTGTGGTTTAAATGCAGACGATGTTGTTAAATGGAAAGGGATTAATTTTTAAATTTTTGTTTCATTTATAGTCACTGCTGAGATAAACTCATCCAGTCTTATGGACTGAAATACCGCTTATATGCTGATGATATTTCAAATTATATTTATAGCTCTCTCAGTTGAATTTCAAACTAATTTATTCACCTATGTACTTTTACAAAATTAAGCTCCAGATTTTCACAACTTTACCCCCATCCCTTCAAATCTTACTTTAGAATTTTTAAAATCTTTTAAAAATTTTTGGATCTTCAGAAAGTTTCATACATATTTCTCACATGTGTTATATTAGGTATTTCAATTTATAAAGCCATTTGGTTTCCGTGAATATAGAACCACTTTGTAAGTACACGTTCAAGGTCTCCAACCTTGAAATTTTGATTTGATATGTTCAGAATTGAACTAGACATCTGCCTTCTCAAGAATTCCCTGGGAGATTCTAGAGTTATTTCCTGGTGAGAACTCTAAAATGTCCTTTGAGGTAATGGTACAGGATCCCAAACCGAGTTGAGAAAAATATTATATGGTTGAAAGATCTACTTATCTGTCTATATACTGCAAGAATTAATAGGTTAAAACAAAAATTATTCTGGGGATAATTTTCATATTATCACATAATTTCACTTGACCATTCAACACTTACTTCTAGAAAACATGTGGGTACTATGGGTGAGCTATAGATATCTACAACAGGAAATGACCCTTACTTGGAATGTGCTTTATTGATTAAGAAAACTTCAAACATTGTTTACAAAGCACTTAACCAAAATATGGTTTCACAGTGCACAATTAATGATGTATAGATATAGAACACTAGAAATTTCATTCCTTGATTTTTTAATCAACAAGCTATTTAAATACTCTTTTTCAAAATATATTTTTCTTTCATCTATTCCTTCATTAATTTGTATATTAAGACTGTATTGAGCACACTCTTAGTTAGAGTTTCTTTTTTTTGTTTTTTTGAGACAGTCTTGCTCTGTTGCCAGGCACCAGGCTGTAGTGCTGTGGCACGATCTCGGCTCACTGCAACCTCCGCCTCCCGGGTTCAAGGAATTCTCCTGCCTCAGCCTCTCGAGTAGCTGGGACTACAGGCGCATGCCACCACGCCCAACTAATTTTTGTATTTTTAGTACAGACGGGGTTTCACCATGTTGGCCAGGATGGTCTCAATCTCTTGACCTCGTGATCTGCCAGCCTTGGCCTCCCAAAGTAGAGTTTCTTTTAATAATCCAGATAACAAATGATGATGGCTTTGACCAAGGTAATGACAGTGGTGGTTGTGATTAGTGGTTATATTCTAGATATACAGTATTTTGAAGGTAGGGTCAATAAGATTTGCTCTCTGAGCAGATATAGACTATAAAAAAATAGAATAGATGACTAGATTTTTGGCCTGAGCAATAAAGAGCAGCAATCAGTATACTTTTTCTGTAAAGGGCCTCATAGTAAATATATTCAGCTTTGCAGGTCTTATGGTTTATGTTGCAACTGCTTGAGTCTGCCTATGTAGTGAGAAAATACCATAGACAATATGTCACAGGCAGTGGGAATGATGTGGCCTGTCCGCCATAGTTAGCTGATTCCTGGACTAGAGAAAGGGCATTATCATTCGGATACCAGGAAGACTGCAGGAGTAGTTGGTTTGGAGGGATAGGGGTAAGGTTATGAATATTTAGACTTCAATTTTGGAAAAGTAGGTAGTTGAATAAATTAACCTGAAATTCAACTGAGAGGTCTAAAAATATAATTTGGAATAATACCATCAGTTGGTGCTTCAATCCATGAGACCGGATGAGTTTACCTGGGCAGTGAATATAAATGAAACAAGGATGGAAAAAAAATAGAAGTTGGTATGAGGACTTGGGCTGAGCCCTGGGAACTTTCCAGCACACAGAAGCTTTGGAGATAAGGAAGACTCAGCAAGGGGATAGAGAAGAAAGAAGCAGCCAGACAAAAACAGGCAAGTGTAGGATGATGAAACCAAGGGATGGAAGTGTGTCCAGAAACAGCAGGTGGTCAGGCATGTCAAAAGCTGCTGATAGACCAAGGAAGGTGATGACCTTTGATGACCTTGAAGACAGCTGCTTGGGTGGAGTAGGGATGGGGTGGAAAATCTGCCTGGGGTGGGCTCAAGAGAACATGGGAATAGCAAAACTGGAAATTTCCAGTGAAGACAACTCTCAAAAAATTTTGTTGTAAAAGAAAGGAGAAGAATGGCATAGCAATTTGAATAGGAAAAGGTTTCAAGAGATGGTTTTTACAAATATTTGTGTGCTTTTAAGATATTTATGCTGCTGGCAACGATTCAATTCAGAGCCCCTAAAAATAGTGCACCTTACATCATCTCTTTATAGATAAAGAAATTTACATGAAAGATAGTACTCGTCTTATTTAAGGAAAGACATTATTATCTTTTTTCAAACATTACAAAAATCCTTTGGCTCTCACCTTTATATTTTTTGATATATATAATATAGTGCCATATTTTGTAGTTATTTTTGAGGTTGAAGGGAATGCTTTTTAAATCAAGTTTCTTTAATCTTCTCCTTCTACTCTTACAAAGAACTATTTTAATATCATGGAATTAATCTAATCAGCACTCCCAAATTCTCCTACCCTTTCTCTTCCTCTGCCCCACCCTCCCCTTCCGTGGCCTAACAAGGCTCAGTGCTGCCCTCCTGTCTGGATTAACTCAAGTTCTTGTATATTCAGCTGTCAGTTTCCCTTACTGGGCATTTCACAAGTATTTTTATCTAATGAGGATAAATCCACTAGTTTTAAAACAGAACCACAATCATGCCTATGAAGTGTTTTTAAGCTTTTGGCTGCTTTAAAGGAAAATAATTTTGGCATCACTTAATTTTTTAATGGCTTTTTCTCACTTCTATAAGTTAGTACTCTTCTCTCAATCTAAGCAAAAGATCCAATAGCCCTAGCTAAATTATTTTTAAAATAAAAACTTGTCTATGTAAGATGCCTTTGCTTTTTATATTGTATATGTGAAATTACACATAAGTGTCCAAGAAAAAATAAATGTCTATAGAACATGCCATACAGTCTCCAATGCCATTGTTATAGCATCCATGAAAATAACTGTAAATCTATCGCCCAGAATTCAAAGCCTGATATTTTTTTATTTTTAGAATTTTGTGTATTTCAAAATGGTTTCTATGTGTAGAATAGACTTCTCAAAGGTCATTTGAATTTTCAAAATTAATATTCTTGTTTTTTCTTTAAAATTTTAACTTTGTAAATTTTTATCCTTTTCATAAGTGTAGCAAGTTTTGACAATCACATTTATTTAATGTCTGTAACCACTTGTAAGTTAAATTTCTTAAACTGCATGTATAGGTTTAATAGATTTGATTTTTTTTAGTATTTCAATTGATTTATTGATAATACTTTCCATATAGTTAAATAAGTTATGTAATTCTAAGAAATGTAGTGATTCAAGTTCACCTAAGTTTTGCAAAATTGTTGAAAAAAATTGACAGATTTTCTTATCATTTTCAATGTAAAATTATAAATTCAAGTATTTATATGCCTATAGATTTTAAATTGAAAATGTAAGACTAACATGTTACTGCAATAGAGCATTTTGTAACCATTACATACATTAGTAATATCGAATAAGCCCAGATTCCTTACCCCAAAAGCCCATTCTTATAACCTTTTTTGAAAAGTAATTTCAACTTTTATATTTTAGGGGATATATGTGCAGGTTTGTTACATGGGTATATTTCATGATGCTGAGGTTTGGAGTACAATTGATCCCATCACCCAGGTAGTGAGCATAACACCCAATAGTTTTTCTACTGTTGCCCTCCTCCCTCCCACCCCTCTCAAGTAGTCCCCAGTGTCTATTTTTTGCATCTTTGTGTCTATGTGTACTCAATGTTTAGCTCCCACTTTTAAGTGAGAACATACATTGTTTGGATTTTAATCTTAAATTTTATCTTTTAAAACATTTCTACATTTAATTTTTATATTTGGAATTAAAGGATCTTACCTAATTAAGGGGGAAAAAGTCATCTCAACAAAGTTTAGGAGCAGAGTCCCAAGTAATTTTGGGGGTTGCCTTCCATTTCTTATTGTATTTCTTATTGGCCAGAGATAGTGGCTGAGATTTAAGACATCTTTAGATGTCAGAATGCTTCATGGTCCTGGCTGCCACCATGTTGAGGATCCCAAAACAGGAAAACAGTTGATAAGACAACCTCATATCTGGTTTGGATCAGTATCATCAACTTTTTCTCTCTACTTATGGAAGTCAGTAACCTTTGACCATGCAGCAGCATTTTTTACTCGATTTTGTATTCAACTCAAGTTCTAAAGATCTCTGAACTTGATGAGAATTCTGCATTCTTTTCATATTCCTTCTATCTCTTAGGATCACAACTCTTTTGGATATTTAAATGACTTAAGTTTGAATTCTGGATATGTGTCATGTTTTAGTTTGACGATGTGATTTCAACTTCTTGTGCTTAGCAGACAACGTACTGTGTCTATCTCAAACTCTCTAATTTATTTATAAGTACAATAGCTCATGGTGAATATTTTAGTCTAGAGCTAAATCAGTCAATTTATGAGCTGACCAACTGAATGACTCTTAATAAAAAAGAATGAAGAAAACTGCTAGAAGCAATAAGGTATCCTACAAGCACATGCATGTTCTGACACCATTATGAACCATTTAAATTTGATGAATTTAAATTTATCTAATTTATCTATTTAATCATAATATATAATTTCTAGTGGGTCCTGTAAATATTTTTGCATATGTATGCATAATATTCTTAATTTTGCCTCATTTTTAAGTTGAAAGATTTAAGTGTTTATGAGCATATTATCTGTGAAAATACCATATCTATTTAGAGAGATAAGAACTAGGAAGTCAGAATGTTGAATCTGGTTCAATAAGAGTTCCGTAAATATTAGGTGTTTAGATTTTCCAAGCATAGATAACAATATGCTGCATATTTACTAGACATTTCATAGAAGTAAGTACACACCTGTGCCCTTCTTTCTTCCATTGATACATCTGTAGAGTATAATATTTTTATAATATTACATTAAATAATATTTTTTAAATGAATCCTACAAACAGAGAAATTTGTCAAATAGATTGCCTATTAACATCTGGATATTAATAAATTAAGTCAAATGTTTAGACAATTTACATCCTCATTTTCTGAACTTTCATAAGTTGTTAAATATTTCCCATAATTACACTGGCAACATTCATTACTACTTAGAGCTTCCAGATAGGAAATAGTTAATCATAGGTTCTTATAGACCCCACTTTTTTTTGAAATTTTCTATATTTTTTGTTTCTTATTTTTAAAAATTTTTTATTGATACATAATAGAAATATTTTAGGGTACATGTGATAATTTAATACATTCATATAATTTGTGAAGATCAAATTTCTATCAAACTCTGTACCCATTAATCAACTTCTCTTCATATGGTTCTGACAGCTATTAAATGAAGTTATCATTGCTTGTCAGTTTCAAACTTAAAAGATCTCATCATATTAATAAATTTAAATAATTGGAGACTAAAGGGATAAATCACTTATCCATCTTTCTCTGGGAATTGTAATCAATGGAGAAAGACAGAGAAAGTAAATGTAGGTCTTAACTTTACCAGAGGATATAATGTAATTCCCAAATTAACTTTACCAGAGGATATAATGTAATTCCCAAATTCTTACTGCTCAAGCCAGACCTTCCCCTCTCTCTCCAGTAGATGTGAGTTCTGCCTGGAGACAGAGGCAAGGAAGAGCATGGGGCCTTCTGACTTCCCCTGCAGTGGGCATCAGAGGGTAGGTCAGTCCTATCTTCCACATGGAGGCAAAGTCAACCCACTCTTTGTTTGGGACCTAACCAGTACCTGTCAGACTTTTCAGAACCTTCCTTTAGGTTCATGGAGACAGGTAGAAACCCTCCCAGTTTCCTAAAAGTAAACACAGTGACAGAAAGCAATCATCCTTCCTTCCCTGTAACTACCTTCTCCAATGTGTAATATTTGTACATAGAAATACCTAAAAGTGTGGATGTCAGCGAACACATTTTCTTCATATCAAACTTTCTTACAATAGTTAACAAAGAATGATCTTACAAGATATTTTTCAGGCATGAACTTTTTAGTTTATCTTTTTGACATACCCAATATTTAGCTTTTAAATATATGATTGAGTATAAAGATAGGATTACATATGGTAAATTACTTTTAAAATTGTTAAATGCCTTATTTTTTATTTTTATCATTTATTTTTTATTGCACTTATTTAAGGTACACAGTGTGATGTTTTGATACACACATAGAGAGTGAAATAAGGAAAAAGAAAGGTCTTGAATATGTTTAATTTTTTCAAAAGTAATCTAGATTTGCTTTCTCCATGATATGGAAAAGGCCAGAACTGAGAACGTCCCAGGCCAATAGAACATAGATCTTCCTGGCTCTGTTGCTAGGGTTACTCAAGTGTATCTAAATCACAGGACGTTAAAGATGAAAGGAACCCTGGAGATGACTTCATTCAATCTCATTTTACAGATGAGTTAACTGGGAGACAGAGATCATAATCGACCTGGCCTCAGTTGCAGATGACCTTAGCAGTGGAATTAGGGTTAGAGCACAGGATCCTTGATTAGTCACTGATCCAGATCAGCACTGTGTGTGCACGCTGTGCTAATATTTTAGCATAAGATTATAGGAAAGTGTTTTTAGCAGTTATAGAACTGAGTGCACACTCTAGTTCAATGTGTACAGAATGTGTGCATGTACTTTTTCCCAAGTAACTACAATTTGTTAAGAACATTTAGGGGACATAATTTGTTGATGCTCCATCTGAAATTCTTTTATAAATTAATTATAGTGTTTTGTATTGTGTTGAACTCAATCAATACTTTGAGAATCGACATTTTGTTAATATTTGGTCAAAAGAAGGAATATTTGATAAATCAATTTTCAATGGAATGAAACGTTTTTTAAAGTTCATTTCAGCCCCAGAATACTATGATTTTTTATATGAACTTTGTGAGTGAGTTTATTTTATGGAATCCTAGATCAATTTATGTAAGATGACTTTGTTTTTCCTAATTTAAAACAATTTCTTAGTAACTAACAAATGTCTTTTGAAAGTAGGCCCCCTGAGGTAAGAGGTTCTCTTGAAGAGTTCATCTTTTTTTTTTTCTTATTTTATTTTAAAGTCACTAAGTTAGTTTCTTATAATTAAATACATTGTTATATTAAATAAATCTATGCAATCCATTATCCTTGAGGAAAATGAAGGCTTTTCAATGATATGGTCAAGAATTCCCATGAGTTTGCTTGAAAGCCTGTAACTTACAGTGAATGCATAGCTACTAATCCTCGCCTAGTGAACACAATCTGACGGAGGAAAAGCAGGACAGCAAAGATTAGTAGGACATTTATACACCTCCTTATATAAGCTCCATGTAAATATGAGTGATTATAAAACTGTTGCTTCCTTCTTTATACAAGATCTCAATTACCACTCTCTAGTCACAATTCAAACACTATTTTTTCCAGGTAGAATAATATATAAATATTATAAATAATTTAGGAAATCATGTCGTGACATTGAACTATGATACCAATTTTAAAATAATTATGTTCAACAGGTAAATACACCATTAAATATATTACCACTAGGGAAAATTTTTTTTAAACTTCTTTTTCTATGCTGTGTATAAGAATTATAAATATTCTCTGTTCTGTGTTTTTGTACCTCATGAATTGCCAGAAAATAGATTACCATTTCAGAGCTGATTTATTACTGGCAGGTCCACAAATGCTTGACTTGATTTCCTCTTGCAGCTATGGAAATAAGTATGCCAATCCATATGGTAACTAATAAAATGAATGTACGTTAAATCCATGGCTCATTCAAATTTTGTCCTATGATGTTTTTCAATTAAAGAATATTTGTCATACATCACTAACATCCTTATTAACTTGGCTTCCTCTATAAAGGAAAGCAACAGTTGCTATTTTCTTATTTCATTTAATTGAACCATGAAGTACCATGTTTTTATAACACTATGTAGCAGTGTTACTTTTATTAGTTTGTTTCCAGTTTATATCAACAAAAATGTAAATTCTCATAGTATTATTGTTATTACCACTAATGATTCAAATTACATTACATATGTTGACTCCATGGGATTTTTTTTATACCATAATAGAGTAAAACCTTATCAGTTGCAATGTAAAATTAGACATAGTTGATTCTGGTAAAATCAATTTGAATAAATTGGATCATATTTGTTTCTTGAAATATGTTAACAACATGGGTCCTGATGGTTGTGAAAAATTCTCTCTAGGAAAACCAATGGACTTAGCTGGATTCAAATTTCAGCAGTCAGGATGAACTGTCCCCAAGTTATAATTATAGTATTTTTGTTAACCTTTTCTTTACTAAAACGAATATATCAGTGTTGGATATAGATGACACTGAAAAGGCAATAATTTTTTGTAGTATAATCATATAGTATTATAGAACTTTGAATAATAGTGGTCTGAATTTGCTTTCTTTTATTTATAGCAGTCTCAGGAACCAGAATTAAAAGAACTCTAGGAGGCCTGGAGCAGTGGCTCACGCCTGTAATCTCAGCCCTTTGAGAGGCCGAGGCGGGTGGATCACTTGAGGTCAGGAGTTCCAGACTAGCCTGGCTAACTTGGTGAAACTCCAGCTCTACTAAAAATAACAAAAATTAACCGGGTGTGGTAACGCTCACCTGCAAGCCCAGCAATCTGGGAGGCTGAGGCAGGCAGATATCTTGAAGCCAGTAGTTTGAGACCAGCCTGGCCAACATGGTGAAACCCCATCTGTACTAAAAATACAAAAATTAGCTGGGCATGGCGGCGCATGTCTGTAATCCTAGCTACTCAGGAGGCTGAGGTAGGAGAATTGCTTGAGCCCGGGAAGCGGAAGTTGCAGTGAGCCGAGATTGGACCATTGCACGCCAGCCTGGGGAAAAAAATCTAGGAAATAGTAGCACCATTTCTTTCGTCGTACTTTTTGTTTATTAGCAAATCCAGTAACGCTGAAGATTTTTTGCCCCTACAGGTTTGGGATGAAAATCTCGCAAAATCGGCAGAGGCGTGGGCGGCTACTTGCATTTGGGACCATGGACCTTCTTACTTACTGAGATTTTTGGGCCAAAATCTGTCTGTACGCACTGGAAGGTAGGAAGTAGTTTCACTGATACAGTTCATCCATATGGCTTTATTAATTATGAACGCAAGGAGGGAATTACATCAATTTCAAGTAATGTCAACAAGTATTTATTGAATACTCACTGTGTGTCAAGTACTAATGCTTGGCCTTGGAATATTTTAGATTGCTTCCAGAATTATTTAATTAGGTAAAAGGGCCAGTTCTGCTTTTCACCCTTGGAACACCCTCCCTTAGCCTTTTTTTTTTTTTTCTTTTTTTGAGTTCACAGAATCTTAGGGTCAAGCCTGTGCTGTATCGTGACCCCTCCATATCAGGAAAAAGCCCCATGACTGTGCAGAGGCCATGTGTGTGTGTGTGTGCGTGCATATGCATGTGTATGCAACTTTCCTCATAGTTGCATATACTTGCATATACATAAATATATAAATAAAAATGTATGTGTTTACATATATGTATTTATACACCCATGTATATGCAGGTATATGCAGATATGAGAAAAGCTATTCCCATTGCTAGGATAATTTTTCTCCCACTGTGTAATGTCATTATCCAACACTCCAAAGACCCATCTCCTCCAAATAGGGAAATAAAATAAGCGTGCTATTATTAAAATTAAGGGAATTCAGGTCAGGTGCAGTGGCTCACGCCTGTAATCCCAGCACTTTGGGAGGCTGAGGCGCGTGGACATGACGTCAGGAGTTCAAGACCAGTCTGCCTAACATGGTGAAACCCCGTCTCTACTAAAAATACAAAAATTAGCAGGGTATGATGATAGACACTTGTAATCCCAGCTATTCAGGAGGCCAAGGCAGAGAATTTCTTGAACCCGGGAGGCAGGGGTTGCAGCGAGCCAAGATTGTGCCACTGCACTCCAGCCTGGGTGACAGAGCAAGATTCCGTCTCAAATTAAAAAAAAAAAAAATTAAGGGAATTCAGACTGCAGACCAAAAGGAAAAAACGCACCGAGTTCTAATATTGTGACTACTTTGATATATCTAATTCTGGATTATTTATAAAATTCTGAAGGAGGGAATTTTTGACTTGGATTAAATAAGACATTGATGATTCCTGAAAATATTTGCATTTTCTTTGTGGAATGGCCAGACACATGTTTAGATAAATATAGAATCACTTGCTCCAGCCCTGGGCATTTCCATGCTTGGCCGTACTTGGAGGAATAGAGGACTCGACTAGGTGGAGATCATGATTGTGAGGGGTGGATGTGCTTGTGGATCACCATGAATAATCTGCAAAAAGAACAATTTACAGTGTAACATGAGTCTCTTATATATTACCACTGCTGTACTCTAATGTCTTTCTTTTCTTGATATGCAGATATCGCTCTATTCTCCAGTTGGTCAAGCCATGGTATGATGAAGTGAAAGATTATGCTTTTCCATATCCCCAGGATTGCAACCCCAGATGTCCCATGAGATGTTTTGGTCCCATGTGCACACATTATACGCAGGTTATTTCAATTACCTTGTTAATTTTGGATTCGAACTTTTAAAGTATGCTAATACTATTTTGGTGGACATGCATTGTCTTAGCTCTGACTTCTGTAATAGTATATTGATTTATTTTCACAGATGGTTTGGGCCACTTCCAATCGGATAGGATGTGCAATTCATACTTGCCAAAACATGAATGTTTGGGGATCTGTCTGGCGACGTGCAGTTTACTTGGTATGCAACTATGCCCCAAAGTAAGTACCAGGTTGGATTCTATTTCCTGGATTCTTTAAAGATGTTGAATAACCCTAAGCTGATAGGTATCTGTGACAGGTAAGTGAGTAAGACTTAGCTAGAATAGCCTCTAATCCTCAAATCCACCATCCTTCCAATATTTCTGAAAAACGATTAGCTGACAGGTTTCTTTTCACAAAGACAGGGATTCTAGTCTAAAATTGTAGGCAAAACAATTTGAAATGCTGGGATGCACTAAATTCTCCTTACCATATGTTTCTGTTATGGTAATTGCAAAGTAAACACTGTACCACAGAAACTTTTAATAGCTATATAAAATAAATCAAGAAAGAATCTTCCATGACGTTTTCATCTATCAGTACAAAAATGTTGGCTTACCTTTTTAGCAAAGCATTGAAAGTGAACTCCTTCTTCCTTCTCTTATTTTTTAGATTAAAAAGTCCACAATTTCGTCCTAGGGCATACAAAAATGTATTATGGAAATTTATCAAACATTATAAGATATGGTCATATTTGTGAACATTCTTTATGAGGATAAACATTTATCAACATTTGGTAACATGCCTCTTGATTACAATAACTCTTCAGATGATAAAATGTTTCAATATTTATACACAATTCTGTTCCCATTTGGAATAAATACCAAAATGTGCAAAGGATTTATGACACTCTTGGTGTCTTCCAAAGTAAGTCTCAAACAAAGAATTTCTCCAGCTATTCCAGCATGGGGAGGGAATGAGAAAATGCTTCACAAATAACTGCATTACTCATTTATATGGTAGTATGCCAATGGCAGTGTTTTTACAAAGTTAGAAAAATAGTGATTCTCCCTATGTTCTCCTCTTCATAATTATTAGAATGGGAAGATTTGGAAAGTAGACTGTGTCTGCATTATTATAAAAAGCATTAAAATTCTACATTTGTATGAAATTTTTAGTTTCACACATTGCATTTTTCTATGAAGCCTTTACCCTTTCTACTTGACATAAATAGGCCAAGCAGAATGCAAATAGTCTAAGAAATTTTTGTTTCATTCATGTAACTATTCATTTTTGGCTAAGAGTTATAATTTTCTAATGTTATTGATGAGATACATTATTGCTTTATAGGTCCAACATGCTACATTTCAGTGGTAATAAAGAACAATTTTTCTGGAAACTAAGTAATGAAGAAGGTTTTAAAATCCTGATTGGTAGCTGAATATAATTCTTCTGAAGCTAATATGAAATTACGTCAAGTCTAACTGTTATTTCGTGGAAAAAAGAGAGAGGAAGAGAGAGAAGGAGGAATGGAAACAGGGAAAGAGATAAGTGAGGGAGAGAGAGAGAAAGAATTTAATTAGAATAGCATAAAATAAAAGAATGACTAGTACAAGTATATAAATTGACTGATTCACTGTTTTAAATATAATTATCCTCTATGCAATAAAATCTGAGATTTATGTAAAAGTTTATAATATACAATATGTAACAATTTTACTTACAATACAATTTTATTTCCAAGTTTCTGTTTCTAAAATTGTGTTCTCCAAAAAATGTGTGGAAAAACAAATTGATGAAAATATGAAATTAAGGTTGCATTGGCTTGGGCCATATGCTTTTATAGCTTTGGGAATATCCAAAGAGGGAGGATCAGGTGCGATGGCTTACGTCAGTAATCCCAACACTTTGGGAGGCCCAGGCAGGTGGATCACCTGAGGTCAGGAGTTTGAGACTAGCCTGATCAGCATGGTGAAACCTGTTTCTACTAAAAGTACAAAATTAGCTGGGCGTGGTGGTGCATCTCTGTAATTCCAGCTATTCGGGAGACTGAGGCAGAATCGCTTCAGCCCTTGGGGTGAAGATTGCAGTGCACTCCAGCCTGGGCAACAAGAGCAAAACTGTCTCAAAAAAAAAAAAAAAATAGAGGGAAATAGGATTATGAACATAGCATGGTACAGGATTAGGATAAGAAAGTGAGCTACACTCATAAGATAATGGGCCCCCTTGGGCATTTCTGAGCAAGTCCGTGATGGCATCAAAATTATGCTTGAGGAAGCTGGTCCTTAGAGCATAATGTAGAATAAATTTAATAGAGGTGGGCAGTCTTAAAATCTCATCTCATTTTGTAATACGAATAATTAGTAAGTTTTTCATTTTATAGGTAGATTTTCCCGTATAAATATTCTATAGATAAAAGTCTGAATTTTTAACCGACTGGTTGATCAAGATATTTTCATATCCTGTAGATACATTTTCTGAGTCACTGCTTGGTCTTAGTTGGGTCTTAAGGAAGATGAAGACTTCCTGTTTCACATTTTAGCCTCTTACCTATTGTTGTCTTATCTTCAACCCTGACTTTTTACCAATGACAACCAAATTTTCTCCTGAACATTCAAGTACCTTCACATTGCTGTCTATATTGCTATTTCTTAGTATTTTAGTTACTTACCACTAAACTACTGAAAACACATTTATTAACTTCTCCTATATAATTAAAATAGCAAAATAACAGTATGGCATCATGGCTGTTTTTAACTCTGTTTAAGCGGATATTTTGGGTTATTATTATGATCATGGCCATCAACACAGTGAAAGAAAAATATTGACAGCACAAAGTAATTCAATTAAAAGGTTCAGTATTATCAACAATCTAACAGCACTAATTTAAAGAAATTAGTAGCTATCAATTTGCATATGAAATAAAACTTTTGGTATCACTTTTAATTGTTCCTGAGAGACATTGTTCTTCCAATATGACAATAATGGTATATTGGTTTATACCATTTTACCACATATGAAGTTTTTCCTCATTTCATTTTCTGACAATTGAGAATCTAAAATACTTTACAGCTTTAGAAGCAGATCTCATGAACATATCATGTAAACAAATATATGATAAATGTATATCATAAACATGGTATATGGTAAACATTTATCATGATAAACATGATATATTTTGTTTATATGATAACTTCTTACTCATTTCATTTTTTTAAAGTCTCCCAGAATATACTATTTTTTTCTTAACCATCCTTAGATGAGCATTAGTATGAGTTTGAAAAGAGTAAGTTTAAGGGAATATGGCCTGAGTATGTGCTCTAGAAAGCTGCTGTAGAAGGAGAGAGATTTGAGTGGAATGAGCCTGATGTCCCATGACTCTGTGTCATCAGGTGTTGTAGGGATTCATTTCTTAACTGTAAATGAACATAGTATCAACAATACTCAGAGAGAATATATTTTAAAAGCAAGATATACAGAATAAGTTACAATTGAAATAAGAAATGATGATAACTTTTAGTGACTTTCTTAAACAACTTCTTGAACAGATCATCACATGTCAATACATGTGAACATATGGCTTAAGGACAACCTACTTTTAAAAAATGGGTGGGTTGCACTAATGCTATCTTTTTTGTTTTCCCTTCTAGGGGCAATTGGATTGGGGAAGCACCATATAAAGTAGGGGTACCATGTTCATCTTGTCCTCCAAGTTATGGGGGATCTTGTACTGACAATCTGTGTTTTCCAGGAGTTACATCAAACTACCTGTACTGGTTTAAATAAGCTTACTTTTTTCCTCCAGGAAATATAATAATTTCTGGGAACATGGGCATACATATATATATATATATATATATTGGATTTTGCACATATTTTGCATATTTTATGATAATCTTGTTTTCCTTTTAGTATTCCTTTGTATAAATTAGTGTTTGTCTAGCATGTTTGTTTAATCCTTTGAGATATTTGAAACATCAATTTCTATTTTCTGACCTCTAAGCCTAAATTAAAATATTGTATATGTAATGATGACATAGTTGATGCATCCAATCCTAAAACTTACATTCCAAAGGAATTATATCATTATGTTCCTAAGGAATAAAATATGTATTTAACCTGTGTGTGTATGTATACATATACATATATATGTATATGGATTTATATATGCACACAAACATATAATATGTGATGTAACACATAGATAATAATATGAGTCAGTAGCCAACTTGAGGGAAATTTTAAAAAGACTATTCTCAAGTTTATGTAAGGTGATGGGACACCTTTAGCACCCATTTCTATAATACCCACAAAGTGATAATTTGTAAAATAATACTTAGTGGTATCTGGAAATAATAATTTAATTAAGCAACCTGGAGATAGTTTTTATTTGAGTCCACCAAAGGATAATGCCAACTTATATCTTACGTAAGTTCTCAAATCATGCCTTTTGCTTAGTCTCATTTTATTGAATCGGTAGTCATGAGTTGATTACTACATGCAAGACACTTTGCTAGTTGTGTTCTGATAATGCAGAGATAATTAGACATGGTTTCTGCCCTCAAGAAGCTCACAAAAAATATTCAGGAAATAATGCAGACTAGTGATTTTACTATAACATTATTTTTGAAGGGAGCAGACACAGCAGTATTTACCTGTAGGTGGAGCAAGTAATGAACCATGCTGTACTATAGATACACAAGGTTTGCTTCTCATGGAAATTTAATTACAATACTTGGAATGAGAAGGGCAAGGGAATAATTAACAAATGCCAAGATTTCTGGAGCAGACTGTACACCTGTCACTTTGGAAAACAGAAAGCAAAACCCTCAGAAAACTAATGAAGTCCAAGAGAAGTAAAATTTAGGGGACAGGCATGAAAAGGGTAATTGCACATAACTACCAGATGGAGAGCTTCAGAATGGCCTATCCTGAGGGTCTGGTACGTCCTGAGGCCTGTCAGGAGATGAAGGATTCCAAGAAGAGATGTGGAGGTGCTGAGGGCACCTCTGTCTCTTCATTGTTTAGCCTATCATTGAATGAGTCTACTTATCATCTTGAGTCTGTGAGTATTGTATGAAAGATCCATCGTGCACACCTCATACAGTCATGACTTTGTTAGAGTAGCCTTCTTCACATGCTTTCTAAGGGCTAGTTATCAACTTTATTTCTATGTTTCTGTAGAAGAAACATTTTCAGTTCTTCATTGAGTTTGATTATGAAAATCCATTCAGAGTCACTATGAAAATTTTACTCATGTAATTTGGAAATGCCACATTTTCCTATTCATGACATCTCTTTCAGAGAGGAGAATACAACATCTTGGTCAAGATACTTAACATATTGCACTTCAAGTACGTGTGTGTATGTGTTATTCAGGTTGTGTAATGCTTCCATAGAATTACAGAGCAATTTAATATGGTTAGTTTCAGAACAATTAAATATGGTTAGTTCCAGAGTGCAAATAACAGAAGGAAGCTACTTGTTTAAAATTCCATACACATTTGCAGTTTTTTAGGTTGGATATTTTGAAAGATGACAGATCATTAAATCCATTCAATGGTAAGGGAATTTGCCATCTGAAGGTTGGGTCTGCTTGTTAATGAATGACTGGCCCAACTACCCTTATAAATTGAACATGGAGACAAAATGCTTTGATATCATACTACTTTGCCTTTGTGGGCACTTACATAGATGCTGTTAAATGTTTTTGGAGATTAAAATGGAGAATAGAAGTAATTACATTATTAGGTCTTAATCCAAATTTTCTAATATATCTAGACAATTGGAGGGAAAGCTCATTAATGGGATGCTTGCTTGATTTATGTAGAAAGTCTTTCCTTCTTCGATTTTACTATATTCATTCTACAGGAACAACAATAAGTACTATGAAACAGAAGATGGCTACACTAATTTCCGATTTTGTTGATGAATTGCTTCTGTGAGTTCATTTTTCAATTCTAAGGAAGAAGAGTAATATTTGCTACATAATTCACAGAGGTTCTAAAGAAGGTAAATTTACTAGATTAATAAAAATTTATGAATATTGAAATTATCATTAATATTATAAAACATTTATTTGAGATCAAATTAAACTTTTCATGAGCTCCTCTTTGGCAGAAACTCTGTTTAATCATTTGTGTTATCTCAGCTTCTTAAATGGTGGCTATAACAATAAATATTTAATAAATGCTCATATAAATGGATTTTTAGAATTAACTAAAAAGCCAAGAATGGAAACAATTTACAAAAATCCCATCTCTCCATGCTTAAGACAAAAATGTTTTAAATATAAAGTTTTAATTGTATCAAAAATCCAGATGAATCATCAAATGTATCAGATTAAAACTAGGGCTGCACACTTAGGCAACCGTCCTTTCCAAACCGTGACAAGAATTACAAGTTTATTTATAATTTAACAACTCAGCTGAAAACATAACGGGTATATTTGTTATTCTAACTCTATTTTTTAAAGTTAATAATATAAAGTGACCATGTAAAGTATTTTATTTTCCAGGCAAATGAAAGTTTGCTAGTATCAACACAGCCTGCCATATTTTTCACAGCATGAAACAATGGTGCTAGGATAGCTATTTTTCACTGTAAATGCCAGAAGCAGGAAAGGTCTGGGTATAAGCTATTTCATAAGAGCAGCTTTAAATGGTCAGTATTAAGGTTTTCATATGGAACAGTGTCATTCAAAAAAAATAGTAATCGGCATACATATTCCACAGCATTGATTGTCTCTACGGTGCTGATTTTTTTTTATATGACGGGTAGAAAAAATTTAATATTCTTGCAATATAGGTTTGGGGCTTCCACTGTCATCAAAAGACTGAAAAATTTTAAGTTTGGAATTAAACTGATGGATTTCATGGTAGAATTATCTGTGAGTTATGTAGGCACAGTCTTAATATTTCTGGTTATGGTAGATAAGTTTGCTCAAGAAATGTGGATGAAGCCATTATTGTTATTATTGTTTATGCTTCTGTTCAGTCGTCTAAGCATCATCCCTTCTGCGGCCCATCATCCAGCAGAGTTGCCTTACAAATTTCATTTGGCAGCGCCATAATGTTCATTTGAAAAGTTCATGGAAACATTCATTTGAAAGTTCCATGTAGCTTTAGCACAGAGTTGACCAAACACTAGGGCAAGTTCCGTTTAACATAGAATATTGAATTGAAACATTATATAGTTTTCTCATAATATGCACTTGTACGAAACCAACTTATCTACATAATTAAATCTAATACATATTTAAGCCAGTTTAAGTGTTTTGTGTTTATGCTGTGCTTATAAAATACATGCACAAGCTAAACGTTTAATTTGAATGGGTCTATGAAGGAAAAATAATGCTTAGGCTTTGGTGTATGTTCTTCCTGTGTAGCCATAAACTCAGGTTCTGCAGTATCAAAGGATGTAAATCTTGACATAGATGGAAGCCTTTACCTACCAAAGCGTTTAGGGAGAATAAAGTTACATTTGTCTTACTGTCTAACATTACCTTTGCTTTTATGTTTCATAAAAATTTGTCACTATTTGTGTGGGTGAAACATATAATCACATGCTATCATTTGAACACATGCAAAATATATTTTTAAATTATGTTATGGTTTAAATTTGACTTATTGGAGGTCAGTCAAAAACTTAGAAGGTTTACCAGTTCACTGGTTAATGGTGCTGAAAACACATTACAATTACCACATACACTTGCTATAACTTTTGAAGTTTCTTAGCAAAGTTTTTTATTCAGTGTGAACTGTCAGTATCTATTCTGGTGCTAAATATATGGTGCTAAATGAATTGTCAGTTTTGATGGCTTTAGTAATGCTCCTTTTATTCATTGTTAAAAGGGTTATCCATTCAATTCCTGATTCAGAAATATTAATGAAATCCTATGTTAAATTAATCTTTACCAAAAATAGGCAACTTAACTCTGTTGTTTTAATGAAACAGTCCAATGTATTTAGGTGTTACAGAATGTAAATGTATTTCTTTGGGAGTTATCATTTTTTAAAAAAATATTTTTCCAGTTTGGCAATGTCCAAAGTCAAGTATCACCTAAACCGATTAGAGTACGCCTAGAACTAATAATGTTGCAGGCAGTAGCACCCTCTGGTGGTTACGAAGACAAATTCTTAATTGCTGCTTGACCCTCAGCAAAAGCCATTTCTGTTCCATAAAAATTTGTTGTGCAATATTAGAATTTTCATATATTTCCTAAATCTGACAGCATCTAAAAATGTTTGATAATATTAACATATGTCTCTAAGAGGAAAAGAGAATTAATACATTCTGGCACCCACTTTCCTACATAATAATGTTTTTCGTGATTTTCCAGTTCTGAGGCACTTATTAAAGTGTTTTTTTTTCTTTTCTAAATTAGGTATTGCTAAAATATATTTTTAAATTTAGTTAGCTTTATAAATACAATTAGAATTATAATTGTCTCACTTTCAGAAGTGATGGTTTATTTTTATTTAGCTCAGTTCATAAGATAAAAAATATTTAGAAAAATAATTTCATATATAAAAGGATTATTTCTCCACCTTTAATTATTGATCTATAATTTGACAATGTTATTTGGTCATATCATTGAACGTATTATTCCACTCAAAGTCCTAGATTGAAAAATGTATGTAAAAGCTTGGGAGTATATCATCTGTAACTAATATAGATAATATTTTCAGGTTTAAATATATATAATTGACTTCAGTTTTTATATAAAATTGGCTGGGTGTAATCGCTCTGTTTTGACAGATTCCTTAAATTATGTTAGCATAATCAAATATAATTTACCTTGAAGCCCTTTCTAAATTGATATTTTCAGACTTACTTTAGAGCAGTAGAACTTTTTCTATGAACTAAATCACATGCAAAACTCCAACTTGTAATATACATAAAATGGATATACTTATTCCCCATACCTTCTCTAGTGCCTGGGAACACTCTTCTCTGAGCCCTAGGATTGATTCTATTACACAGAGCAACTTTAATCTAAATCGTTTAGTTCCCTCCTTTTCCTCTAAAAACAACCATCCAATGAAAAAAAAAAATGTGAGGGCCTAAATTATTTCAATGTTTTTCTGAAATATTCACTTTAGTTTGTACATGTTAGCACTCTTTTAGTTTGGGGGAGGATTAAATACTGTGCTAAGCTGGTGCTTGGATACATATTGCAGCATCTTGTGTTTTATTTGACAAACAGAATTTTGGTACCAAAATATTTTGAGAATTAGAGATGATTGTGATGCATATATATAAACACTATTTTAAAAAATATCTAAATATGTCTCACATATTTATATAATCCTCAAATATACTGTATCATTTTCGATATTTTTTAAACAAATTAATTTGGAGAAGTTTTATTCATTACCTGATGCTGTGGCAGAAAAAGGTGCCTCTGACGTTGTGATATAGTGTTGTGAGTGTGTACATATATAAAACCTGTGTAAACCTCTGTCCTTAAGAACCATAACAAATGTAGCTTTTAAAACTCCATTGTATTATTTTTTCTTCAATAAAAGAGTATAATTAATTGTGTTGTCTTTGAAGTACATCTAATTGTTTTCTTTTTTCCATAGTTTTAAAGTAGATTAGACACTAGATGAACTGGCCTGTTGAATCGACCATCTACCAGTTTTGATGAGAGATAAAGCAGTTTTCTAAAGCAACAATGACTGTATTTTTAATGCACCACTGAAATTTTCTATTTTTCTTTCTTCCTTCCCTTTCCTATTTTCTTCCCTTTTTCTTTCCTTCTTTTGCCACTAAATCTCCCCAAATATTTTGAGGTATCGTTATAAAAGATACTTCCATGGAGGGAATAGAAAAGAACAAAACATTAAGAAGTTCTGACTGGGTAAAGCTGCAGCAGTTGAACATGAATATTTTTTGTTTCTTCATAGAGAAGAAACCAAAGTCTTCTTCTAAGCCTTTCTAAGGGAGAGGCGCCATCTCAGGCCACTAGTCTGCCCAAGGCTGGAGACTCCCAGGGTTGCTCTTCCTTGTAGAGGGGTAACTCATTCCTCTCTAGTGAGATGGTTGATCTCATAGGCCAGTAGAGAAACACCAGAATCTAGGGCTTCATTTAATTTTTTTTTTTTTTTTTTTTTTTTTTTTACCACAGATAGCGCCTCACTAACTCAAGCCTTTTCAAAGAGCATCTCTCCCCTCAACCCTGTAGCTCTCTCTCAGCTTCTCTTTCTCTTGCTAGTCGTCCTTGCTCACTTCATTTCCTCCTATTTCAAGCCTCTGGTTTTCCACTCACAATTTGGGGAAGTTCTGTCATTTCCCGAGGAGGCGGGGTCCCATTTACTGATCTGTGAGTGTGTATGTGCATGCATGCATGTGCAGGTGTGCGCGTTGCAATTTCTAGCCCCACAGAGGGCTGATGCTGGCAAAATCTCACTCTTCTATTCTTGGACATCTCTGAAGGTGAAGAAATGGGGCAGGCAGTGATGATACCATTCAGTCTTACCCACTGGTTAGCACTAATTAGCCTACACTCTCATGAGAGGCAGTATCCCTGACAAGGCAGACACTGGCTTTCCCAGATACAGCATACTGTGCTCTTGTGAGCAAAGCCTATTCCTGCCGTCACTTGACTCTGCCCTAGGTCCTTCTGAGACAGTAATGTTGGCACTGCGGTCCCATGGAGCACTGACTCTTCTCTGCTGTGCTTATACTTTGCAGGAGGGATAGGTCCTGTCTGGTCCTGTCTTAGCAAAGTGGAGAGGTGGCGCACATCCTTAGTTGAATATCTTTGACTCCAACTCTCTCCTCTGATGAAGGACAAATGAAGTCCTGGCATGCTTCCTTCATTGATAGCTTAATAATTGAAGGGAACATGCCAGTTTATGAAGGAACACATGGATTTTTCCAAACTTAAGTGCAGACAGAAATTCACAGAAATCCTGTGAATTTTTACATAATACATTGGAAGATGTAGTTAATTATCTCAAAAATGATTTTTTTCTGAAAAAAAGCACATGAAAATGGTATAACCATACTTTATTCTAAAAACTAAAAGGTATGTGAAAATTCTACAAGCCCCAGAATCTGTCAGTATCCTAAAAAGTTGTGTAGGCATTTACCCTTTAACTCAGCAATTCCTCTTCTACACATCCATTCCAAAAATACACTGGCAAAATATGAAATGACATGTGTACAATGTGAATTATTATAGCATGATTTGTAACTATTTGTAATAGAGAAACACTAGGGGTTCAGTCTAGCTCCTGCTGCTCTCAGTGTAGAAAGCCAATCACTGAGACAATGATTATTGCCAAGGAAGAAGGCTTTGCAGTGGAGGAGATGAGAGATCAGTCTCAAATTCATCTCTCTCTGACTAAAATTAGGCATTTATATAGCAGGGAAGAAATGTCACCATGTATGGGAAAACAGGAACTCTGGAGAGGTAAGGAAGAAATAGTGGTAAGTGAAGGGTCTGGCTTCTCATTGTCTGGATCTGGTGAGTTTCAGGCTTTAAGACCAGGAGGGTTAATCTCTATGTTTATCAAAAACAACAACAATAACAACAACAACAGCAACAACAAATAACTGTCTTTGGAACTACTGGTGCAGTTTCAATAACAAAAAGCCAGAAACAAAGGTCAATCAGAAAGGGGTTGCCTGAGTAGTATGCCCACTTGAGATAATACATTGTCTTCCTCTGTTTGGGATGCTATAATAAAGTATTACAGACTGTTTGGTTTATAAACTACAGACATTTATTTCTCACAGTTTCAGAGGTTAGAAGTCTGATATTAGAGTGCCAGCCTGGTCAGGCTACAGAGAGAGTCCCTTTCCAAATTGCAGACTGCTGGCTTCTCCTCAAATCCTCACGTGGCAGAAAGAGAATCACACCAGCTCTCTGAGGATTCTTTTATAAGGACGCTAATTCCATTTATAAGAGCTCCATCCTCACGACCTTATCACCTCCCAAAGGTGAGTCTCCTAATATCATCACATTGGGAGGTCAGGATATTAACATATGAATTTGTGGGGACACACTCAGTTCAAAAAATTATGCAGTTGAAAAGAAAATCTTTATAAACTCATACAAAGTGGTCTCCCAGGATACATTGCTAAGTGAAAAAAGTATGGTACAGAAGATTATAACTGGCATACTACCCTCATGGGAAGATTCTGGGGGAATACTACACGTATACACACATGCATTTATGATACTATTAGTTTCCATTTGCAAAAAGAAAAGTAGAATGGTGAATTAGAAAAGAATAAAAATATTACCTCTAAGGGATAAGAAGGGAACCTGATAAAGGGACAAAAATATTTGAAATGACTCTAAAACTTAGTATTTTGGGCAGATATCCTTAGTGGAACATATTTTAAAGATAGAGTTGCAAAGAAAGATTTAGTTTTATTCAGTAGCCTGTAAGTAACTAGATTGCTCTTTTTAGAAATCAAAGTTTTCAATGTAAGAGAAAAGAGGTATCATCTCAAAAAATAACACTAAAGTATGAATTTGAAACATCAGTATTAACTCAAGATATTTGAGTTAATGTAGTCTTAAAATCTCTGAACAGTGTGAAGTCCTAGAAACTCGGAATCCAATAATGCTGAGTTTGTTTAGTGTACAGATTGTTGTCCCTAACACCACAGGGACAAGCAAGGCTTGGCCTTACTTCAGCGTCTACCACCTAATCCACCTAATATATGTCTCTCACATATGTTAATGGAGTCCAAAGCGGGGTTTGCGGTCCCTAGAGCTCAAGAAGCACTATGGAGAGTCGTGCTTAGGAAACAGAAGAACTTGTTTTGATATTTAATTTTATCTAAGAAAAAGAAAGAAAGAAATGGAGAATCCCTGCAGGATAATGGATTGACAGCGATGGCTCTCCCTTGGTCCATAAGTAAGGGACGCGTTTCCTGAGAAGGGTGTGGTGTCTGAAGGATGGGTGGCCCATGACAGCAGCATCGCCTATGCTTCTCACGTGGCTGTTTGCTTTTAGGGCTTTTCCACCTACTGTATTTTAATGAACCAGATAAGAGAATTAACTAATTTTGAAATCCAGTTTTTAATGAACATTGACCAAAAATTTCATAAAATTGCTGCAGAACCAATATTAAAAATAATTTGATACTCAATGCACAAGTAACACTAGGAAATGTAAGAGCTGGTACTTACCTTACTTATAATAACAAGCTGCTAACCACATTATTAGATAAAAATAATGATGATCTAATATGATAGACTAGCCAAGGAATTCAAAATTTTCCAGACTACGAGGAATAATAAATGTGCTGTTAATAATGAACATTTGCCTTGATAGATTAGCTGGTGAGTTAAGCCATCATTAGCACATATTTGTAAATGAAAATAAATGTAAAATGATTGAAGTGATATACTAAACAAAACTTTTCAAAATTATTGAGCATATTTGATGACGTTGCTCTACTAAAAATACTAGCAAAATTTAAAATTAAAATTATAACAGAAATATCACAGTACTGTTTTGAGGAAAGCAAAATGACTTTATAACATTGATAACAAAATATTTTTAACATTTATTAGAAATTTCACTCTAAATATTTTGTTGTTTAAATATTTTATAATGTATACAATGTATATAATTCGTGGAACCTAGGGGATCTCATGTGAAATGTCTAATATATATTAGCACAGCTTATAATTTATATACACACAGTGGGGTGAGCAAGATCCAAAACCTTTTACTATCAGATTGCACAGCCAAAAAATTTAGAAGCAATAGGTGCGAGCCGGGGCAGTTTCCTAACAGGTCTCTCTGCTTCCACTTTTGCTCTCTGAATGTCCAGCCCTGCAGTGCCAGGATTGATCATTTTCAAAGTAAAACACATTCCATGACTTTCCTGCACAGGACCTCCCAGCCACATTCCAATGCAATTTTTTTTTTCCCTTTCCTTTCCTTTTCTCTCTCTCTCTCTCTCTTTCTTTCTTTCTTTCTTTTTTTTTTTTTTTTTTTTTGAGACAGAGTCTTGCTCTATCACCCAGGCTGAAGTGCAGTGGCATGATCTCGGCTCACTGCAACCTCTGCCTCCTAGGTCCAAACAATTCTCCTGCCTCAGCCTCCTGAGTAGTTGGGACTATAGGCATACACCACCACTCCTGGTTTGTTTGTTTGTTTATTTATTTATTTGTATTTTTAGTAGAGACTGGGTTTTCCCATGTTGCCCAGGCTGATCTTGAATTCTTGAGCTCAGGCAATCCTCCCGCCTTGGCCTCCCAAAGTGCTAGAATTATAGGCGTGAGCCACTGTGCCCAGCCTCCAGTGCACTCTTAAGGAAATCTGAACTTCATCGCTAGTCAAAAGAGCTTGGCTGGGTGGCTCCTGCCTCCTTCTCCAAGGTCCTTCTCTGCTTCTTTGCTGCTGCTCACTCTTCCCCGACCTCACCTGCTCTCTTTCCTCCAGGTTCATCTCCTTGGTGGGGCTTTTTTACTTGTTCTTCCCTCTACCTCTACCACCTCTCAGATAGTTAGATGGTTTTTTATCTCTCACTTTATTCTGGCCCCTCCTAATGGACAGTTTTTGGACGTCCAGATTTAAAACAGCCCTCTTGCCCCTCCATCACTCTCTGCATTTGCCCTTGTGTTATTACCTCCATAGCAGTGACACTGTGATTACTCTGCTAAGATTCTTGTGTATAAGAAATAAAAGACTAATCTCAGGACTAATTTTACAACTAGAATAGGTAAGTCAGTGTAGTATTGGCATAAGAATACTCAAATTCAAATAAATAGAGTGACCAGAAACAAACTCATACATATATGTGTGTGTGTTTGTATGTGTGTGTTCCTGTGTTTCCTGATTTATGACATAAGTACTACTGCAATTCATTGGGAAAAGGTTGATATTTTCTATAAATTCTTCCTTATAATTTTACTATCCATTTAAAAACAAACATGGCAATAATATTGAGACCTACCTCACACCATACACAAAAATTAATTTGACGTAGATTTACAGAACTGTAAGAAAAAGTAAACACCAAGTTTCTGGAAGAAAGCCTAAGAAAATATCTTCATATTTCTTAAGGAGTGTTTGGGGTAGACAAACACTCCTTAAACAGGACACAATAAACATTAACTCAAAAAACAGAATTATTTATTAATATAAATGAACATGAAAATTAAGACCTTTGCTCATCAAAAGATGGCATCAAGAGAATGAAAAGATAAACTATAAACCAGGAGAAATAATTTATAGTGCACTTTCAGAAAAGTATTTATATCCAGAATAGTTGAATAAATCATAAATATATTTCAAATCTAAAAAAACTGACAAAATGTTTAAGTTCTTTTCTTCAAAGATATAATCGATTTTTACTCAAAATTTCTTGGTTATTTATAGTATCTTATTCTATTTATATTTTTATAGGCTTCTTTTAATTTTTTGAATAAATGAAAGGTAATTATTTTATAGTCTGCATTTGCTAATTCTAATATCTACATTACTTGCTAGTTTATTTTTGTTGTGATTTTTTTCATAAAGCCCTCCCTTCCCTAAACACAAACAACACAGACACACACACACACACACACACACACGCGCACACACCAGGAACTTTACCTGTAGATAATTTGAGGCGTGGGCTGAAGCTGAGTTTCTCTAAGAGGACTTTGCTTCAGCTAGTCCCATAGGGACACTGCCAATCTGGAGCCACTTTAAATTAAGTTCCTTGATTTAAATTTTTCAGACTGCAAAGACAGAGAGGATTCAGACTGAAACATTTGTCATGAAGTGCTAACTTGTGGTTACAAATTCTCAAGGATGATTTTATTATCTTAACAACTTACTGCCAAGATCAAGTCAGCTAAGTTTTCCTGCTGTTTGCTTCTGTGTGGTGGGTTTCTCATCTGCTCCTACACTGCTGGGGTCCAGATTTACCTGGAATCTCCTAAGAGAATATCCTGTTGCTTCCCTTTTAATTAAATTGTTCTTCAGATTCCTTCATTTTATGTCAGTCCAGTGATGCACTAAAGCAAGTATTTTATACAGAATTTCAGTGATTTCAAGATGAGGGTTTTTGAAGGTATTTATTTTACTACATGACTAGGAGCTTGCATCTTTGCACTAACTTTAAATCTAAATAGGGTTTGGATGAACAGTTGTGTAATATGAAGAAGGGGATCTTTAGCTAGATCTTCAGCTAGTAAGTAAGCCAGAATTTGAACCCATGTAAGTAAACTCTAGGATATGTTCTTACCAATACTCAATTTCCTCATATGATGACTAGTGAATTAATGAAATTGGATAAATGTTGAATAATAACATTGCTCTTAGTTAAATATTGAATAATTAGTTGAAAATACTGCATAAAGGTATAGTAAAACTCAAGTGAATGTAGTTGGAGTGAAGAAAATTAAGGAATTTTGTCTTAGGTGAATTCTCCATATGTTGCTATGTTTACTCGTTATTACATGAGGAGAAATGATCTGGTTTTGGATCTACCATTTGACACTAAATTATCAAACACTTTTGCATTAATGTTTTTGATTCTCTCTGGAAGGTAGGAGTTCTGCTATAGATAAATTGATTTCTGATGAAATCTTAAATTTTTTTAAATAAGACTTTTTTTTACAGTTTTTTATTTTTCCAAATAAGAAAGCTTTCCTTTTTGCTATTTTAAATTTTTAAAACATGTACTCAACTACCAGAGTTTTCCCAAATTCTCCATTGAAATATTGGTAGGTTATTTTTCTACTTAAATTCAACTCTTTTAGAGATTTTATCAAATTTATAACACCTTTGCCAAACAGAGATTCCCTTTCCCAAGTTTAAAAGAGTCTTTGTTTCAGTAATTCCAGTTTTCATGGATAGATGGTTGAGAAAGGATTCCAATATATGTTTTAAATATAACAGTGAAAGTGCATTTGCTTTCATGTACAGCTAAAATACCTCTGGAACCTATCATACGTAACACACACACACACACACATACACACTTGGTTTCAGTTGTCTTACATACCTTTTTTAATTCTAGAATTTTGTGCAAGTAGGAATAGTTTTCCAATCCACTATTTTAGATGCTGAAATTAACTAAGTTCTAATACAAATTTTAAAATAGAAGTAATAAGTAATTTAAGCACAATGCAGTAAAATGTAGATGGGTATAGGTTTTTAAATAAACACTATTTTGTTACTCCAGAAGACTAACTGGATGTCTAGAGTTGAGCAAAGGGCAGACTGATAGTTAGGGAACATTAAATAGAAGTCAAATAATATGCAAGGTAACTTTTTTTTTCTTAACAACAAACATAAGCTAGTGTTAACTCCTGCTCTGCCAGCTAGATTAACTTTTTCTTTTCTTTTTTTTTTTTTTTGAGACGGAGTTTCATTCTTATTACCCAGGCTGGAGTGCAATGGCACAATCTCGGCTCCCGGGTTCAGGCAATTCTCCTGCCTCAGCCTCCTGAGTAGCTGGGATTACAGGCACGCACCACCGTGCCCAGCTAATTTTTTGTATTTTTTTTAGTAGAGACGGGGTTTCACCATGTTGACCAGGATGGTCTCGATCTCTTGACCTCGTGATCCGCCCACCTCGGCCTCCCAAAGTGCTGGGATTACAGGCGTGAGCCACCGCGCCCGGCCCTAACTTTTTCTTTCGAATACTTTTGCTGTTGTTTTGTAACAAGATGGAATTTGTCTACTGGTTATCTAAGGTTCACAAGTACTTAAAGAAAGTAGCTTAATTTGAGATTTTCCTTACAGGCATCATATTTTATATTGATGAATCATTCAATAGACACTTGGATAAAAGAAGAGATTTGAGAAACAATGGAAGGAGAGAACACAAGATCCCTTTATTGCTGTCATTTCATGTTATAAAACATTAACTAATTTTTAAAAAGTGGATAAAATTTTCAGTACACTTCAACTTAAGGCTTTCACATGAACAAAAAAGAAAAAATAATTTCCAAGAAATTTTCGTGGAAGCCTGAGAGAACTTTAGAAAAAAATTAACATTTCTGGTAAAAAAAAATTACCAAGACATTGTAATCGTTATGAGAAGTAGAGCCTATTAAACTAGAAAAGTAATACACATTATTCAATATGAGCAATAAGTAGGAAAGGCTGTCTTTCCAGTTCTAATTTGTAGTGTTTTGTTTTTTTCACCTGTATCTGCTCAATGGGAAACAATTGGGCACTTTTGGTCATGGGCTATGAATGGACAAATATCCACACCGATACTTCCTCTAAAACGTAAGCCTGTTCATTAGTAAGACCATGTCAGCACCTGGAAGGAATCCTCTTGAGCCACGCTCAGCTCAGTTTAGATACCGGCCATGCCTACATTTAGCTCCTGTCCTTATTTTTCAATGTGATTATTCTTCCATCTGAAGCCACAGGAACCCAGTATTAGTTGACAGGCTTTTACTTAAAACAGTTATCTTTAAAGTAATTTCTCCAGCTAATTTATTTTGCTGCCATCAGTTAAACTGAGGTTAAAAGAAGAAATATCTCCAATAAACTACTGCCAATCAAGCACAATTATCCACTGCTATGGCAGCAATTCTAGACCATAAAAGAACTTCCAATGCTTGAAATCAAAATATGAGAGGGTGAAATTATTTTCCATTCAGTCATTATCTTCTTTGGATTAAAAGTTTCAATTTCACCAGATTCCTCAGATCTGTTTCTTTTTAGTGTTTTGTTCAAAAGTTGTCCCCCCACCCCTCCGGATGGTTTTGCTTCCCAGAACAAATAAGCATTTCCACTAACCACGGCCGGCAGTTTGGCTGGTCCTTGGGCAGAGGTCTCAGTGCCTGCTTGTACACAATAATTTTTCAAAAGGTAGGAAACCAATTCCTGGCTTAGAGAGAACTTGGGGAAAAGAAAACAAAAACGAAACAAAACAAAACAAAGCTTACATTCTCTTTGGCCCATTTCTAACGTATCTGTGCATTCAGCAGATGAGTCCATTAATACTTTGAACCCCTAATAAACAAAGGAAGCCCACTCAGCTTCACTGCAGATACGCCTATGGGCTCACCTGATTTTAATATAACTAGCCCCGCTTCTGTACTCGCTCCACCACATTGAATGGAAAACTGGACAGCTTCTTTGCTCTAAAGTTCCACTAGCTTTTTGTGTCCTTTAAGGAGCCATTTACTTTATTGAAATAGTAATAGGAAAAGTGTTTCAGCGCCTAAAAGATTTGCTCTGTTTCAGAGTTTAAACAAGAGGTGGAGGCTTTGCTAAGGCACCAAGGGGAGTATTGCTGTCATAAACACATTCTCTCTTTCTCATCTGGGGCTGGCCTCAGAGTTGGCGCAGTCTTTCTAAGGAGCATATGAGTTTTTCACACACTACAGACAATACGCTTGTCTTCATATTCTGCCTTTGCACACACAAGTATATCTGGGACATTTTTGTGGAGGCTTCTGTGGTCTCAGCTCATATCGATACCAAAAAAAAAAAAATAGCTTCTTTGGGTGTTGTGGAAGAATAAGAGCGTTAGGGTTGTTTTTCCAGTGGAGTCTCCCACGCTGACCTTCTTCATAACAGGTGGGAAAAGTTTTCTTGTATAGTTTGTCCTTCTTCCATAGAGGTTCAGCACCACTGGAAGGACAAAGTGATGAAAGAATGAACTGCAGATTTCTGGAAAGTGAGTTGGTGTGAGTGAAGATGAAGGAATTATGAGCCATTGTGACATCCTGGCAATGTCTCATGTGCTTCTGCTGCTTGGATCTTTTGCTGTTCTATGCTCCCAATACTCTGGCATGCATTCATTCAGGAATGTCTAATTGGCAGTACATGTTGTATACACGTATTGTTTTGGTTTATTTTTGGCTACAGTATTTACTATACTTACTTCTTCTATTCGTAAGAATTCAGCTTGAAGAAAGACAGTCAATGAGGCTTGTCTGAGGAGTTGGCTACGGAGGAAGCATCCCATATCCTAGAGCAGTTCCTGCCACATGGTGGGCTGAAAAATAGGCCTGTGGATTGATTAGCCTCTGCTTTGTTACTCTGTAACATCAACTACTCTTTCAGTCCCATAACTCTCAGACAGTGTCACTTAACACTTAGGCTAACACTAAATGTCTGGAGCCTTCTACTTAAGCAAGAAGACAGTAAGAGAGCTTAGATCTATGCTAGGTGAACTTCCAGAGTACTACAAGACATAGTTTGGATCTGTGTCCCCACCAAATCTCCATCAAATTGTAATCTCCAGTGTTAGAGATGGGACCTGGCAAGAGGTAATTAGCTCATGTGGGTGGATTTCCCATGAATACTTTAGCACCTTCCCTCTTGTTACTGTCTCTGTGGTAGTGCGTTCACATGAGATCTGTTTGTTTAAAAGTGTGTGGCACCTTCCCCTTCTCTCTCTCCTGCTCCTGTTCTTGCCAGCTAAAAATCCTGATCCCCCTTCACCTTCTGCCATGATTGTAAGTTTCCTGAGCCCTCTCCAGACGCCAAGCAGATGCCAGCACCATGCTTCCTATAAGCCCGCAGAACTGTGAGCCAATTAAACCTCTTTTCTTTATAAATTACCCATTTCAGGTATTTCTTTATAGCAATGTGAGAATAGACTAATATACAACTGATGTCAAATTTTCCTCTGATTTGATCTTGAAGTCTCTCTTTCTGGAGAGTGACTGTAATTCTAGCCCTGACCATGGGAGGTGGTTGTGGATGTTTACAGAATGCCTTTCAGGGGATGCTTCTTTACCTGGTGGGTGGATGGCCTAATACCTAAGTGTCTAATCCATGATCAGATGTTTCTTTCACAGGAAACTTGTTTTTACTAGCAGGTGCCCTTGAAGCTCTTGGCTGACCTGTGTTCCATTTATTCTAACCAAGATAGCTACCCTTTAGGATGGCTCTGAGCAGGAGGAGTGTTATACTTGGGTGTGTCCATCAGGTGAGACACAAAGAAGACTACACAACAAAACACATGAAATAACACAAGCAGTATATTACTTACAGATCCAGAGAGAAGATGGCAGCACACTTTGCAGGGCCAATGTGAAGGGAAGAACCAGGACACTTGGTTCAGCCAGCAGGTGAGAAGAAAGTGAGAGAGAGAGAAGGACCTGTGGGCCAAAGCCTTGACTGGGGTCCAGGGCATTACACAAGCAGATTACCTGCAGGGGGTTCTAATTAGTTGGCTTACAGCAAGCAGGCACAAGTTCTGTGGATCACTGTGGCCTGTCTGAACAGTCCATGAAAGGTGTGGGAATCAGTGGGGAGAGTCAAGAGAATTGTATCTAGCTGTCCTTAGGCAGTTGGTTACCAGGAGGTGGTTGTCTAAGACAGATACCCAGATCGATCCCATTGAAAAATTGGGAGGAGATGAAGAACTGGAAACTATGTTCAAAAGGGACTAAACTCTGCTTCTGTTATGAGAAAGTACAACTCTTATTCAAAAAGGATACTGAGGCAACATAAAATTACAAGAATTCATTCCAACAGCCAGTCTAGGACCTTGGTGTTCTAGCCCTCCAGTTCTTGAATTTGCCTTTTCTGCTGGCTTTCCTTTTTGCCCTTACGTATCTGTTAACCAGGCTCCTAATTGGTTCCTCTAGTCCTTCCACAGAATAAAGTTCCACCTCTGAACTCCAGCCATCTTGTGACTATGTGTCTGTTATCAGTGGAAAACCTCCTGTGAAACTACACATATACAGTTAAACTTGAAACTCTAAGGTTGATTAACTGCATTTTTTTGGCTCAAGCCACCATTGCCGGATAAATGAAATTCTAGGCACCGGAATGTAAAATGCCTAACAGCTTCTGTGTACACATTTGTTTTTCTCTTTTAATTGATATTCTGGCTTTAGACCCACTGCAGAGTTATATCTATTGAACAAATAATTCCGATGCTCTTATTTTCTTTATTCTCAGTCCTGGAGAGATGAGGGAGGAGAGTAGGTAGGAGACAGGATTTTGTGGACTTTTAGCTCACCCCCTCCTAAACACTACTGCTCCATCCCAGCACTGTCCAAGCAAGCTTGTTTGTGGCATCTTTATACTAGCTTTCTAAAACCTCCAGAACATAGAAGAGGCAGAATAGCATAATGGTATTCACCCTGGAGCCAAAAGCCTTGATTGACTCTGACTTTGAGATTTACTCATTCTCATTCTGTGTAAGTTTTCTCATCTATAAAATGGGGATAATAAAATATCATAGGGTTATTGGAAGAGTATGTATAAAGGTCTTCAAACAGTGACTGACTCATAGAAATTTTTCAGGAAGTGTTGGCTATTCCATCTAGTTTTTGCTTCTGAAGAAAAGGTAATGATTTCTTAAGTAGATTTGCCCATTTTACAGGACCTCTTAGGCTAACAATAGACCAGAAAACTGTTTCAGTGCTTTCTATTCTTAGTTCTGGATCTATTCTTTTCCTCTGCTTAGAATTATCTTTCCTAGAGTTTTGCATGAATTATCTTTTATTGTTCAAAACTCAACTTGAATAGTCCCCCCCATTAGAAAGACCTGCCTTGGCCATGCTTGATAGAGTCACCACTATTTTCTATATTTGACCTTGTTTATTATGTCCCTATAGCACAATTTATAATTATTCTTAATGTGATAGTTAACATTTTTGTCTGTTTCCTCTACTTGATAGTAAATTTAATGAGTGGAGACAAAGTTTTTGATATGTTTATCTAACATATGTATATAAATAAATATATATATATATACACACACATAAACACACTATATGAGACAGAGAGAGAAAGAAATATTGATTAATATTGACTGAATGTTGACATACTGCAAGACCATCAGAAATTTCAAAAACAAAACATCCATGTTACATTTGTTTCCTTGAGTAAAACTGAAGAAATGCAGATATTTTCAGAAAATTGTCAGAACAATTTTTATCTGATTTTCCCCAAATATCCCTATATTGGTTTAATATTTGCTAGTTTTGTTGATTCTTTCAAAACCCTACCTCTAGTTTTGTCAGACTTGGGCTTGAATTAGAACTTGACATCACATTAAAGTTTGCCTAAGACACTGTTTAAAATATGATTAATTGGCAAATTTATTTCTCCTCCTGAGCCAGGAGAATTTAGGATTGATTGAGTCAGATTCTAAGTAATGCAAATTCTCCCCTAAATGTACAAACACACTTCAGCTTCCTCACACTCCTGTTCCTTCTGGTTATCTGCTGTTAACAAAAGAGAAAGAATAGAGAGAATAATTTGCTCTCATATCCCCTCAAGATGATATGTTCTAGGTGTGATTGAATATCTCCAAACCCTTATATAAATGTCAAGTCAATAAACTCTAGCTAATATTTATTAAGAACCTAGTAGCAGGCACAATGCGGTTAACTGTTAAGGATACAGGTGAATAAGATATAACACTCCTCGTAATTTACAAGGATAAAATCGAATAAGATATAGTTAGATACATGTAAAATGTAACTAAAATACATTACCAAATATAGTATGATAATGCTACCACTATTCAAAAACTGGGAAGGTACAGTAAAGAATATGATAATTAAAACAAGGCTTCTCATGTTCCTTTTAAAAAGAAATTATTCCTGGCTGGCCATGGTGGCTAATGCCTGTAATCCCAGCACTTTGGGAGGCTGAGGCGGGCAGATCACCTGAGGTTGGGAGTTCGAGACCAGCCTGACCAACATGGAGAAACCCCATCTCTACTAAAAATACAAAATTATCCGGGCATGGTGGTGCATGCCTGTAATCCCAGCTACTCAGGAGGCTGAGATAAGAGAATTGCTTGAACCCGGAGGCAGAGAGATTTCAGTCAGCCTGGGCAGCAAGAGCAAAACTCCAACTCAAGAAAAAAGAGAATATGATAACTATCATTTGTTACATAGTTAAACTCTATGTAGTTACTGGACACTATGTTTTTAATTTAACATTTAAATTTGGTTTTTGAAAGATGCTTTTTCCAGGCATACTTGAGGGATAGAACAGGAAATGTGCATTTGTGAAACAGCAAGCAGTGTGGTGTGATGAAGCAAGGGTTCCCTTCCAGAGCAGCAGGAAATAGGACTGTGCATGGAGGTCGTGTTCAGGGCCTGTGGGGCGTTTCATAGCAAGGAATCAAACAACCTCTATGACTAGAGCATCTGCATCCACTCACCAAAAATGCATGTGTAAAGACTGCACAGTAATTTCAAAAATACCGTATATTGGCTATTTAATTATATTTTTAATAGTAACACCAATGCCTTGCAAAGTATGTGGAGATTTTGTTTACTTAGAATTATGGAATTTTAAGCTAATTCTTGATTAGCTAAGTGATTTATATATTAATTTTGATGATGTCAATTAAAGAACTGATATTTAATAAAAGCTAATATTCTCAGAGGAAACACATTTTGACACCTAAAGTTAAGTCTTTCTTGGTTTTGATTTTGGCAGTTTTTGGAGAAAGGATTTGAACAGAGCCGATTTGTCCTAAATATTACAAGGACTAGAACTTGACCACATGGGAGGACATTTTAGATTAAGAGGGATATTATGCCCTTTTGAGAAGTGTAAGTTGTGATCTCTTCTTACAGATGAGCTACGGACATTAGTCAGAGGTCTTACGCTCTGGATGTGTGTTATGTATGTTATAGATACCATTTTGAATCTTTTGTTTTCTTTCTTTAATAGAGTCTAGGAGGCAAAGTTTCTGAAAACATGATAGCCATTAATGAATTTAATAGACCTTTGAATCATAAGAGTATTTGGAATAATTTCTTTCTTTTTCTTTTCTTTCTTTTTTTTTTTTTTAGATGGAGTCTCACTCTGCTGGGATGGTGCAATCTTGGCTCACTACAGCCTCCACCTCCCAGGTTCAAGCGATTCTCCTGCCTCAGCCTCCCTAGTAGCTGGGATAACAGGCACATGCCACCACACCCGGCTAAGTTTTTTATTTTTTAGTAGATACAGGGTTTCACCACTTTGGCCAGGCTGGTGTTGAATTCTTGACCTCATGTGATCCACCCACCTCGGCTTTCCAAAGTGCTGAGATTACAGACGTGAGCCACTGCAGCCAGCCAGGAATAATTTCTTTTTAAAAAGAATGTGGGAAGCCTATTTTTATGACATTTTAAAAGGTTCTAACCACTTTTTCGAACTACAGTTAGCATGATATACTACATATATTTAAATTATGCAGCTTAGTAAATGCTGGCATACGTATATGTCTTGAAACTATCACCGTAATCCAGATGAGGACCTTATCCATCATAATCAGGGTACCCTGTGGTCTTTCACAGTCTCTTCCTCAGCCTCAACCTCTGTTCCCAAGCAATGCTTGATTGGTTTTCTGTCTTCATAGCCTAGTCTGAACTTTATTAGACATTTATGTAAATCAGGGGACCCCAACTCCTGGCTACTGACTAATACTGGTCCATGACCTGTTAGGAACCGGGTCCCACAGCAGAAGGTGAACAGTGGGCCAGTGAGTTTTACTGTCTGAGCTCTGCCTCCTGTCAGATCAGGAGTGGCATTAGATTCTCATAGGAGTGCAAACTCTGTTGTGAACTGCGCATGTGAGGGATCTAAGTTGCATGCTCCTTATGAGAATCCAATGGCTGAGAATGGTTTTATCCATCCCCTGTCAACTGTTTGTGGAAAAATTATCTTCCACGAAATGCATCCCTGGTGCCGAAAAAGTTGGGGACCACTGATGTAAATGAAATAATATACTACGCATGATATATACAACAAAGATGAATCTCAAAATAATCATGCTGAAAACAGCCAGACAAAAAACAGTATATTTTTGGAGGTTTTAAATCCAGAGAAATTTGTAGTAATATTTATGTTAATGGTTTATAAAGAGAAGACTTCATTATTAGTTTTATTAACTTTGTCAGTTAATTCTAGAAAATCAGAAAAATTCAGGCAGGGCACAATGGCTCATGCCTGTAATCCCAGTACTTTGGGAGGCTGAGGAGGGTGGATCACTGAGGTCATGAGTTTGAGACCAGCCTGACTAACATGGTGAAACCCCATCTCTACAGAAAATAAAAAGAATTCACCAGGCCTAGTGGTGTTCACCTGTAATCCCAGCTACTTGGGAGGCTGAGACAATAGAATGGCTTGAACCTGGGCGGTAGAGGTTGCAGGGAGCTGAGATGGCACCACTGTACTCCAGGCTGGGTGACAGAGCCAGACTCTGACTCAAAAAAAAAAAAAAAAAAAAAAACAGTAAATAAACAAAAGAAAATTTAAAAAAATCAATACATACTTGTACAAAGTTACTGTGAAAAGGGAATTATAACCTTAAGAACAAGGGATGAAGTCAACAATTTGGATTCCCTGATGTCTTAGATCTGTTTAGTTAAATCTCAATAAAACTCTCTAGTCTAATCTCTTTGATTAAAAAGTAATAATAGAAACAAGTAAATAGTTTACAATATGATTCAACTTTATCCAAGCGTCTCAGATGAGAATAAATTAAAATTAAAAGTCACAATTTTCATTTCTTTCTTTTTATCAGTAAGTGTTGAACCTGACTTGCAAGGTTCTTAGTAAAAATCCTGCTGATAAACAAAATTGCTGGAAGCATGGAAGAACAGTCTTCTCTTTCATCTCAAACAACCCACTAAAATACATTTTTAATCTTTTCATTGTAAATATTTCATTTCTGTTTAGTGATCTCAGATTTTCCATATTCTGACCAAAATTATCAAATTCTTCAATGGCAGGCAATTCTACTCTCTTATATCATGTATTTAGATATTTAAAAAATTATTGTGTATTTCTATAATAACAATAGTAAATATTAATATAACTTTTTATTCTGTTTTGTACAATTCCTGACAGGTAGGTATTCAAGGACTACTGGTTAACTGATTATATGTAAGCATAAATTAATTAACTGATTCTGATTAATCCCCACTGGATTCACTAATTCTATAGTCAATGTATAATCTCAACCTAATGATCATCAAATTGTATCTCAACCTATCTCAGTCTAAAGATGTTGGTAATAGTTCCTGACCCTAAAACTTCCAAATCTGCATGGAAGTATTAGTGACTCCTAATGAGCCTCTTTTAAAAAAAATTATATAGTAAGAAACTGTACAGATTTCAGGACAAATTATTCACCAATCACAAAAATGGAAATAAAGAGAAAATTAGATTTGAGTTGTTCTGCTTCTGACTGAAAAATCAGCAACAGAGGAAAGCTTAGTGTTTTATGGAAACCCAGAAGGGCACTGAATTTTTTATAGGCATGCTGTCAGAGAAGCAGAGGTAGATCATGAAATGAACTGTAAATGATAAAAGTTTCGCCAGTCAAAGGGAAGCACATTCCAGACAAAAGCAATAGCAAATATAAACAATGAATTTGTAAAATTTACAGAATTATTTTTCTAACCAGTGATACAATTCTTTTTGGACTTTGTAAACTTTTGTAAAATACTTTGTTAAAATTTCTTTAAGTTATATTTTATTCACTAGCATTAAACAAGTACTTTTATTAATAAATTGATCTATGTCACTTCTTCAATAATAAGAGTAGATATTTTCTCCTAGAAATGTTGCCAGTATCCTGCTAAGTTTAGCTACCTGTCACCCACTTTCTCCCTGTGTTCAATCACACACACCTGTGAAATGCCTGGCTGTGATTTTGCCCCAATGAGAGGAAATCCATAGAATGTTTCCTCAAATGAACTAACTTTACAAAACAATGTGAGATAATTAGGTACAGGTCAATTTTCACAGCTTTGTAAATCATATTGGAAATCAGAAGGAGTGGAAGAGCCAAGAATCAATTTTGCAACTTCTTGGTATTTGAGGTCTAGGATCGGGGAGCGACTGGGAGTCAGGACCAGTGTGTATACCAGACCTGGGGACTCTGGGGTGTCAGAGGTCAGTTGGTGTTTCGTTTGCACCCAGCATCCATGTTCCCTGGGAGAAAAATGTCAGGTGAGTTGGGGTTCACTGTCAGACTACCAGAGTACCAAAATTAAGACATTTGAACATGTTAAGTTCCACTGGAGAGTAAATATATATATATATATTTTATATATATTTATAGATAATATATTATATATAATAATTAAATAATGTATTATATATGTTTACTGTCTACATTTATTACCTATAATATAGAAATATATATTACATATAATATCTAAAAATATAAACACATATGTTATATTATATATATATTACTAAGTTTAAATACTACTGAAATATTTATTGTTGTGGTCTACAGTTTTGCCATTCTTGGAAAGGAAAAAATCTAAGTATAAGTCACTTATGTTTTCTCTGTTCCAGTCTTATCTTTGAAAATCTCTCTATTATTAGAGACAGAAAATTATTATCTGAACAGAGACTACAGCAGGGTAGTGATCATGTGTGTGTGGTGGTGAGAATCCTCACCCCTTCTCCTGCTTTACTGTTCTGCCACAGGACACATTATAGTCACAGGACAAAGGATATTATCTTTTTTGATTCTAGTTTTCCTCCCCTTCTAGAATGCAAGTTCCATGAATTTCTTTTATTTTCTTTCTTTTCTTTATTCATGGTGCATTCCCACTTCCTACAAGAGTGCCTGGCATATGTTAAGTGCCTGATAAGTATTTATAGAATGAATAATGAATATGTGTTAACAGTGTGTGTGTGTGTGTGTGCGCGCGCGCGCGCGCATGTATGTGTGTTAAAAGATTGATGGAAGTTCATTACAAAAATCACCAAGGTTATATATGTCCTTATCTTCAGGTTCCACCCCTCCCTTTCATATCCCTGAGCCTTCAGGGAGTGGTTGAGGGAGAAATAAATTGCTTGTAATGACCTGAAATATAAGAGAACTTGCAACATGATGATAGACAAACTCAGATACATAGTTTATAATATATATTACAGTTCCATTTGCTACTTGTTAAAGTTGATGGACTAAAGAGTGAAAGAAGACCATCAGAGCCTCAAAGGAAAGAGAGGAGGAAGGAAGAGGAAGAGAGGAAGAAAAGGAACAGGAGAAGAGAGGAGAGGGGAGGGATTAGCAAGAACTTTCAGCCAGACTAGAGAGGCAGCTGATGGGCAGTCAGCTTGGTAGGTTATTGCAATTTATCCAAATACTTAGATTACGTGATACCATTGGCAAGAAACAAGATGGCTTTAAGTTCAGGATCAAACAGCTGTTGGATCTTACCAAGAAAACGGGGGATACAAGTGCAGGTACTTCTCCATGCCCCAGTTTACCTTGGGTGTCCTTATTCATGCAGCTCCAGCCAATAGCTGAATTGGGCTGTGTATACTTCAAGGACGATTTATTTTGTGTGTATTCCCTATATACCGACCTTCCTCAAAAACATGTTTGTATTTTCTCACCATGCTTCTTTTCTTTTTTTTTCTGGGGGAATTCCCTCCCTTTATGCTCAGCTTGTGCTCTTCTGAGTTCCTGGAACAAGCTTGTGTTCTCCTTTGTTTGATTTAATAACTACCTAACTTCCCATGATTAAGCTTTCTATTTCTGCCTCTTCCACAAAGCCTTGCTTTTGCCTACCAGCTTGCAGAGCCCTCAGCCTTCCTCTTCATCTTCTGTAGCAGCTCAGTGTGTTCCTCTCAGTTCATCATTTACAATCCAGATTTGCAGATCAGGATTTATGGGTCTCTTGAGCTAGATTGTAAGTTTTGGAATGGCAGGGATAAATCAAATTCCCTATCTTTTATAAAAATGGTTCCTTTAACAGATCAAATAATTTATTATATCCTCAACATATATTTGATGAATAAATGAATGAATGAGGAAAGATCAGTTTTCAGCGCCATGCTAGAGAAAATCTACCACTTCAAGATAAGATTATCCTTTGCTTTCTGGTATTAACTCTTCAAATGGTAATGTCAAAGGTTGGGATATGCTATGGTTTAAATGTGTTCTCTCCAAAGTTTATGTTGAAATCTAATCCCCACTGTGGTGGTAATAAGAGGTGGGTTCTTTGGGGGAAGTGATTAAGTTGTGAGGGGTCCACTTTTATGAACAGATTAATGACTTACAAAAGGGTTGAAGGAATTTAGCTTGGGCTATTTTTGCCCTTCTCCTCTTCAACATGTGAGGACATAGCATTAGTCCCCTTTTCTTTGTTCTTCCATTCTTTGGCCATGTGAGGATGTGGCAAGATGCCCCTCACCAGACACCAAACCCGCCAGTGTCTTTATCTTGGACTTCCCAGACTTCAGAACTGTAGCAAAATAAATTTCTATTATTTATAAATTACCCAGTGTCAGATATTTGTTATAGCGGCACAAGTGAACTAACGCAGGGTGTATATACAGGAGGTGGGGGAGGTGTTGTGATAGCACCCTCTTCCCTGGTAAGAGCAGCAGAAGGAACAAGGAATGGAGTCACTGTAGTCCTGTGAGGCATGGTGCAGCAGCAGCAGAGGAGTAGAATATGGTCCTAACTGTCTTGACAAAAGTAGTGACTACAACACCTCCTCCGCAGAGGGAATGCAAGAGCAACCTCAAAGGAGAAATACATAGAGGGGAGAAGAAACTGGAGAATTTAGGAAAAAGTGAGTGGGAGCTTGAGCCAAATACTGTCATTAGAGTCTGGATGTTTAATTCCTCCAGTTCCAGTAGGTACTGGGAAAAGTAAAATTATTTACAAGTGGCTGGACTTTAGTAACCAAAGTGGTTTACTACCTGATCATTAATAGTTAATATTTAGTGAGCACTTACTATGTGCTTGGTTCAGCTCAAGGCTCTTAAATATATTATAAATGTACCTAAATTGTGTAATTTTGCTCATTTTCAAGATAAGGAAACTGAGGTACAGAGATATTAAGTTACTTCCTTAAGGTTAAATAGCTAGTAACTAGTAGAGGCAGCATGTGAACCCAAGTTAGAACAGAAAATCTATAAACTTTAAGGATAGGCAAAACTGGTGGCGGTTAGAATTCTGCAAATAGCCACACTTTTTTTTTTTTTTTAAAGTTTTGGGTTTGGTAAAGTCTCCTAATACATTTTGCCAAGACATTTTCTCCTTAATTTTTAAGTCCCAGTGTATTTCAAAGGAAATATAATATGTATGTTCTGATTCATTTATACTTAAGTCATCAAAACTTCACTTGGTAAGAGTTAACTTATGGCCAAAGCCCTTTTCTCTTCTGAGGAAGACAAGTTTCCCTGCTATTCAACAGCAACCAATGGACCAGCCTCAAGAACTCTTCTAACATTTAGTAAAGAAAGGTAAAGTGAATTCTAAAACTGGAAAGCAGATCAACTACTGGGTTAACTTGTGGTGGCCACATCACTAAGAAGATCACAAATGGACCATGGCCTTGTTTGAACCTGTGACCTATGGTATATTCTATTGATGGTTAAGTAAGAATAGAAACAGTGTTAAAAGGAGGTATAGGCCCTGTGCAGTGGCTCATGCCTATAATTCCTGCATTTTGGGAGGGCAAGGCAGTTGGATCACCTGAGGTCAGGAGTTCAAGACCAGCCTGGCCAACATGGTGAAACCCCATCTCTGCTAAAAATACGAAAATTAGGCAGGCGTGGTGGCGGGTGCCTGTAGTCCCAATTACTCAGGAGGCTGAGGCAGAAGAATTGCTTGAACCCAGGAGGTGGTGGTTGCAGTGAGCCGAGATTGTACCACTGCATTTCAGCCTGGGCAACAAGAGCAAAACTCTGTCTCAAAAATAAACAAACAAACAAATAAATAAATAAAAAATAAAAAAGGAAGTATATAAAAAGAAACATTTTCATACAAAATATTTGTGTTCATATCTACGTGAAATGTAGTCAGTTGTAAGGTAACTTAACTGTCCAAAATCAAACTCTTCCCCAAAACATTCAAATAAATTAATAGTTAAATAAATGTTTTGAAAAATTGCCTTAAAATGTACAGAGAAAAAAAATATATTATTCACACTTAGAAACTCAAAAAAAATGTCAGATTCTAAAATTCGAAGTACTTTGTTTTATCCAAACAGTTGTCTGAGAATAACAATGGGCATATTTTTCCTATTACATCTCAAATGAATACACAGGCATCTATTTTAGTCATATTAGGACATTAATCTTAAAAAAAAATCAAATGAGGTAAGCTCACTCCTGTTTACAAGACATCATTATAACTGGAGTAAAGAAAATTTAAAGAAGGATTAAATGACAAGACATTTTCATTTTCATTTGAAAATTCAGACATGGGGAAGCATTTATTTTTTAGAATGTAATTGTCCAAAATGAACACATGTTGTTTATTACATATATCTGTCAGTAAAGGAAAAAAAAAATACGTCTGAGATTAATGACAGGCAGTTTCCTAACATAAGTTTCTGAGAGTTAGAGATGGCCTCAGAAGATCTCAGCCCTTCACTCTGCTGTCTCCCGGCTCCTAGAGGGTGTCAGTGGAAAATGAAGGTCCACATCTCCTCTCAATCCTGCAGACTTTTCTGGAGTGGCTTCATCATCCAACATCACCACTCCTGGGGTGGGCCTGAATTGGGGCAGAATCTAGCATTCCCTTTCCAAGGAGCCCAATACCTACCAATCCTCAGCTGTTCTCTCATTTTTCCTGTCCTCCAGTACAGGGTTACTGTACAGTCTAGCTGGTGGTGAGGACGGCTAACTTTAAGTCTCATGGATTTTTAAAAAATTATATTGTTGTCTTTGGCTCAGTAAGAAATTTGAGAAACAAGAATTAGTTTTCTGTTATCTGTGCTCCTCTGTCATCCCTTCACTGGGGCTGTGAAGGTGTAGCTGCTGCAATGAGGAGAAGCTGAGGCGTAACTGGAATGCTAAAAGCAAAAGCATGATTTCTAAACTTTATCCCATGACTTTGATTATTGTTGTTATTATTTTGTCTCCCATCAAATGTAAGGTCTGTGAAATAATCTTATTTTCAAATATATTGAGTGCCTTTTTGCAGTTTCTTCTTCTTTCTCATCCTCTATACTGCAATTACAACTGCTTCTGAAAATATATCCTTGGATATCCTGCAAATAGCACATATTTAACTGGTCTGAAGCTTAACTCATTACCTTCCTCCAAAGGTCCCCTTCCCCTTCCCCTTTCTCCCTTCCCCTTCCCTTCTCCTCCCCTCCCCCTTTCTTTTCCATGCACATGTCAAAAAAATGCAATCAGTACAAAGCAATTCCTTGGAGACAACCACTCTTGCCAGTTACTTATGTATTATTCCACAGGCATTTGATGCAGATAAAAAATGTATATGTATGTGTGTTGTCCATTTTGGGCACAGATGATGACATACTGTGTACACTGTTCTGCATCTTGCTTTTTCTCATGTAATACATTCTAGAAATTAGTTCATAATCAATAATCACAGACTTGACTTATTGCTTTTAATGAATGTAAAATATTCACTAATATGGATGTACACACTTTAACTTATTGATGGGCATTTCAGTTGTTTCCCATCTTTGTTCCTAAAACATTTCTGAAATGAATGTTGAAATGTACAATGTGCATTTATTTACAGGTTTGATTTATAGAAGTAAAATTAAGTCAAAAGTATGTGCATTTAAAATTTTAATGGGAAAAAGCATTAAAAAGCCCATGTGAGATCCTCCAGGGTGATGAGGAGGCAACATACCACCCCTCTCCAACTAAAAGACAAAAAGAAAAAAATTAATAAATATTACTTAATTTATCTCCAACCTACCTCCATACTCTGGAAAAATATTATTTTTATAGTTTTCATTTTATGATACATTTGATTAGAGAAAAATAATACCCCATTATAGATTTAGCTTATAGTTCTCATCTTGTGTGTGTTTTTAACATTTTAAAAAAATAACTTTAAATGTTTACCCTTTGTCCTATTTGGTTGTTAGTTGTTGCTTTCACATTTGCATAACCTTTTTGATCATTAAATATATTAACTCTTTGGAACTTTAAGAATATTTCTTTTGTAGTATTTCATTTATATTTTGCAATTATTTTTGGCTTTTTTCATATAGTGTTTGTTAAATTTTTGTGATAAAATTTATTTTTCTGTATTTTAATAGTTTTGGTATCAGTGTTGTATTGGGTTTATGAAAGAATGTGAAAGTTTTGCTATTTTTCAATATACTGACATAGTGTAAATGACATGAGTGTTACCTATTTTTAAAACTTTGGTAGGAATTATTTCTCTTGCTCTTATTTTTAGAGGGAGTAGGTATTTAAACATCTTGTCTATATTTGTTGGCATCTTTAAATTTTCTAGCTTTTTCTACGTAGTTTTGAAAAAAAACTTTCACTTTAATTCAGACTTCCAAATATAATCACGTAACTTTTTTGAGCTGAACAATATCTTTATATTTCTTTTCATTCTCAAGCATTTGTGATTCCTCACTGATTATCATTTGTATTCTGTGGATTAGTGATATCTGTATTTGTTTAGATTAACTATATTTTTAATTTTTTAACATTTTCAAAAGATATGCCCTTGGAATTACTATATATTTAATGCTTTTAAATTTCATTAATGCTTTTTTTTTTTTTTTTGAAATGGGTCTCATCTTGTCACCCAGGCTGGAGTGAGGTGGGGGGATCACGTCTCAGTGCAGCCTCTACCTTGGGCTCAAGCATTCCTCCCACTCAGCCTCCTGAGTGGCTGAAATTACAGGCACATGCCACCACGCCAGGCCAATTTTTCTTTCTTTTTTTATTTTTGGTAGAGATGGGATTTCACCATGTGGCCCAGGCTGGTCTCAAAGCCTTCTACGCTTTTGGTTGATTTTGTCACTTTTATCATTCTTTATTTGAATTTTTATTTATATTTCATACTTCTTTTATTAATGTAAATGAGTAAAGCTATTTATTTCTTGCTGTATCTATTAGATTTTGACATACAGGATTTTCATTGTCAAATTCCATATACATCTCACTTTATTACCATATTGACATGGTATTTTAAAACATATTTTCTTTAAAATTTCCAGGTGACAGGTTATGTATTATCTATTTTAACTCATTTTGCTATCGATTCCTACTTATATTTTCTTATGGTTAGAAGAATGTTTACACCATTTCTTTCTTTCTTTTTTTTTTTTTAGAGGCAGAGTCTCACTCTGTTGCCAGGCTGGAGTGCAGTGACATGATTTCAGCTCACTGCAACCTCTGTCTCCTGGGTTCAAGCAATTCTCCTAACTCAGCCTCTCAAGTAGCTGGGATTACAGGTGCATGCCACTACACCTAGGTAATTTTTGTATTTTTAGTAGAGATGGGGTTTCACCATGTTGGCTATATTTACACCATTTCTACTCTTTAAAAAAAAATGACCATGTCCTAGGCCAAATGTGGTTGCTCAATCTTGTAATCTCAGCATTTTGGGAGGCCAAGGCGGGTCGATCACCTGAGGTCAGTAGTTGGACATCAGCCTGACCAACTTGGTGAAATTCTGTCTCTACTAAAAATACAAAAGAATTACCCAGGCGTGGTGGTGCATGCCTGTAATCCCAGCAACTCAAGCGGTTGAGACAGCATAATGGCTTGAACCCAGGAGGCAGAGGTTTCGTTGAGCGGAGATTGAGTCATTGCACTCCAGCCTGGGTGATAGAGCAAGACTCCATCTCAAAGAAAAAACAAACAAACAAACAAACAAACAAAACCATGTTCCTTAAGACCAATTTTTAACAGTCTCTTTGTATAACTATTCAGTCAGCTCTCAATTTTGCTCCCAACCCCTTTTCCTTCCCTACACCATGGGATGTGTGGGAAAATTACAATGCGTCCTGAAATAATTACAGTAAGATATCTGATATGTGTGTCACCATTTGTTCTTTCTGACCTTGAATAAGGTAAAGATTTGTCCTCTAAGTCTTAACCATTAGCCTTGGTCTATTAGGCTTAGTGCATTTTGCTGGAACTGATTGTCTTCTCATGGCCTCTACTTGCTTCATTATCATATGCTTTCATCTTTCTCGGAACCACTAAAGGATCGAATTGAAATTGAATGTTTTCACTTGTAAGTGGGAGCTAAATGATGAGAACACATGGACACATAAAGGGGAACAGCAGACACTGGGGCCTATTGGAGGGTGGAGGATGGGAGGAGGGAGAGGATCAGGAAAAAAATAACTAATGTGTACTAGGCTTAATACCTGGGTGATGAAATAATCTGTAGAACAAACCCCCATGACATAAGTTTACCTATATAATGAACCTGCATATGGTACCCCTAAATTTAAAATAAAAGTAAAAAACCAAAAATGATTGGTTTACTGAAATCGGTTTTCTCAACATATATACTGAGAGAGATGGTGAGGAGATATATACAACAAATAGTAATATAAATGCATCTTTATTAATATAAAGATAAATAAATAACTTTATTGAAGGTCAGAAAGAACAAATGGTGATACACATGATAGTCAACATGGCCCTGGAGTGCCAGAGTAGCTGAGTCTGTGGGATACTCTAGAGTATGGGCCTACAGACTTCAGCTTAGATCAGTAAGTTGCCAGAAAAACACTGGGTAATTCTAAAACACTTTCAGCAAGGTGTGGAAATAGTTTTAAGGACCAGTTGGGTAGTAAACTTTCCTTGAGGAAAGGAGGATGAATAACATGTTGGTCTAAGACATAGGGATTGTGCAGGACTATGGACGTTGGCAGCAGATTGGGACTGAGGCCACTGTGCAAGATAGGAAGGTACAAACTGAGGCCAGCAGGGACAGATGAGTACCAGAGAATGGACACAGCTCTCTCAATGCCAGAACAATTCACCAGCCACCCCGCCTACCTCTGTTTCCTCACTAGATGTTCTTTAACCAAGATCCTACCTCACTCCCTTGTCCTGGTAATAGGGGAAAGAGAAGAGGGTGCTGGAAAGAAATCCATGAGAAGTCTAAATAGTTACCCAAAAAACACTGAGCTCTAATGGGGTCTGACTGAATTACATTGAAGCAACAAGGTTACATTTTCTGTTACAACTGGAATTGATGCCTTATGAACAAAGTGACTTTTAAGGTATTAAGATATAAAGAGAACTAATTTTCATACATCTGACTTTCTGACTGTTTAAAGTACATGCCCATGTTACCCCTCTGGATGTGTGACCCACTTTGGAAAAATGCATGTTTTGTTGATTATTTCAAAAATCTGCAGCAATGGAATTACAGTAGTCACTCCCTCTTTATCCACAAGGATATGTTCCAAGATCCCCAGGGGATGCCTGACACTAGGGACAGTACTGAATTCTATATATATTATGTTTCTTTCTATATGCATCTACTTCGCTAAAGTTTAATTTATAAATTAGGTACATAAGAGATTAAAAACAATAGCAATCATAAAACAGAAGAATTATAACAATATACTGTCATAAACATTACGTAAATTGGTCTCTCTCTCACTCTCTTTCTATCACTTAATATATCCTATTGGCCGGGCGTGGTGGCTCACACCTGTAATCCCAGCACTATGGGAGGCCAAGGCGGGTGGATTGCAAGGTCAGGAATTCAAGACCAGCCTGGTCAACATGGTGAAACCCCATCTGTACTAAAAAATACAAAAATTAGCTGGGTATGGTGTCATGTGCCTGTAATCCCAGCTACTCAGGAGGCTGAGGCAGGAGATTCGCTTGAACCCGGGAGGCGGAGGTTGCAGTGAACTGAGATTGCACCACTGCATTCCAGCCTGGGTGACAGAGCAAGACTCCATCAGAAGAAAGAAGAAAGAAAGAAGAAAAGAAAGGAAGGAAGGAAGGAAGGAAGGAAGGAAGGAAGGAAAGAAAAAGAAAGAAAGAAAGAAAGGAAATTCTGCTGTACTCTACTCACCTATTTTCAGACCAAGGTTGACTGTGAGCAACTGAAACTGAAACTCTGGAAAGTGAAGCCATGGATAAAGGGATGACAACTGCGTCTTCTCCAAGTTTTTCTAGTCTCAATTTTATGGGTCACCAATCTCTCAGTCTCTCTTGTCAGAAAGCTTGGAATTACCCTAGAATATGCCCTTATTCTTCACATCCAATCTTTCATGAAGTTTTACCTCACATATATGTTCCAAATTCGACCTTTCTCTTTATCTAAAGTCTCTGTGACCCTCATCCTGTCTCAAAAAACTATGCAACTGCTACTAATTATTCTGCCTTCCAAGACTCTTCTTCTTCTCCCATTTGTTCCCAGGCATCTTGCCAAAAAAAATTTAATGTTCTTTCTCCTTTGTTTGCAACCCAAGCTTGCTTCTTCCTGACCACAGTGTAAAGTTCCAACAAGTCACCATGATGTTGAAGGCCTGTCACCACCTGCCTGATGGCTGCTCTCCTCCATCAACACTTATGGACCCCACACAGAAAACTTCTCATCATTCCTCATCTGCAAAACATATTAATATTTTCTGACAACAAGGCTGAGTTCTACAAGGCTCATCATCCGCACTGTCTGTTCCATTTATTTAACAGTTATAGCTGCTGTGATCTGAAGTTTTGTAGATTCACTAAAACAAATTTTTATTTTTATTAGAGTAATACAGACATTTCATTAAAAAGACAAACATTGTTAAAAGGCTTCTATTAAAACAGGCCGAGAATAGCACAAACCAACAGCATCTTTTCAGTCCTGCTCCACAGAGGGAACTGCTTTTAACTCTCTTCTCTGTTTATTGTTATTTTTTTTCTTTGAATGAAAACCATGAATTTAATGTGATATTGGGGGAGTCTCATCCTTCCCTTTTTACAACCCACCCACCTATCCAGCCTGTTGTGAGTTGGGTGAGGGCTGCCCCCAGTCTCCGTCCTGCGGCTCTGGGTGCCATCCTGTTCCTTTGGGTTCAGTCAGCCTCCTGGGCTCGTCTCTCTGTGAATCTCCTTCTTGCATATTCATATAGTGCTTGCTTACGCTCCTGCAGGCTCTCCTGCCGGGCCCAGGAAGACTTGGCAAATGTTAGGACTGTTGGCTGAGGGGTCACCAGGCCAGAGCTGGGGAACTTGGAGGCAGAGGCTGTGGGTAGGGACTGATTTCCCTGGGTGATGTCTTCAGGCATGAAAGCTACAGCTCCCTCAAGCAGATTAGTGATAGTCAAGTCTACACAGCCAGTCTTGGCCAGGTCTCTCTGGATGACACCCAATGGCACATGGGGCAAAACTTCTTTGACTCTGAGCCAGAGTTGGCAGCTGCATATCAGGAGAAGGACCAGGGGAGGGAGGGAAAGAAGACTGGGCTGACTGGGGGCACGATCTGGGGTGTCTTTGTCTCTTCATGTGCTCTGCTTTGTCTGCTGGAGTGAGCCGTGTCCCTGTCTGGCCCAATTCCTTGGCCACCAGCGGTGAGAGTCAAAGAGCCTCTCCGGCCCCGGCGCTGAGGGAAGCTCCGTAACTGCAGCTTCAGGAGCGCCCAGCAGTCGCTGCCGCAAGGGCTCCTGGGAAGGCCTTTTTTTTTTTTTTTTATCTTCCTCGTCTCCTTTATTTTCATTGCATAGATCTCTTAAATCTTTGAAGTTTCCTCAATAATATTAGAAGCACATTTTTAAATTGTTGGAGATGTACTGCTCTACGATTTCTTATTTAATACAAGCACTTTTTTTTTTCCTTGTTATTCTTATAGTAATGCTAGTTAGTGACTGTCTGTGATAGAATCACTGCCTTTACCTGCATCATTGCAAAATAATAATCACAATATTTTTTATTCAATGATGATCCAATACATTATTATTATTATATGAATGTTCAAATAAATGCTGGAAAATACATTATCACATTTTATTTTTTTGTGAAATTACTTCTGTTTTCTTTTGCTTTGTTTTTGATGTACTTAAAATTAATTTTTGGAAGTATTCCAAGATATTTGTCAGTGTTCAGGAACACTTTTTTCAAATAATTGCAAATGTTTGGTAATCTATTATTTCCTTTTTCTCCTCCTCTCCTCCTTCTCCTTCTTTTTAATTCCTCCCTTACTAATAGCTCTATACTTCTGCACCACTCTGGATTGCTGATTCCACATTACAAGTGGCTCATAGCTCAGTCCTAGAAATTCTCTTAACTGTTCCCTAGCAAATCCCTATATCCTCTGTTCCATTCGATGGTTTCCTCCCTCTTGTATTATCATACTTTTCGTTGAAACACTTACCCAAAGATTTCCTATCAGTGTGCAAGAGAAAGAACACTTTATTGAGTGCCTGCGTATTTTAAAAAATATCATCATTCTACTGTTACGTTTGATCAATAGTTGTCTGAGTACAGAATTTTGGGTTGGAAAGCATCTTCCTCAGATTTTTGATGGTATCATTTGCATTTTTTTGAGCATTTGGCATAGCTGTTGAGAAGTTTTTTGGGGGGGATTAGGACCTGATATTTATCCTCAGTGTTTTGGAATTTCCTTATAATATACTTTAATATTGATCTTTTTTCCTGGGCATTTAACTGGTCCTTTTAATATGAAGTCTCACATTATTCAGTCCTGGGATGTTTCCTAAGATTATTTCTTTAGTATTCTTTATCCATCTACTTTTATGTTGTTGACCTCTCATTCTTGAACTCTCATTTGTTGTTCTTGGCCTTCTATATTGATCTTCCAGTCTCCCCAAATGTATATTTCTCTATTATTTTCCTATTACTTTTATTTTTTCTTATTTCTGAGATATTTATAACTCTATCTCCTGAGTTTTATGGGTTTATATTTATATTTATTGTATTATATATTTCATATATGTATACTTTTTGCTCTTAGAACTCTATCTATCTATCATCTATCTATCTTTAAATAGGTGGTCTCATTATGTTGCCTAGGCTGGCACTGAACTCTTGGACTCAAATGATCCTCCTGAATAGCTGGGACTATGGGTCACACCACTGCACCATGCAGAAATATATTTATACACACACAAATACTTTTTTCCTTATATATTTTTCCTTTCTATTGCATTGTATTCTTGTTATATGAAGAGATCCTCTCTTATATTTCTGAGAATATTAATTATATTCTTTATAGTTTTATTCTACTCTATTTTTTCATCTTGGTTCTCATTTCTGTGTTTTTGTTTTGTTTTGCTGTTTTTTTAATCTGCCTTTCCCTCTTTCATGTTAGAGGCTTTCTTCAAATGTTGACTAATCATTCAAATTTAAAGAGATTACGTGTTCAAATTTAAAAAGAAGGCACTAAAATGATGATGGGGAGCTCTGTGTTGGTGTGCTGTTATTAAACTAAGTTTTTCATGGTGACCTGATGTTACAGAGCTACTATGTGACTCAAACTCATGATAACTGTTAGACTCCCAAACAAGAGTTCTCTTTTCACTTTACCTTGTTACATCTTATAACTATTTCAATGAACATTTCCCTAATCAATTATAATCTCAACTTTTTGGGGATTGGGGGTGGTACTCAGGTCCAATGTAGAATCCGTATTTTGGGATCTTCCTCGTCCTCAACACTCCTGGGTCACTTTTGGCCAGCTTTTCTGGGAATATGATCCACAGCCTCTCAGTCAGTACCCTACACAGCTGCAAGTCTAACTATTCACTACCAAGAGCCAGCTCAGCCATAGAGACCCCCACACAGGCAGTACTGAAGAAACTCCGAGGCAGATACTCTGATAGAACAACAAAGTGGGACTATCCGAGGGGTCAGCAGCCTTCCGAGCTGGGAGCCTCAGGGGCTGACAGCATTCCAGGCTGAAGGCTTCAAGCAGACTCTGACCCAAGCATTTATTCTCTCTGAACAGGTGATCACTATTAACAAACAGATGTTTGGTATTTTCTCAAAACACAAAATATGCCAAGTAGGCAGCTGGTGCCTGCTTACCACTGATCACAGACAAACCAAAAAGTATTCTCCACAAGGGAGCCATGGGGGCAGGGTCAGATATCTTAAAGAATTGTTTTAACTGGCATATGATATTTATATATTGTCCTGCCACTTCAGAATGCTTGGTGGGGAGAGCAGCTAGGTTTTCCTTGCCATTGTCCTTCCTAGCAAACAATATGTTCTATCATGCACTCAGCATTTCTCAATATTCATAAACTTAACATTTCTCAACAATTTAACATTTCTCAACAATTCGCACAGAAGACTATGTGAAATAAGATGCACAACCAGGATTTTGCAAAGTACAGCATGCTCGACTGTACGTGTACCTCTGTTTATATCTCTTCTTCAATGTGATCTTTTGTTTATATATCTGTGATATCAGCTTAATCTCTTTTTTCTCTTATAAATTCAGCTCATTAGCCATGTCTTATGAATTATGGTATTACCCAGCATACCTCGACTAGTGACTAGATTCACATTCACACTCAACATGGAAGTTTAGATGTTAGTAAAATAGAAAGTAGCATTCAAAAACAAATCTCTAAAATGTTATTTTGATTTGGTGATGGGGAGGCTTCCAGAGATATAAGAAAATATAGTTTCTGCAGAAAAGTAAAGAAGCGTAGGAACCATGTTGCAAGGTATTAATTATAGTAGACATGGGATTTCACCATGTTGAACAGTCTGGTCAAGAACTCCTAACCTCAAGAGATCTGCCTGCATCGGCCTCCCAAAAGTGCTGGGATGACAGGTGTGAGCCACTGCTCCTGGCCAACACTGTATGCTTCAAACCTAAGAAACACAGTATTGGTGACTTGTTTGACTAACTCAGTTTCTCCAAATTATTTTACCCTGAAATCCTTTTTTTCATTAAACTATTTTTGTTTTTACATTCTAATAATTTGGGAAACACTGGTTAAGGAACACGTTTTGAACAAGCCAACAAACAGCAAGAAATGTAGGAGAAGTGAGGGCCCAGGGAATAAGAAAGGCTGCATGGAGTCATGAAGATTAAGTTCAGTGCAGAATGATCTGAAGCTCAAGGGAGGAATCTATAGACCAGGAATGGAAATATCCTTCATTTCAAAGGGAGCTGAGGAAGCTGTATGGAAAAATACACTCAGTCCTGGAATCAGAGTGTGAAAGCAATGTGCTCGTATGTTTAAAGCCATCCTAGAAGTAGCTTCTGAGAGTGTGTGATTCACACTAGCTCCTGAAACAGTTTCCTTTGGTAGTCTCAGTATCATTGCGTTTCAACCAAGCCAAGTCAAGGAGTGACGGAACTCAATTTGCTTGTCTGGTGCCAGCTAGAAAGACTGAGGAAACTTTTAAATTACCTTTGGATAGTAATTCAGTGTTTTGTAAGCCATTGTTTTTATTTTAATTATTTTCTTAATTTCAATTTGTTTCCTTCAGTAAAATCTTTTGGAAATTGCCAATCTGCCTGGTGAGAAAGGGATTTTTTTTTTTTTTAAGTAAACGGATTCCAGTAATACTACAGTGTGTGGTGGTGTTAGCAGTGGATTTTCCAATAAGATTCCAGTAAAACTGGTAAAACTCTGGGATAGTCTTGAGGTAAATCCTTCAGACCTGAATTATTTAGAAGAGCTATCTGTCTCCTTTACACAGACAGGGGCTGGCTTTCTTTATGTTTCTCCCTAGTTGGTGGGCAAATCATCCAAATTATGTCCTCTGTTAAAAAGTATATAGCCCTGGAATGTTAATTCACATATACTATGTAGCTCAAAGTTTCTTACTACATTCTCACATGTTACACCTAAGGATACACTCTCTTAACATGGAAGATGTATTTTTAGTGCTAAGCACACCTTAATGTACCACATGTATTTAAATAAGACTAAAATAGAAGAACATATTTATTTCTCTGTCAATAGACGTCAAAGGGTTTTCTCTTTCTTTTTTTTTTTAATGCTCATGCCTTGGAGGGAAAGAACCAAAAAATGGAACTCCTTTTTAAGTATAATAAGACTTTTGGAAAAATTATCCAATATAAGAAGAAAGTTAAAAAAAAAACCCAACAACAACAACTCCACACAGCCTCCCATTTAAAATGTACTAGTTTGATTTCCAATATAGAATTTGTGTTCATATCTTTATTTAGCAGCATTACGGTTGTTTTTTTCCATTTGCTGTCCTCATAATTTGGTAGTTAACCTTCTTGTTTTTTAAAAAGAAGTTCTGCCAAAACATGCTGAGCAAGTTGTTTGTTTCTAAACCCTAAAAAATCAAAAGTAGCAAGTGAACTTTATTATTATGACATTTTAATTAGGAGTATATTTATGTATTTTTTCTTTTGATCTTTGAATCGCTTCATGATTCTGAAGTTTAAATTTGTGAACCTGGGGATAATAATCATTTAACTAAAGAGTAATTCTAACCTATGTTTATGTGTAAACAAAGTTATATAAATAAAATTATCCCCCAACTTTTCAAAGTAATTTTGGCAATTTGCATTCATGTCATGTCAAGACTTTCATATATACAGTTTCATTCAATTACCAAATAGCTTTGACACTACCAGGTCAAAAGTTGCTCTTCCTTCAGGGCTCTCCTTACCTTTGGTTTGTTTGTTTGCTTGTTTGTTTATATAAATAAGAAAACTGAAGCTTACAGAAGGAAATGATCTCTCTGTGGCAATACAAAGATTTATCCAGATATAAAGATTTATCCAGATATAAAGATAAAAATTTATCCCTCTTTCCATAACTCTAGGCTCTCTTTTAGTATGTAACCAGTTTAACTTAGACTTGGAAACAGTGGAATGAAAAATGTAATTGCTCTTTCCTAAGTTGGTTATGAACCAAAAGAAACCTTTTGAATAGGTTGCAGAAAGGAAATGAGTAGCCCTTTGTTATAGGGTGAGGAAATAGTGCAATGGAGTCATGGAACTGTGGAACCCATGCTTTTCTCAACAAATCATTTCCACAGAAGCCTATTGAGTGACTACTATGCAATCTGTGTTACATGCTCAGGATAGAAAGATAATACGACATGATCCCTGTGCTCCAGGAGGTCATACTCTGTGTAAATACAATCTACATATAAATAAATGTCTATAATAATGTGTGATAAAGTTGTTTTGGCTCTACAAAGTTCTTTGGAGCACAATAGGGGCAGATCTGGTTTGTGGGGCCTGAAGCCTACACAATTTGATGTGTGTATAGGAGTGGCAGAGGTATTGGAGGAAATTTTAAGGAAAAGACTGCAGAAACTGTAAATATAAAATTAGGTACAGGGTTTCAATGGGGCTCGTGCAAAGGTGAGTTGCTGTTTAACCTTTTAGCTTCACAATAATCTTGATAATAGAAGAGAGAAGCACGAGAGGAGACATCTGAGCAGTCATCACAGACTGGAGGAGCTTGTCAAGAGGAAAGTGGTCATAGTGGCTTAGTGGTATCAAAGACAGCAGCTGGGAATCCCAAGGAGAAGAAGGAAAATTAGTTGATTCCTTACCGAAAGGGCATCAACGACACTATAATTCCCTAATGTGGTCCTCTGCCATAGAAATTATTCTCTAATGTTTAAAAATAAAGTGGTTCAACTTGAGTAACTACAACCACTTTCTTAGTGGTTAAAAGCAATGGCAACAAAAACCAAAACAGACAAATGGGATCTAATTAAACTTAAGAGCTTCTGCACTGCAAAAGAAACAATCATTAGAGTGAACTGGCAACCAACAAAATGGGAAAACATCTTTGCAAGCTACCCATCTGACAAAGAGCTAACATCCAGAATCTACAAAGAACTAAAACAGATTTTTAAGAAAAAAACAACCCCATCAAAAAGTGGGCAAAGGATATGAACAGACACTTTTCAAAAGAAGACATTTATGTGTCCAACAAACATATGAAAAAATGCTCATCATCACTGGTCATTAGAGAAATGCAAATCAAAACCACATTGAGATACCATCTCACACTAGTTAGAATGGCGATCATTAAAAAATCTGGAGACAACAGATGTTGGAGAGGATGTGGAGAAATAGAAATGCTTTTACACTGTTGGTGGGAGTGTAAATTAGTTCAACCATTGTGGAAGACAGTGTGGTAATTCCTCAAGGATCTGGGAATAGAAATGCCATTTGACCCAGCAATCCCATTACTGAGTATACACCCAAAGGATTATAAATCATTCTGCTATAAAGACACATGCACACATATGTTCACTGTGGCACTGTTTACAATAGCAAAGACTTGGAACCTACCCAAATGCCCATCAAGCATAGATTGGTTAAAGAAAATGTGGCACATATACATCATGGAATACTATACAGCTATAAAAAAGGATGAGTTCATGTCCTTTGCAGGGACATGGATGAACCTGGAAACCATCGTTCTCAGCAAACTGACACAAGAACAGAAAACCAAACACTGCCTGTTCTCACTCATAAGCGGGTGTTGAAGAATGAGAGCACATGGGCACAGGGAGGGGAACATCACACACTGGGGTCCATTGCAGGGTGAGGGACTAGGGGAGTGATAGCAGGGAGTGGGGAGGTTGGGGAGGGATAACATTAAGAGAAATACCTAATGTAGATGATGAGGGATGGAGGCAGCAAACCACCATGGCATGTGTATACCTATGTAACAATCCTGTAAGATCAACACATGTATCCCAGAACTTAAAGTACAAAAAAAAAAAATTAATTGTCACCTGCTATGGTGTGAATGTTTATGTTCCTCTCCAAATTCATATGTTGATACCTAATCTCCAGCGCTAAACATTAAGAGGTGGGGCCTTTGGGATGTGATTAGGTCATGAAGGTGGAACCCTCATTAATGGGATGTGTACCCTTATTAGAGAGACCCCAGAGAGCTGGTTTGCCCCTTTCACCATGTGAAGACACATAGAAGGTATCATCTATGAGATACCCTCACCAGACATTGCATTTTCTGACAACTTGATTTTGAACTTCCCAGCTTCCAGAACTGTGAACAATACATTTATATGGTTTATAAATTACTCAGTCTAAGGTATTTTGTCACAGCAGCTTGAACAGATGAAGACATTACCATATTGCAAAATATATTTTAGAAAAAGTAATATCCTCAAACAGTCTTTGTTTTTAAAATGTGAATTTAAAGTAAGTGTGGATGAAAATGATGAAAATGTTTGGTTGTGTGTAACAAGGCCTTGTTTAACAGCAAAAATAGGTAAAGGGTACAGTAAAGGGTATAGTCGGGTGAGGAAGCGGCTCTGGACTTTACGAGAGCAATTTAAAAAAACGACTGATGGAAAGATAGTATGGAATTTCCTAATGTTACTCCTAGTTAATCATCAATTCATTAATTAATTTTTAACTTTTATTTTACTTTATTTTTCAGTAAGAGATTTGATTTGTTATTTACATAACAAATGTAGCAAATTAACAGAACAGAGTTGTAGACAACCTCAGACATAACATACACATACAATGAATTAATGTATCCATCCATCCATTTTCATATTTAGCACTCAGGACAACCCTGAGCAGTTGATGTTCATATCCCTGGTTTTATAGATAGGGAAACAGACTGCAGGAGGTTAAGGAATTTGCCCAAAGAAGTGAAAAGCTCAGGAAAGCATCACTAGGATGCAAACCATGCTTCTTGAACAACTGGGTGACACACTTTTTACCACATCACAGTTGAAGCTCTACAAGAAATAAATTTTAAATATCACCTCAAAGTATGCTTTTAAAACATTTTTTTTCTATTTTTTTTTTCTTTTTAACTTTTAGGTTCATGGGGTACATGTACTGGATTGTTACATGGGTAAGGAATAAACCTGATTTCATGAAGCTTGTTTTATGTAGAGAAAATGGTCAAAAATAACAAATAATTGAGTAAAAAATATAGTATGTTTTGGAGAAAAATGAATACTTTGTAAAAAAAATAAAGCAAGAATGAGGGTGAGCATGTGCTGAGAAGGTTAGTGTTGCTATCTTAAAGAGTGCTACTGGGAAAGCCTCACCTATATGGGGAGATTCTAACAGAGGTGTGCAAGAGAAGAAGCCATTCCAGCTAGGTCCCACATGCTGGAGTGTTTTAGGAATTTCATGATAAAAACATACTAACAACACAATTTCAATGCATTTAGTTTGTGGCTTAATATTTATGCATGCATAGATGTAAACATATAATACTGAATATAACTGATGAATAAGCTGTTATAATCAGAATTGATTCGTATTTTCTGTATGAATGGAAATCACTCAAATCCAAGCAGGTGAATTTCTTTAATACTCTAAGTTTTGTGTGCATTATTTTCAGCTACTTGGGAAAGTAATCCTGTACAGTCCCTGAGCCTAATCCACATTTTGTTTTATTCAGTGTTGAGTATTTTAATAATAGGCCCTGTTCTACATATTTTAAGTATCTAATTAGTACATTGTTAGCTGGAGTCACTCTGTCCTTTGGGATTGACAATGAATTTAAACCCTGTCTTCCATATTTCTCTGGGTGTTTGATGACCTTTTGATGATCTCTCCAGATTCTTGTGAACTTGTGATCTTTTTCAAGGTCCATCACCTCCCTGACTTCCTGTCTCCCCCAGGGTCTCATTCTCAATTAAGTCTTATTGCATTCCATTAGTTGGACCCTTTCTTCTACCTAAGGCCAGATGTGGTCCCAATTGTCCCTTGGGCTTTATTTCCCCAGACAATATTCTCAGTGGCATTTTGTCTGCAAGAGAATCAATTAAGTTTTCAGGCAATAAGGCTACTCTGCATCGCTTTACTGTTCTTTAGAAATACCCAACACTGGCAATTTCTCAGCACTGGTATTTCACCACAGCTCACGGCCATCCATCCTGTCACCTACACCTGTGTCCTTGGACCGTCCTGACTTCCCACACACCCCTCTTCTTTCTTCTCTGCTCTTCTTTACTCCAAAATATCTATTCATTTTGTTGTGCAGAGGAGTTTCACTTTCTCTTTTTTTACCTCCTGGAAAATTATCCCTCAAGTGTTTTGTTTTCTTGTATCTATAGGGAAAGATAAAGTCATCATCTAGAACAGGGATTCCCAATCACTGGTCCATGGCCTGTTAGGAACCAGGCCACACAGCAGGAGGTGAGCAGCAGGCCAGTGAGGGAAGCTTCATCTGCATTTACAGCTGCTTCACATCATTCGTATTACTACCTGTGCTCCCCTTTCTGTCAGATCAGCAGAGGTATGAGATTTCCATAGGTTCATGAACCTTACTGTGAACTGTGCATACAAGGGATTTAGGTGGCATGCTCCTTATGAGAATCTAGTGTTTGGTGATTTGTGATGATTTGTCACTGTCTCCCATCACCCCAAGATGGGACTATCTAGTTGGAGGAAAACAAGCTCAGGGATCCCACTGATTTTAATTATGGTGAGTTGTGTAATTATTTCATTATATATCACAATGCAATCGTATTAGAAACAGAGTGTATAATAGTAACGCCCTTGAGTTGTCTTGAAACCATAAGCCCACCCCGATCCGTGGAAAAATTTTCTTCCATGAAACCAGTCTCTGTGCCAAAAAGACTGGGGACCACTGATCTAGAAATGACACACTTCCTTTTCTTCCTCTCAGTTTTGAATGTTAACGATTATTTTACTCTGTGCTGCACCTACTATAACTCTTCAAAAATCATTAGTTTTGTTTGATAGAAAAGGAATCTAAAACTTAAAAGAAGTTCAGCATTTTCCCCAAGGCCGAAAAAGAAAAGTTGGGATAAAGCTCCAGAAGTCGTATTTAGATCCAAATTTAAGGGATACTATGTTATATGGCCACTAAAAAGATTGATAGTCTTGTACCCCAAACAGTGCCATGGCCTTTCCTAGCAGTTTTTAAATGTTTAATTTTGATTAAGATCTCACATTATGAAGTGTAGCCTGACTCTTCCAAAACAATTCCCAGAATGACTGACTGATATGACCAGTAATTTTTACTACTATTACATGTTATAAAAATGGAAAATGCCATTTTTTCACAAGTTAAGTTTTCTATTTAATAGGTATTGCAATACAGAAAAAGCTTCTGTGAATGGTTAAGGAATAAAGAAGGTTTTAACCTGCTGGTGTTGACAATAAGTAACGTTTTATTATTCTGAGCTTAATTTAGACATGGAGATGAGCAGTAAATTCTAGTATCTGGTAATTTACAAAGGATAATTAGTGTGTGAAATTTGTGTGTGTTAACCTATGCCAATAATAAAACCAAGGTATCCTTTGAATTAAATGATAAATTTCAAACCTGAAATGCATTTTCCCTAAATCAGAGAATAGTGTTAGTTGTCTACTGATGTAAAACAAATCACAACAAACTTTGTGGCTTAAAACAACACACATTTCTTATCCTGCAGTTTCTGTGGATCATGAGTCCTGGCATGGCTTTGCTACGTTTCTCACAGGCTGCAACAAACTTTTTAGCCAGGCTAAAGTCTCATATCAAGACTCAAGTGGGAAAAGATCCACTTCCCAGCTTACATGGTTGGTAGAAGGACTGTTTCTTGAGGGTTGTTGACCTGAGCACCTGACTTGCTGGCTGTTGGCTGGAGGTCACCCTCAGTTCCATGCAGCCTCTCCAGATGCTGGCTTGCATCAGCAAACACAGCAAGGGAGAGACTCTGCTGGCAACATGGAAGTAAGTGTTTTGTGTAATCTAATCCCAGAAATGACATTCTGCTACTTTTGCTATAGTCTGTTTGTTGGAAGCAAGTGGCTGGGCCAGTGCACACTCAGGGGAGGAGATTAGGCAAGAGTATCCTAGGAGACCAGGGTCATCCAGGACTATCTTAGAGTCTAGTCACTACGGGGATACTGAAAGACACGACATGCTCCATGACAATCACAAGAAAGGCGTTTTACACTCCATGCTCTTTGGCAATACCCAATTAAGATGAATTTCTCAATATAAGTAAGATAATGGTATACCGAGAAAGTAGGGATGGGGACAGCATTGATGCTCAGTAACGACTGACTGATCAGTTGCCTTTTTTGCTTTAATTCGGAGTTTCTAGAGGTCATCTGGTAGACCTACTTGATAGAGTTTGGCTTTGTGTCCACACCCAAATCTCATGTTGAATTGTAACTTCCAACATTGCAAGAGGGGCCTCGTGGAAGGCGTGGAAGGCTACTGAACCTTGGGGCAGACTTCCCCCTTGCTGTTCTCATGAGATCTGGTTGTTTGAAAGTGGGTAGCACTTCCTCTTCTCTCTCTCTCTTCCTCCTGCTTCCACCATGTAAGACATGCTGGCTTCCCCTTCACCTTCCACCATGATTGTAAGTTTACTGAGGCCTCCTCAGCCAAGTGTTCTGTATAGCCCATGGAACTGTGAGCCAATTAAACCTCTTTTCTTTATAAATTACCCACTCTCAGGTAGTTCTTTATAGCTGTGTGAGAATGGACTAATACGCTACTCTAAAAGTCATTTAACGCCTTTGATATTGTTTCATTATCTTTTTGTTTTTGTCCTATTGTTACTACATCCTATTAAAACTAACCTGGTAGTTTTATCTTTCTGTTTTTTTTTTCTATATCATTGTTTATTTTTTTTTAAATCCCTTTTCAATCTCACAGGAATATTAGAAATGAATACAAGATACATAAAATTACTCTAAGCTCCAAAAAATAAGACATTATACAACACAAAGATCTCCTAGAATATTATAAAAATTACAATATGGGTGACACTTTCTTGAAATCATTTAAAAAGTGTGATAATAGTAAACCCCAGATGCACACTTGGATCTCTAACCTGATGTTGCTTACCTATGTATAGGTTTAGTAAACAGAAGAGTGACCTTTAAAAATGATATTTGAGAGGAGAAATACAAATTAACCACTGTGTGGTCATCAGAAGCCCATGTGTAGCCAGAAGCTTACACCCACACACTCACCACCACCACAGGATACACACAGGCTGTAGCTCTTTGTGCTCTGCCTTGGTCACTCTGGGGACAAATTCTATTAACAGCTATGCCTTCAGTATGATCTTGGCTTGTGAGTACTGAACACCAACTTGTCCCTAGTAAGGGATTTTACTCTGTCAACATTCTAATTAGCATCCAAATGGAAGGTGCCTGTTATTGTTGGCTTAGTTGCCTCTGTAATCCTGACAAACCAGTCGATTGAAGAGTGCTGTTGATGTAGTGTATAGCAGCCTGTGGCTTTCTTTGAAAGGGTATATTAAAGCTGGATCCAGATTACAAATGTTTAACCTGGCAAACAGCGCTATGACCTCTAAAACAAATATTGTGTCATTAATATAGCAGTGTCTACAGATGGAATTGGCAACGTAAAATGTGCTGTGTGTAAACATTTTCAAATTATATTTGAGGTCCTTAATTAACCCCATTAGGCTTACAGTTTGAGGCAAGCACTCAGTCAATATGAAAGAACAATTGAATAAAGACAGAGATTCGGTTATTTTTATATATCATAAATTACATGGAGTCTGTGGTTTTACATCAAATCTGATATTATTTAAAATTTACATTTTCCCCCCTTAGAGGTCACATTTTATCATGTCAGGACAAAACAAAATTCAGAATAACTGAACCCATCACTGAATCATGGAGTAAGTAAGTTTATAGTTGGAAGTTACTTAAGAGATCCTCTCTTCCAACCCCCTGAACTTACAGATGAGAAAACTGAGATCCAAAGTGGCTAAGTGACCCACATACAAGTTGAAATGAAGAACCACAATTGCACTATTATGCTCAATAAATTATCTACAGATATATTAAAATTTTTTCAGCCTGGACTCACTTAATCAATTGGTTGGAATTTTCTTTCCAGAATGAATGTAAGCTGATGATTGGTATTTTAGCTCTGTGTTATCTAAAATTACACTTCAGAAACAAACTATCATTATTTTTAAAATAAGAGATGGTGCATATGAGAGTTTTAATCACCTGTAGACACATACATGTATTTTTTAATATAGCTCTTTCCATCTGAGATTTGTGTACTGATTTCTCCATTGTGCAGACATGTTTTCTTCACTATACTAAAAATTGTTAAGAGAGTCCTCTGGTTTCTTGTTATCCATCTGTATAACTTGGCATTTTTGGTAGCTCTTACTTATCTCCTGGACTACTCATTCTTGGCCTGCTCTACATTGGGCTAGTTGGTCTCCAACTGCGGTTTCCTAGCCAACTTCAAGTATGCCCCAAGATGTGAAGTTGTGCTTCATTTTTTCAGCAATATTTCTTCTCTGCCGGCCAATCTTCCTTACATGTAAAGGTCCACTTTATGATACAGCAGCTATCTGAAGTTCTTCTGCCCTGTATTATTTCTAAATGTTTATGTGGACTGAATTTTGTTGCAGTGGGCTTTGCTTCAACAACGTTTACCCTATTACAATTTAAATTCCTCTCACCACGCATTCAATCATTTGTCATCTAGCCATTAAGAGCGAAACCAAATGAAACATTAATGAGGACTTATACATTTTTGGTCAAAGTACAACCAGATTTAAAAATCACAAGTGAGTCATGAATTGGGGTTGGGGAAAAGACCATAGATTGTCTTGTAGGAAACACATGAGTACACACAGAAGTCTCAAACTGTGACTCCTTCCCTACATATCTCTACTTTCAGATACGATGCTGCCTCATCTATTTTTGAATCAGTTTGAATAACAGTCATGTCAGCATATTACTGCAAATATTGTTGAAAAGGTAGCAGCAGTTGGGAGAATGTATTCCAGAGAAATACATGTTTCTCTAGATTTTCTCGATATCTGAGTATAGCAAAATAAACAGCCCAAAACCAAACAAACAAGCAAAACAAACAAAGAAAAAGAAAGTTCTTGACTATAAGGAATTCTTCATTTAGGAGGGACAGAAAATCGGACACACATTATGCTACAAAGACACATCTGAATGCAAAGTTTGCTACAGAGCATGGAGGTGGAACTTCTTAAGGAAAAGGACATGTTGAACAGTAGGGTTTAACTACATGAAAAAAGGGAAAAATTATTCCATTAAGCTAGAGCAGTATGTGAAAAGGTACAGAGCCATGAAGGGGCATGGCATACGAATTCTGAGCAGTCAGCCTTGCTAAACATGAGTTCATTAAGGGAAAGTAGGGGGAGTTAGGGCTGGAGAGGTGGGCACCACCAGGAAGCCTGGTGGGCAAGGCTAAGGAGTTTGAATTATATCCTGAAGGCAAGTGAAAACAATAGAAAGAGTATTAAGCATCACTTCCTAATTATTTGCATTTTCTGATTTATAAAATATTTACTGTGGAAATGTTGGGAAATACAGAAAACTATAAAGAGATTTTCAAAAATCACTCATTTTATATCCACAGAAAATCAATGCTTAAATGTCTTTCCTTTGAATGTATATTTTTCTGTTTAACTTTTATATAGCCATATTAAATTTATCATATCATGATTTATACAAAATATAAAATATAAAATTCATCATGTAATATAATTGAAATCATTTTAAGATTCTTCTTATTCTCATAATATGTTGGCATTTTACTTTCCGTTAAATATTTGTTGAAACCGTAACCTTTAGCATTTCGACATGTTGTTACCATAGAGTTATTTCATCATCAAATTATTGTTGGTGGTTATATCATTTCCAATTCATTATCATTATACATTAATTAAGGCCCAGATGTCATCTGAGGGCTTCCTTGTTTTTAAGATCTTGGTAAGTATACCCAGATGACTGCTACTTCCACGGTTCATGGGAGACTAAAACCCTCCCCATGATTCCTGAGAATTCCTGGGTCTCTTTTGCTCTCAGAGCAGCAATTCTGCAATGTAGTTTTTCAGTGAGTCTGCAAGGTCAAAACTATTTTTATGGTATTACTAGAAAATCATGTGCCTTTTCATTCTCATTGTTTCACTGGTGTACAGGGAAATCGTCCAGATGCTACATGACACGAGATGCCAGGTAATGAAATACTTCCTTGTATAGACTTGGCTTTTTCTTTTTTTCAAGTTTAATTTTGAATACATTAAAGATGAATAAATACAACGCACAGGAACAAAAGCCCATTGAGATCCTCATTTCTTTTAAGTGTCTAAGGGCTCCTGAGATGAGAAAGTTTGAGAACCACTAGTGCAACAAGGTACTTTTTCAAAGCAAAAAATTCTGTCGCTAAGAGTTAATATGATGTCAACTCCTAATAAAGTTTTGTCCATACTAATGCATAACATTTTAATTTTGGATAGTAGTGAATGACAGAGGGTGTAGCATACTCATATTTCTGCTTTAGAAAGTTAGTGGAGAAAATAGTAAATATGCAGAGAGGCCAATTATGAAACTATTTTGTAAATTAGGTTCTTAATGGATAAAGGAGAGTCGGTGTGATTGCAGAGGAGCAGGATAAATGGTATGTAGGAGCAAGGTCTATGCAGTTTTATTGTCTTCATGTTACAAATGAGAAAACAAAGGAACAAAGCAGGTAAGTAGTGGCCAAGGTGGAACTTGAACTGGCTCTTCTGGCTCCAGATCTCTCTTTTCTTCTACTATTACCAGAACTCATCAAGGACTCACTGTCCATGAGAAAATACATTTATTGTTGGCATGGACACTAAAATGATGCAAATCTAACAACTTTTTCTCAAAGCCTCGTAAAACTTTACTCACTATTTTAGAACCGCCCATAACATGTTCGTTTACTCATGGATGCCATCTACATGGACCAGTGAGTTTCACGTAGTTCTCATTCATTCCCTTTCTCTTCTCTCTCTGTGTGTGTCTCTCTCTGTAGCAGTATTCAGTGAAGGTCTTAAGCGAAGCTCATTGACTTTGCATCTTTGAAAAACGTCTTTGGATTTGTGTCACTGTCAAAGGTTATGTCTGTTCTTTGAGAACAATCCTTTGCAGAAGAAAACATGAACAAGTGTGGCCTTGTTCAGCAAAATTTTGTAGGAGTAATAATTATGAGGTCTGGCATCTCTTAGAGTTGGAAAGTCACCTTCAAATATTAGTTTGTGGTTTCTTGGTTAGGGTAGTTCTTTATAGTGATGTGGAAGCTATTGAGTTGGCTTGAACTTTATGAAGAAAACAAAAGACATTAAGTTATGTCCACAGAATACTAAGTGTTTGTCACCCTGCTGCTCTTTTTGAAGGAATATCTTCTTCTGAAGTCTTAATTATCCAGTCGTTGTTTTCATTTAATTATTTTTCCATTGAATTATTAAGAGTAAGGGGGGAAAGTGTGAGATACTGTGTGTTTGTTCTGTTCTATAGTTCTGAACTACAGTAAAAATATTTGCAAAAACTTAATGTCTTTATGTCCAACTTTACTAAAGTTTATAGTTAATAACATTCTTAAACAAAGTTTATATAGTATATTTCTGGAGAAGAAAGAAGGGAAAGAAAGAAAGGAAGGAAGGAAGAAAGAAAAAGAAAAGAAAGGAAGAAGAGGGAGGGGAGAAGGAAGAGAAGGAAGGAAGGAAGGGAAAAAAGCAACAAAGAAAGAAAATATTTTTAAAAGCTTATAAAATTCTAAGGATTGCAGAAAAGCAGAGGTATGTTTACATTTTCATTTTTTCTTAATATATTATATTATTTCCAGGATTTCTCAGAATGAACATATGCATGCACTTAGAACTTACACATTGTCAGATTTCTCAGTATGGGTAGTTATGGAAAATACATCTTTATTATCAAAAAGCAAATGGAGTTGAAAACTAGGTAGAAAGAACAAGAAAATGAGAAAACTGGAAAGTTTCATTTTCTTATTACACTGTAAAACATATTGCCCAACAAAAGCCCTATAGATTACTGGAGAAATCAAGGCTGAAAATACAGGAGCAATTTTTTCATAGGAGGAAAATGCATTTATCCATTTCCATAGTTCTCCTTTCATTTCAAGAGCTCTTGATATTTTTCCAGAATCTTCTTCATACAGAATGTTTTTTGTTAATATGAAATCAAATTTACCTCGGGTCTTATTGTTCATGGTCCAACTTTTTTTGTCTTAAACAAGGGAAGTTCTTTATAAGCTTCCTAGTAAAATCTTATTTCCCATGAATACTACCTCCAGACTCAACATAGAAGACAAATAAATGCTGGAAATGCTATGGTTTGGAACAAAAGTCTCTCTGGTCCAAAAGTACACAGTAGAAACAAAGAAATATGAGTTAGCACGCCAGGCACTTTTTCTGCTCTTAGCCTGGAACTCGAACTACTGTTACACGAGCACTCTTAAACTCCGTAGGGGTATGTCTTATGTCTACGATGGTAGCAGTGGGGATGGAAATTAAGGAGAAATTAGATATAAACTTGGATATCTAGTCCTGAGCTATAACTAGGTAAAATAATAAGATTACCTCAAACATCACGATGTTTCTTATTAGAGTTTGAGATAAATTTTGAAAAGTTAAAATAATTTAAAAACATGTCTCCCAGCTTTGTCTGAGGAAGAGGTCCACAGGGTTTCTGATTATTTCAATTTAAGGTACACATACAGGTGCTGGCTCTGTGAGGAACAAGTCCTGGTCCTGGGACGGAAAAGTTTAGATCACACTCACCAATCTAGCACACACTATGTATTTACTTGTTTATATGTATATTTTCTGTTTCCACACTCCTAAATAGAAACACTATGGCAAAGACTTTACCTGCCTTGTTCACTGCTAGAGAACACCTCCTGGCGCATAGTAGGTGCTTCATGATTATTCCTCAAAACAATAAGTAAACTGATTTGCCACTTAATAGCTCAAGCTCTTTGCTTCTTCACCCCCTTCTATTGCCTATGTTTGTTTGTTTGTTTGTTTATTTATTTAATTTTCATTGGCATGCTCCTCACAAACTATGTTATAAATACAAACTGGGAGCAATAACTAGCCACCTCACTTAGTGGGTTTACTATTTAGATCCTTCACTTTAGCATATTTTGCTTTCTAGATCATGAGAAATACCCACTGCTCCCCTAGAGCAGCTTCCAATGGGTGCCTGGCCCATGCCACTTGTTTCAAAGGATGTGAAGGAGAGTCCACGTCTCTCCTTATGAGGGAAACTCTCAGGGCAGTGGTGGAGTCTGCATGACAGGGTCTCTCACTGATCTCCCATGACCCTTGTGCTCTGTGACATGGAGCAGTACTGTGGGCCTTGCCAAGCTTTGGGATTTTCTCTGCTTTCCTACCCATTCCCCCAACCCCGCAGAAAAATCTGTTTCTTCCAGTTCCCTCTATTCAGATTCTACTGCTCCATTAAATCTAGCTGAAAACAATTTCAGGAAGACTTTTCTAATAGTCTCCATGTAGCTCATTTTTGTTTTTATAATTTTTTTTTTTTGAGACAGTCTTGCTCTGCCACCTAAGCTAGAGTGCAGTGGCGTGATCTCTGCTCACTGCAACTTCCACCTCCCAAGTTCAAGCGAGTCTCCTGTCTCAGCCTCCAGAATAGCTGGGATTACAGGTGCCCACCACCACACCTGGCTAATTTTTGTATTTTTTAGTGGAGACGGGGTTTCGCCGTGTTGGCCAGGCTGGTCTTGAACTCCTGACCTCAGGTGATCCACCCACCTCGACCTCCCAAAGTGCTAGGATTACAGGTATGAACCACCACACCTGGCCTGCTTTTATAATTTTTTATACCCCTTAGCACTTTATTTGTACCTCTCAAATGGTATGTTCTCCTTTCAGCAATATTATTTATGTGTGTTTCTCATATTGTACCAAGATCCTTGAGGGCAGGACAACATCTGCTTATAAATTCGTATATGAGCAACGTCTGTGTTCTCATGGAGTTTAGATACTAGTGAGGATTTATAATTAAGCAGATAAATAAAGTAATAAGAAAGAAATATGCCAGGTTTGGCGAGTGCTTCCCAGAGAATGAAAATAAGGTGGCATGAGAAAGGGTCACGTGTTATAAATGGTCAAGGTGGTAACATGGAAGCAGCAATCTGAACAGGGGGAATCAACCAGCTCTGGGCAGACCCTGAAGCAGAGGATTCTAGGTGGGAAACAAGTCCCATCCTGCCAGCAAGAAACAGAAACAAACAAACAAACAAAAGACCATGCGGCTGGAGCACTTCCATGAGGAGTAGGCTAAGCTAGTATCAAGTATGAGGTTAACAGGGATCAGATTATGCAGGGGGCTGTATGTCAAGATAAGGAGTTTACATTTTATTCTAAGAGTGAATGGGGCTGGCTGTGGTGGTTCACGCCTGTAATCCCAGCACTTGATGGGAGGCCATGGCAGGAGGATTGCTTAAGCCCGGCAGGTCAAGGCTGTAGTGAGCTGGGATCATGTCACTGTACTTCTACCTGGGTGCCTGGGTGACACAGCGAGACCCTGCCTCAAGGGAAAAAAATCAAAAGGAAATAAAGAAAAGAAATCAAATCTCGGAAGTGATATCCATCATTTTTATTTATTTAAATAATATAAATAAAAATTAATTAATAGAGTAAAGGAAAGCCCTCTGAGTGGTCTAAGCTGGGGAAAGAGGTAATAAGATTTGTTTTCTTAATTTCCTTCCTTGCTCTCCCCTTCCTCCCTCCTTCCTCCCTCCCTCCCTCCTTTCCTCCCTCCTTCCCTCCCTCCCTCCTTTCCTCCCTCCCTCCTTCCCTTCCTTCCTTCCTTTTTCTTTTCTTCCTCCTTCCCTTCATTTTGTCTGTTTGTGTATTTTGTAAACATTCTGACTGCTCTGTGGAGAATGAACGGTAGGAGGGGCCCGAATCAGACCTGGCAGGAAACATGGCAGTGCCTTCTTTGTGGCTCTACCAGTTCCTGACACACAGTAGTGCTGGATGCAGTAAAAAGTGAAAAGCTAGAGCAATTTGATGATCATGTAACGCCATTTAACAACAACACACCAGTGTTTGCCTTCTTAACGCACAACGGGCTCTTTCAGACAAACAAATAGTGAAAATGAGATGCGATGTGTGTTATTGCATGCATTTCCCACTACAAAACACTCCATAAGAACATCGACTTTCGTCGGTTTTGTTAACTGACGTATGCCAAGTGTCTGGGAAAGTTTGTGGCACTTGGTGGGTTGACTCAACTTACTTTCAATGCAACTGACCTTCGTTGGTTGAATTAATGAAAGTATATATTTTTAACCCTCTTCTTTTCTGAACCTTCTTTCCGTTGGCTTCTGACAACTTCTTTAATTTACCAAATGGAGATAAAATGGGTAAAAACGGTAGGAAAGTTATTGGAACAATACCCCTGCCTCCCAGCCCATAATAATGATATGCTCCCCACAGTGGCTAGATCAAGCCTCACAGTGTCTTTGCATTTGTGTATCAAGGTTTCTGTTAAGTTAGGTAATGAATAAATGTGTTTATTTTTCATATTTTATTGTTTTTAATTCAATGACTACTATTTTCTTTTTTCTTCTATTGTTTTTAACATCCTTTCCATAAATCTCTCTCTCAGCCATTTTCTAAGATTCATCTCTTTCTTGTTTCTAATGTCCTTCCTCCTTCTCTCTCTCCTCCATTTCCCTTTCCTCTCCCTCCTCTCTTCCTCTCCAGTCAAGGCCGGCAGCTTCAAAGGACTTGATTAGTTCCATATTTTCATTAGGAAGACCTTTTTAGAAGTAGTGATTACAGAGAAAACTAAGGTTGTACATTCTTAACATGCTTCATTCCATTTGGAGCTTTGCTAGAAATGTTTCCTGTTTAATACTAATAAATCTAACTTTAAGCTTGGGCAACTAGCAAAATCAATTACATGGAAGTTGTCAGCAGGTAAAGGGATGTAGCTATAATGATGATAAGGGAATTAAATTATTTGAGGAAGCTCTATATTCAAAGCAATTTGCCCCCAAACAGTTTCATCTTAAAATAGCAACATCTATAGTGTACCTACTCTGTGCAGGCTACTATATTCAAAATAATTGTGTATGTTTATGAGTTTCATTTTAACATTTGCTTTTTTATAACTATCATTTTTAAATTTAATTTTATTTGGTTGTCATCACCTACAAATAGAAGATATTATATCTACTTTATAGGCACAATCCATATAGGTAAATGAAACACACACTCATGTGTGCACACACACACAGAGATTGCCTTAAAAAAAGGAAAAAACAGAGTGAATATTATCAAAGGGACAGAAAAAGAGAATAAAAATATTTGAAATACAAGAAGCATTTCTATAGGGAAATATTTTTTGAATCTGATTTCTACAATAATTAGTGGAAGTTGAAGATGAAATTATTTACTCTTTCAGGTGTCAGTAAGTTAAGAAGCGGATCATGAAGCCACTGTCAAAGAGGACTGGTAGATGACCAATTTTATGCCACATGGCTACTACCATGAGGCTTGGTGGGAGTGCTTATCAGAGAGCAAGTGGACAAAATCTGAAGGGACAGAATACATGGATCACAGGTGACCAGCAAGGAAGAAAGTTACCTATTCCAGAAGGGAGGCAGCTGTCTAAATCAGCAAGGCCAAGAGACACGTTTGGACTTCAGTTCAACTCAAGCTAATGTTGCTACTTGGGGCCATCGATCTGAGAGAAGAGGGTGTGGTATCACGAGGATTCATTGATAAGCCATGTTCAGATGCTCTGGCACCTCTTCCTGAGAATAGTAGAAATAGTCCCAGGGGGCAAAGAGGCAAGAGGAGCAGATGGAGAGGTCTGTGTATCTACTTACGAAGTGGGGCTTAGGCCTGGACACTACTCCAAACCAACATCTAAAATAAACACCAGGAATGAAGGTGGAAATTCAGTAGGACGTAATGATCCAAATTAATATGGATCATGCAAAGAGCTATAATTGATTCTCTCACAGGTAATCTGGGATTGAATCTTTGTCACCACAACTACCCTCTAAAAATATTTGGTCTAGAAATAGCACACTGTTTCCAGACTCCTTTCAGCAGTAAAAGGGAGACCCACATATTTATTCAGCTCTGATTCACTGAGTGGTGTTCTGCCTTCAACTAGATGGTCATTATCATTTGCAGGTGGCCGGGGCTGCCAAACACAGAGGCTTGATATTTCACTCACGAAAGGATTGTCGTAGAATCAACTATAAGCAAGTGTACAGAGGGAGATTGTTATTCTTTGACTAACTAGGATGGTTGTGGTGGGGAGAAGTTTGGGACTGGGGCTGCAGCTAGGAGGTCCAAGAGTGGGGCCGTGAGTGAATGAGAAAAGAAGGTGACATGGGACATGAAAAGATTTGAAGAAAGAATGTGTTCTCTTCACTCAGAGATTGGGCGAAGCTGTGACTTATATTTCACCTCCCAGAAAGACATAGTGAGGGTCATTATACTTTAAACAAGAGGGAACACATCTCCCCAGGGTGCAGAGGACTGAGGAATCCCCTTCCTATCATTCCAGTAATTTGTCCCAGAATGAAATTGCTTTGTACCCTCAAACTGAATTTCTGTCTTAATATCCTAGTCTATGAGGGGACTAGGATCTGGAATAGTTTCTGAACATTTCTCTGAAAAAAAAAAATGGCATTAAAAAATTGTTATAACCTTTAGTTTTGTCTCCCAAAACTGAAGATTATTAAAGCTCTTTATATAATCTGATGAAAAGGTACACCAGTGAGGCCAAACAGACAACTAATTTCTTCCTTGCCGTGGAAAAAACCCCCAAATTCTTCCTTAAACTTAGCATAAGGATGACTTTCATTCTTCTTTATTATGAAATATCACGCTTGATCTTAGCGAAGAGGTCAGGAAGCGATATAAAATACACCATACAAATGAATGTATGTATTATGTGAATTTTGTACATATATATACATGTGTTAATGTGTGCATAGTCTAAATAATAAAAATGCTAACACTTATTCCCACTATTAAGAAATAACTTAAGAAATAGAACATTATTCAGAGGTCACCTCTATCCTGAATTGTTCACAATTCATTTGCTTATATGTACCATGTGTATATATCTCTTAGCAATAAATACTTTCCATTGCCAATTTCTTACTTTATGTAAAGAAAATGCTTTAGTACAAATTCTTCTGGTGATTATTATGAGCATTTTTATGACTCAGCTTTATGTTTTTAAGACTCATCCTTGTTTATGCCTCTAGCTATGATCCCTCCCATGTCACAGTTGCTTCACATACCATGCTGGGAATACATTGTCTCCTGTTTATGCATTCCCATGATGAATATTTGGTTTATTTCTTTTTTATTATGGTTGTGAAGAATAATGCTGCTTTGAATATTTTCTTACATGCTTCTCTGTGTTCATGTGAAATATTTCCTCTTAAACTAAGAGTCAAATTGCTGGTTACAGGGTGTGTATATTCCTTTTTTTTTACCTGATAATGCCCAATTTTTTCTGAAGTGGGAGTCCAATTTGTTCTCCCCAAAGTGGTGCCTGAGTTACCATTGATCTACATTTAATAAGTTCCCTTCTTATCCACACTTAATATTGACAGATTCTTAATTACATTTTTCAATCTGCTGTGTATAATAGTATTTCATTATCATTTAATTTGCAGTCCCTTGATTATTGTACATCTTTTATTATCATAACAATGAGCATCTGTTTGTATTTTTGCCATAAACACATTCTCTTACATTTTACCTAAAAGTTTCTGAGATCTTTTTATATTTAAGCCCTTGATTGCTTATCTACTTGTAATTTTTTTTACTCACCTTTCAAATTCCACATGAAAATCTCTCTGAGTGAAACTTTAGAATTCAAACATCATGTCAATAGTCCTTATCAAACTTCTAAAATGCATCAATCATTTCCACATTACATGTGCAAAATGGCATCTGGTCTTGGCTTGGTTGCTTGCAGTGACTGAGAGCTCATTATTTCAACAATTATAATATTTTTCCTATAGACTTGTTGATTTCTGTCTCTGTGCAAATCCCAGCAATTGACTAGAGTTTTTATTTCTGGAGAAATCTCAAAGAAGACTGTGGTATAATTGTAAAAACACCTCTGATCGTTACACTTCCCTGTGTTTATATCTCTTGCATCTCTGCCCATCAAGAAGTGGGGACCATTTCCCTCCCCCTTAAATCTGAGCTCGTTTTGTGACTTAGTGTGACATATGGACAGCACCAGATGTGATGGTGTATCAACTATGAGCCTTGGCTTCAAAAGTCTGTTTGTGCTTTGGTTGGCTCTCTTGGAACCCATGCCATGCCATGAGAAGAAACACAAACTAGCATGCTGGAGGATGAGCGACCACCTGGATCAAAGACGAGGCATCCCAGTTCTGCCCATCCTAGATCATCAACTCATAGCTGGCCCAGTTGCCGATTGTGAACACGTGAGGAATTGCAGTGACAATCACCTGAAACCAGAAATGTCCCATCCAAGACCAATTTAAACTGATCCATAGAATTGAAAGCTAAATAAATTTTTTTAAGCCACTGAACTTTGAGGTAGTTTATTAGACAGCCAGAGCTAACTGATATTAAGATAAATTCTCTTTCTACATGGCAATCTTTATACCTATGATGTAAACAATAATTTTATAATGCTCTTATTAAGAAAAATAGCATGTAATTCAATAGCACTTTTTTTCCAATTTGATTATACTAACCAGTGTTCATGTAATCATGATTGTGTGAATATGTAATTGTCAGCTAGGAAATTCATGAATCAATATGAAAATAAAATACCACCACAACAATAAAAAAAATAGAATTCTATACATGAAGAATCAAAGCACACATTCAAAAGCAGTCATATATGTATCGAAGTTACAGAATTATTTTTAAAATCCGGTGATTTATAAGTAATTTTGAAACTAATTCTATGAAGTAGATGATACTATTATCACCTGTTTTACATATGAGAAAACTGAGGCTTAAAGAGATTAAATAATGTATAATCATTTACTGAGCTAGGAAATGGATGGAGTACAAATCAAGTCTCAAGTTTCTCTGACACCAGAGCCCATGATCCTTACTACTGTGACAGGAATTCTCAGCCCTGGCTCCATATTAGAATCATTTTGGGAAGCTTTTTTAAATGTCATTTTACAGAGATGTTCTGAGACATAGAAATCAGCATCTCTGGGAGTTTGCAGAGAGATGGGCTACTGGTGTGTTTTTGTTTTTTAAAACTCCTCAAAGATAATAGCTGTAAAATGTCAGAGTTAAACATCATTTCATTATGTGTTACACTTAAAAGGAAATTGCTAATTCTTCATATGGGCTCGATGACCCTTCACAGCTTAACCTCTGCTCATCTCCAGACTCATCTTGCACCTCATTTCCACTCCATGGATTGTTAGTATTATTACCATACAGCTTTGATTTTCCAAGAAACAGCAACCAGCTGTGAGATGGAGTTAGAATTTACACAAGCACCACTGAATCATGTTGCTTCTACACCTGAATGTGCCACAGATTGACGTACATAAACTCTAGTAAGTTCTTTAATCCCACAAAGCCACAGCATCCTCACAGGCACAGCAGGTTTGGAGATATTTCTCATCCAAGACCTCACAGTGTTTAAAAAATGTAATATAATCCTAAAGAGATTCTACAGTTTTATGGGAGCTTCTAATTGACAATAGACTAGCAGCTTACCACTGAAAGCAATCATGTAAGGATTCAGAAATCAGCGAATTTTTCGTATTTCACTGCTATCTATCGGATTTCAGCTGTATCTGGAATGTTTTCGGTTTTCCCATAGAGATCAATTCACATTAAACAGTCCTGCGCACTTTGGAGATGACGGTAGGTACTCTTTAGAGAAAAATGAGATTTCTCCCTATTATCATTTGAGACTAACTAAACCTACTAAAATATTAAATATCCCACTCAGGAAATACATCTAGGAACATCTATTTCTACTGTCTGTAGAAGTTAAGGTTCATTTGTCAGGAAAGACTGAGACCCAATGATAGGATTAAGAAAACTAAAAATATCAGCCAAGGATCTTCTAAGTCAAGATTGAGCTGAAATGTGTTCATAAGGTATTCATGTATTTAAGTTAATAATAATATAGGCAGACTTGACAATATTGGTATGTAGATTTTAATTTTTGTGGGAAAATATTAGGCCTGAAATTTCAACAATGGAGAGGATCAAAATTTTGAGAGAAACCATTTTAAAAAAACATTAAATGTAGTTTTTGTATGTGCTAGTATTCTTCAATGACCATCTTCATACAGTTTGAGAAGTGTATGCAGCAGTAACTTGGAGTCTCTGCGAGAAGACAAACAATTCTTCTTCTATATTTTCTTCCTGCACATTTCTCAAAAATTTGATACATTCTGAGAATAATTTTTTCTTAATTGACGACATATTGTTGCTAATATTCAGCATCAACTTCTTCCAACATCCTACGAAAAATTTAAATATTGATTGAAAGATTTTATAGTGAATATTTACTTGTAACGTGGTTTTAACTATTAATATTTTACTATACTTGCTGTATCACAAATCCATTACTCTTTCCATCATGAATCTATCTCATTTTTATCATTTTATTAATGATAGACATCAGTACACTCTTTCCTAAATGCTACTGCAGTCTTATCATTAGCTAGATTTTAATATCTGTTTAATTTTGTCAATTCCTGGATGACTAATAATATTAATCACTTATGTATTGGTTGGCTATTCATATATCTCCTTTTGTGAAGTGTGGTCTAATCCTTTACACATTTTAAGTTGGGATATTTGTTGTTAGGTAGTAGGTTTTTTAAAATGTATTTTATTTTCTATGACACATACTATATAGATGTATATGATATAAATTATGCTTATAAAATATACTATTTGTTTTTTAATATACTGTTGTTTGTCATGTCTATTTTACAGTTATTTTCTCCTTAAACATGGCTTACCTGTTAATTTTCTTAACAACAGTTGCTTTTTAAATTTTTCCTTCCTTCCCTCCCTCCCTCCTTCCTTTACTTCCCTTCCTCCCTCCCTCCCTCCCTTCCTTCCTTCCCTCCCTCCCTCCTTCCTTCCTTCCCTCCTTCCCTCCCTCCCTCCCTCCCTTCCTTCCCTCCCTCCATCCTTCATTTCCCTCCCTCCTTCCATTATTTCCCTCCCTCCCTCCCTCTCTCCTTTCCTTCCTGCCTTCCTTCCTTCCCTCCTTCCCTCCCTCCCTTCCTTCCTTCCTTTTTTCTTTTTTTCCAGATGAATCTCGCTCTTGTTGCCCAGTCTAGAGTGCAGTGGCACAATCATAGCTCACTGTAGCCTCTACCTCCCAGCTCAGCCAATTCTCCTGCCTCAGTCTGTAAAGTAGCTGGGACAACATGTGCGCACCATCATGCCCAGCTAAACAATAGTTTCTGATAAGCAAAATTTTTAAAATTTCGATAAAATCAATTTTAAATACTTTTTCTTATTTTCTTTGCTATCTGGGACCACTCTGGTACACTTGTCCACTCTCAAGTCATGAAGATATTGTTTGATGCTGACCTCTAAAGCTTTATGATATTACTCTTTACATTTAGGTCGATGATCTGATTTGAATTAAATTTTGTATATATAATAAGGTAGAGGTTGATGTTCTTTTTTTTTCAGATGTATGTCCAGTTGGTACAGTACCATTTGTTAACAGACTTTGTTTTCCCATTGAATGTTTTGGGATCTTTGTTTACAATCAAATGACTTTATAAGTGTGAGTCAACTTCTGAGTCCTCTACTCTATTTTATTGAATAACTGTCCTTCTGTTTGTAGTTTTATATGTGTTGAAGTCAAGTAATACGTCTTACAAATTTGTTCTTCTATTGTTAAGTTGCTTTGGATATTCTAGATCTTTCACATTTTTATATGAATTTCAGAGTAAGTTTCTCAACTTTTACAAAACAACCTCTAGGTATATCACTGGGATTATGTCCATATCTATATATCAATTGAGAGTGTGGATGGACATTTTAATAATATTAATGTTTTCAACCTTATGTCTTCATTTATTTGTCTTCTTTAATTTCTGTCAGTAATATTTTATAATTTTGAGCATATAAATCTTATATTTATTTTGTTAAAATATTTTTCCTAGGAATTTTGTGCCTTATCATGCCATTTTAAATTGAATTATTTTCTAAAATTTCTCTCCCTCATTTTGTGCTGTCCTTATGACAAAATTTGACTTCTGTATGCTAACCTTGTAGCCTACAATTTTTCTAAATTCACTTATTCATTCTAGTAGCTGTTCTGTAGATCTTATAGGATTTTAGTATGCAAATAATTATTGTCATTTGCATAGCTTGACTCCTTTTTTCTGATATATATGGTTATTATTTATTTTTCTTGTTTTATTGCTATAGTTATGACCATGCTGAACAAAAGTGGTATATATATTTGGATTTCTTGTATATAGAATATTTGTCACTTCTCCCCCATTTATTAATTTATTAAATCATTTATTTAAGAATGAACTCAGGGATAATTACTTTATGCTTTGGGTTATAATTCAATACTATTTTATTTATTCTGTTCAAATTGTTCTAGTCTTGCCTTTGTAGCTTTTTTACTTCGTTACTGTGCCTTTCATTATGTCTCCATCAACGTGGGATTTTTTAAAACATTTCCTTCCTTGTTGGCTTTACAAGATGCTCCAGCTCAGCTTATGTATTTTCCACTCCAGTTGTACAATAGTCCATTTTTCTAAGGTGCTCTTTTTTAAAATTGGAGAATAGTAATAAAAACTAAGATATAGGTATTAGGGGTACAAAGTATGTTCATTGCCACTGATTTCAGGCCTTTACAACTAACAGAAAAGGAAAATATCTGGGTTTAAATATTAACTTGTTTATATATGCATATCCATAAATGCTCATATACAACTGTGTCTATATTAATATAATATGAGTTCATACTGAGGTCTCCAGCTGTAATCCATTACTACATAGATCATCTAGCCTTCTCCCCTCTCTCATCTGTAACTTACCACTTCAATAGTGAGAAATCTGGTTCCCACAATCTGCCAGCTATTGACCTAATTGTTCATTTTCAGTGTACATGCATAGCAGTATCAGCATTGTTGGCCTGTACCCCCACGGACAACGGCTTTAGGAACTAGTTATGTTTATACACAGAGTGCTATTTGCAGTTCTTTCTACCTTTAGTCTTACAGATGCCACTCATTTTCAAAGTAACTTGGATTATCATTTTTTCCCTTCATCCCTTCAGTAAGATCGCTTCATACATCTGTAATACAGTTAAAGTCTCTTGTCATAATCTGCATTTCTTCCTGGCATCCACTGATCTCATAAATTATTTTCTTAAATTTGAATACATTAAAGTTCACACTTTGTGCATGTAAAGTTCTACGGGGTTTGACAAGGCATGATATCTTATACTCACCATTACAGTTTTGTGCAGAATAGTCTCACCACCCTAAAAAAAATCCTTTTTGTTTCACCTGTTTAACCCTTGCCTCTTTCCCCCTACCCTAGCAACCATTGATCTTTTTACTATCTTTTTCGTTGCCTTTTACAAAATAGCATGTAAGTGGACTTATACAGTGTGTAGCCTTTCAGACCACTTTTCTTAGCAGTACGCATTTAAGGTTCCTCAAATGTCTTTTCATATTTGAAAGTTCATTTTTTTGTATCACTGAATACTGTTCCATTATGTGGATTGCTACAGTATGTTTATCCATTTATCTATTGAAGGACATTTTAATTGCTTCCAGTGTTTGGAGATTATGAATAATGCTGCTATAAATATTCATATGCAGATTTTTTCGTGGGCATACATTTTCAAATCAGCTGGGTGAGTATGTAGGAGCACAATTTCTAGCTCACAGTTGTAAGAAACTGATGAACTGTCTTCTAAAGCAGTTGTACCATTTTACTTTCCTACCAGTAATGAATGAGAGTTCTTGTTTCTCCACATCCCTGACAGACTTTGGTATTGTCAGTGTTTTGGATTTTAACCATTCTAATAGATGTTTAGTGGTATCTGGTACTTCTAATTTGCATTTTTCCAGTGGCAAATGAAGTTGAGCTTCTTTCCATATGCTTATTTACCATCTGTATATATTCTTTGGTGAGGTGTCCATTCACATCTTTTCTCATTTAGACTTTTGTTTTCTTATTACTTAAAGTGTTCTTCATTTTACTTGGATCAGGCCACTTATCAGATATGTGTTTTGCAATACTTTCCTTCAGCCTATGGCTTGTTTTTTCATTTGAATTACAGTTTCTTTTGCAAAACAGAAAATTATAATTTTAATATAGTTTGACAGTATTTTTCATGAATCATGATTTTAACATTTTATCTAAAGGCTCTTCTCAAACCCAAGGTCTTGCACATTTTTTTTTTTTGTTTTCGTCTAGAAATCCAAAAGTTTTGCATTTTACATTTTAATCTTGATCTATTTTAAATTAATTTTGTGAAAGGTGAGGTCTTTGGCTAGAGTTCCTTTTTTAAATTTCTGCATGTAAACATCTAACTGTTCCACATCACATTTAGAAAGATATCCTTTCTCCATGAATTGCTTTTGCCCTTTTGTCAGAGATCCATTGACTATATATGTGTTTGAAATCAGTTCTAGTCTATGTATTCTGTTCTGTTGATCTGTGTTTCCTGTTTTTCTTTAACTAATAGTATTATCTTTTGTTTACTGTAGTTTTTTGTTTTGTTTGTTTTTTGAGATAGGGTCTGGCTCTGTCACCTAGGCTGGAGCTCAGTGGCACAGTCTCGGCTCACTGCAACCTCTGCCTCCCGGGTTCAAGTGGTTCTCTGGTGATCACTGATGTTGAGCACCTCTCCATATACCTGTTTATCATTTGTATGTTTTCTTCTGAAAAATGTCTATTCAGATGTTTTGCTCCTTTTAATCAGATTATTCAATTTTTTCCTAGAGAGCTGTCTGAGCTGCTTATGTAACTCATTATTAATCGCTTGTCAAGTAGATAGTTCGCAAATATTTTATCCCATTCTGTGGGTTGTCTCTTCACTTTGTTGATGGTTTCCTTTGCTATGCAGAAGCTTTTTAACTTGATGTGAACCCATTTGCCTATTTTTGCTTTTGTTGCCTGTAACTGTGGGGTATTCCTCAGAAATCTTTGCTCAGTCAATGTCCTGGAGAGTTTCTACAATGTTTTCTTTTAGTAGTTTCATAGTTTGAGATCTTAGATTTAGGTCTTTAATCCATTTTGATTTGATTTTTTGTATGGCAAGATTTTTTATATGGCAAGATTTTTTATATGGCTTTGGATAATATGGACATTTTAACAATGTTGATTCTTCCAATTCATGAACATGGAATATCCTTCCATATTTTTGTGTCCTCTCCAATTGATTCCATCAGTGTTTTATAGTTTTAATTATAGAAATGTTTCACTTTATTAATTCCTAGGTATTTAATTTTATTTGTAGCTATTGTAAATAGAATGAGTTTTTGATTTCTTTTTCAGATTGTTGTTGCCATATAGAAATGCTGCTGATTTTTGTTTATTGATTTTGTATCCTGCAAATTTACTGAGCTTGTTGATCAATTCTAAGTTTTTGGTGGAGTCTTTAGGCTTTCCCAAATATAGGATTATATCATCTGCAAATAAGGTTAATTTGACTTATTTCTTTCCAATTTGGATGCCCTTTATTTCTTTCTCTTATCTGATTGCTTTAGCCAGAACTTCCAGCACTATGTCTAATAACAGTGGTGAGAGTGGTCACCCTTGTCATGTTCTGGATTTTAGAGGAAAGGCTTTCAGGTTTTCCCCATGCCGTATGATACTAGCTGTGGGTCTTTCATATATGGCTTTTGTTATGCTGAGGCATAGTCATTCAGTTTTTTTGAGTTTCTTATCATGAAGGAATGTTGAATTTAATAAATGCCTTTTTGGCATCAATTGAAATGATCACATGGGTTTTGTCCTTTATTCTGTTGATATGATGTATCACATTAATTATGTATGTTTAACAATCTTTGCATCCCTGGGATAAATTCCATTTGGTCATGATAAATGATCATTTGTTGTGCTCTTGAAATCAATTTCTAGTATTTTATTGAGGATTATTGCATCCATATTTATCAGGGATATTAGCCTGTAGTTTTCTTTTTTTGATGTGTCTGTCATATTTTGAGATCAGGGTAATATTGGTCTTATGAAATTAGTTTGAAAGTTCTCCCTCCTTCTCTACTTTTGGGAATAGTTGGAGTAGGATTAATATTACTTTTTCTTTAAATGTTTGGTAAAATTCAGCAGTGAAGTCATTGGGTCCTGGGCTTTTCTTTGCTGGGAGACTTTTTTATGGTGTTGTACTTATTAATTGTTGTTAGTTTGTTCAGCTTTTGAATATCCTCATTGCTGAATGGTGGTAAGTTGTTATGTGTCTGGGAATTTGTACATTTATTCTAGGTTTTCCAACTTATTTTCATATACTTGCACCTTACAATAGCCTCCAGTGGTCCTTTGAATTTCTATGGTATTGGTTGTAATGTTGCCTTTTTTATCTTTGATTTTATGTATTTGGATCTTCTCTCTTTTTTACTTAGTCTGGCTAAAGGTGTGTCAAGTTTGTTTATCTTAACTAAAACCAAAGTTTTCAGTCCATTGATTTCTTGTATTATTTTCCTCATTTTGATTTAATTTATTTCTGCTCTGATCTTTATTATTTCTTTTCTTCTACTAATTTGCGGTTTGGTTTGTTCTTGTTTTTCTAGTTCTTTAAGCATCATCAGATAGTTTTTAAAACGTTTTTTATATAGATATTTATAGCTATCAAATTCCCTCTTATTACTACTTTCACTGCATCCCATAGGTTTTGGTATGTTGTATTTCCATTGTCATTTGTTTCAAGAAATTTTTAAATTTCCTTCTTAATTTCTTCATTGACCCACTGGATAATTCAGGAGCACATTGTTTAATTTCCATGTTGTTTTACACTTTATAATATTCTTCTTGTTACCAATTTCCAGTTTTATTTTATTGTGGAGTATCTGATAACAGTTTGGTGTTTCTTTTTGGGGTGACAAAAATTTCCTGAAATTAAATCCTGATGATAATTGTACAACCTTATGAATATACTAGGAACTACTGACTGACACATTTTTAAATGGTTAATTTTATGTTATGTGAATTTTATCTCAATTTTTTAAAGTGCAAAAAAAAAATAAGTGAAATTCAAGTTAAAACCACAATGTATACTCCTGCACTTTCCCCAGAATAGACAAATGAAAGGACTGGTAATAACAAATGCCTCAATAATATGGATTTCTGGAACTTCCATACATTGCTGGTGGGAGGTTAAATTTGTTCAAATCCTAGAAAAATTCCCTATCAGTATTTACTAATTATATATATATATATGGCATGGAGAGATATCAGGAACATAATATGTGAACAAAAGCTGGCTACTGAAAGATTTATGCAGTACAATGCAAACTTCCAAAAAACCTGACAAATGAAACAATATCATATTAGATGCATATGTAAGTGTGTAAATGACAAAAATCATGGATTCAAGACAACATGTTGGAATTGTGGTTACATTTGAGGAATGAAGGAAGGGAATAATAAGAGTTGGTGAGGCTAGAAAGAGAACTTCATAAAAGTTTTGTAAAAATTTTTTTCAAAAGAAGGAAGATAAAAATAAAATTTTCCTATTTTAATAAAATCTGTTTTAATTACATAGGGAAACAATGTTCTTTCATTTTTCACTTTAATAGAGTAAACTGAAATCAGAGGCAAAAGCACATTTCCATTGCTAATACGTCTCACAAGGCAAACTAAGGTCATGTCTTTCAATAACTTGAGCAAAGTAAGTAGATGACAGACCAGCTATGGCTGGGGTGGAGGAATAGCAGCTGGTGGAGAGATGCGAGAAACCGGAAGGACTCTGAAAAACACCAGTGTGAATAGTATAATATGTTGCTGAATGAACAAGATAACTCCTAAGCAAGAATTTGAAAATCTGGTTAAGATTGTTACAATCTGTGCCCCTTGATTTTGAAAAGAAAGTCAGTCAAATTATTTAGAAAATAAATCTATTTGTCAGTACCACAATTCCAGATCTGTTTGTCAGAATGAGCCTTTTAACTGCCTGGTTCTAATTTTTTCTGTCTGCTAGACTTTATTGTTTCTCTTACCGAAGGCATCACGAGAGATATATAATAAGCCTAAACATATATTGTTTTTCTTTACTAGCTCCCTGTGCCACCAACACCCCCTTACAGAACCAGTCACGTGATTGCAATAAACACATTTCTATGAAGGCACATTGGGACCCACCAAAGCCAAAGGATTTGCTGGGAGCTTTGCTGGCAGTAGGGAGATGAAAAAATGATTCCAATATCTCAGTTCTCTCTCTCTCTCTCTCTCCCTCTTCCCTTCCCCCTCCTCTGTCTATCTCTGTCTCTCTCTTAATTGTTAATAATTAACAATTATTAGTAATTGTTATTGTCATCAGAATTTCTGTGAAATTCTAAAAATTAAAAGTTGATTCCCTAAGGACTTCAATCATCACCAAGAAATTCTAAAGAATAAAAAGCTGATTCCTTCAGACTTCAATCTTCACAAATCATTCCCTCATATTTCAACCATTTAAGACAATGGTTACTAAATGAAGGTGAAAATTAAATGTTATGAGATATTATTAATCATATATACAATCCTACCTCTTAAAGTTAAAATGGGAACTCATAAAATTTCTGCCAAAGAAAATAGCATTTGGATAAATGATGTTTTCACACTTATGCCACTGTATGAATGTCCTTCTTTAATTGCCATAAAATATTCACAAGAACTAAAAAACAGTTAATTCATAAATGTCTGCAGCAATGCAAAACAAGTTGGTCTTTCACATCTGTAACAACATCTTGAGAATTGTTTGGGAATAATCTTTATTCAACTGAATTCAGCCAATAAATCAGGCCAATCTCTTATTATCATTTTTGTCTCCCCTTCGAAGGGCCTTGGCCAAGACCTAATGAACTCATATTACCTCGGACTGCTAAGAACTTCCTTTTATGGGATCAATCTTGGTTATAATAATTCAAAATTAGGTTATTTACTTATTTAAGAGTAAAAACTCCCTAGAACCATCTATAGTCTTTAATGTATTAACTGAGCATGCCATCTAGATTACATTTACTACTGTGGAATTATCTTCCTGTAATACACCCATGGAGTTCATTTTTTGGTAAACTTTTCTTTTCCATCTACGTTCTCTGTCTTGATGATCTCTTACATAGGAATGGTATTAAATATCATCTCTAACCTAGTAACTCAAAATTTGTATCTCCATCCTAGAATTCTCTTCTAGGTTAAGATTCCAAAAAGTCATTGAATTGTACACTTGAATTGGGTGTGGACCGTAATCACTTAGACTTTCTTAAGAGTCATTCTTTTGCTTGATATACTCTTCTCACACCCATTTCCCTCATCATTTGTTCTTATTTTGCTAAAATTTTAGGTCTCTGCTTGGATGTTACTTCTTGCATCAACACCTCAAGATTTCAAATAACTAACATGGTTATTACAACATAGGGGATACTTAGCAAATATTTGCTGAACAAGTGAATGACTGAAAATATAATTGTTAATTTATTTTAAAAGAATAGTTTATATATAAAGTAGCTTTGATTATATAGATATAAATTATGTTTGAATGTGTAAAACTAAAATTCTGTCTAGTAGATGGTTATAAAATTTGCTATTATTTTAGCCATTATTTTCTTCCAGAAAGATGTTGCATTGTAGTAAATATATTTATATACAATAATAATTAAAAATCAAATATGTGATATTTCCTTTGCATTGCTCCTTTTTGGACAGGGCTTTTTAGTGGGAATGAAGTTGTGTAAATTCAAAAACCTTGCCTTACATATCATGACTTAAGATTATCTAATTATGAAATTAAAAACAATATAATTTGAAACAATTAGCTCAACTAGTGCTTTAGACTTTATTCACCAAACCCTGCAGTCATGGATGCCATTAATCCAATGAGTAGAAAGCTAGTGTACAACAACATTTACAGAGAATAAATGAGGCATTCATTTAATATGTCACAAATACTATCTTTTGGCTGGGTGCCATGACTCACACCTGTAATACAAGCACTTTGGGGAGGCTGAAGTGAGAGATCACTTGAGGCCAAGAGTTTGAGACTAGCCTGGGCAACATAGGAAAACCCCCATCTCCAACACTAAAAAAAAAAAAAGCCAGCATGGTGGCACAGTGGTGCATACCTATAGTCCTAGCTACTTGAAAGTCTGAGGGAGGGGCATCACTTGAGCCCATAGCAGTGAGCTTTGATCCCTTCACCCCAGCCTGGGCAACAGTGGAAGACCCCATTTTCTTAAAAAATATTATCTCTTTATACTTATAGTGGAATACAAGAAAGAGAAATAGTAATAGTAAAACCGATTGTTCTTTTCTTTCTTGAGCCTTTTATTTCTCTGTCTTACAATGTATAGAGATCTCATGCTGAAGACTCAGAAGCATAAAAGTCTTAATCTTGTGATCACATCACATAATCTTTAAATGATAGAGTTCCTCTGCATTGAGTCATAGACATTATTCCTTCTTATTTTCCTTATGCACTGTTGATACTTCTCATACACTGTAAAATTTCTATTCTTAAACCATGCCATTTATTCCTGAAACTTCAGTTCTATTTGAATATGCCCATGACTGGGAACCAGTCTAGGTGAGAATACCTTGAGCTGCAGAACTTCTCATCTCACATCCTACTTGGTATATCTAATTAGATGCCCCATTTAAGGTAGGGATCTTAAATTCCAATGTTCAGAGTTCAACTCCTGACCTCCCATTAATGGAAATAAATTCCTCCTCCACTATATTTTATATCAGGAAATGGAAGCTTAAGCCAACACATGGTTGTCATCTGAAGCCTAGGAGTCATCTTTTACATTTTTCTCTTTTTTCCATTATCTAATTCATTACTGTGACCATTAGTAGGTGGATTCTTCCTCTAAAATAGATAATGAACTAATTACTCTCTCAATCTCTCCAGCCACCACCAATCATTATCATAGTTAAAATCTTCATCTTTCACCTAGAATTTTACCCATTAACTCTCATGCCTCTTTTCAATTTATGTTCACACAGTAGCCTGCCTAAATTCTATTTATCTTTCAAGTTAGTCTTTGATGTCACTGCTTCAAGAAACTATTCACTTACACTCCAAGGTAGATTGTTTCCTCATGTGACACATTCTTCTATTTCCCTATAATTATCCTTCATATTGGCATTCACAGTTTCATTAAATATTTGTGTAATGATTTAAGTTGTAAAAACACACAAAAAATAGTTCACTGCTGGTCATTAATGTCCAGAATATATTTGGCACTGAGTGAACATTTGTAGAACAAAGAAGAAAGAAATCTGTAGATGGTTTCTACCTTTGATATTGTCCTTAAAAATAACTTTCCCAGTATATAATATTTAACTCTATTTTTACTGCCTTTATATGATATATTAAATTCTTTAATATGAAATATATTTTGATATGTTATTTAAAATTTGAAATTGTGACTTGACCTCACTGATTTTTTTTCAAATTAAAAGTAAAAGAAACAGTCAATAGTCAATAGAGTGAATCAGCAACCAACAGAATGGGAAAAAATTTTTGCAGCCTACCCGTCTGACAAAGGGCTGATATCCAGAATTTACAATGAGCTAAAAAAGATTTACAAGAAAAAAACAAACAAGCCCATTCAAAAATGGGTGAAGGATATGAACAGATACTTTACAAAAGAAGACATACATGAGACCAACAAACATATGAAAAAATGCTCATCATCACTGGTCATTAGAGAAATGCAAATCAAAACTACATTGAGATACCATCTCACGCCAGTTAGAATGGCGATCATTAAAAAATCTGGAGAAAACAAATGCTGGAGAGGATGTGGAGAAATAGGAACACTCTTACACTGTTGGTGGGAGTGTAAATTAGTTCAACCACTGTGGAAAACAATGTGGCGATTCCTCAAGGACCTAGAAATAGAAATTCCATTTGACCCAGCAATCCCATTACTGGGTATATATCCAAAGGATTATAAATCGTTCTACTATAAGCACACATGCACACGAATGTTCATTGCAGCACAGTTTACAATAGTAAAGACCTGGAACCAACCCAAATGCCCATCGATGATAGACTGGACAGGAAAAATGTGGCACATATACACCATGGAATATTATGCAGCCATTAAAAACGAGGAGTTCACGTCCTTTGTAGGGACATGGATGAACCTGGAAACCATCATTCTCAGCAAACTGACACAAGAACACAAAATCAAACACCACATGTTCTCACTCATAGGTGGGTGTTGAACAAGGAGAACACATGGACACAGGGAGGGGAGCACTATACATGGGGGTCTGTTTGGTGGGGACAGCGGGGGGCTGGGGAGTTGGGGAAGGAAAGCATGGGGAGAAATGCCAGATATAGGTGAAGGGGAGGGAGGCAGCAAATCACACTGCCACGTATGCACCTATGCAACAACCTTGCATGTTTTTCATATGTACCCCAAAACCTAAAATGCAATAAAAAAAAAAAGAAAAACTAAAATATTTCAAAAACTGAAATTTTTCTCTCTAATTTCCCCTGCCAGCATCAGTCTCATATTTTACATTTATTTTAGTGTTCATATTTTAAAAACATTTTTGTTCTGTTCTTTGGTGCCATGATACATCACTTGGAATATTATAGCTTTAGAATATAGTCTAATGTCTGTTATAACAAACTTATACTCATTTGTCAACTTTTTTCAAAATTTTAACATATTTATGCTTTCACACCAAATTCTAAAACTATATCATAAAATTTAAACAAAATTATGAGAACTTTCTGAATGTCACATTTAAATTTATAGTTTAAAGGATATAGTTCTGTTTAATATCTAAAATATTCATGTAAAGAAACATATCTCTTCACTAATTCAAGGTTTCTCTTATGCTTTTGTATAATTTTGAAGGCTTACTACTATAAGCCTCAAAGATCTATTTTATTTTATTTTATTATTTTAAAGAGACAGGATTTTGCCGTGTTCTCCAGGCCTCTCTTGAACTCCTGGACCTGAGCAATCCGCCTTCTATGGCCTCCCAAAGTGCTGGGATTACAGTTGTGAGCCATCATGCCTGGCCTTAGGATTTCTTTTCATGTGTATTCCTAAATGGTTGCCATTATATTTTTAAATTATTATTGTTATATCAGAAAACGATTGGATTTTCTACAGTAATTTTTTGACTAGTAAATTCACTGAATTCCCATAATTTCCAACAGCATTTCAGTTGACTCTTTTGTCTTTGTAATACAGAGTCATCAGTAAATAATTACAATTTTTCCTACCTTTTACCTATAATTTTACCACCTGTGACTATATCAGATGTTGTATTAGCTATCACTTCTGGAATGATGATACACAGTTGTGAAAGTCAGCCTTGGTCTATTTCTCATTAGAGAAGAGACTTCTAGGCACCTCCCAAACCCTAGTTTATTTTCCTTCTTGGTATGCGACTAGACTACATTTTCTATCCCCTTTTGCACAAAGATGAGACCATAGAAGTGAATGGGATGGGGGCAGAAGTAATGTACGTCACTCCCAAGACTGTTTTCTAGAAAATTCCCAAGTAATCCTTCTTACTTTCTCTATTCCCACCTGAAGCTAGAGGTCAAAAGTTCTGATTTCTTGGTGCATTTTGAGGCCAAAATAAGGAAGAGAATGAATCTTGAGTCAACACTTAGAGGAGAGCTGCCAAGCAGAGCTGCCAGAACAAGAATAAACTGCTAAGATTTGGGGGCTGGCACAGCAATGACCATATCCCAGTTATTTCACCATTTTAATCAAAATGACACTAATCCAAACTCCTAAACAAAATCTCAACAGTTTGATGAAATAGATAGGATTTTCTAAACCACTCTTTAATTCCTATTGCCTCAATAAATTTATAAATCGAAAATCAACCTGAAAATCTATGAAATAACTTTTTGAATATATATCAAGATTCTTATAATTTTTTTCAACTGTCTTATTTTGTAATAAATTATATCCATAGATTATCCAGCGTCCAGTCATACCGGGCTTTTAGAATAAGACTTTCCTGGACATTCTGAACAATTACTTTAATATATTGCTGAATTCAGTTTTCTAAATTTCATTTTTGATTTTGATTTTCAAATTTTTGATGATATTGACCAATTGTTCTTAATTTGTCCATGTTCTTTTCCTTCCTTTATATATTTTTAAGACATTTCTATGAGGTTTTTCTCAGCATTATATATTCTCCGTAAACTTCTTCAGTAAAACATTTTTTTTCTGTTTTCTGCAGATCATTTTAAATAGGCCATAAACATGCATTTCTTGAAAGTTTGAAAGAATTTTACATTGAAGTCATCTTGACCCTATGTTTTATGTGGGCATGGAGTGGTAGGTATTTGGCAACATGCTTAGTTTCCTCCACAGACACTTTGATATTCAAATATTCTACCTCTTCAGTCAATTTTAAACATCTGTGATTCCTCTAAAATTGTCTACTTCGTAATTGTTTATTCACAAATTCTTTTTTTTCCTTCTTCAATTTCTAAATTTATGATCAGAAAGCAAAGCGATTCCATTACCAGGTCTTAATAATGTACACAAAATTATTAAAAACAACACATTCTGAGCTAAATCATGTTTAGGTTCTTCTTCCTAAATGAGAGAATTATAAATAGTATTTATCTGGACATTCCTCATAACAACTTGACTCCTGCTCTGCCTTTCTCATTCCTTAAGGTGAGGCAACAATAAACAGAACACAAAAAATTTCCTAATCACTGTGGAAGCAGAAAACAACTCGATTACATTTCATATGAATATGAGGGAATTACTGTCAACATAGCAGTACCAAATCTGAAAGCCAAATACTCATCAGCTGAGGAGATGCTCAATAAATATTTATTGCAGAAGTAAATGGATCGGGGCCAAAATCGCTATTCCTATAGTCTCTTGAATATATTTCTATAGGCTGTTTGAAAATTAGCAAAGAACGTAATTTTAGTTTGATAAACTTCAAAATATATTAAAAAGTGACGATGCATGGTTCTTTACATAATATGCAAGTTCTATCGTAAGAGATGAGTTAACATGGAGAAGTCTACTCTAACTCTATCCCAAACCTAAGATATGTTAAACAAGAATTTATTGGGTTAAACATTCTCTAAAATCTGAAGCTAGTGATCTCTTTATATAATTTGGAAAAACAATACCTTATTTAAACATTGCTTGGAAAATTAAATGATTAAAGATATCAACATGAAGAATGAAGCACAAGTCTTCGACCCTTTTTACTAAATACAAGCTTTTAATTCACACCGTCCCATCATTTAACACCTGTGAGGTAAGCAGATGGTGACAATTTTATCTAAGGAAATGTCATATTTGTAGCACAAAGAAGCTTATTGTTTCCATATTTTCTGCCAAGGGCATGCCTTTGCAACACTTCAAACGTGTACTGATTCTAATTGGGATCACAGTGCTGAAAAGACAGTGGTTCTATGGTTGCCTGTTGATTTACTATGTGGCCCCATTCCAATTGCTCTCATTATCAGCTCTCCACCTAAAAGCAAGAGGTCCTTTTTATTGACCAAAGACAGTGTACTGATACTGACTTTTCCTCCATGCACTGAAGCAAACCAAGGCAAACTTACTGTCTTTATGTAAGGGAGGCAATTCTCAATCTAACAAACAGGGTCAAAGTATTCTAACTTCTTTCTTCACAAAGAGAAAAAGAGAAAGAGAGAGAATCTGCCATATATATATATATATATATATATACAAGTTAATGGTCAGTTTTAATATATGATGCTGCAATAGCAAGATCATACTTGGTCCCTGTCTTTGTGAAAAAAATGTGCAGTACATTTTCTATTGTAAATGTCTTGCTTCCTCTGTTGAAAAGGTAAAGCATTACTCCAGTGGCCACCTAGTAAATTTATGAGTCTGGTTCTTTTTTTTCAAAACTCTAAAGTTTTCCTAAATACACATGTTGTCAAAACAATTCCCTAAACGTGATGAGTAATTTAGGAAAGAGCAACAAATAGGCTTTGGAAATATGTGTACGTTGAAAAGCAATGAGGAGGAAGTGTGTTAGGCAGCAGAAGATCTTGGCTTGAATCTGTGGATGTTTGTGCAGCTGGTAAAATACACTGCAATCTGTATTTATACTGGTCATGAGTGAAAAGGATAGTTTCCAGATTCTTTGCTGGTGTTCATTGCTGGATAAGTACATCTACATGCAGGATTCATTAATGTAATTAAAAATTAAAATAATTCTTATGTGATAATTTTATTGAGTGTAGAGAGTTCTAAAAATCATTTGCTTTTTATTTTTTTTCCTTCTAAAGAACTAGAATGAATTTCTGCCTAAGTATTTATATAAGTAATTCTTAGATAAAGTTACACTTTAAAAAATCTTGAGAGAATTAACCAACTAAATAAATCTGGAGTCTACCATAGTAGCTAAACTTTGACTTGTTCTAGGAAACATTTGAACTCTTAATTTCACCCATTAATAACAAAACCATATGCGTGGACAACTGTTTCGAATATCTCTTGATATGCTTTTCTAAGATTTTGCTGACGTTTCAAAAAGCAAGTGTCATTTTAGGAATTTTCTTTTCTGTCAATAGTTTCGAGATAAAAAGTAAAGCCACTGCACCTTTTCTTATTGATTTCTTCATGTCTGAATGCAAAATGTCAATAGTTTCATTGATCTGTGTGATTATTTTGAAAAGATGGCCATTGTGGAACAGTTTTAAATTTACAGACAGGTTTCAAAGATGGTATGTGGAATTCTCATATGCCTTCTCCTATATCATTGAGCTTCCCTTAATGTAGACATCTTACGTAACCGCTGTACATTTCTCAAAATTAAGAAACTATCATTGGTACAATACTATTGGTTAAACTACAGACTCTATTTGGATATCATCAGTTTTCCTCTGATGACCCTTTTCTATTCCAGGATCTTATCCAGGATACCACATTGCATTTACCCACTATATCTTCTTTTCGTCCTTTGAACTGTAACTTTTTCAACTTTCTCTCTCTCTCTCTTTTTTTTAAATGATTTTTGAGTGTTTTGAAGAGTATAGTCAGGTATTTTGTAGGATGTCTCTGTATTTGGGTTTGTCTGATGTTTTGTTATGATTACATAGTATTATGGGTTACTTTTGGGAAAAACACCACAGGAGTAAAGTACCTTTCTCTTTACATCATAGTGAAGGATGCTTGGGTAGATAATATCAACATGACTTATTATTGGTAGTGTTAACCCTGATCACTTAGGTATTAAGGTGATGTCTGCCAAGTTTCTCCACCATTAAATTAGTATTTTTCCCTTTCCATATTCTATTATTTGGAAGTAAGTCATTAATTCCAGTTCACACTCAGGAAGAGGGTGGTTAAGCTTTACCACCAAGAAATGAGAATTATTGAAATTGTATTATTTGAAATTCTTCCATAAGAATGATTTTCCCCACCCCACTCCATTTAATTATTTATTCAATTATTTACTTATAATAATTGTGTAGGTGCATATTGATTTTGATTTGTAGGTCTAATTCTTTGAATCCAATACTATTATTATGCATTTGTTGCTAAAATTGTCTTAGCTTTGGCCACTGGAAGCTTTTTCAGGTTGGCTCCTGTGTTCTGACATGCTCCTGTCCTTTTTTTTTTTTTTTTTTAAAGGAGTATCGCTCTGTTGCACAGTCTGGAGTGCAGTGGCACGATCTAGGCTCACTGCAACCTCTGCCTCCCAGGTTCCAGTGATCCTCCTGCCTTAGCCCTTCTAGTAGCTGGGATTACAGGCATGCGCCACCATGCCTGGCTAAGTTTTGTAATTTTAGTAGAGACAAGGTTTTGCCATGTTGGCCAGGCTGGCCTTGAACTCCTGACCTCAGGTGATCTACTCACCTTGACGTCCCAAAGTGCTGAGATTGCAGGTGTGAGCCACTGCGCTCAGCCTCCTGTCCATATTTTGTGTGGTGGTGGTTGTTTTGTAACTTTCTGGCAAAACAAATGCTTCGGCTTCATCATAGATTTACCCTTTCCTGGTCTTTGGTATGTCATTTCTCTAAGATGCCCTGGTTCTTTCCATCGGATTATGTCATTTGGAAAAAAAGTTGTAATTTAAGACATTTTTAAATAAACATTTTACTTCAGAACAGTGTTAGATTTACAAAAAGAAAATGTGATGATAGTACAAAGAGTTCCCATATACCCTGTACCCATTTTCCTGTATTATTAACATATTGTGTTTGTTATAATCAATTAACAAACATTGATACGTTAGGATTAACTAAAATGTGTACTTAATCAGATTTCCCAAGTTATCTAGTGTTCCTTTTCTGTTCCAGGGCCCCATCTGAGATAATGACTTCACATTTAGCATCATGTCTTCATAGCTGCTATGTAGATTGTAACAGTTTTTAAGACTTCGTATTTTCTGTAATCATGACAGGTTTTAGGAGTACTGGGTCAGATGTTTTGTGGAATGTCCTTTTAAAAGATTTGTCTGGTATTTTCCCATTGATTATACTGGGGTGATATGATTTTGAAAAGAAGACCACAGAGGTGGGGTGCCATTTCCATCACATCTTATCAAGGGCACATGGGCTCAATGTGATTTGTCATTGCTGATGTTGACCTAGATCATGTGGCTGAGGCAGTATTTGTGAGGTGTCTCAGGGTAAAGCAACTCTTTCATACTTCTTTCCATACAGTCCTCTTTGGAAGATAGTTACTATCTTCAGCCACACTTAAAAAGTGGAAAGTTGTACTCCACTTCCTTGAGGGCAGAGTATCTACAGGAATTATTTGTAATTTTTCTGCATGTGGTGTTTGTCTAATATAATCTAATTTGTCTAATATAATAAATATCTCCCTCATTTATTTATTTTTTCAAACACTTATATCAGTATGGACTCATGGATATTTATTTTATAAGTTGAGTCTACCCACATCTACATTATTTATTTTCTTGCTCAATTTATTCTGGCTTCAGATAAAAAAATGATTTTTACTATAATCCAGGAATAACTTCATACACACTTAGAGTTTAAGTATGCCTCCAGAAACAAATTATCTTCAGTAATAATTTACTGCTTGATCGTGCCTTTTAATAAGTCAGGTACAGTAGCAAATACTTTAAGCATAATTGTAATCCCTGAAACACTGCAAAAAATCTTAAAGATGTGTAAACAGGGGACCCACTTACTTATCTCTAATTTAATTTTATGGACATGTCCAGTTTTTAATTTCATTCACATGATGGAAAGAGTCTCCAGTCACCTCTGTTACCCATATTTAGTTGGTTTCATCCATTTTGCCGGAGCTGCAGTATATGTACGAGAAACTTGTCAGCCACTATAAAAATAAAAATGCTATTTTTTCCCAAAAATGTACATATGAAAGCCTTCACTAGATTTAAATGTTTGATAATTCAACTTTGCTCTCAAGGGTATCTTTTAGGTCAACTAACTCTTTCTGTAAAACTTGGCTAGTATATTTCATCTCTATTTTAAATTAATTAATATCCTAACTTCCTATTTAAGTTCATATGGATTTTTAAGTCCAAACATCATATCTTTTTAGTAGCCTCCACATAGGAACACATTATTTACTCACAAACATTTATAAACTTATCACATCTAATTATCTAAAAAAAAAAAAAGCCCTATAACATTCTAGATCTGACAGTTTTAAAGTAACCACTTTATTGACAAACCAGTGATAATTTTGCTCACTTTAAGAAAATCTACGCATATCATTACACATTTAAAAGAAACTCTTTGGAATATTTTAATACATAAAAAAACCTTTGTCGAACCATTTCACATATTCATTGTTTTTTAATTGAATAAAAAATCTGTAACATCAAAATTTGAATGAAATATCATTAAAAGAGGCATAGAAATTACATCATTTATTTTCCCTCCATTCCAAGACATCCTAATAATGTCTTGGATGATTATAATATTAAATTTTCTCCAGCAGTGTGGGACTCACTACAATTTGTTATTTGTGCTGTTCTATTATTGTCAACTAGAACTTTCTTCTTTTAATGAGATTTTCCCAAATACTTCAGTGAGTATGTTTACAATTTTCAAATTTTTCGTTAAAAATCTTTCCAACTTTCAAACTGTTTCTTTGTAGAATGTTTATTTAATCTTGACAGGTTTCTTTGTCAAGTTTAAAAAGTAACGGAAAAAAAGTAACGATTTTAAAACTTAGCTCATAATGAACTGTGAACCTTCATTTGTGAGCTAAGTTTTAACGTCTGTTCTCAAACATTCAAATAAATATTTTATCACATTTTTATATTTAACAATTGAAAATAATGGCCAAAGACATTTTTTAGGTATATATACACACATCAACACACGGAGAGAATTTGCATTTCTGTCTTCTTGTTTTTTTTTATCGCTCTCTTTTGTTTAGCTTTGGTTTTTAGAAACAAAGTCACAAATAGTAAGTTTCTTAAATCAGATTTAAAAAATGAATTAACGTGCAGATATAGTAAATGCAGCTGTTTGAAGAAAATGTTTTTACACCTGGAAGGAAGAGCATGTTTTGTTCAGGAAAAGACCTGGGGAGCTCACTTGGAATAAGGACGTTCACTGTTGTCTGGCATCCTCGGCCACTAGCCACACTAGACCCAAAGCTTATTCCAGGCCAAACCGTGAAGGTAAATAATACCCCACACCGCAAACCCTAGCAAATTTCAAAAATTATCCTCTAGGGGGCGCCAGATTTCCTGCTATTTTAGATGAAGGCTGGAGAAACTGAAGGGGTTTTACAAAACATCATTGTTCTTAGAAGTTCTTCATTTATTTGACTCTGGGGCAGCCAGTTTGCCCACCTTTCCTCCAGCTTCTGGTCTTCTGCTATAATGCATGGGCTTTCTCTTGGCACTCTTCCAGCCCCTTACCTATTTTGCAGCACAGGGCATACTTCTAATCTGGCAGTTCAGATTTCTTTGGGGACTAAATCCTCAGGGTTACCACAATACCTCCTCCAAAGCAGTCTGTCAAAGCATTTCCCTAAATGACTATACAAAGCAACAAAGTGATCATTTTTCTTTTCTGGCACATTTTTATTAGACTTTTCAAGAACTAGCAAAGACACTAACCACCATTTATAATCTTAATTCTCGGAAACACACACACGCACATACACACACACATTCTACACTTGATCTTAGCCAAAAGGCCGAGAAGCGATACACACACACATTCTAAATCAATGATTGTCAAATTTATTTTAGACCATCATTCCTTCATAAATGAATGGCCCTCAGTAATAACCAAAAGTCAATACAACATAGAGGAGAAAAAATAACAAAAAGTCAATTTTCATAATTTCTTCCAAAGTGCCTGGTTTCTTTCCTTTGATTATAATATGTTATGCCAGGTTATCTTCATTCCTAATCTGCCTTGCTGAGCAAGAGGCAAAGTTAAATAAACAAAACTTCAGGGGAAAGTGAGTCGTGGTAATATCTTTCTTCAACTTCTTTATAAATGAGTGGAAAATCATATTTTTGCTTCAGTAGTTTACTCCTTTTCCCTCTGCTCCCCCCACAGCCCTCATCTACTGCTTCCCAAATATTTTGAACTTTAATCTGAATCGTAATTATCTGCAAGAATAGTGGTCAAGGGAATGCTTCCTGTGTTCTTAGGGTCAAAAATTTTCACTAGTTACCAAGGGCAAGAAAATGTAATTTTAGCCCTCAGAGATCCTGCTTTAAAGCTATCCTCTAAGGTCTCACTTTGGGGGCTCTATTAATAACTATAGTCTATTTTAAATAGTTTATAGTAACATTTATACCCTTGGATGATTAAATTTACTGTGAACTAAATGCCTCATTTTAAAATGCTTTTTTGTTTTAAAATACATAGACTTACCAGAAGAGGGAGCAATCTATCTAGTCTCTGTTTACTTGATCTGTCTTTTAAAAAATTGTATAAACATAAAACCTTTGAAAATTACGTACAGTTTTATGTGAATGTGTTTTTTGGTGTTTCAAAGTTTTACTTTGTATTTATATAAACAAAGGTAAGAGACATTAAGAATTCTAAATTGTATTAAGGGCAATAAATATTTCAGGTACAAATAGCTTTTTAAATTACCTTCCTTTCCTGAAGAAATTAAGTGAAATGTTGATACAGTTAGAATAAAACCATAGAAGAAAGTTTAATGGGCTCGGGGGAGTTATTGTTACTAATTTCTTTTTTTCCATTGTAGGATGCCATTTTGACCATTTAACCATTAAAAAATTAAGTGCTATTGAGTGATGTTTATGAACGTTTCCCTCTGGCTTTTACAGTATCTTAGTAAATATAACATGTGTGAATCTACTTACAGCCAATATGCAATTATTTGGGAGTTGTCACTTGAATGGAGGAAAGGGATAATATGGCATATACATTTTTCTGATTTTTTCACTTTTATTACCAATTATACAACATGTTTTCTTAAATGACTTCATCCAAAAATGTGTCAGTGATTATTTTTCAATTTAAACAATGAGGAAAATGTTGAGATTCGTTTCCATGGTAGATATGATGCTTATTGAGATTTTTGCATTTCTCTGTGTATGTCCTTTAACAAATCGGTTGACTACATTAAATATTAGAATTATGGAAAATATAAGACATATGAAATCATAAATAGACAGGTGTAACTTAGAATGCACCTGTTATATTTAAATAATCATTTTTTTTTTTCCAGAGGTTATATTGGGAGAAGGCAAATTTTGGTGGCTCTGTGGCATGGTATACTATCAATCTCAGGCCAATTCATTAGTGAATTCAAAAGAACTAATCTGCTTGCCAGAGCTGTTTACTTGACTCATCTGCCTGCAAGAACCACTTTGCTGAATGCTGTTCTTCAGGGTCTCTTTTGAGCAAAAAGGCACTCCTCAGCTCTCTCTGTCTTGGGAGTGAGCCTTGGGAAGAGTGGATGCAATCCAAGGGTGTTACTGGAATTAGGGCTTCACAGGGCCAGGTTAGTGTGAGGATGGTTGTGGTTTGGTTTTAAGGGCTTTTTTTTTTTTTAAGTTGCTTTCTCTGTGAAGCTGTCCCTATGTGAACTTCCAGTTCCCTCTTCCTTGTGGCATAGATGGAAAGGAAAACGAGAACTGGATTTCACATTGAGCCCTATTTCTCTCTGTGCCAAATATACTCTCTGGTTATAATAACATATATGTTATTTTGCTGTAGGCACACAGTGTTTCTTTAAGCTGCCAGATTCCATGTAGCACGTGGCAGGATCTGTTCGTGGAGACCCAATAAGCAACCTAATTCACCTGTGTTGCATCCTTACCTCCCCTTTAGTGCCCAGGGTAGTAACACACAGCTTTACTAGTGCCAGCCGGACCTCTCTAGCCTCAGAGTGTTGAAGCATCTTCTGAAATATCAAATGCATTGTCATGGAGTCATGAAATTCTCTCCAAAAGTAATAGAAGCCATTTCTGTCAGGCTAATTTACTTTAAACATCGATGAAATGGCATTTGGATTTTAATTTCTTTAACAGTGGAAGAGCATGAGCTTTGGCAGGAAGGTAGTGTTCTCTTCTACAGTTTCCACTGGAGAGGAGACTAGAAATTCTCGCCAGTTTTCAGGCAGGCTTGACAACTAAGATTAGTACTAGTCCAACAGGGACTCACAGGTGGGACAGCAGGGGCTGCTCCTCCTCTCCCTAACTCTTTATTACCAGCTCCTTTACCTCTCCCTTGGAGTATCTCGGCACCTGCAGGACACACAATGGAGAGCACTGCTTGGAAGAGAGATAGAGGCAGATAAATGCTGAGGCTGATGAAGATGAAGCTTTAGGGCCCATCACCTGCCCAAGCTCTCTCCAGGAACTCATGAAAGGAATTAACAATATGTTCACCTGGTCTTGTGTTTTTACAAACTTTGCAAAATACCGTATTTTGATAACAGCCAGTTAAGAACTCTGACTCTTTGTCATTCCTCACACTTTCCCATTTCTCACACTTCCCCTCTTGCCCAGTGATATTGAAGTAGGCCTAGAGATTACTGAGTAAAGAAGGATGGAGTTGGGCAGCTAACTGTCACGTTTAGAATTAGAGGGATATGTTAAATTCACAATCTCTTCTAAATATAGTTAAGACATTGCTGGCTGTTGCCTTAGGAATGGCTTCTTTGATGCTGAAGGACAGGCAGTATCTTTCATCCCTTTAGAAAATATTAAAATGTTGTTATCATCCAAAGACTAAATGAATAGGTATCATAGTGTTTCATGCAGTGACAGATTAATGCATTATATTATTTTTCTGTTCTAGCCTGGCATCTTTTACTCCTTTGTAGGGCAATGTATTTGTATGAGACTTTGATAGAGAGCTGCCAGATCTGGTTGACTTCTAGTTTTCTGTGTAGACAAGGTCAACGTTACCATCAACAAATATTTATTGAATGCTTATTAGGTGCAAGGCACTGTGCTAGGTAATGGAGATTTTAGGGTTGCTAATTCCTAATCCGAAGAGATTACTTCATCTTTACAATGATTAATTTTAGGTATCAGCTTAATTGTATTGAAGTATACCTAGATAGCTGGAAAAGTATTGTTTCTGGTTGTGTCTGTGAGTGCATTTTAATTAGTGGACTGGAAAAGGAAGACCCACCCTCAGTGTAGGTGGACACCATTAAATTCGCTGCCGATGCGCCTATAACAAAGTAGTTGGAAAAAAGTGGGATAAGTCTTGCTGAGTCTTCTGGCTTTCGTCTGTCTCCCATGCTGGATGTTTCCTTCTGCTTCTCCTGCTCTTGGACATCAGACTCCAGATGCTTCAGTCTTCGGACTATTAGACTTACACCAATAGTTTGCCGGGGTCTCCGGCCTTCAGTCATAGACAGAAGGCTATACTGCTGGCTTCCCTGCTTTTGAGGCTTTGGACTGGGGCTGAGCCACACTGGCTTCTTTCTTCCCCTGCTTGCAGACAACCTATCGTGGGATTTCGCCTTGTGATCGTATGAGCCGATTCTCCCTAATAAACTCCCATTTTATTTTTTATTTTTTGAGACGGAGTTTCCCTCTGTCACTCAGGCTGGAGTGCAGTGGTGCAGTCTCCACTCACTGCAACCTATGCCTCAGCCTCCAGAGTAGCTGGGATTACAGACATACACCACCACACCTGGTTAAGTTTTATATTTTTAGTAGAGATGGTGTTTCACCATGTTGGGCAGCCTGATCTCAAACTCTTGACCACCCACCTCAGCCTCCCAAAGTGCTGACATTACAGATGTGAACCACTTCACTGGGACCCTAATAAATTCCCCTTCATATATGGTAAGAAGGCTCAAGAAGGTACACAATCTAACAGCCATACTCATGATTCAGATCTCTCTGTCTCTCTGTGTAAAGGTAACAGATGCAGACAAAGCTTCTTTGTAACTGTCTCCACTGTTTACATTCCTCTGTCACTCTATTATCCTCCCTAAAGGGAACCTCCAGTTAATGCTGATGTTTACTCATCTCAGGCATGTGTTAGTTTATTTACTCATATACAACTGTCTATGAGTAATGGGATGTGCTTTGCAGATTTCCAGCATATGGCAAGTTCCATTAATGTCAATATGAGAGTCCATATTTCGCTACGTCCTGGCCAGAAATTATTGGTATTCGTTATTTTAATTTTAATTTCTCTCATTACTAATGAGATAGTATATTTCATAAGTTTGTTGCCATTCAATTTTCTCCTTCTATTCTTTGACCAATTTCACCTGTTGAGTCATTTGTGTTTTGCACGATGATTTTTTTTTTCTGAGATGGAGTCTTGCTCTGTCGCCCAGGCTGGAGTGCCATGGCATGATCTCGGCTCACTGCAACCTCTGCCTCCTGGGTTCAAGCAATTCTCCTGCCTCAGCCTCCCGAGTAGCTGGGACTACAGGCATGTGCTACCACGCCTGGGTAATTTTTGTATTTTTAGTAGAGATGGGGTTTCTCCATGTTGGGCAGGCTGGTCTCGAACTCCTCACCTCAAGTGATCTGCCTGCCTCAGCCTCCCAAACTGCTGGGATTACAGGTATGAGCCATCGCGCCAGGCCTTTTGCTTAATGACTTTTGAGGTATCTTGCTTACTGTGAATACAAACTTGTCATTGATATATTATCTTTTAATCTTTTATTCTTTTAATCTGTGGTTTGTCTTTTAATTTTATTTTTTATTTCTCTTATATCAAAGCTATTTATTTGTGTTATTGCTAAATATATCATTTTATTTGGAGCATTGTGGCTTTTTCTTCTTAAGAAATTATTTTGTTTCCTGATAGTAAAAAGACATTCTTCCTACATTTATTCTACAAGTTTTCAGCACTCCTTCATGAGGATCTTTAATGGAACTGGTATTGTTTTTGTTTGTGTTATGAATTAAGTCTACAAGTCTGTTTTTCCATAACGAAGGTAATTACTCACAGCGCCATTTATAGAATGGCCCAGTCTACTACTTTAAAAAAATGCCACATCTATTAAATACCAAGCAGGTAGAGAGATCATTGTTAATAAAATGCAGTCAAGCACATGGGACAGTATTGGCTATTTTTTCTTCAGGTCACACCTTTAGTTACCATCTTTAATTTTGCAGAAATCATCATGGGATGCGATCTACAAAGAGTGGCTTCCTGCCAACTTAGTGCTGCATTCTTAATGTGTTGAACACTTCAAAGGGCAATAAACTTCTCTAAGAAGACACATGAAAATGATCTGGCTAGTCATGGTGCTTCGTTATAGATTTGATTCCTCTAGAAAGCTGATTTCGGAGAAATAGAGTTTTAGAAAGTCTGCTGGAAGTGTCTCTTAATAAAACAAATTCCACCAAGCTTTGCCAACCATGGTACTCCAACCTGCGGTAGTAAGCACTCTTTTCCTAATAGCTTATCATTGACCAAAGGAGATGACCTCATTCAAGTCACCTACTTTTGTTAATGACTTTGTCTTCCACTTTTTCCAAAATCAAAAATTCAAATATCTTCTGAACATGCAACTAGAATCCTTTCATTTCTTCAAAGTTTGTCCAGGTCAACTTTAGAAAGGATGAGAGTTGGTGTCTACACAGAAGGATTTTGTCCTGTTTTGGCCTCAGAAGTTGAAAAGAATATGACTTTGATATATGGAAAGAATTGAAATCCTATCATATGTTATAAAATTTTTACCACCATAAACTAGAATCAGTAAAAAACAATATATGTGGAAATCGTCCACCTAGATAGAGCAATCGGGTGGAAGCCATTGGGTCCAGTTTTCCAATCAGACAGTTCACTCATTCATCTCATCAAAAGCCGCATTTCCCTGGTGAATTTTTCCTTCTATCCCTTTATTCTATTAGCACCTGTGGCAGGGGAGGCAGTTGGTCTTGATAGGAGTCTGTCAAGACTCCTGAGAACCCCATCTCATGCAGCTTCGGGAGCTAATCCTCAGATTTCATCCAAAGTAGTGTAATAATTCCATTGGAAGCCCTCATCAAGTAAAAGCTTCTTTTATTAGAGTTCTAAGTACTCAACTTTTAGACACAATGAATACAAAGTTGATTGGCTGAAATTTAATTGGAAACTTATTCTTCTACCTAGAAAAGGAATAGTTTGGCTATAAAAACATAGAAAATATCAGTAAGCTTTGAGTCCTCCATTCTTTTGAATCAAAGTTGTATTGGTTAAACTATGATTCTATCAGACTTGAGTCCAGAAACAAAGGTTATTTCTCATCCTGAAAATCTTGAAATAGCAATGAAATAAAAAGAAAATAGTGTTAGTGAAGCTGGAAAAATAGGTGGAAATATTTTCTCAGAATATGGAACCAATGTTAGCTGTCCTTAGCAGGCATGATGGCCTTCAAATTTGCCATAATTAATTAAATGCATATAATAATGAAATTGATATATTGAACACATTTTATTTTTTCAGATACTATCTCCAGTGGTTAAACTTCAAGACTAGACCAACCTTTGGCTTTCACTATTCTCTCATTGTTGTGAAAGACATGATCCTTACATTTGAGAACAGAGCGAGTCAAACCAAATTATGACATTTTCTTGGCATAAACCTCTTAAAATTAGGGCAGTTTTAATTTTAAAAATTGACAATGCTTTTCCAATAATTTGGCTTAGTAAATTTATATACATAAATGTAGTTGTGATTTTTTTTACTTGTGCTTACTTTTCCACAAACATGAGTAAAGAAAATTTTCTGCTAATGTACCTTTTTATCTATAATTATGCTAATAATAATTTGAAGTTGCTCCTTTTCATAATCACCCAAAGGTTTTTACCTTGTTTTTATAAAATAGATGAGTAAGTGAAAACCAAATTGATGAATAAAATACATTTCTAGAGGTTTGTTGAAACTCTCTGCAGGTTATTTTCATGATGTTGATTACCAATGAGAAGCAACGAAAGTCATGTATGCTTATGAATCAGTAAGTCATAATTACTGAGTATTCATGAAATACCAAGACAGAGCTGCTTCTGTCTAAGGATATTATATTCTCCCTTAGACGGCCACAGTAGTACGGTGACGCCAGGGCTATGCCACAAACTGAAGATCAGTAGCAAGGTATAGTTTACCAAATTAAATAGCTAAAAACTTTTCTTCAGAAAATGCTTTTTAGTCAGATAGACTTTAAAGATATAAACATGTTAGAATTAAAAGTAAAGTGAAGCATCACAAACAAAAATTTGTCTATTAAGATAGTAAGAAAGGGGAATTATGGATAGAATAGTAAAAAGGGTAACAGTAAAAGAAAGGGTTTATTATATAACTTTATATTCTTTTTCTTTATGTTTGCATTTCTTTAATTCTATTCCTATCCCTTGGTTTAACAAAGTGAGCCAAGAGCAAACTTTAAACAAATGGTGAGAAGCCAGAAGGGGAACAGGAAATCTGGTTTGATAAAGTAAAGGCATTTTTTTCAACATGTGAGTGCTTCATCTTGTTAATAGATGGTTGGTGGGCTGAATTGTTACTAACAGATAAGCTATTAATTTAAAATAGAAATTGAATCTATCTTATGGGATTTGCAGAAGTAATGGTTTTTCTTACCTGCTCCTTTCCAGATGTTCTTTTTATAACTACAGGCAATCTTAATTTTCAAATGTTCCAAATGTATAATTAAAGTTACAGTTTCACCCCAATTTAAAGTATTAAATCTTGAACAAACTTGGATAGACTGCTGCTTTGGCAAACCAAGAAATGTGTCTTGAATTCTTCTGATTCTTTCTTCAGCCATTCTGTCTGCCATCTGGCTATCAGCCACTCTTCACTTCTCAAAACACACACACCTACTTCTTCCTTCCTGGCGCAAGCATGACCCTACATTTTAGAACATGAGTTCCTTTATATAATATTGTTCAGGGCAGGAAGCCATTGTACTTCATTTTTCCTTTCCTAATATCAAGAAATATGTCTTACCTTGGATTTAAGACTGTATGCTTCCTGTTGTTCAAGTCTTTAGTCAAGTGAATGTGCCTTTTTATACCACCAGACCCTTCTAAACTCAAGAATCCCACTTAGTTTGAACCACTCTTTCAAAGCTTTTTTTAAATAATATGCCTTATTTCTTAAAGTATAACATTAGCTTGTGATTGACTAAATCAGCATATTGTGAAGACTCACAATAAAAGTTGTCAAAAGTTAAGTGACTAATAAGGGTATTAGCCATTAATTAGTAAGATTTAGAAACTTCAAAACAGAATGCTCAGCATGCATCTTCGCCATTAGTTTGCTATTTCTTGTCTACTGTTCCCTACCTCCAACACCATTTTTACATTTTCAAAATATACTTGTACCTGCAAAGCAAAGGACTGAAGGTGAGACAGGTTTGGTAGCAAGAAGAGGGAGGGTGTGGCAAGCACAGGAGCTTTGAGAAAAAGGTTTATCATCAAACTCTGTTCAGACTATTCACAACAGCAAAGACATGGAATCAACCTAAATGTCCATTAATGGTAGATTGGATAAATAAAATATGGTACATATACACTATAGAAGACTACACAATCATAAAAAAGAGCAAGATCATGTCCTTTGTAGGAACATGGATGGAGCTGGGGGCCATTATCCTTAGCAAACTAACACAGGAACAGAAAACCAAACACCACATGTTCTTCTTTTTTTTTTTTTTGAGACAGAGTCTTGCTCTGTCACCAGGCTGGAGTGTAGTGGTGCAATCTCGGCTCACTGCAACCTCTACCTTCCGGATTCAAGCGATGCTTCCACCTCAGCCTCCCAAGTAGCTGGGACCACAGGCGTGTGCCACCATGCCCGGCTAATTTTTTTGTATTTTTAGTAGAGATGGGGTTTCAGCATGTTGGCCAGGATGGTCTCGATCTCTTGACTTCGTGATCTGCCTGCCTCGGCCTCCCAAAGTGCTGGGATTACAGGCGTGAGCCACCACGCCCGGCCCACATGTTCTTATTTATTTATAAGTGGGAGCTAATTGAGGAGAAAACATGGACACATAGAGGGGAGCGACAGACACTGGATCCTGTAGGAGGGTGGAGGATGGGATGAGGGAGAAGACCAGGAAAAATAACTAATGGGTATTAGCCTTAATTCCTGGGTGATGAAATAATCTGTAAAACAAACCTGCGTGACACAAGTTATCTACATAATAAACCTGCATGTATATCCTTGAACTTAAAATAAAAGTTAAATGAACAAACAAATATAAATTCTGTTCAGGTCCAATCTCTGTGAACCTCAAAAATATTTATTTCACAGTTGTTATAAGATGGCACATTAAATATAAAAGTATTTATCAGTCTTTTGCTGCAATAGTTTTGTGCAACAAACATTAAAATATTAATGTTTTGGCCTGGTGTGGTGGCTCACACCTGTAATCCCAGTACTTTGGGAGGCTGAGGCAGGCAGATCATCTGAGGTCAGGAGTTCGAGACCAGCCTGTCCAACATAGTGAAACTCCATCTCTACTAAAAATACAAAAATTAGCCTAGTATGGTGGCACGAACCTGTAATTCCAGCTACTTGGGAGGCTGAAGCAGGAGAATTGCTTGAACTTGGGAGGCAGAGGTTGAAGTGAGCTGAGATCGTGTCACTGCACTCCAGCCTGAATGACAGAGTGAGACTGTCTCAAACAAACAAAAAACAAAAAACAAAATATTAATGTTTCTGTAAGGGCTTACAGAAACATCTATTGGGCATTCATGTGTGTTTGTGTAACTGACAGTTCTAGATACTCTGATTATCACACATTATATGCCTGTATTAAACAAAATATCACAGGTATCCATAAATATGTACAATTATTGCGTATCAATAAAAAAGGAGTAATTTACCTTTTAGACAGAAGCAAATCTTAAACAACAATTATCTCTGGCTCTGATATAGTCAATGAGAGGAGAGAAAAATCAGAGGAATCAATAATGAAAGAAACCCAGTAACATATTAACAAACAATATTGGAGGCTTATAGAAACATTTACTGGGTATTTGTATATCTGGCAGATTGGCTGGGGTCTTGGCTGGCCTCAGCTGAACTAGGTTAGACTCCAGGGTTTAGGTCAATTCAGACATACTCAAACTAAAAGAACAACAGCTACCTGGGTATGCTGTTCTGACGGCAGAAAGTAGAAATTCAAAGAGGGCAAGCAGAAATGGCCATGCCCCCAAAAGTCTTAGCTTGACATAGATACTCTGTTATTCCCACTCACATTCTATTGAGCAAGGCAAGTCAAATGTCCCAGTCCAAAGTCAATGGCAAGAGAAAGAAGATTTAGAGGCAAACACTTCAGTCTATCACTGCATGGAATATACTTGGTTATCAGTAAACGGTGTTTTTTTTTTAAAGTCACTTTCTTGAATAGTTGCATTTTTGCACCTAAATTCTAGCAAGTACCTATTAAATTTAATTTTGCTTATTATAAGTTTGCATAGCTAAGTAATACTTTAAATAAAATAGTATCTGTTTTAATGATCCTGGTATCCGGATTAGCAATGTCATTAAACTTTCCACTTAGAGAAGAGGATTTTCTTAAGTCTAAAAAGCACGTTCATCCTGTTGAACTTTGCTTTCTTTGAGTATTTGAGAATATGTGTAGATTTTATATTGTGGGTAGAATACTTTATGTGAGGATGATTAGAAGTCATTGGAAGACTTAGGATTTGAGATGAAACTTGAAGGAGAAGAGAGATACAGGCAGCAATTGAGAGATGTTATAATGTGGGGAATAATTTGGGCAAATGACACAAGGACAAAAATATTTAGAGGCAGAGAGAATGGGTACCCATGTTAAGAGCACTGCATAAAGCAAGATAGAAGAAAAGCAAAAGACACCTTCTATGAACAATGCAATTACATATAATAGAGGTTATGGATGCTTTAGATCTGTATGTGAAAGCTGGTTATTTAGGCATATTTCTATCTTTGTGCTCTGTTTATTGTTTTTAAAATCATTATTTAACAAAACCTTTATTTTGTCATTATTTCATTTTTTTAAAACAGTATTTCTAAATCTGTGTTAATTCTTGGACTTATTCTCAGGAGATAGTTAGATTTGACATTACAAATAAAAAGTTGCATATTTTCTTCCATATTTTCCGTGTTTTCCCTGCAACTTATCAAAATTTTTTTTTAATCTCTCCCTTGTGCTCTCATGAAATAATGTATTTAACATTCAAACGCCACATGCATAGGCACACATATGCTATTTTTAATGTATTTATTTGTATGTATTTGCTGAATCCAGGAATTTTAACTGTTTCACTTTTGCAAAATGTGACTCTTTAAAATTACCATTAAAAGTGGACTGCAAGGTTTTTGCCAACTATTTCCTCATGGACTAGATAACAACAGGTGAGAAAGCTTTCATCCTCCTTATATTAGGATGAAAAGCCTGTCTCTGACATTAATTCTGTAGATAAAACAATGCTTGCCTTTCAACTGCCCCTCTGGTGAACCTGAAAGGCAACCTCTAAGCCAGGCACATTGTGAAGCACTTCTACAGATCGAGAGAAATGAGAGATCAGCAAAAGATGAAGCTGCAGCTAGATTTCTCATGCACCTTGTATGGACTTCAGAAACCTTTTAGCATTATCCCCTGTTCTGGATATTGTGTGATATAAAGAAATTAAAATACAGTGCTTCAACTTTGATAAACAGTTTTATATCAGCGAATTGCTCTTTTTAGTTTTACATCCATGGCTACTGCTGTGACTTACGACAGTCTTATGACACTGAGATGCTGACACTCTGTATACGCGATTTTCATATAAATGATAAAGAGATTTATGGAACTATAAACCATCAATTGATAAAACATAGTAGTAGAATATCATTAAACAACGCATCATTCTGAAATACAATTCTTAATAAATGTTTGAGTCCTCTTTCTACTTTAGAAAAGATTTTCCTGTGGGTATTAGGAAGGGTATGTTGAAAAAGGTGAATGGTCTAGCAATGGATTGCATTTTCCTCTCTCCTTCTTTAAATGAAATATTTACATATATACGTTTTAATCTCAGTGAATGGCTGGGGCAGTGCTTCTTAACTGCTTAAACACTGAAAAGCTGTTCATGGTAGTGGGTCTGTAGATACTGAAGGGAGCAATTATGCTATGTCTGGTACATCCAGGGACACTGTGTACTTTTCTAAGAAATAGAGAATATTCCAAAAATCCAAATTTATTTGTTCATTAAACATATACAAAGATCATATCATAATCTCTCTTCTCAAGGAGCTTTTAGCATTGTTGGAGAAATACAAGTATATGAATAGCTATAATTTACAGAATAGAAAGTGATAACATTCACAAAAATGTGAAGTAACAGAAAAAAATGACTGGTTAGAACAATTAACATCTTTGCAATTGGATGATTAGGGTGTGGATACTCAAAAAAATACATGGAAGAGACTTCAAGCTGTGAAAACAGTATCAGGAGAAGCACAGAAACACATATAGAAATTATTGACATTTCTTCAGATGCACAGAGGACAGTAAAGCAGCAGAAGAAAATTAAAAACAAATTATTATATTTAGCAATGGAAGATCAGTCAAATTTCAAAGAACGAATGACAAAGTGGGTCTGCAAATCTAAAAATAAGCTTAAAATGATTACTTTCCCACAATCAAGAAATACAGAGTTTTTGGATTATGGCATTAATAGAGGCCTCAGCAGTAAAATACTTTTTTTCCTTTTAATTCTTTCATAGATTTAGGGGGCACGAGTGTAGTTTTGTTACATGGATATATTGTGTAATGGTGAAGTCATCCGGATAGTGAACATTGTACCCAATAGGTAATTTTCCATCCCTGACCTTCCTCTCACCCCCACCTTTTGTAGTCTCCAGGGTCTATTATTCCACTCCACATGTCCATGTGTTTCTACTGCTTATCTCCCACCTATAAGTGAGGACATGTAGTATTTGACTTTCCATTTCTGAGTTATTTCACTTAGGATAATGGCCTCTAGTTTAATTCATGTTTCAGCAGTTATATTTTTAAATAATCCAATTGAAACATCATAAAAATTCTAGATTTAAGGAACAATGGCATTTTTTCTCTCTCTTATTCTGAAACCTGAATGTTCTCTAAAACATATGAATTTTTTATAGTGATGACAAGTAATGTAAGCTTTTTATATAATCATTGTAATCTTAAATTTTTCCTTCTTCACATTATAATACAAAAACATATTTCAGATAGATCCAAGATCTGATTGTAAAATGTAAAATAATAATGCTAGAAGACAACAAAAGAGACTTTTCTTTATGATTCTGGGATAAGCAAATATTTCTCTAGTAGGTTCCACAGAACACTAAGCATAAAGGAAAAAATTGATAAACGGGACTTCATTAAAATGAGAATATTCTTTCTTTAGTAGATATAATTAAAAAACTAAAAACGCAAAGCAAGGAGAGGAATAATAAATGTATGATATACTTTATGTCTAAAATGGACATATACCAAAAACAAAAAAATTCTTACAAATTAATAATAAGAAGGTATACAACCTAGTTTATCCACTCAAGTTCTACAGAAGCATAACTTAGGTCCCAGTAGTTCTACTCTAAACTACATAGCCAATTTGTTTAAAAGTGTAAATATGTGCACAAAAAGACATGTATAAGAATGTTCTTAGCAGTGCTATTTTTAATAGTCCTAAACTGGAAGCATCCCAATATTCAACAACAGAATAGACAAATTGTGGTACGTTTATCAAAGAAAAAGCACAGACGTACACATAGAAATTACCGACTTTTTTTTCTTTTTTCCAGCTGCATAGAGGGAAGCAAGGGTGATGAAAGGAAAAATAAAAATGAAGTTTTAAAGGTGTTTTTATTTTGATTAAAAAATTTTTTTGAGACAGTCTCCCTCTGTCGCCCAGGTTGAAGTTCAATGGCACAATGTTGGCTCACTGCAGCCTCTGCCTCTCAGGTTCAAGAGATTATTTTGCTTCAGCCTCCCAAGTAGGTGGGATTACAAGCGTGCGCCATCATGCCTGGCTCTTTTTTTTTTTTTTTTTTTTTTTTTGTATTTTTAGTAGAGACAGGGTTTCACCATGTTAGCCAGGTGGGTCAGGAACTCCTGACCTCAAATGATCCACCTGCCTCAGCCTCCCAAAGTGCTGAGATAACAGGCATGAACCACTGTGCCCTGCCAAAGTTTTTTTAAAATTAGCCATATAATTATTGTATATACAGCTATATACGGCAACAGAAATAAATCTCACAAAGATACTGAACAAGAAAACAGACACAAAAGCAGCCAGAAATGGAATTGTTAATAGACCACAGACTCTCTGGCTTCCAATATAATGAAAATTAAAATGGGACAAACAGATTTCCCAGACAAGGCTTTTATTTGGGGCTTGTGCTTGAGCGTAAGGGAGACAGCAGAAGCAAAAGAATCCTCCCACTGACTCCCTGAAAAAGCTGGTGTGGATTTTTTAAATTAGGCTGAGTAAGAGAATTGGCATCATGTCTAAGAATTTATGCAGGCTAGCTTGGGCACACCTTGTGAGGGGTAGCGGATGCAGGCTAGCATCTTTGGGTGGGATGGTTATCTTGAGTAATGGACCATCTGCCGGTCTGGCCAGAGGCAACAAGGATGCAAACCAATTTGTCAGCATTCCTTCCTGATATGGGATACTCCACAACCTTGATTCCATATTTGGGTTTCCTAAGGCCAGTTTCTGGCCTTAAATAACGTTTACCCTATTTAAGTACTTTCTACTTACCTGTTATGTTTGAAGTGCTTTCATGTATTAACTCATCTTAATACACAAAGTAACAGATGAGAGAGCTACGATTATTTCCCTTTAAAGAGAAAGGATCCAGGGTTGCACAAAGTCCAATTTAGGTAGTTTAATTTAAATTCCATGTTTTAAAACATTGCCCTACACTGATTCTACCTCCCAACATAACAGGATTTCTATTCTTATACCTCCAAAATAGAGGATGGACTTACCAAAAAAGTGGCGATAGAATAGACATGGTGTCATGAAATTATATAGTGAACAAAATGTCTATATGTACCCACTTTCACAAGTTCTGTGATAGAAAGAACACATAAGAATAGATTCACCTATAATCCCAGCACTGTGGGAGGCCGAGGCGGGTGGATCATGAGGTCAAGAGATCGAGACCATCCTGGTCAACATGGTGAAACCCCGTCTCTACTAAAAATACAAAAAATTAGCTGGGCATGGTGGTGCATGCCTGTAATCCCAGCTACTCAGGAGGCTGAGGCAGGAGAATTGCCTGAACCCTGGAGGCGGAGGTGGCGGTGAGCCGATATCGCGCCATTGCACTCCAGCCTGGGTAACAAGAGCGAAACTCCGTCTCAAAAAAAAAAAAAAAAAAGAATAGATTTAAAGATAACTTTAAAGCAGAAATAATAGCTGCATGGAGAAAACATTATATTGACAGAAACATGTACCTTCTTTGTAGAAATTTATCTGTTAGAATGCTTTGGGCTGCAAGTAACTGAATACTCAAGTCACTGTGATTTAAACAATTCATGCATTATTGATTTTAGCAAGAAAAATGGAAGACAGGTGTTGCAGTGATTGGTCAATGGCAGGGAGGTTCATGCACAGTTCATCTTTTTGTTTGGCCAGGGTAATGGGTTTCTTCCCTTAGGCTGGTCTGTCTTCTTTGCAAACTAAGAGCTGCATCTTCCAGTTTCACAGACTTACACATTGGTACCTAAAGAGACATTTTCTCTTTTTGTGTATCTTTTTATCACAGAAGTAAACTCTTGCCAGCCCTTCTCCTTACCCCTAACAGCCAGGGTTGCATGACATGGCCATGCTAAATCAGTCTCAGTCACTGGTGGCAGAGATAGATTGTGATGACTGGCTTTGAGTAATCAACATTCGCCTCTTGAAGATGCCAGTTTGACAGCATGTGAGAGGGTGGATACCCCCAGTAAATTGGAGGCTATGGGCTTGGAAGAAAGAAAGGGGTGGAAGACTGGTTGTTGGTTAGGCAACCACCAGTGTTTGCCACAAGAAAGTAGTAAGGCTAAAAACAACCAGGGCTTTACAAGTAACAGCCTTAGCCACAAACCAAAGTGCCACTTTTACATGAATTCTGTGTGAAGAAGACATTTTCTTATGTCTACACACAGATTTCTCAACAACAAATAAAAATGTGAACAGTATCATCTTTGAGTATTCAAGAATACTGTGTTCAATTTTACTGGTCAAAATGGCATTTCTGACATATATACTGAATCAGGAACGACAAGATGTATTATTGAAATGCTAATGCTAACATGATGAACGTTTAAATCACCTGCAGTACCCAAATTGGAAGCCAAAAGAAATGCTGAGTCGAAGGATATTTTATTTTTCCTTGCCTAGAGAAAGATTTGGAATTAAAACCTTAAAACAATTTTTATTGTAAGCCTTTAGGTGTTGGATGCACACATTGTGTAATGTAAGAAATATTTATAAATGAAATATTCAAGAGTTACAAATTCATTTAACTTCACTTCCCTATCATTTTAATTCCCTTCTTCCTAATTTGAATTCTCTTTGCAAATGTTTCAAATAATATTATTACTTTCAATGGCTCTTTATTCGATATTCAGTATACTTTTCAATGCCACATGAAAATTGCAGTAGAAAAACAGTCTTCATCTGCTGTAACAAATGATAGTTCTTTTGCCATGAACTTGGGGGGTTTTCTATCAGTTTCTAGGCGGGAAAGCCAGTTTTCTCAACCTTGTGCATGAAAATTATGAATAACTATTTGAAAAATATAAAGTTAAGAAATTTTTTGTACTTAAAACTGCTGTAAAATTGCAAAATTACACTTCTATGAAAGCCTTATGTGCATCAAAACTTTTCACCTTCTGCATCTTTCTAATAAGTGATGCTTCCCTTTTCTTTGTGACAGGAAGCAAGGTCTCAAGTTCACCTGAAGCTTAGATTTGAGTTTTTAGGTTTGATAGATACGGTGTAGTTGAATGGTAGAAAGAGACAGGTAAAAGCTTGGGATGATTTTAGTTACTACCACAATGTTTTACTTTACTTGATCATATACTAGATACTTTAGCATTTAGAGAGAAGGAAAGTTGATATTCTGATTTACCACATTAGGGAAGCAAACATAGATGGATTAAATAGTTAAACATAAGAATAAAAAACAGCCCCACACTCAGTAGGGTGAACTGTTGTGAATTTAAAATGAGTAATTTTCTTACTCCAGATTACAAGAACAACAGAACGGACTCTCCTTTCAGTATCTATTCTAGGGCTGGGGTTTCAATTCTTGTCAACAATTCCTGGTATATTAATTAATGGTACCCTTTATATCAACTTCTTAAATGTATACATCATCAGAAAAAAAAGGGCTATGGCCGCCTTGAGAAGGCAATGTTTCATATTTTATGAATAAAGAGAGGGTCTCAGCTGTCAGGCCATTCTGAGTCTGAGTCTCACCCCAAATTCTACTCAACACCTTCCCCACCTGGTCCTCATCAAGGATGTGGATCCCTGGAAAAAAATAAAAGGAAAAACCTTTCTCTCTCCACTCTGTCCCCTATTTCCCCTTCCGTGCCTCCAAGACTGAAGGTGTTAACCCCATCCCCCAACAGCTCCATGTTCTGTGGGGCAGCCCCTCCTCTGTAAGGACCCTTAAAGGCATTTCTGCAACTCAGCAGAAAGGAACTGACTGGGAAGGGGATCTTTGAAAACAGGCAAGCTGGGATGGTTGAGGGGCGTTGGGGGCCCTCCTTGCACACATCTCCTACGGGTGGGCAGACCTTCCGGGCTCCGGTCTTGGGAGCCCAAAGCACGCCCACAAAGGACGAGCGCCCTGGCTTCGCCGCGCCCCGGAGAAGCAGGGCGGGCTGCTCCTCGCCGCTCCAGCGGGCCTCTGGCCAGGGCTGGCTGGAGGTGGGGGTGGGCGAGGAGGGGCGCTCACGTCACGTGCCCGCGCTGGGGCCGCAATAAATGCCCGCGAGCGCGAGGGAGCGAGGAAGCTTTCGGCGCCCGGTTCTGCGCGCCCCCGCTGCACCGAGCAGGAGCGAGAGGTCGCCGCCGAGCCCCCGCCGCCGAGTCCCCGCCCCTCGCTCCTGCAGATAACGCTCAGAGAAGCTGGCGCGCCCACCCTGGCAAACTAACGAAGCAGCTCCCTTCCCACCCCAACTGCAGGTCTGATTGAACGCTTTGCCTGGCACTTCTTCCAGGCTGTGGGAGCCGCAGCGGCGGAGGCTCGCGTACCCTTTCAGTCAGCGCCCCCCTCGCTCCGGACGCGCTGTGCTCGTGCCCTTCCCGAGCGGGGCTCTCGGTCTGCGGTCCCGTGTGAAGGCTCTGGGCGGCTGCAGAGGCCTGCGGTCTGGTACGGCTCCGCTCTCCCAGGAAACTTCACACTGGAGAGGTAAGGACGATTCTAAAACTCATCGCTGGGTCGTCAGGCTGCCACCCTTTCCTATCTCCCTTTTACTTCTTAAACTGTACTTAAACGAAAAAGCCAAGTTGTAGAGAGTGGTCAGGCACGAGGGGTGGGTGGGCTACTCGGAAAGCAGCGGCGTCGAGACTAGCGGGAGCTCTAGTTATTGTAAGTGAGTTTGTTGGTTTCGCCTCCTTCCTCTGTCGCGCGCTTTCCATTTGGGTTCAGAGAAAGAACAGTGTGTGCCTGCAGTGGCGGGGAGGAAGAGCTCTCAAGTTGCCGGGGAGCTGCTGGCTTCCTCGGGTGCGGGTCACAGATTAGTCACAAACTTTCCAGGAAATAAAGATTGAGTTCTTGACCTGAATCTGAGTAAGAAGAGACTTCCCCTAGTGACCCAAACCATTCATTCTCAGTAGTTCCCGGGGCCCCCCTAGATGTACCCATGGATGCATATATGAATAGCCTTTTGTATTTCTTTGAAACATTTACCCTCAATTTTAGAATGATGTGGACATTCTGAATGTGAAACAGAGATGGGACACTGGAATAAAATAATGCTATAAATAAAATGTAACACTCTTCATAGAGAAACATGAACCTCTAGACGGAAATCAAAATTTCTAGGTATATAACACCCTTTGCGGGATATATGTAATGTATAGCCACTTAAAGGCTTGCAATTCATAATATTTTCAAGCTTTGACTCTTCTAGGCTACTTTTGCCATTTAATTTTGACCTCACGGGTATTATCTTGGATAATAGAGTTGTCTATTTTGTGGAAACTGCATTGTGAAAAGTCCTCTGGAAGAAAAAAATGTGTTGGAGATGTTATTTCAAAACGTGGGTGTCCATTTTCTGCTGTTAAATAGACAAATCAAACTGGCACACTTCCTTTGTAACTGTTGTTTTGCTTGTGTTATTAGAAAATTCACATCTGGCATTTTCATCTTAATCACATGACATGTCGTTATAGCCAAAAGGAGTGGAAGAGCCTGTCTTGGAGATTTTCCTGGGGAAATCCTGAGGTCATTCATTATGAAGTGTACCGCGCGGGAGTGGCTCAGAGTAACCACAGTGCTGTTCATGGCTAGAGCGATTCCAGCCATGGTGGTTCCTAATGCCACTTTATTGGAGAAACTTTTGGAAAAGTACATGGATGAGGATGGTGAGTGGTGGACAGCCAAGCAAAGAGGGAAAAGGGCCATCACAGACAATGACATGCAGAGTATCTTGGACCTTCATAATAAATTACGAAGTCAGGTGTATCCAACAGCTTCTAATATGGAGTATATGGTAAGGACATTTTTCAAGTGGTATGTACAAAAGAAATGTTTATTCATGCTTTCAGTCAGCAGTCCTCATGCTGTTCTTTACTCTTTAATCATTTGTTTTATACGAAGTTTGAAAAAAGCATTTTCTTTGAGGGCATTTTCGTCTGCATATTCATTTATTAATGTTTCTATTGTTTTTAAGAGCTCCTGACATTTAAGTAGGATTGAATGCCTTTAGAGGCAATATTCCTACTAAGTTCCTAAGTTCCTAAATTCTACTCTTACCAGGAAAGTTAACATAGTGAAAATGCAAAACAGCTGGTGTATTTGCTTTTAATTGACTTAGCTAAAAATTTACTTCCTAATTCCTGATAGACCTTTTAATGAATGGGGGATCTGAAGAATTCAGAGGCTAATAATTGGAAGAAACTTTCTGGATTGCAGATGCATATGTAGTTTCTTACAAACATGTAAATGAGATTGTAAAGGATACTTTTTTATGGGTGCTTTATGTTAAAGAGTGCTTTGGCAATGGCTTTTTTCTCCCCTTGGATTTATTATTTGTGAACTTGAAGCATGAAAATAAGCCTGGGCAAAGGATTAATTAAAAATATGCAACTTATTCTTAACAATCTTATATTTGTTCTGAATAAATTAGCAACTTTAAAGAACAAAATTGCTTCTTTAAGACTACTAGCATGTAACTCGTGAGTATACTGTTATTTCAGACCCTAAACATTTAGAAAACTTTTAAGAAATCTGTATTACTTCCATGAATGAGGAATGCACTAGCAAAGCCTGATAATAAATAGTTGTGGGTGATGGCAAACTTATTTAACAAACATTGGAAATGGCATTTTCATTGTAGTTAATTTTCATGCATTCTAGTTTTTTTTTCCTGCTTTTACCTTAGTTTTGGTGAATATTCTTGATTTAGTTAATTTTTATGAAGCATGGAAGTTCTAAGTTCCTATTGCCCATCATAAAATATGACATTACACTATTTTAACTTTTACCAGAAAAATTATTTTACCCTAAAGAAAGTAGGTGGCACTTAAGAGAACTAATCAGAGATTAAGATTTGAGACTCAGGAATGAGTTGTCTGGGTTAAACTTCTGGCACTGACACCCACTTATGTGACATTGGACACTTGCTAATTTCTCGCTACTTCAGTTTCCTGGTGTCTATCGTATATATACGCACCTCAAAGAGTTGTTGTGAGGATAAAAGGAGATAACCTGGGTAAAGTTTAGCTCATTATCAAACATACTTCAAGATGTCAGTAAATGTTACCAAGACATATATAACTATTTTATGTTTCCTTATGTGGTTTAAATATAATATCTAAGGAAATCGTTAGCTCTTCTGAAAATGCTATGCAGGATATGATATCTTTAATGTCTCATATTTCTGCTTCTTCTGTAGTATTTGTCCCAAGTAAAAAATTCTATGACTTCTTCATCTGTGAGAATTCAAACAGAGCAACTGATTCTGGAGCCTTTCCAACTAGGCTGCTGTATGCTTATTCCATGTGAATAGGTATTCAGTTGCTTTTTATTTAAAATAAGGAAAAACTTGGAGTACAAACCCACAAAATGAAATCTGAGAATATTTGTGTATGTTTTAAGGAATATGGAAATCATGAAAGAACAGTTCTATGATTCGTTTTCATGTCTGGCTTCCAAAAAAAAAAAAAAAGCAGTAACTGCCTATTATATGATGTCTGGTCTGGGATGTTATATGAGTTTCTTTTTAGTTTAACTGTTTTCATTCTATCCTTGAAATGTAGATTCAGAAACCAGCCAGGGTTTATGTTGTGCTGCTCTTAGATACTATTAGCACTGGAACTGTGTCTTGGCCGTTAACTGGGCTGGGGAGAAGTATATTGCCCAACTGTAATACAAATTTTCTAGAATACACATTTAAGGTGAAGTCTAAAATACTATTTTATTTGAAATACTGTTGATTTAGGCATTTTATAACAATGTTAATGAAGTGTAGGTCATTCTTATAAAAATCCAATTTATTCAAATCGTTATTTAAAATAATTTATTCTGAGAAAACAAAACTTAAAACTGACAAAAAGCCTATTTCATGTAAAATCTGCAGTGTCCTATGATAAGTACCACTGGTTTGGGCCCCTTATTCCCTATGTGTCTGTCATTTCATGTTAAATGTTTGAATAACCAATTACCTTATTTGTAATTGGTGCATATTTTAGTTAACTCTTTAGTTTTAAACCTATGAGAGCCAGACCATATCCAGATATTATTAATATTACATTCCTAACCCTACTCTTTTACTCATTTAACTTGTAGGGTTAAAAATTGAGTCTGGACAGGGCACAGTGGTTCACACCTGTAATTCCAGCACTGTGGGAGGCTGAGGTGGGAGGATCACTTGAGGTCAGGAGTTCCAGACCAGCCTGTCCAACATGGTGAAACCCCATCTCTACTAAGAATACAAAAAATTAGCCACGCATGGTGGCACATGCCTGTAATTCCAGCTACTGGGGAGGCACCAGAATTGTTTGAATCTGGGAGGGGGACGTTTTAGTGAGCTGAGATTACTCCACTACACTCCAGCCTGGGTGAACAGAGTGAGACACTGCCTTAAAAAAAAAAAAAAAAAAAAACTTGAGTCTGGAAAGCCTTACCTTCCTTTAAAGAGCTTATAGTGTTGATTCAGAAGAACAGAATAGACTCCTTTGAAAATTTGCTCATTAGCAAAGACACAAAATTCTTTGTTCATGTCTGTGAATAATGCCAAAGGAGCACAGAACAGTAGAACATTCCTAATTTTGAGAGTTAATCAGTGGGTAAGATGAGGTATAGATTGTTTCTGAAGGTGGTCAGAAACATGAATCGTAGGAAAGAGTTGGGGGGATATGTCAGTTAGAGGAAGAGAAAGAGAAAAATGCAGGATGGCAGGAATTGGCAGACTGGTTGTAGAGACTTGGAAGCAGATTAAGTTCATGGAAGCGGATTAGTTGGTGAAAGCACAGACCTTGTGGCAGAGTCAGGAAGGGGAGAAATAAATTATTGGTGATAGAAACCAGTAATCCTAAGGAAGGATATTATCTACATTTAATTTGGGGTAAATGGAGAAACTGGAACTTTTAGGTCATTCAGTGATACAGTTGCTGAAGAGGCAATGGATTTTGGAGGAAAATTTATTGACTTTGGACCTAGAGTGCAGCGCATTCACATTTTGCTTCTGCTGCCTATTGGCACATGAACCCTGATAGTCAGCAACCATTCTAGGTGTTGTTCTTCTCATTGGCAAAATAAATGAAACAATATAAACCTTATATGTTTGTTGGACATTTTTGTGGGTTTTTTTTTTTATTTGAAAAATGCCTGTTCATGTCCTTTGCCCACTTTTTAGAGGCGTTATTTTTTTCTCATTGAGTTGTTTGAGTTCCTTGCAGACTCTGGACACTAGTCCTTTGTCAGATGCATAGTTTACCCATATTATCTTCCATTCTGTTTCACAGATTGTCTGTTTACTCTGTGATTATTTCTTGCTTTGCAGAAGCTTTTTAGTTTAATTAAGTGCCATTGGTCTATTTTTGTTTTAGTCGCATTTGCTTTTGAGGTCTTTGTCATAAATTCTTTGCCTAGGCCAATGTCTAGAAGAGTTTTCCCTGAGTTTTCTTGTACAGTTTTTATAATTTCAGGTCTTACATGTAAGTCTTCAATCCATATATCATATAGTATCGCTCAGCCATAAAAAGAATGAAACATGTCTTTTGCAGCAATGTGGATGGACCTGGGAATCACTGACTTAAGTGAAAAGACTCAGAAATAGAAAGTCAAATCTGGTATGCTGTCAGTTACATGTGGGAGCTTGAATACTATGTGCACATGGACATAGGAAGTGGAATAGTAAACACCGGAGAGTTGGAAAGGTGGGAAGGGGGAAGAGATGAGAAATCATGTAATGTATATATTATATTATGTAATATATGTGATTATGTAATGTGCATATTGTACACTATTTGGGTGGTTACACTAAAAGCCCAGATTTCATCACTACACAATATATCAATGTAACAAAACTGCACTTATACTCCCTAAGTCTATTTTTTTTTAAAAAAAGAATACAAACCTCACAGGTTGTAATGAGATAAGACATTTGGTACTATCAAACAGATTTGCTTTTATGGGTTTTAAGACCCTATTGCTTGGTTCTTTTATATCCCATGCTCTTGTTTCCTATGCATCTCTGGGAAGTTTTTTCCCCAAGTTTCACTTCTGTCCTTTTCCCTTTCTACAAGGCCTTACTACTCCTTTGACTTTAAATATCCTATATTTGTGGCTCCATACTCTGTATCTCCAGCTGACCACCCTGTCTTTGAGCTTCCTTTTTGTATTTCCTGCTGCCTATTGGACCATCTCCATGTAATATTAACTCCATAGACATAATACTGAAAGCTGCAAGTGTCAAAAAAAGAAAAAAAAGTGCCTTATCCTGTTCCTCCACCCTCACCTGCCAGCCTCTTAGTTGATGATGAATAGCATTAATGTCTGCTCAGTACGTTCTAAGAAACGTACCAAAGAAACCCCAGAAAATTGGGCACATCCTTAACTTTTTACCATACCTCCATATACCATCCACACACAAACATCAATATACTATTACTTGCCAAATTGTGTAGATTCTGTCTCAAATGTCTTTTGAATCCCTCTCTTCCATTTTATTCTAATCTTTGTTCATCTTATACCTACATTGGTACCACAGCTTCTCACTTAGCACACTATATCAACCTGTTTTTCTTTTGTTCTTTTTTCTATTCCTTCTTTTCTTTCTATTCCCTCCCTCCCTCCCTCCCTTCTTTCCTTCCTTCCTTTTCTTTCTTTCTTGACGGAGTGGCACAATCTGGACTCTGTGCAACCTCTGCCTCCAGAGTTCAAGTGATTCTCCTGCCTTAGCCTCCCAAGTAGTGAAGATTACAGGCATGCGCCTCCACTCCAAGCTAATTTTTGTTTCTTCACAGAGATAGAGTTTCACCATATTGGGAAGGCTGGTGTCAAACTCCTGATCTGAAGTGACCCCTCCACCTTGGCCTCCTACATTGGCGTTACAGGTGTAAGCCACCATGCCAGGTCTTGTTCCTACTTTATTTCTAATTTAGCTCACTCTCCTCACCATTAGTAAAGTTGACATTTCCCTCAAACCAGTCTACCCTGGTTGCTCAGTTGCACAAAGGTCTGTTGACTCCTGGCTGCACACAATTTAAAACCCCCATGATTAGCTTATAAAGGGAAGCACGTTGTCCAATCTGCCCCATAGTGGTCAACTCCCTTGTATTTATTTGAACCTGCGTTCACATTGAATTACTCCATGTTCTTTAAGATGGGCATATTTCCTCGTGCCCTTATGCCTCTTTACTCATTTGGTGTCCTCTGTACCTTGAATGACTGTTTCCTGTCTCCTTCTAACAAACTCTTTTTTGTTGTTGTTTTTTTGAGATGGACTTTTGCTCTTGTTGCTCAGGCTGGCGTGCAATGGCATGATCTCGACTCACTGCAGCCTCCGCCTCCTGTGCTCAAGAGATTCTCCTGCCTTAGCCTCCCGAGTAGCTGGGACTACAGGTGCCTACCACCATGCCTGGCTCATTTTTGCATTTTTAGTAGAGATGGGGTTTCACCATGTTGGCTAGGCTAGTCTCAAATTTCTGACCTCAGGTGATCCACTCATCTCAGCCTCCCAAAGTGTTGGGATTACAGGTGTGACCCAGCATGCCAGGACAGAAACTCTTACTTATCCCTCAAAACTCATCTCAAACCTTGTTTTTCCTGTAAAGCTTCCTCTGCTCTCACCATTCCACTACTGCATCTCTACTTATTTAAGCCTATTTATAGTATTCAAGCCTATTTTTTTTTGTGCAATGAAATAGCATGTTTGTTTTCCTTTCTAAGACTGAATTCCTAGAAGGGCAAGTATTATACTTTTTTTTTTATCTTTATAACTAGAGCTTGGTGAATAGAAGGGCTACTCAGTAAATGTTTGTTGATTGAATATTGTTGAATGCTCAATAAATGCTTGTTGAATGAGGGGATGGATAGATGAATAGGTAAGATTATATGAGACAAATATGGTGGACAGGTAAGGCAGAGAAATTAAAAGAATAAAAATTCTGGAAGGTAGAATATCAAAACCAGAGATATTGATGTGGGAAATTTTAAACACTTGAGAACGAGGTATAAATGCTTCAGATAATTCAAGATTTTTTCCCTACTTTTTCAAATTTTCATGAGCTGCTAAAAATTGTCCTGTAACATAGAGCTACTAAGCTATTAGAAAAGGCATTGAAATGTTGTGGAATTTAAATAATAAAATAGATTGAGTATTTACCCCTTGTTACAAATTTTTAACATAGAGTCTCTAAAACAGTATAGATAAAAAAGTTCAAAATAGTTTGCTACTATAAAAAGTGTACCTAAGTGTAGAATGTACTTTAGCAACCAGGGAGGGCACATGACCTAAAAAGGACACATGGGCCAACTATGTAAACTGTTTCTTGCTGTTACTACTGCTTCTCTGTTTTTTTGAGAACTGTTGGCAGACACTGCTGGAGGGTTGATTGCTATGCATGCCTCCTCTTCCCTCATGTATTGGAGAGGTTATGGGCAGAACCTTGGCATGACACTTTTCTAAATGTAAAATGAAACACATCTGAATACCTCTCCTTTTGCTAGGCAACCAGAAGCCAGAGGCCAAATAACTGGTGGTACTTTCAGTCCTATGTGTACATTGATGCAAACAATGGCTTGGTTTTAGTTGGTTACTTATGTTCTTTCTAAGGCCATGCTTAAAATTAGAAATTATGTCTTTTTTTTTCTTTTGTGCTTCAGTACAGAATATAACTCCAGAAACTGGACATGGGACAACCTAGTTGGTTGAACAGGGTGATGCTAGTCTGGAATATGCAAAAGTGATCTTTAGCTTGTGAGTTGCTTTGTTTATTTTCTGAGATTATTTGCCATCAGCGACATATATCCAGAATAAATGTAGATAAAGAAATGATGGCCTTATAACTTACTTGCCCATAGCTTATTTTCTAATATTGCTACAAGTGCCAGGAATTCATTGCAATAAATATTTTATTGTACTTAAGGTTTAATGGCAATTAAGGTTATTGTAACCCTTGATTCCTAAAATAATCATTTTCTCTCTGTATACTGTTACTTGACTGGTCATTTTCAAAAATTAAATATTTTTATTTCTTTGACATATACACACCTAAATGTACATGAAATTTGTTTATTTAAAGAATATCATTATTACTGAAAATTATTAAAATTCCCTTATTCTGAATTTGAAATAGCTTATTTAATTTTCCTAAAGTGTTTTTGTTTTAATAGTATTATTTAGGTACAATAAAGTTGTTTTAAGTATCATTTTATACAGAATTTTAAAGTTTACAAAGCTTAATTTTAATATTTTTAAGACTTCGACCTTTGAAATGAACATATTTTTCTTTTTGAAAATTGCTCCATAGATGGCAGTACCTATGGAAAGAAAAGTAACAACCCTGTTCTATCCTTCCTTAAATATTAGCAACACATCTAGGGGTTTAGAAAGACAAGAGAAGAAAAGTGGTTTCCATGGGAGAATGGAACGCCTAGAGCCTGAGATACACCATAAAATTTTGGAATTGTACTTTTATTCATTCCTTTATTCAGCATGTATTGGGAGTTTACTAAATGCCAGCCACTATCTAGGGTCCTAGTAGTAAACACAACAAACATTCTTCCTTGCATGGAATAGATGTGAGTCTTCAGACTCAGCCAGGGTGCCCATGTGGCAGACAGAGGGAGCATGAGAAGTGTGGTAGGAGATGAGGTTACAGATTTAACTGGGGAAGGCAGATGCAGATTGTCGTAAAGACTTCCTTTTAGCTGAGTGATAAGAAGCTGTTTGAAGCATTTGGACAGAGGAGTAGGGTGATCTTATATTTTACTCAGGATCATTCTGGCTTTGTTGAGAACATACTTTAGGTGGTGTGAAGAGGACTTTAGGTGGTGAGAGGAGGAGCACAGCTGTGAACAGGAAGACAAGGCAATTGCAGTAATCATACAACAGTTGATGGTGGCTAGGAGTGTGGTGGCAGCCATGAAGGTAGTAAGAAATGGCAAAAGTGTGAATATAAATCCCTATGTGATCATAAAATTAATCTTGAAAAATTCAATGAGGGCTTGTTGCAAGATAAATGAAACTGACTTGGCTGGCCAGCAAGCCAGTAGACTGGGATTTCCCGCATATGATGCAAGATCTAAATCTATCCAAGCCTTGGCTGCCGTGTTTTGAAAACTGATGGCGGTTTCCACTCTGGTTTGAATATCAATGGAGAAGATTCTGGATCCTTCAACTTGCAAGGACTCCCAGAATGGTTTCAGAGATTCTAGAAATCATTGATTACCCATTTTACCCACACACTTCCAAGAGATTAGAGGAGGTGGAACCCAACCTCTGTCTCTTCCCTTCCTAGGATAGGTATGCCTGCTGTTTTCTTACCTAGTCTAACTTCCCTCTCAAAACCCAGTCTCCTCCCTTTCTGCATAAAAACAGAAAATGAAAATGTCTGCATGAGAAGTACAACAGGAAATTGTCCAGTTTCTGTCCAGCAACCACTATTAACTTCACTATCATGGGGAATGTCTTTGGGATTTTATTTCATTTTGGAGGTAGTAGAGACAGATTTTGCATATGGGGTATAGCTGTACAGTTTTCTCCACTAGAACTTGGAAGCACTGGTGTTGTTATTTTCTAAGATGGGGAAGAATATGGATAGACCAGCTTTTAGGAGAGAAAGCTGGGGCTGTTTGAGATTGTTAAAATTGAAATTTATCTTAGATATCCAAATGAATGTCTCAAGTATGCCATTAGACACAAGGCAGTTAATACATGAAGGCCAATCTTGAACATGAAACTAGAACTCACCACCGTTTAGATGATATTTAAACTCATGAGGAGAGATGAGACTGTCAAGGAAATGGGTATAGATAGAGATGTTCAAGACATGAGTTATTGACACATTTTAAAGTCTAGGGGTAGGGAAGGTAAGAAAGAAAACCACAAGAAAAATTGAGAATTAGGAAGAAAACCAGAAGAGCGTGATGGCCTGGAATTCAAATGAAGAAAAGCAGAAAGGGTGATCAGCTCTGACAGATACTGCTTATAAAACTCAAGTAAGATGCAGATATGGCAATTTTATAACATATTTAACAATATAGAGGCCACTGAAATCTGATAATACAGTTTGGATAAAGTCATAGTGGTCCAAGAGTGGTTCAAGAATGTGATCAGAAAAATTACTAATTCACTTATTTATCACACATGCAATATCTCCTGTGGATCAGGTAGTACCCACCACCACACCCAGCTAATTTTTAAATGTTTTGTAGAGATTGGTCTTGCTATGTTTCTGAGGCTGTTCTCAAACTCTTGGGCTCAAGTGATCTTCCTGTCTTGGCCTCCTGAAGTGCAGGGATTATAGGTGAGAGCCACTGTGCCCGGCCCCAGAATTCTTTTTGGTCTTTTAGGTAAATAATTTCTGTTTTATTTTTAATGAAATGGAAAAGCACTGGACAGTTTCTCACAAGGGACTGACCTGCTCTTATTTCCAGTTTCAAAAAATTATCTTATAGGGAATGATCTGAAGCAGGAGTAAGGCTGAATGCAGAGAGATGAGTTAGAAAGCTGTTGCTATATTCTGTATAAGAGATTATGTTTACTTGGATCAGGGTGATAGGGGTAAAGACACAGAAGGTGAGCGATTTCAGGGTATGTTTTGATGGGATTCCTGACTGGTTTTGGTGTAAATAATGTGAAGGGTGAAGGATAAGGAGGAATCTGGGATGTTCTTAGTTTTTGCAAAGCTCTTTGGTGGATAGTTGAAGCATTTGCTGACACGAGGAAAAACAGACAGGAGAAATTGAAGATGAAATCAGGAGCTTCTTTTTGGCTGAACTTTGTTTGAGATTCATGTCATCCTTAGTTATGTTCAGTGGTCAGTCGAGTGGTGGGACACTGGTAAAAATATGGAAATAATATTGCTGTTATTAGGAACTCTCTGAACTGACCAAATAACACCACCCAAGAAGAAGATTTTCTGGACAAGGGTTGGATGCTTTATATTGAGCCACAGGGCATACAGCTATATAGAGGCTGAGCAGAAAGAAGTTAGCCAAGAAGCTGAGAACCAGTGGTCAGCAACGTTGGAGGAAAGGACAAGATAGACTGATGTTCCAGAAGCCAGGAGGAGAGTTCAACAGGAAAAAGTTAACCTTTTTCCCTATTGCTGAGAGTGGGATGAGGAGGAAAGTCTGCAATGGTTTTGTCAATACTGAGGTCACTGGTGAACTTTCTAAGAGTAATTTCAGTGGTGGGGAATGCTCAGAAGTCTTGTTAAGCAGGTCAGAAGAGAATGGGAGGTGAGGAAGTAGGGAAGTAACTATCTCCCCAAGATGATGTTGCTGTGAAGATATCAGAAAAAAATGGGATAAAGCTAGAAGGAAATCAGGGAAAGCTTTTGCTTTTTTGTTTTTTAGGGAGCATGTTATAGGGTGCTGAGAATAAACAGGTTGAGAAAAAACTTGGCATAGGAAAAGAAAATATAACTGCAAAATCAGCTTACTTATTCTAACAGGAAAAGCTGGAGGTTGTTGATATACAGGCAGGTAGTTTGGAGCATTTAATGAAGAAAACATAAGGGAATTATGTGAAAGCTTCTCTTTTACCCAGACTCAGTGAACTATGAAGCAAGAACATCAGCTGAGTTGAGAGTGCAGGAAAGAGGGCTGTCTGAAGATAGGACTTTATGAAATAGTAGTTTTGGAGAGACTACTATTAGGATCTTTAATGATCTGTGTGGAATCAAGTGTATGGGAAGTTTTTAAGTGCCTTAAATTAACCTGTTTCATGGTTCTTTAAAGTTCTTAGGTTTGGTCCACTGAGGGGGCTCAAGCCTGTAATCCCAGCACTTTGGGAGGCTGAGGCAGGTGGATCACCTGAGGTCTTGAGACCAGCCTGGCCCACATGGTGAAGCCCCATCTGTATAAAAATACAAAAATTAGCCAGGTGTGATGGTACATGCCTGTAGTCTCAGCTACTTGGAAGACTGAGGCAGGAGAATCACTTGAACCTGGGAGGCAGAGGTTGCAGTGAGCCAAGATCATGCCCCTGCACTCCAGCCTAGGCAACAGAGAGACTCCATCTCAAAATAATAACAACAATAATAATAATAAAATTAAAAAATAAAGGTCAGAGGTTTAATAGCAACGAAGAGGTTTACTATATTATGTCAAGGTATTGCCAAAAATCAGAGATTTAAAGTAATAATTTCTTCTCTGATTTGCCATTGGTCACACTACTCTTTCCAGCCACTTTACATGGTGTCACCTGCTTTGGAGACATTTGACTAGGCAACATGTGGACATTAGAAAGAGATAATCAAAGACATGTTAGTCACAGATCAATTTTTAAAGTATTCAGATATCAGATAATATAGATCGAGTACAGACACAGACCAAATAGCATGTTTGGGGTTCATATTGCAGATTGAATGCTAAATACAGATGGTTGTACAGGAATCTAAATTATGAAAATTATGGAACAGTTGACCCAAATATGTAACTTGGATTACTGGGTTACTAAACTGGCTAAAAATAAGAACCTAAAACTGATCTGGCAAATCTTACTTTTTTATTTCTTTGATTTGTTAACAGAATCAGTAAGGTGTGATTAATCAATTACTTACACATACTTGCTTATTGAGAAAAAGAGCAGATTTCCTATATTGGCAGCTCATAAACCTCAAAGGCAAACTTTTGAACAGGGACACAGTCTATTTAGTGAGCCATGCATGCTTTAAATTTTAAGTTTTAAGCCAAAAAATATTTTGAAATTAGCAGTATATTAAAGATAGGAAGCATTTTTTTTTTCATGGCAGAGAAAGTAGGTATGCTTTGAGGGGTAGAAATAAGGGGTGCTTTAGTTTAATACGACTCAAACTTTATATGAATCCTCTGGGAATCTTGTAAAAATACAGATTTTGATTCAGTAGTTCTGGGAACCCTAATATTCTGCATTTCTAACAAGCTCCCAGGTGATGTGGTGGTCGCTGTTCTAGGAACCTCATTTTAAGTAGAAAGATTTAGCCTTCCTGGAGAAAGTGAGGTTTAAATTGGGACACAAATAATTATAAAATACAGGTTCTTTATTTTCCCCCCTCCTCAACTATCACATTCACCTCCCTTTTTATAAGGTAGTAACTTTTTAAAAGGTGGGAGAACATAATTTCTTTTTCATTTTTTTACAAAGTACTTATAATAAAAAATATTGAAGAAGTTTGAACAATATGATTCTCTCCTCCAAGGCCTAATGTTGAAGTCAATCTAATTGGAGGAGAAATGGGAAATGAATCTCAAAATTAGTTGATGACACAATTCTGCTGGTTAGTGAAATGTGAAATACAGCCAGTGACAGAATAAACCTTAATGGATATATGAGTAAGTAGGAAGGAAGTAGAATATCAGCTGGGCAAGTATGAAGGGTTGGAGGGCAGCAACTAGATAATAGGATCATTATCCTATGAGGCAAGACTAGGAGTGAACATGGGAATTACTGTTTCTAGAATGTCCCTTGTATGTTGTTGCAACTCAAACAATACAGAGTAACCACCAAAATGCTGGACAATCCAGTAAAGGTGCTACTGGTGATAAAACATTAAACTGTATTTTATACTTGCTCAACACATGTCAATCGATATCTGAAATAATGAATGAATGAGATCAGATGTTGTCCAGAGAAGGGAAATCAAAATGATAAAAGTGTTGAAGGAGGGGCAGCTCTTGAATGAAGATGGAATAGTAACATCGGAACTCCTGTGTGGAAAGAAAAGACCAAGATTCTGTTAAATCAAGAGTACTGTCAATAAGTGAGCACCACCTGAAGAAATACAAAGCAGTGCTGTTTCACGTGAACATCTACAGTGTTATTCCCTATGCCTCGAGGTCTTTGGTGCTGAGCAGATCTTGCCAAGCCTGCTCCCCTTTGTGGATGTGAGAATGCCTGTCACCCTCCTTGTTTTCTTTGTAATGAATTACTACTTTCTACTTCCTTTAATACTCACTTAGAGCCTAACCTGCTTTTGTCTAAACCCTCCATACAGAGTTAAGTGCCTCCCCGACCCAGTTCCCTGGCTTCCATAACCTCCTTTACATGCCTCTGCTTGTGGTGTTTACATCCTTGTCTCTTTCTCTAGCTTCACATTCCTTTGTAGGAAGGGACTGTGCTATAGTAATCTTTGCATTCCCAGTTGCATGGCTGACACATGCCCTCAGCTCAGTTTATGTTAGCCGTAAGGAAAACAAAATGGGATGAATGAAAAAAATGAAAAGATGATGAGATTTTCAACAACAATTTAAAGTGGACAGAATGAAAAGGATTTAATTCTGTCTTGACAAAATAGTGTTATTAGAAAATTGCAGAAACATTCTTTGTAGTCAAAGCTTTTCACTAAAATTATGTTTTACATGATTACATATCATTGCAAGTTTGATGTGATATGTAAAACATTGTTTGTTTTGTATATCCAGAGTATTCTTTTTAAAAATATAAAATTATGTGAAACAATAAAAATATAAAATATATAAAATATTTTTATATATTTTAGACATAATTTTATGTGAAACATAATTTAAATAAAACAATTTTATGTAAAATATAAAATTTTTTAGTAGAATATTTTTTGAGTTAGGGCAAACTCATTCATTTTGGGTTAGGGCAAACTCATTCTTTAATAAACATGATAGGTGGCTAAATTATCGCTGGATTTCAGTGACTTTCTGAGTTGCACTGGGTTACTGACATCTCTGTCTCATGATTTGGGAGTGGCCAGAACCCCTCTGAAGTTCAGGCTAGGATCTTCCAGGAGATATAGTGATCAGAATGCCAAGAATCTTGATGAGGAACTGTTTTCAAGATGTAAGTCACAATATGGTAAGAAGTACAAATTAATATATTTTAAACTGCATATAAATCATGAAGAATTTCGGAATAAAGCAGTGACCAGGAAAAGCTTCTTAGAAAAGATATGTTTTATGTATTTGGTAGAGGTTACCATCATTGTGTGGAAGGAAATATGGTGAGAGCATTTGGATGATGAGTTGTGAAAATATGTGTCCACCTGATTCAGTGGGGAGGAAATGGCAGTGAAAATCTGTGTGAATTGATCCAGGCCTCAATTATGGAGTTATTTAGGCTTGGTCAAATTTGCCCAAATGATTAAAAAAAAAAATTGTTCTGTCAAGTGTGAATCATGGCAGACTTGAGCAGCATAGTACTATTCCATTTTATCTGCTTACTTATGAGGAAACACTTTATTTGAAGTAATTTGGCAGTATTAGTCTGACTTTTTAAAGTGAAACATTTAATACAAATTATTTCCAAACTTTAAATTTCTTGATCTTTCTTGACCTAATATATACACACACACACATATATATATGTGTGTGTGTGTGTCACCTAAACTTCAGGGTACTTGGAGGCTCCAGTTGGAAATGAATCTCGGAAAAATTTCTTTTTTAACAAAGGTCTAAACTTAGGTAATTGTCAAGAATTTTCAGCAAAGCTAGGGGTAACTTACTCCATTCTTTGTTTTGTAATTCATGTTGTCTTGAATATGAATTCTAAGATTATTTACTCTCTCATTGGAACTTTAGATAGCAGTGGTTATCTTATTTTTCAATCATTCAAAATTTTTTATTTTAATTTATCTCTTACTCATGTAAATACCAGCAATGTTCCAAATGTGAAGAAAAAGGCTACATTAATTACAACAAATCAAGCAGATTCTTATAGGAATTGGGAAAGAAGAGAGCATTCCTTAATCTAGTATGTTGTTAGGCAACAGGTTGTTAGGACATTTTGTGTTAGAAATGTCCTAATCAAAATTCTGTGAAAGATTTTTATTTTCAAATATTTGTTTCTCAGCAGAGAACAAATGCCACAATAACTAGGGTTCAACGATAAAAAATAATAATAATAATAATGAAGGGCCTATATGCAGAGTTGTCGGCAGGATTAAGGCCAGCCATAGGGTATGGCAGGGTGCCCAGGCATTTGTGGTCCTGACACAGGCTGGTGAAGACAGGCACCTGGAAGCAGGGTTGTTTGAGAGGACCCAGTCACCATCGCGGTGAGGCTGAGAGGACTCAGAGGGGCAACACATTCTGAAATTCACCTCCCACCTTCGGAATGCCTGTTTGTGTGTTTAATTGGCCAAATCTAACCAGAAGCCAGGGGCAGGAGAGCCTGAGGTAACTCAGTATGTGGAGCTGTCTTGTGAGACATAGAATTTGGCAGTAAGGGGCTGAGATGGCTGTGTGGGAGAAATGAATATTTCTCTTTATATCTTCTTTCTCAAAGTTTTAAGTAAGGACTTTTGAAAACCATTCTTTAAAAAAATCATCCTTTTAGTCATTGTTTTAATATTGAGGAAAATAGTGCTACAGTCATATTCCTGAGGAATGTCTAAAAATCTGATTGAGAATGCTATGGTTCTTAAATCAGCTTTCAGCTTTGTGGCATTCAAGGAAAACAGGAAACCGTATGTTGTTTGTAGCTCTCACTGCCTGTTTGCAGGCACACCTTATCATTCTTGAGGCAGGAATTATTAGTGGAAACTTATCACAGAATTCTTAATATAGCAATATACAGACACTGAGCAACGTAACATAGCAGTTTCATTAAAAGTATGTAAATATACTTTTAAATGTTTCTTAGTCATCTTTGGTTTAAATCAAAGTTTGGGTGTCAAATTGTAGATTTCAGTTTCTATGTGTCCATGAACTTTCTTCTTTTGTCCAAGAAGTTTTTCACTTGTTAGACCTTTTTTTTTAAATCTCATTTTGAAAATTTGGTGTCCCTACTAAAATACATAAAAGCAATTTTTTTTATTTACTTTCAAAACCTAAGTTACGGTTATTTTGCTGTTTGGATATAAAATGTAAACTAATTTATAAGTAGATACTGTAGAGTGATTTTTTAATGAGTTTCCCTTTCCTATCATGCATTTTTGTAGACTTGATTTTTAGATCAATCCTGCATCTATATAAAATTTACTGGGTTATGAATAAACGAAACACAGATGTTTATCTTATAAAATGACCTAGTGTCTATAGATCAAGATTTAAAAGATGCAGAAGTAAAGAACATGTATAGATCAAGACTTAAAGTACCATCAATTGTATGATACATTTGCAATTACTAAAGGATTTCCTTAAATACTGAGATAAGTGAAGTAGATAAGGTATGGTCAAACTTGGGGACAGGAACTTGACACTGAGATAAGATGAGCTTGTAAGAATTGTAATTTTATAGAAGATTAATGACTTTGTTGCCCCACAAAGACAATCAGCCCTATATCATGCATCTGATATAATATTAAATATGTTATCTATATATATTGATACAATAGGTTTAAATGAAATAATCTTTGAGTATATCTGCATATTGTTTCCATTACAAAAGTTATTTTAATTTTAATAAAATATAGAGGCAGTTTTCTAAATTATTAGGTTGCTATTTTTCTTTTAAGGTTTTAAGCCTTTGAGATTTTAAGTGAAACACGGCCACACATGCCTCACATCTCTGAATTTCCAGGAGACCCTAACTTGTGTATTGCCTTAAGGTAATGCTTCTTTCTCTGTAGTTGGCAAAGTCACCGTGCCCTGTAACAGAAGTGTTTCCTTTGAAATCTGAGCCTCGTGCATTTTCCATATAACTACAAAGTCTATTCAGAGTGGGTGAAACGCAACACTTAAAATACCTGAAGTAATTGAATTGTAAGGACAGCTGCTTGCCATAGTGCATTTAATACCAGATGATTTGGTCACAAAAGCATCTCACACTCTTTCAGCACAGATTTATTTACTTATTTATTTCATTGATATCTGTTTGGGAAAAAATTACTCAGCTTTACAGATTTTATAATGAGTCTCTATATTTGGAATTTGAATCTGGTGTCTTCTGAACTGCCCAATGTGTTATGATCATAGAATAACAAGTTATTGATATATCTTGGAAGTCAAGCTATTGCTGTAGTTAGGATCACAATGACAACTTACTCTGCCAAGATTCTTGGATTGTAGTTTCTGATTTAAATAGGAAGAAACAAAAGTTTTGGGGAGAGAGTGAATTAAGATGAATGATTTATAAACCTGTTTCTTTCAGGAGTGGTAGCATAGCAGGAATTATATTTTAAAGCAATGTTTTAAAAAAGATAATTCTGTATGTCTTTGATTTTCTGAAATCACTTCTATGTTCATGAGCTGCTTGAAAAATTCTGGTGTTCCTGCTAGCTGTGCAAAAAATTATATTTAGAAGTCTATGTTTTATTTCAAAGATTTTACAATCGTATTTTCAGGACCAAACTGAAGAGAGGCCTGGTTTTAACTTTTTATTAAGATTATCTTCTTATTCAACTAAATGGAACGTTTTATTGAAGGTTCTCTGTTGTATTTATCTGTTATGAACAATATTAAAACAAATACTTTGGAAACATTTGAACTCTGCTCTCATGGACTTATAATTAGAAAATCTGAAATCTCCTTGGTTATGTGTTCCTGCAACTCACAAAACAGCTTTTGCTTCTTAGGTATTAGAGATGCTCTTCATTGTCATCTTACTTGTCATCAGATGTCCTGATTTGTCACCAGAAATACTATTTTACAGTTAATTCTTATGGGATACTACAAGCAATACAGGGTATTATCTAAGATACTGTGAAGTATAAACAGTGGAATTGGAAAGTTAAGTCTTTTCAATTTAAGTACAAAAGAATTTGGAAAGACTTATTTTAGCTCCGTAATGTTAGAGATAAGGAAATAGAAACCAAACTTGATGTAATCAAAGATATGAATTTGCAAATAAGCAATTTAAATTGGAAAGAGAACTCTTCCAGGGTGTGTCATGTATTTTAATTATCTATAGTTTGAATCATTTGAACAATGCAAACTTTTGTCTCTGACTGTATAATAAAAGAAGAAGAAAATTGATCATGAATGCCCTTGATTGTATGTGTCCAGAGCACACAGCACTAAAGAAGGGGTATTTTCAACACCATTGAAAACTAAAGCACCTTCATTACTTCTGTTAACCCTTTGACTGCTCAGAACTGGGATAGGAAGCATTAGAGATACTGGAGTGCTTTTCTGAGTTAAGCATACACATGTATGTGTCTCAAAAGAAGGATATTTGGGGAGTTAATTGTTCAAAACATATTGCAAATGCTAAGACAGTTTTAAAAATAATTTTCTTATTTTCAGCTTTCACTACTGGAAAGGTAAGACTTTAGAACCTCCAGCCTACATCTGGACTTCCAGCAGAACTGCCTATGCAATGCCACCATGTTTTCATTAGATTATTACTTTGCCAGAGAGAAATGCATATGTTTATTTTGCTTTATAGATTCAGGGGGTACACGTGCAAGTTTGTTACATGGATATCTTGTGTAATAGTGAGGTTTGGGCTTCTAGTGTGCCCATCACCCGAATAGTGAACTTGTACCCAATTATCAGTAGGTGATTTTTTCATTCCTTACTCTCCTCATATCCCTCCCTTTTGCAGTCCCCAGTGCCTATTATTTTCCTCTATATGTCTATGTATGCCTACTTTTAACTCTCACTTATCAGTGAGAACATGCAGTATTTGACTTTTTGTGTCTGAGCTAATGCATAGTTTAAAAGTCCATATTGTGAATTATATCATAGGCCTGTATTTGTCATCTAATTAGACTACTTAATGGTATAATAGTCGAAGACCAGTTAGGAATTTATTTGGCATTTATCTTGGAAATCCATTAAAGCTACATCAATTTTGCAAAAGGTTGTGCAACAAATTAAATTACTTCTATGTTATCTATGTACTATATATGAATTTTTAGGTAATTACAATTGTTGCTATTTTTCAGGGTTTTTTTTTGGAGAAAGGTTTATCTTATCTGTTTAAGACATTTTTCTCAGTGTGTCTTTAAAAGACTCAATATAGCTTCATCCAGTTTGGTGAATGTTTCTACAATGGTTAAAAATGTTACAATCCTATTTCTCCCTATAAGGACTAGCATTTAACGATTATGAAATTATGTGAGAGTTTCTAGTCAATAGTTATTTCTGTGTAGTGGTTAGAGGTGTTAAGCTGGTCAACTTAAAAAAATTTTCATTATTTACTATTTTATTTATTGAGAAATCTAAAAAATTCTTTAAAATAAACTACTTAACAAATTCAGTGTCATCTCAGTCTCTGTGGTAGACTAATTGTAAAACTTACCAAAAAGCTTTGTGGATAAATGAAGACCCATCACCTCCGCCCCACCACTAATCTTTGGGTATGATTTATGTGTGAAAGTCTAATTACACAAATTTGCATCAAGCAGATAATCTAATAAAACTTTACTCTATATCCCTTAATATAATCTAAAATAATGCTAACTGATGAAAAACATATTTAACATTAGATATTCTCTGTGAAATTATGTTTGATATTTATTTGAAAAATAATATACCTTCCATTTTAGTTTTTTATTAACATTCTTGGAGCCTCAATTATCAAAAAATGCTGCTCTTCAGATAAATTTTTAGTGATTAATTATTGGTCTTCAACTCTTTAATGTAGTGCTATTATAATTTTGAAGTTATAAAGAGTAAACAAGCCCCAGGAAATGAATTTTCAAATTATGTAAATCTGGAAAGATCTCTAAATTTACTATGGTCAAGAAGTATATTTGAAAATCCTAAACCTTTTTAAGAGAAAAAAACTGTCAAGGAGAATGAAAAAGTTGTCATTGATGACTGTTTTTGCATAATATACAGTGATACAACCTACCAGTAAGCTAGCAGTTTTCCTAGCTTAAATTACATTCTTGAATGATTTCCAGCTGTCATTGACTCTTATTAGAGCAGCATAACAGGTGTTCTGGTGAGGATATGACTTGCATATGCTCATTTATATTTCACAAAGGATAGCAGTCAATTAAATTTTCATATGTGTCTAGATAGCTACATAATTTCTCATTTCTACGATATTTTAGTACTAAAATTACTATGTATTCATAGATTTACTAGTTTTTTTTTTTTTTTTTTTTTTGAGATTGAGTCCTGTTCCATCGCCCAGGCTGCAGTACAATGGCTCAATTTCCACTCACTGCAACCACTGACTCCTGGGTTCAAGTGATTCTCTTGCCTTAGCCTCCCTAGTAGCTGGGTTTACAGGTGACTGCCACCATGCCTGGCTAATTTTTTTGTATTTTTAGTAGAGACGGGGTTTCACCATGTTGGCCAGGCTGGTCTTGAACTCCTAACCTCAGATGACCCTCCCACCTGGGCCTCCCAAAGTGCTGGGATTACAGGAATGAGCCACGGCGCCTGGTCTGGTTTGTTTTATACGTTTGTTTGTTTGTTTTTAGAAACAAGGTCTTACACTGTAGCCCAGGCTAGAGTGCAGTAGTATGATCATAGCTTTCATAGCTCACTGCAGCCTCAAATTCCTTTGATCCTCACACCTCAGCTTCCCAACTTGTTGGTACTACATGCACATGACAATGCACCAGCTATTTTTTTTTTATTTTTTACTTTTTATAAAGACAGGTCTCCATATATTGCCCAGGGTGGTCTGGAACTCCTGGCCTCAAGTGATCCTACCACCTTGGCCTCCCCCAAAGTGCTGGGAATATGGGCACGAGTCACTATGCTTGGCCTGGTTTAATTTTGAAAGTTATTTGTCAAAGTTTAAAATTTCTCATATACACACTTGAAATGAGAAAGCCTTCATGCTGAACTAAAAAGATCATCGGTGACAAAGAATGTCAATAGTGTTTTAAATATTTCTTTAAGTAATATAACTTCATTGAAGACTTAGCTATACTCTAAGAAGGAACAACTTTCAGATGTGGTTAGGAAATAGAGTTGTTTTCATTTTTGCACACCTCAAGTGTATAGGAATGGATACCCAAGTACCCATTTTATAGAAAAATGGTAATTGTAGTGTGGTTTGACTCTAAATTAGTGCTGGGTGAATAGTTCAGAGGAAGAAAAAAGCTCTTTAGGCCATCTTGATTTAATTTGCAAGCCTGAATTTAAATAGAAATGTGTAGAGACTAACCTACCTTTAATGGTATGGGTATGAATTATTGGCAGTTTTAAAGCCTGAAATATGTTGTAGCATTGAAAAAATATACCATTCTTATTGTTAAATCATAATAGAATTTCTTTCAGTGAGTTTTTAAGACTTTTCTTTATTTGTATTATTGAACTTGGCCTAAACACTTATGCTTTATTCAATTCTTTGAATAATTACTTTTAGTCACAAATTAATATTCATATTGATAAAGAACCAAATTTTAGTTGCATGCCCCTCTGCTTCAGCACTTATATTAAATTAATGTATGCCCTTATTTTAGCAATGTTATACTATATTCAGTATGCTTTTCCCATTATTTTTAATGGATTAAATAAAATCATGTCATACCTTAAATACAGCTTTTGCATTGTTTATATTCAGCATTGAATTTTAGTTCTCAAAGGATCTGAGTTACCTTCCATTTCAGCTAACAAATTTACAAATAAGAAAAATTAGCCTAAAGTATTTTAAAGATATATTTTACATTTTATTCCAATTTCTATACAACAGAAATATAAGCTAACTTGAAATATAACACACTTGAAATACGCTGTAGTATTTTAAACTCGTTTGGAGCTTATTGTATATCATTTCTAAAAAGAATCTATTTTCAATTTCATAGGAAAACTGACACCTAAGATTGTAGAATCATGTGTGAAACAAGAGTAAACTGACCTTGAGTAGAGGCTTTAAGGATTCTTCTAAGAGCTCAGCTGAATGGTCCTCACTTGAGGAGTCTTATGATTTCCCTGACTTGTGTTGCCATCATCTGAGGGCTTGCAAACTCACAGGTCACATGCCTAGGCTAGAGACACTCACATCTCTGGAGCATCGTCTGCATCTCTCTCTGTCTCTGTGTGGCCTCTCCATATTTTCTTTCCAGCTGCCTATTCATGGTAACTGGACTTCTAATCTAATTCATTGGCTTAGGTCTGTCAGGATGTGTCTTAGCAGGAAAAAAAACAAAAAACAAAAAACAAAAAGCCAGAAGCTTTCTTTCCTAACTCAGCTACTGAAGTCTCCCAGCTTCTTTCTGTTTATTAGAAGTAGTCACTATTTAGCTCAAATTCAAGAGGAGACGGGGAAATTCAACTCTACCTTTGGTGGGAAGGGTATTTTAAAACCATCACAATTGTTTCAAAGCAATTATTTTTAGCCTTCTAGGAACTGTTTCCTCTGTTTTCTGGCTGCTCTTTGAATATAAGTTTGATACATTAAAAAACCTATGGATAAGTGTAATTATGTCGTGTGTATAACTAGAGTACTCCGCAAGAGTCTGATTTCCAGGATTGCAGACAAGAATTTATCCCTTGAGGACAACCTGTGTTTCTAGGGAGCTCTACCTGGAAACCTGCTTGCTTTTGAGAGATGATTGCTTTTCCAACTTTCTAGATACAAAAGGAAATCAACATTTTGTCCATTTTCTGGGACTTCAGCCAAATTCATTGTTTCTTACCTAACTCTTCTTTGGACAAATAGTGACCACACTTGAATTATACTTTTGTGTAATAAAAATTATATGTAATTATAAAATTAGGTCAAAGTTAAATGGTAAAGTTAATTAATAATATGCCCATAGCTGGCAAATAAAGTATATACCTGATAAATATTTGTTTATAGCATGTGTTTCTGATGTCCGTATCTTAAAACCAGTCATCTTGAATATTTGACACTAATTCAAAGTAAAATTAAAACTTTTATGAAAAGCAACAACTCTTGCTGCTCTTATTTTTTAGTTGCATATAAATACACTTTTTTTTGTAGTTTTGCTAGAAAATTAAGATACGTTAATGATGAGAATAAACTTACTCTAATTTTGCATAAATTTTCCTTTGTGACTTGATAGGTATTTCGAAGCCACAATGGAATGGGGAAGTGTTCATTTATGAAAAAGTAATGAATTAGGAAACGTCTCCTCAAGTATATTTTTTTTCCATGCCTCTTTCTCCCTAAGGTGTTTTCCTTTTGGTGTATTGATGTGATTAGATTTCCTGTATCCTTAAAAAATCAAGGCAAGTGAACAAATTCTCCCTGCATTCTGGCCTCTCATCTATAGCTCCTGCCACATCTCTCTTCTTCCTCTCTAAAGTTCTGACAAAGTAACTCACATTTGTTTTCTGTAGTTTTTTCTTTCTCTTCACTTATCAATGATCTGTGTTCTGATTTCTTCACTCATCTTGATCTGAAGTTGCCTTTAGTCGTGAATTAGTACTTAGGAAATCTCAGTTTTCTGTGTCATTCAAACTTGTTACCCACTTTCTACTCCCAAAATAGCTTCTCCCTCCCATTGCTTTTATAATTTCATATTAATTAATTTTTCTTTCTTTAACCTGTTTTATCCTGTCTTGCCTGGCTTCTTTTATTACCTTGTTGGGTTTTTTTCCCTTTAGATTTTGATAATCCCAGATTTTTCTTATTCTTATTATTCCTCTTCTTGTTCTAAATCATATTCACAAATAAATTTATCTCTGGGTGAATAACTTTAAGATCCATATCTTCAGAAAAATATCTTCCTGTTTTTCCTCTGGAGTCCCAGTCATATAGCTCTACTCTCTACTTGGCATATGTGCCCCCATTACATCACTCTTGAAATATTCATGGAAATACATAGACACACACTTTTATTATAACCATCTATTTCTCTTTCCCTGTTTCCTTCCTACCAATTTGGTAGTATCTTCAGTCTTTACCTTTTCTTTTCCTTGCCACTTACCGTAGGCATTTAGCAAGTTCTAGGAATTTAAATTCCTAATTTCACTGTCTGCTCTTTTCCAACTTCATCGATATCACTTAGGTTGTGTCCTCAGGTTCCATTCCCAGATTTGTTTTCCCATCTTCATAACATGCCCAGAGTCCTGGAATTGTAGTGCTAAGATTGAACCCAGGGCTACTCAACTAGGTGTTTTTACCACCACACATATTATACTGCATATTTTTCAAATTAATAAATTGAATACTAAACCCAGAACTTGCAAAATTATTTCAGTAATCATTTCACTAAAATAATTCAATCAGCAATTTAAATTATTTTGTTAAAAATTGTTTTAAAAGTATGAATTAGTTATCCTCATTTAATTTTGTGTAAAATACATATTTTATAAAAGAATCAGATTTGTTAATCATTTATGTATTTAACAAGCATTTATTAATCACCTTGTCCAGATAATAGATACTAGAAAATACACCAAAGATACCAGCAGCACTGCCCCATGAAATTTACAGTCTCATGAAAGAGATAGATATGTAAACAAATACTAACATTACAATGTAATAAGTGCTAAACAAAGGAATGTAACAAAGCCCTAAGAGTCCCAAAGGGGCAGCTTACATCTAAAAGAATTGATAGGATGTCACAGAAAAAGTATTTTATAAAGCTGGATTATGAGGGAAGAGCAGGGACCTGTCTGACAAATAACTGGGAGAAGGATGCTTAGGCAGAGGAAACAATGTTGGCAAGAGCAAGGCCTTGTATGCTTTATGAGAGGGAACAGTGGGAGCACGGATCTTGGACTTTATGTATATGGGGATTTATTTTTATGTGTTTAGACAGAGGAATCACTTCAGCATATTCGTGTTTACTTAAGTAATTCTAAACACATGTGGGACAATTTGGAGGGTTAAGAGATAGAAACATGGAGATTGATTTAGAGGCTATTGCAAACGTAGATGATTTTTTGAGTCTGGTGAGAATCCAGCATTTAAGATGCTGACTTTGTAAAGAAAGAAAGAAGAAGATGTAAGAACTGCTCAACGCTATATTCTGAAGAAGTGTCCAAATGCTACATGTGCATGTTTTGCTTTTGTTTTAAACTGTAGACATGGGATGTAGAGCTGGAAAGAGCTGCAGAATCCTGGGCTGAAACTTGCTTGTGGCAACATGGACCTGCAAGCTTGCTTTCATCAATTGGACAGAATTTGGGAGCACACTGGGGAAGGTATCTTAAAGCATAATTTTTTGTTTTTGAAAACCTAAGTGTTTAAAATGAAATGCTTATTAATTCATCATTGCAATTTTTCAAAGACTTGGTGCCTGGAAGAAAAGTAATCATGAAACAAGTAACAACAAATAAATAGCACACTAGAACAATCAGCAGTTTTTTAGACCTTAATATAAATCATCAATTTATTAGTTACGTAATGGGCATAAATATTTAAGTTTAATAATTCACACAAAGCATCTTTTTACCAAATTATACCAGTATATTTTGCAATATTTAGTTTTGTATTTTCTCCAACTTTGCTTGCCCTCTGTGACTATTTTCTTTCTAATAGATATAGGCCCCCAGCGTATCATGTACAAGCATGGTATGATGAAGTGAAAGACTTTAGCTACCCATATGAACATGAATGCAACCCATATTGTCCATTCAGGTGTTCTGGTTCTGTATGTACGCATTATACACAGGTATGTTTGCAGGGTGTTATACTGAATTCCCCCAAATTGAGTTAACGTAACTATGAAAGAAATTAGGCTGATGAACTTGTCTTTTTATATCATTTAATATGGTTATTAAAAATTTATATTGATTATGTTGAATAGACTTATGAAGTTCTGTAAACAAAGTATCACACAAAAAAGTTGAAACATCTACTTTAAAAGTATTATTTAAATGATTTTGCATAACAAACATTTTTAATATGGGCCCAGTAATATGGGGAGAAATACATCATTTTCAAAGTATTTACCAACAACATTCGATATTTACATGTGCAACATATGTATATTTTTATATTAAGTTTTCACATTTGGTGTGTTCTAAACTTCCAAATCAAACAACTAAATGCAGATTTAACTCGATAAGGCTTACTGCTGCTCGGACTTATTATCAGTGAATATAAAGCAGACTAATTGTCCTGTATGCTCTGCATGTGATAAAATTAAGGCCAGCATCAAACTGCTTGATAACCAGTGGCATGATGAAAACATCATGTTGTATAAGAAATCTGAACATGTAAATTTTTGCTCCAGTATTTGCTGTTTAGGAGGCGATTTTCTGTTCTTTTCTTCATAGAAATGTTAAAATGATAATTATGTTTGTGAGGATGTAACTTTTCAATTATTTACTAAGTTTGCATTTGAAAATGCTTGCATTTTATGACCAGATACAGTATTTTTCTGTAGCTCTCTTTTAAAAATTGAATTAGCTATTACTCAAAGTCTCAGGAAAAAGACCTTTTTTGATATAGTCTTAGTTCATTTTGAATGATAAATGTTGGTTTCTCACATTCAGATTTTATGCATTTTGATCTCAGCCTGCTTTTTCTGAGCCTTTCATTTTTCTAATATAGGTGGTGTGGGCAACTAGTAGCAGAATCGGTTGTGCCATTAATTTGTGTCATAACATGAACATCTGGGGTCAGATTTGGCCCAAAGCTGTCTACGTGGTGTGCAATTACTCCCCAAAGTGAGTAGAGAAAACACTATGTTCAGCTGTTTTTCAAAACAAAATGAAAATATCTTTATATTCTGATTGTTTCCCATTTGCAGTGTGTATTACTGAGTAAAGTGTTTTAATTCTGTTTATTTAATTCTGTTTTAATTCTGTTTATTTAATATGGCAACAACTATAGTTGCCTAATGCATAAAATAAATGCTTACAGGGGGATATGAAAGTAGGATTTTTGTGAATATTTTTATGTCTTCAGTTTTACTTACTTAACTATACTATCCATAAATATTTAGTAATTATTTAGTAGGGATTAACAACTATAAATTAATTGAGAAATGTATTTTCATCTGTGTAAAGACCATTGAAGGGATTATATTAACAATGTGACACAACTGTAATTAGGGTCAAATTCAAATTTAATGTGTGTTTTTATTAAAACAAATGGAATATAAGTGAATATTTCATGGCAGAGTTTAGCTTTCTGAAAAAGTTTGACTTTGTAGTTTTTAACAATGTATGTTGTAAATTACTTTGGAAATTATCAAAACGAGACAGTAATTTATATTTAAACCTAGTAACCAAAAGAGCTCTGTAAAAACACTATATAAATGTCTTAAATCTATACACCAAAATAATTGCTTAGAATGTTCATATATAGAGATGTTTCACAATATTTTACAAGTTATGCCTTTAGACTACTTTTTAATAGAGTGTATATCATCTCTTAAAGGGGAAACTGGTGGGGGCATGCCCCTTACAAACATGGACGGCCCTGTTCTGCTTGCCCACCTAGTTTTGGAGGCGGCTGTAGAGAAAATCTGTGCTACAAAGGTAAGTGCTATTGTGTTGTAGTATTCATGTTGATTTATATTTTAGTCCAGCTTCTGCATTACTTATGTTTAATAAAAGCCAGAAATGCACTTCATGATTACATGAAAAGTCTCTAGAGCTCTATTTCAAATATTTTGAAGAAACCTTTTAAAAATGTTTATATGAATAATAAATCTATTTTACTAATATGAGTTTTTAAAGTTCCATGGTTATTTTAGGTAATTATTTCTGATTCTGCTTTGAAATTACCCCAGAATGACAAGTATATTTATATTCTTAAAAATCATCTTGATGTATTGTTGACTAGAGTTATTTCCATAACTGTCATCATTTTTAAAGGAGTTAGCAATTTAACACTATTTATAGCACTTTAAACATTTTTAACAAAATACCCCTTTTTGTATCTTATTGAAACATGCTCAGTGAATTATACTGATTTTTCACTTCTCACTGCACATTAGTCAGTTTCTCAAGCTAAAATAAGAAAAGTATAACAGTAATATAAAACTACTGTGAAAGTATTACTCTCAAATGCATTTGATGTCTTAAAAAGTAAATATGGTTTTCTATTTATAGCACCTAAAGGTAAACTGTTATGACAAAGCTTTGTGAAAAGAGATGTTTTAGTGCATTCAAGTGAACATTTCTTACTGCCTTGTACTTTTTTCTTAATGATGATTAAATGAGGAATAATGTAGACTAAGTTTATTAGGAAATATGTGAACAATTGCAGCCCCTTTTCAGTGCTCATAATGAGATGTGTCTGTTTTTTCCCCTTAATGATACATTAACCAAAATGAGTAGACAAGAAGTGCCCATATATGTCCCTCTGATGTATAAGCTATTTAAAATTCCTGGAAGAATTTGCAGCATTTTTTTTTATGTGGGTGTTTTCTCTATGTCCAAACCTCCAACCTACCTGCCTCTTCAACAATGACCATTGTCTTTTACTTAAAGCTGACTTTCCTGTGACTTCATACTTTTTTTTTTTAGGTTCTGAGTTATTGAGAATGCATCAAAATAATATGCCTCTCCAGAATGTGCCATTGTCAAGCCTTTGATAAAGGCCAATCTGGAAAAAAAAAACATTGAATTCAAAGTTTGAAATTATTCTCCATAGTCACGTTTAAATTTCTGCATGTTGAATTTCCTCCTAAAGGAAAAATACCTTTCTATGGAAATGGATTTTGTCATAAATAATAAGGGCATGTCAGTCCTTCTTTAGGCCACATTTCCGTTTCAGAGAATTCTAAATGTGATCCTCCTGAAAATATTAAGAATATGATTTTAATTGAAAACAAATTTGATTTTGCTAAGCCATGACCTTATTAGATCACTGTGAGGATTTCATGTTGCCATTATGAAAATGAAACAATGATACATTGAAATGTAACCAGAATTTAGAAGTGGCTTCACTGAATATTAGTCAAACATTAACATAAATGAATCAAGGACTTAAAGGCTTATATGTGTGTTTCATTTACTCCAATGCAGTACCTAAGGTCACCACCTTAAGTTAAAAATCTGTGCAAAAAACAGTACTGATTTTTCTAGTTCTAAATGTTAAATAGGAGTATCAAAGTATGTTATTATTCGATAATTTGTGCACATGTAAAATAGAGTTAGTATTTCCTAATTATGCTTTCTCTAACAGAAGGATCAGACAGGTATTATGCCCCTCAAGAAGAGGAAACAAATGAAATAGAACGACAGCAGTCAGAAGTTCATGACACTCATGTCCGTACAAGATCAGATGATAGTAACAGAAACGAAGTCATAAGCACACAGCAAATGTGTAAGACCTCTATTTTATTTATAAATTTTTTAAAGTACCTAAATGGTATATCCATCAAGATTTAATTAATTTGAACATTTTTAGAATGGAAAAAATTTTTTCATTAGGCTATATATAATGAATTATAGCTGCTTTTATATTATTTAAGTTATTTTGGTATTTTTTTCTTTCTAGCCCAAATTGTTTCTTGTGAAGTAAAATTAAGAGATCAATGCAAAGGAACAACCTGCAATAGGTAATATTTTTTATTATTTTGAAAATTTATTGACAGAATATAAGAAATATTTTTATTTTGTATTGACATTCAGAGAAGCTAAATTTTGTGCCCAATTACTTTTATTTAGGTACGAATGTCCTGCTGGCTGTTTGAGTAGTAAAGCTAAAGTTATCGGCAGTGTACATTATGATATGGTAAGTATTATAAATATATAAAAATATATTATAAATATAATTATTTGGAGATAGAGTCCTTCCATATATTTGATTTTTATTGTGCAAAATAAAATTTATATAAGTATAGATATTTTGTTCAGAAATGTTTAATTTAAATTCATGTAAGTGCGTAGTTAGGACTTACACAGAACCCTGATATTTTTAACATCTTTTTATCTCCTCCTTTTTTTCCAAGCATTCCAGCATCTGTAGAGCTGCAATTCATTATGGTATAATAGACAATGATGGTGGTTGGGTAGATATCACCAGACAAGGAAGAAAACATTATTTCATGAAGTCCAATAGGAATGGCATTCGAACAATTGGGTAAGTACCCAAATAATCTTTTGGACCAGATAATTTTTAATTGTAATGAGCTAACACATTTTTTAAGAACAAAGCATAGAATTATTTAAGAAGAAAGAATTTGGTAATTTTCAAGGTTCATTTTAGCTTATAATTTTCTTTGACAAAAGAAGATAAAGCATCTAAGTTCAAAGTTAAACTCTTTTGCTTGTAGTGGGCATGCTGAAACTCCGAATTTTTTAGTTTCATTAAAAATGTATAAGTTTACAGTTAATTCCTAATGTAAAACAATATATGTTTTAGCTTGACAGAAAATACTCCCAGGAAGGGTAATTCATTTGCATATTCTTCCTGTTCTGTTTAGGGAAGGAAAATGGCTTATTTCATGCAACATTAACTTTGTTGATAAGATAAATTACATTAGAGAAAAGAGAGCTTTGAACAGTTCTCTAAATATGTATAATGCTATGTCATCTTTCTATGTCCATTTAAAAGTATCTCAATATAAAAGCATTTAGTTTTATATATGTTTCTCCTATTAGGCACACCAAATACCTTACTCCAAAACACTGTGCATTTTTGGATGTACTGTGTAGAGGTAGAAAAATGCGGGCTTTTGAAATATCATTTTAGTGTCTTTTTTTTTCTCTAAGTAAAACAGTAAACATTACTGAACTTAATACAGAATGCGTTTTCTGAGGAAATTTGACATTGTCTCTTTTGCTGCAATACAATTGTATGAAATGTAACAGTGGGTTAAGTTAGAATTAATAACTATAAAAAACTATTAGGAACTCTCAAAAATTTGTGGAATAATTTCCTATACATTTTTTGTTTTTGGTTTTGTTTTGGTTTTTCGAGATAGGGTCTCACTCTGTCACCCAGACTGGAGTACAGTGGCGCAATCTCAGCTCACTGCAACCTCCACCTCCTGGCTTCATGGGATTCTCCTGCCTCAGCTTCCTGACTAGCTGAGATTACAGGCATATACCACCACGCCTGGCTAATTTTTGTATTTTTAGTAGAGACGAGGTTTCACCATGTTGACCAGGCTGGTCTAAACTCCTGACCTCAGGTGATCCACCTGCCTCGGCCTCCCAAAGTGTTGGAATTATAGGCATGAGCCACTGTGCCCAGCTTATTATGCCGTTTTATTCAAAGGCTTGATGGGTAGTTTTTAGCTGTTAGTGAAAACTCATTTTAGCAAAAGTTTTTTTTTTTTTGTTATTGTTGTTTTTAAGACAGAGTCTCAGAGGTTCAACTTTTCCTGCCTCAGCCTCCCAAGTAGCTGGGACTACAGGTGCATGCCACCATGTCCAACTAATTTTTGTTATTTTTAATAGAGATGGGTTTCATGGTGTTGGCCAGGCTGGTCTCAAACTCCTGACCTCAAGTGATCCTCCTGCCTTAGCCTCCCATAGTGTTGGGATTACAGGCGTGAGCCACCACACTCTGCCGAAAGTTCTATAGAAATATTTATTAACTAACCTATTTATTTGGCAAACATTTACTAATTACCTTCAATAAGCAATAAATATGGTTATTAGTTTTAGTAAGCCAAACAATGAGTGTTCCATTAAAGGACATTTATCCTGTTATTTACTTTTTTTCCTCTTAATTTTTAATTATCTCTATTATAGAAATTCTCTTGAAACTTGAAGGCTATATTTAATAGGTTGTATATTTTATGCCTCAAAGAATGTTATTTCTTTTGGACACATTATAGATGATGAATATTAAATACTGAATTTGAAGCTGACAGAAATAGAATTGTTGAAATTTTACACCTTCAGTTCTGAGCTAATATATTCAGAGAGTATATCATGTTAAAGTACCATCACAAATAAGCCTTACGTTTTGCAATAGATGTTTTTCTGAAAATTGGATGTACATAAACCAATTAAAATTTTGATCTAGAATTGTGTGCCTAATCTTATATTTCAGCTTTTTAAGAATGAATGTAATGAGGAGAAGGTTTTTCATTGTACTGTAGATGTTTTGCTAGATACTAGGGGGAACAAAAAAAGAATAATGTACACTTGCTTAGGTACGTATAATTTTGTAGTCTCTTTACAACACTGTCATGTTTTCTGTTGTGTAAATAGCTTGGTCCTGTGGAGGCAGGAAATTAGTATTTGAGCATTTTAATTTTGATAGGAGTCAAATATATGTGTGTGTATGTATAGCTTCATGCTATTATCTATAAGTTTTGAAATTAATAATGAAAAGAGATCACCTTAAGAATGTTGATTTGGTTAATACCTGATGGTAATATGGATTTACCATAAAATTAATTATGTATTCTTATATTGCTACTTGTCTATTTTAATAAGTGTTTAAAAAGAACATGAAGTGTTCATAAACTTGAAAGATACCAGAAATTATGCTGCTGCTGATGATGCCTGTGTGAAAATAATTAACATTTCTGTATTTTTACCTTCAGCAAATATCAGTCTGCTAATTCCTTTACAGTCTCTAAAGTAACAGGTGAGCACATTTTTCATCTTACTTTCTTAATACTGTGTAGTATGATATTGCTTTCAAAGGATTCACTCATTGTTTTGTGTTTTAATTCTTCAGTTCAGGCTGTGACTTGTGAAACAACTGTGGAACAGCTCTGTCCATTTCATAAGCCTGCTTCACATTGCCCAAGGTAAACCAGTATACACATAGGGGGCTTTGGCCCCATTATAACTGTTTTTGCCTGAAATTCTAGCATCTCTGGGATTCAAAAGTTGTATAATCTTGAACTGCTAAGCAGGAGGGAGCAGTGGAACATCATAAACTACATGCACTCCAGGCAGGCCTAGTGTGCTTTCTCCAAATGCAAAAGTACTCTCTGCTGTTTTATAATGTCAGAGTTTATGCATGTAATCTGTATGTTCATCTGCGCTACAAAGAGTCCTTTATTAATCTGCTCTGGCTGCTGTAACAAAACAGCATAGACTGGGTGATGTAAACCACAGAAATTTACTTCTCACAGTTCTGGAGGTTGAGAAGTTAAAGATCAAGGTGCTGGTTGATTCGGTTCCTAATAAAGGCTCTCTTCCTGGCCTACAGATGGCCACCTTCTCTGTGTCCTCACATGGTGGAGGGAGAAAGACAGTTCACTTTCTTAAATCTTTTTTATAAGGATGCTAATCCTGTTGGATGAGGGGCCCACCCTTATGACCTCATTTAACCTTAATTACCTTCATAAAGGCCCTGTCTCCAAGTTCAATCAAATTGGGGATTGAGACTTCAATATATAAACTTTGAAAGGACAAAATAATTCAGTTCATAACAGTTTCTTACAACAGAAACTAAAATGGCATAACTCTTATTTTTTAACATTATTATCCAGTTTTTTAATTAGATCAGTCTGATTGCATTTGGTAAGTTAAAAAGCCCATCTTCAACTTTCTTTTATTTTTGTTTTGTATATTCTCTTTTACAAAGTTATAATGGAATTTATGTACTATAAAATAATGAAAAAAGCTTTATTTATCTTGGCCAAGCTAAGATGAAAACTGTTAAAAGTATTATGGTTATAATCCATAATCAGTAATAGGAAAACAAAGTATGTCTCCATATATCCAATATTAGTTCTATCCACACTATTTCCATTAATGCAAATATCCACACTACTTCTAAAAACTAGTAATGAGATTTAAAGATATAAATGTAATTTGACAAAATATTTTAGCCTAAAAATTTAAGGAGCTTATTTTTATGGAAAAGTTTATCTACTTTGGAAAAACTTCATTAATTACACTTTTATAACAAAAGCAAAGCAATGTTTCACTTAAAGAATGGGGTTGGTTGTTCACAAGGTACATAACAGAATCTTTATTACAGAAGACTGTCATCTTGATATAGCAGAGTACTTCATTTTCTATCAGTTTCTAAGTTACAGATGTGATATAAACAATAAATTTTGTCACATACATATAACCAGCCTGTTTCCTTTAAAATAATGTGTCTCTACTAATGCAAGACTGCTGTTGTAATGTTTTTGGTCAGCTAACTTGATGCATGCTAATTGAGAATTTTAAAATTCTTCAGTTTGTCTTGCCGAAATCAGCAGATTACCAAGTATGTAGGATAATTTGAGGACCTCTTACTGGGTGAAGTACATCATATACTTTTTACCATCTGACCACTAATAAATTATATGCCGAATATTTTTGTGATAAAAATATAATCTGTTATTAGAGCTTGACTAATTATTTTCTTAAGACTAACATTTTTGATTAAATCATTGTTTGCTCTGTAGTCTTAGAAATTTTGTAGAAATATTTTTTCAGATTTCTCAAGCCCCTTACACTTACAAATTACATTTTTATAGAAAAAAAGTAAAGATGTATTGGTAGGTGAAGCTGGTAAATTTTAGCATCATTTCATTTTCCTGTGGAAAAAAACAGGAACTTTAGAATTTAAATTTATGAATATTTATTAAATACCTACTAAGTACCAATATTATGCCTAACCTTATGTCAGCCATGTGACTAGGTTTATGGGGACCAAATCATAAGGATAATCTCTGTAGAGCATTCTAACATAAAGGCCTTCACTAGCAGATGCTCAATAAAGGGCAATTTTATAACTATAAAACAAACTATATCAATATTGTTGCAAAAGGGAAAAATCAAGTAAAGCATTAATAAACAAGTTCCCTCTTTCTTGACTTGTTTCAGAAAGCAAAACATAGAAATTAGGATAATGATATAAATTTTTAAAATTTAATTTTAACCTTTACTGTTATCAATATAATAAATCCATACAAATGACAATTTATACATAATATTGACTTAAGTAGTCTGAAAAGCTTCTCCCTTTTTTTGTTTCAGTGAAATACAGTTGTCTTTTCTTTTTCCCATATGAAATTTGTAATAATTTCATAAACTAGGTTGTAATGATATTATTTATTTGACGGGTTATAACTTTTAGGGAACCATGTAGTTGGTACATCCCTTTTAGAATTTTATGTCATTTAAGTAGGCAGAGGCATAGTATATTCTGGAGAAAAATGACAACACTAAATAAATTAAATGAAATTAGCTCAAGAAGACCTTGAAGAAACAAGATTTACCTGCAAATCTTGTCCTTGAAATTTTGCATGTCTGGTACAACAATTCAAAATAAACTCTAACTATTATTTAGTAACCATTTAGTTATTATGTAGTAACTATTACTTAGTGTCTTATAAAAATTGTAAGAAATGTTATCCAGTTTTATATATATCTATAAAACAATAAGGCCTTTAAAATTTATTGAATGCTCAAGATGTAAAAGTAGATATTAAAGTATGTCAGCATTTTCATTCAAAGCTTATAGGCAAATTATAGGTTAAAAAATGTTTACTAGACCACTACCTACCTCCTCAGTAGTGTATAATAAGCTGTTAAAAACAGATTGGAATACAAACAACCAAAAACTTCTCCCAATATTTGTTTTATCTGAAGTCATCTAACTCATCTTGGACTACTGATTTTGGCAGACCAGCAGGTGAATATGGGTAAGAAGGAGTTTGCAGAGCATGCAGAGCAAGTGGTTTTACAACCGTAAGGATGGCAGTAAATGTCCAGCAGTTCTCAAATACAGTAAGATCAGTTTCCAGTCAAAGGGGACACCCTTCCTTCTACAGGACGCTGTTCCCAGACAGCGTCTTTTAAGCAATCAACCCTTTATTTCAAAGTTATGGAAACTCAGATTCACGTATTACTTATATTTAAATGGTTCTGGTTTACATGTTATGTGCAGTATATACAGTGTAGAGTATACAGTGTTATACAAATTTTAGAAATAAGAACTATAGCTATTTCTTAAAAGCTATCTTAAGGAAGATCTGCTTCAATTGGCAAGGGTAGTTTCAACTGAAGTATGTTTAGAATACTTTTAGGAAAATTGTTGATGCTATCATCCACCAATGATTATCATGTAGTTATGTTGAGAGTCTCATTTACTACATAAAATTGTGTTTTTTTCGGTTTTAGTTTGTTTCCTTTTACTGATGGGTGTGTATGTGTATGAATGCAGACGAGCCACTTAATTAAAAGTAAAACACCATTTGACAGTTTCTTGAAATTTGGGAGGTTTTTTAAAATATCATGTGATTGATTAAACATTGATAATTGGACCCTATGTTTAAATAAAAAGCTTTTGGTCATATTGTATTTAGAGCCTGAATAACAACAACAACAACAAATGCTTGGAAATGTCTTTTAAATGAGCTAAGCCAACCAGGTATCAGTAAGGCAGTAGGATTTCTGGAGGAAGAGCATTCCAGGCAGAAAAGATAAATGCAAAGGCTCTAAGGCAGGAGCCTATTGTGTGTGTCTGAGTAATAACCATTAGGCCAGTGTGACTGCGGCAGGGTGGTAAAGTGGGAAAAGAGTTAAGATATAAAGACAGAAAGGCAGTGGGGACAGAAGATGCAGGGCTTATTGACCATTATTGACCATCCTGAGGCTCTTGTCATTTACTCTGAATGTGATGGAAGCTGCTGGAAAATTGGGAGCAGAGGAATGATGTGTTTGGACTTGTACAGTTTTTTTTTTGTTTGTTTGTTGTTTGAGATGGAGTCTCACCATTGTCGGCCCAGGCTAGGGTGCAATGGTGCAATCTCGGCTCTTTGCAACCTCTGCCTCCCAGGTTCCAGCAATTCTCCTGCCTCAGCCTCTGAGTAGCTGAGATTACAGGTGCCCGCCACCATGCCTGGCTAATATTTGTATTTTTAGTACAGACAGGGTTTCACCACGTTGCCCAGGTGAACTCCTGACCTCAGGTGACCCACCTGCCTTGGCCTCCCAAAGTGCTAGGATTACAGGCATGAGCCACCACATCCAGCTAGACTTGTACGTTTTAATATAAGTATGGAAAATAGATTGGAGAGAGCCAAGTTGGAGGCAGGGAGACCATAGAAGAAATATAGAAGAGCCTATTGCAGTAATTTAGATAATAGACTATAAGGCCCAGAGTTATCATGACTGACGTGCTTGGGGATGCTCTGATCTTAGATATGTTTTCATGTATAGCCAATAGAAATTGCTGATGGGTTGAATGTAAGGTGTTAGATTAAGAAAGGGATTGGAAATAGAGTAAAGATTTCTGGCCTGAGCACCTGGAATCATGGGGGTGCTGTTTATTGCAATGGAAATTTTACAAAAAGAACAAATTTGGGGACAAGAAGTGGAGATTAGGAATTTAGTTTCATACATGATATGCTTGAGATGATTATTCTAGCTAAATGGAGACATTGAATAAGCAGTAGGATATACAAGTTTGGAATTAAAAGAAGTCCCAACTGGAAATATAAATTTGGAAATCAGCCTTTTAAAGATGATAATTAAAACGTGAAATTGGATGAGATACCAAAGATGTGAAGATAGAGAAGAGAAACTATGAGATGTGTGAGGCAGACAATGATTCAGATTTTCCAAGTTAGCAGTTTACTGAATTCTACAGGTACATTGGGTTGCAACTTCTCAGATACATAGAGATGCTTTCTGATGTTTCTTTTGGCTTCAAATCCCCACATTAGAAGGCTACCTGACTAAATTTTTTTAAAATCACATTTATGCCAAAACATAGAAATAGATAAACAGAAGCAATTGTGTCTACTGCCTGAGCTTGTACAATTGACTATTTCAGGAAAAAAAAAATGAGGAGGGTTTAGAATGTCTAACTTACTTTGTATATGCACACCAATGATTTTACTAATAAGAAAATCTTAAGTAACCAGCTTACTTTATATGTATACTTTTTTTTTCAGAGTATACTGTCCTCGTGACTGTATGCAAGCAAATCCACATTATGCTCGTGTCATTGGAACTCGAGTTTATTCTGACGTAAGTATCCTAATTTATATAGCTCTCAAATTCATGTATATATATAAATGTATAGACACATTTAAATGTATATATGCACATTTATATACAAAGCAAGGAAATAGACTTTGTTAATATGCATTCTCAGAAGAGTTAAACATCCTTATCAATGAAAAATTAATATCCATATGTAAGATATGAGTGTATAATTATTTGACATAATTTTTCTTCATATTCTCCCCATATGTTTTGTATAAGACACATAATGAAATAGTCTATAGTAATTGTTGGGAAGGAAAATGTGTTTTGCTTTTTGTAAATGTTTCTTTTGAGTCTTTAGTATTTGAGGTCTAAACTGTACCTTTAGTATTTGAGTGTCTTCACTACTGAACAGCCATTTAAAATGTAGCATAGCGTCATAGAGATGCTACATTAAAATATATGCAAAAGAGAACTAGTTGAGGGGATGTTGTAATAGATGACTATAGTAGGCTTGGACAAGGAATACGAGCTGTGATGGCTTCATTATGGTTAAGTACTTTTTTAATGAGATAGAGTTTCTTCTGTTGCCCAGGCTGGAGTACAGTGGCATGATCCTGGCTCAGTTTAACCTCAAACTCTTGGGCTCAAGTGATCCTCCTTCCTCAGCCTTCCAAGTAGCTAGCAGAACAAGTACATGCCACCATGCCTGGCTGTTATTCTGTTATTGTAGAGATGGGGTCTCACTGTATTGCCCAGGCTGGTGTGGCCTCAAGCAGTTCTCCTGCCATGGCCTTCCAAACTTCCAGGCCTGTTAAGTGCTTGTTGAGCCAGATTTGCAGTCAGTTGCTAAGGAGGATTAGGGAACATGTTCTAGTGGGATGAGTGACATTTACAAAGTATTGGAGTTGAGAGTAAATGAGCTGCATATCAGTCTAGCAGATAGCTTTGTCTCTGAGCTGCTGAAAATCAGAATGAAAAGAAGCTTCAACCAAGTTAGTCTGAGAGAGAGAGGAATCCAGCTCACAACAATGAGTAGATAAAGTCTGAAAGTGTATGCTGATGAGCTTACGTTTTATGAGGCAAACACTTAGTACAGGTTTCTCTAAGCCAGAGAGTTACAAGTGCAAATTTAGGAAATGTCTTATGCAAATATTCAATAGAATCCTAAGGGAGTTTGATCACGTAAAGAGGCCTGAATATGTACATTATCACCTGTTTCTCTTGGTGAGCTTATTTAGGTCCAGACTTTTTTCATTTCAGCTTTACCTTTGCAATTATTCTTCAATTCTGAGTCTCTCTCAAGCTCCAGATTTGCATTAGTCTTACGTGCCACTGAAATGTCCTGCTGGTAGGACGTGCTAGTCTTCACATTTGTGCTTATATTCTTGCCTCTGTTGAAATACAATATTTTTAAAAATTTTGTGTCGAAATTGTGGTCACTTCAAAACTTGAATTATTGCCACTTTCTCTGTGAGGGTGTGTTGCTGGACCTTCTAACCCAATTATGAAATTGGCCTAATTTCAACCCCTGTAACTTCATTTCTTCCTTTTGGCCCTTAGCCTGTTTTATTAGGTGTTAAGATTGTTACCCTATCTCTTTTATTAGTTTGTAAGTTTCTCAAGAGCAGAAGCTGGGTTATTCATTCATAATTTTGATCACTAATTTGATGTCTGCCAAACTGTGAACAAGACAGGGTTGTCCTGCCTAAACAGAGCTTAGAGCACATAGTGACATCAGATATTAAGCAAATACCTTGCACATAAATATTTGTTGAAGCAAGTAGATTAATAAATATATAGGAATACACATACCTTAACTCAGAGATTGCCAGAGAAATCATAGTTTTCAGATTTTCCCTTTAAGCAGGAGAACTTTTTTGTCATATCTAGAAAAAGTCTTTCAAAATATCCTGTATACTTCTATACCTTTAAAGCCATCTATTTATTAGAGTTAAGGTTTTGTTAGAACTCATATCTTGAGATCATTTTATCCTTCTACCTTCAGTGAAATGGATGGGTAATATGTGTATTATATAGGTCCTTTGAAGAGTAAGTTGAAAATATAAAGATTACTGTCACATAGCAAGTACAAAATCAGTCTTCCCTGCCCCTACAAAATACATTATCTCTCCAAATAAAGTATGGAAATGTGAGAATCAATCAGCTTCCTTCCCTCCCTCCTTCCTTTTTATTTCTTTCTTTCCAGAGTTAGCCCCTGTACATTCTGTTGCTTTGAACTTTTATTTAGAATTTTTTAATATATTAATTTCTGCATTCATTTAAAAAATCTGTTTTCACAGATAAATGCTTCTTTCTTTCCATCAGATACTAATTTTTATAAAGTCTGAGTATGAAAAGAAAATGTCTTCTCATCTCTGAACTCAAATAGGAATGCCTGCTGACTGCAAAATTGCAGGCAATACAGTAGTCTCAAAACGTATTAAGTACTTGGACTAAGTAAATATTTTATCTAAGCACTTTTGTTGCCCTGGGAAAAATGCTGATAATACCCTTGTAACAGAACAGAATAAATACAGAAATGTGCACGGAATTATTTTTAATTCTATCTGTTAGGAGCCATATTGGATGCAAATATTATTATAATTCAGTGGGACTATAAATGGTGAAGAAAATGCCTTTGAGTAAGGATGCAGGTTTTAGATGCATGATATTTTGTAATATAACAAAAGTACAGAAAGGATTAAACAGTTTAGCATTCACAGTCTGCTCTAATAAATACTGACTGATGCTCTAGAGTTCACAGCACAGTAATGAAGCAAGGTCATGTAAGATATACATGCTTATATGAACTTAAAAAAGCATATTAAATCACCCACATGTGCATAGAGATAAGAAAAGAACACACCAATGGGATCAGAAAAGACCCATGTGCATTTGATGTGGATTGCTTTATACTGAAACAGTTCAAGTATTTCTTTGGTGGGATTTCCTTGGATTGTACTTAGTTATTAACAAATTTTGGTAAAACATTTGGACTAAAGCAAATGATAAAATCTTGAGAAGATTTTAATGGGCCAAAAGAAATGATCTGACTTTTAGAATTCAGTAGTTTAAAAAATTTGAAAGTATTGAACCTGAAACAGTGATTTTCTTCTCCATAGAAATCCCATTCAATTCAGATCATATGACTAGTACAACGTAATCATAGAACTTTCCTAGTATTTCATGTCAGACCATTCAAACTAAGTTGACAGGCATTACAAATCTAGGTAGAAGCTATAATGGTTCTTCATTTTTTTCTTTTTTGGGTTATTCTTTTGGCAAAGTTTCTCTGTGTAGATTATATTATTTACTAAGAAAAAAACTGCCCCATTTCTTGTATTTTGGAACAGAGGCCATAATCATATGCAGAACTATGGTGGAGTTTGTATTAGGCAAAAGTGAACATACATGAGGGATGAGTAATCTAACCTGTGAACATCGGTCAGAGTGAGTCCAGTTTAGAACAAAGTCTAAAATTTAAGAATGACAAACAGGCCCTAGAAGAGATAAAAGAAGCGAATTTGCTTTTTATTGCTTTGATATTCTAAGCCTACTGTTTGGACAGAACAGGTGTTTGGTAGATTAGATGGGAGAGGGCTCTTACTATTGCAGCCACCCTTAAGGTTGACCTTCAGACTTGATCCGAATTGGCTTTGACTTTGTGATGTTTCAGACGCTACTTTATGCACAAAACCTCATCCTATAGCTGCTCACTGGCTATCCATGACATCCAGATGTCAGCGACTTCAATCTATTAATAATAGAAGAATAGCCTGGACAAGTTCAGCAGGAATTTCCACTAATGCCCATTTCTTTGTTTCCTTGCCTTCTCAGCTGTCCAGTATCTGCAGAGCAGCAGTACATGCTGGAGTGGTTCGAAATCACGGTGGTTATGTTGATGTGATGCCTGTGGATAAAAGAAAGGCCTACACCGCTTCTTTTCAGAATGGAATCTTCTCAGAAAGGTAAAAACAAGGCATATATATGTATATTTGTAAATGCCATCTATCCCTCTATTCATGATTGCTTTACAGTTGACCCACTTTAACATTTTTAGCTTTTTTCAAAGTTAGCCACTGTGTTCCTTTGCACACTCGTGTACCAGTCAGTCTTCCAGGGATGGGAGAAGCTGTAGTACCAGAGGTGCCTGTCTCCTGCAGGCTAATAAAAATCAACATGAAAATCGGATTACAAGTCAGAACTACTCTTTTGTTAATTGATCTTATAATTAGGAACTTTCTTTCATCCTCTTTTGGATTTTCTAGATTAGTTTTTATATTTAATTCTTTCTAGGTGAGCAAGGCACTGAATATTTCTCTAATCCAGTTATCTGACAAAGTATTTGACAAAAACAATGTCTGATTTTCCCTAGAACCAAATTCTCTTACTGATTTGAAGTTAGACGCCTAGTATGATATAAATGAACTCTTTCAAGTCATATTTCATATTATTTAACCCACCCACTAATGTCATATATTTTGGTGATTTGAGAAAATTCATGTAACTCACTTTTTCAGGCATTAATACATATTAAAATAAATGAATCAATGGTGATTTTTTAAATCATTGGTACTTCTGAAAGTAATATTAAAAGTCCTATTTATTTGTATAGAGATAGAAAAATCCCTAACATTTAGGTATTTCCTGGGTTCTTCAAAATTGCCAATGTAGGGCACATACATGTATCAGTTTCTCTAAGGGACACCAAAGGATGTGTCACACAGGGTATCTAGATTACCTTCCACATAACCATCTGGGTGTCATCCTCACAAAAATACAAATCTGTATTAGTGTCTGTTTTCATATTAGACTATGTCAAGAGGTGATTGTTAAGACTATGACATCGCTACAACCTGCTCATGGCCTCCTTAAGCTCAGTGTTCCCCACGATACATAAAATGGAAAAATTGAGCTTATAAAATTGAGCTTATAAAATGCAATTTTATAAGCTAAACTGAGTGATGTGGTTTTATTTATGCCTAATAATTCTTAGATATATTTTAAAACTATAAAATGATAGGTGATATCCTAATAAAACAATATAATTATTTTTGAGTACCTACTATGAATATTCTAGATGTTAGATGCTCCTGGGCACTCTTAAGTATGTTAGCTCAGCTTCAACAGCCCTGAAATGTCAGTCCTATACCCAGAGATATATGTGTGTGTGTGTATATATGTGTGTGCATGTATGTATATGTAGATGCATGTGGGTATGTCTGTGTATATATGTGTGAGTGTGTATATATACATACACTATATTATATATATACATATATATATTAACTGAGGCTTCGAGGGGTTAAATGATGTGCCCAAGTTCACATAACTTGTAAATTTCATGACTCAGTCTGTAGGCTCAGAGATATGTATTTTTCCAGTATTTAACTATGTACAAAAAAGAAACACACCAAACACATTAACTTCCTAAGGCTCCCCGTCAGTCTGTTTCTCATAAATAAAATGGCTTTGGATTGGCCATCTACTTGTGTAAAACATCTGGCATGCGTGCAGGCACGTGTCTATGTGTTGTGTGTTGCATACTTGTGAAACGCCTTATTTTACTCTAAAACTGTCTCCCTTTTTTCTTGTACATGAATAAATATATGAGAGAAATTTCACTGTTTCTTTCTTAGCATTTATTTTATTGGCTCCAAAAGTCTTTTGTAATTATTAAGAAAATAAAAGTTTATGTAAAAGCTTCAAAAGCTTACAGTTGATTTGAATAAATAATGATTAATGGTACTACCAATCTGTTTTAACTTTTAGACATTTAAACAAAGCATATCTTGATTTATGTTGCTAAATAAATATAAATAGTTTAATAAAGAGTAAAATTTATGAGTCTGCATTACTTTTAACTTCTATTTTAAAAGGACTTTCAAAATGAGATTGAATGCTCAGGGTGTGTGTGTGTGTGTGTGTGTGTGTGTGTGTGTGTGTTTTATTTCAGTGAAGATATTCTTAGGTCCTTTCAGATTTGACCATTAAATATCCTTACCAACATTTTCCTTGAAATTATAGATGTTAAGAGTATAATCTATGATAGCAGTGTAATTTAAATTTTGTCAGATTTAGCCAATGATAATAAGCTAGTGCTCTAGAGAGTATTGCTCAAGTACCAGCTGTCTTTTTTTTTTTTTTTTTTTTTTTCGAGATGAAGTCTCACTCTGTCACCCAGTCTGGAGTTCAGTGGTGCAATCTCGGTTCACTGCAACATCGCCCCCGCGAGTTCAAGTGATTCTCCTGCCTCAGCCCTCTGAGTAGCTGGGATTACATGCGCCTGCCACCATGCCTGGCTAATTTTTGTATTTTTGGTAGAGATGGGGTTTCACCATCTTGGCCAGGCTGGTCTTGAACTCCTGACCTTGTCAGCCATCCGCCTCAGCCTTCCAGGTGCTGGGATTACAGGCATGAGCCATTGGGCTCAGCCTCAGCTGTCTTTTTAGCTTGTAACCTTGCATATCAGTTGTAAATCTGAGTCTGAGTATTCCCCATGTAAAATTGAATAACAGCTGTTGAACTCTGCTTTATTAGAATGAAAAAAGGTAATATAGGAAAACATGATCTAGAATCTGTAAAGTTCTGTAGAGACTACTATTATTACCATTACACATCTTAAATGCCTTTAGCAAACTTGCAGTCCAGCATACATCTAAGATTTAAGAATTATGTCATCTTCATTCAAACTTTCCAATAACTATAAATTATAGTAACCTAAGAAAGTTGACCATCTGGATTTGTACAGCTGCTTTCTTGACCGTCATAAGAAAGCATGATTTATAAGAAGGATTATGTATAGAGATGACATCAATATATTTTTTTTGTATGTTTTTGCAGTTTACAGAATCCTCCGGGAGGAAAGGCATTCAGAGTATTTGCTGTTATGTGAAACAGAATACTTGGAAGAGGATCATAAAGACTATTCCAAATGCAATATTTCTGAATTTTGTATAAAACTGTAACATTACTGTACAGAGTACATCAACTATTTTCAGCCCCAAAAAGTGCCAAATGCATATAAACCTTGATAGACAAAGTCTATAAAGTAAAACATGGGACGTTAGCTTTGGGAAAAGTAATGAAAATGTAATGGTTTTAGAAATCCTGTGTTAAATATTGCTATATTTTCTTAGCAGTTATTTCTACAGTCAATTACATAGTCATGATTGTTCTACATTTCATATATTATATAATATGGTGCTTTGTATATGCCACTAATAAAATGAATCTAAACATTGAATGTGAATGGCCCTCAGAAAATCATCTAGTACATTTAAAAATAACTCTAAAACTGAAAGAAACCTTACCACATTTTTCCCAGTTCAGTGCTATGCCATTACCAGTTCCAAATAATCTCAAATAATTGTCCATTTAAAAACTGTAATTTTTTTTCTTCTTTTAATTTAGGCATATAGGATATTAAGTTTTGATATTGCACTTCTTATTTTATATAAAATAATTCTTTATTATCCAAATGAATCTGTTAAAATGTTTGATTTCTTGGGAATGGCCTTAAAATTAAATATATTACAGTCAGAGTGGTGGTATGAAAACATTCCTAGTGATCATGTAGTAAATGTAGGGTTAAGCATGGGCAGCCAGAGCTTTTTATGTACTGTTAAAACTGAGGTCACACATTTTCCTTGTATCCTGGCAAATACTCCTGCAGGCCAGGAAGTATAATAGCAAAAAGTTGAACAAAGATGAACTAATGTATTGCATCACCATTGCCACTGATTTTTTTTAATGGTAAATGACCTTGTGTATAAATACTGCCTTATTATGGTGCATATAATGGTGATATATTGTTTCTATGAAAAACGTATTGTGCTTTGAGACTAAAACTCTGTAAAATGTTACTTTTGGTAATTTTTTTTTCTGCTGGTGGATTTACTATTTCCCTTAAACATTAAAATTAATCATGTTTCAAAGTTTTATTTTTAGTTCCTTTTGCGTGCTTATTTTGATTTAGAAATTAAGATAAATGAACAAAATTATTGTAAGTCTTCTAAATTTGGTTTATTGACATTAGCATAAATAACATACTTACTACTAGATGTCTACAAAATCAACCTAATTATTTAGGTATTTGCATGTGAAAGAGAAACACATATTTAGAAACGTAGCAGGGCAGATTTTAAATAGAGAGGGAAAGATGAATTATTAAAGTAGAAAAAAGTCTGAACAATACAATGTGATTAAAGAATTGACAGGACAATCAATACTTCAGATACTTTTAGAAAGTAAATAGGTAGGAGTTTAGGAGAGATAAAAGAGAGAAATTCCATGCAGTGATCAAGGAAAGCAAGAGAGCAGATAATACAATAGAGAAAGAAGAAGTGCTCACATAAATAGCTTCTGGAGTGCAGATTTTAATGATATCAACATTTTTTGATCATTTAATAAGTATTAGCACAGACCTAAGTGGTTCCAAATACTGGTAGTTAAATCGATGTATATGTTAAAGATTGCAAAACTTAAAGCACATTTTTATGGGAACATTTTTTCAAAAGGATACATTACCACCTTCTTAAATAGTGTGACTTTACACAGACTCATTTTCTGGTCCTTACTGCTCCTCCCACAACAGGGAAGCCCCATCAGTTCCATCAGTATAAGGTTTTCTTCTATTTGCCCTTAGTTTACATCTCCATCATCAGTTCCCTTTACTATTGCAATGTCTTCAACTGGAGCATCTTCTTTGTGTCTTTCTGCATTCCTTTTTACTGCATTTGTACTTCCCATGTCCCAGAACCCTCAAAATTGACTCTCTTCCTTGAGTTTCCATTGGTTGAGGAAAACCAAACACCCCTGTAAAATCATTTAAGAACTTCCAGTCTTGTTCATACTGTTTACCTATCTTCTACACAAGGCGTAGCCTCGAGTAAGTTATTTTGCTTTGATTACCTTTCCTGTAAGATGGAACAAATAACGTATCCTTGAGATTGCTCTAAGAATTAATTGACAGATAATGTATAATTTACTTAAAGGAATAATAAACACAATATGTGGTCAATGGATGCCATTTTCTTTCATTATTTTTGTTATTTAGTTTGGGGAAACCATGCATCTGTCATATACTATTGATCCTTTGGCACTTAAATCCTCCAGGAATTTTCCTGTGATTCTCCTTGTAAGAATTAAATGCTCTCTAATATGATGTCTTTTTAATTTGATCATTTTAATTGTTTAATTTGTGTTTTATTCTTTAAACGATAAGCTCTTTGAGAATGGTAATACTCTTACTCATCTCTCTACCCAAGAGCACAATTATCTCAATGATTGTTTTACTTCCTTGCACTCTACAAATAGTAGACCAGTATTGTTGAGTGAGCATTCCAACAATTCCTCATTTTATTTTTCATTAAAATATTTTTTCCACATTATCATAGTATGAGGTCAACACAAAGTATTATAGCTAGTGAAAATAGTTTATTGTTAGATGTGGATTTAAAACAGATCAATGTTTATAGAATGGTATTAATATCATTATTTTAGCATTTAAAGTTTACCAGACCATGTGTTACTTTAATATTTTTCATATATTAAAAAATATATTCCAAGCATAGTATGAAAATAAATTACTTTCCTATCTTAGATAATTTGCATATTGCAGTGTCTACTTTTCAATACTGTACTCTAAAATTTTGAGTGTTCTCTCGCAGTTCTAAAATGTTTTAAAAGAAACGTAAACTCTTGTAAATAGCATGGTGAGTCAAACAAAGAAACACAGCTATCATTTTTGCAAACATACCAACTTTCAGATTTGGAATTTAAGCTAATTCATTGCACAAAGGATTACATTGTTAGAGTTGATTTAAAAAACTTATCTAAGGTGATATTTCTACCCTGGCACCATAATATTCAGGAGCTGAAGAAATAGTTTAGTGAAATAATCTGATCCTCTTTTATTAATTTGTTGGAATTAAGTTGAAATCATATCATTTGAGATTTTAAAAAGTCAGGCAAACTTGTTAGAACACTGCTTTTATACTTAGCAATTAGATGTTCTTTACTTCATCTTATCCCCCCAATTCTTCTGTCACCTTGCACGGAATAATCAGAACATCAACAATGCTGGTAAGCAAACATCCTTGCACTAGACCATAAAGTTATGAAAACTAATTTTCCAACGATTACTAACAAATATTTTCTAATTAAAACCATAATGAATTGTCAATTATGTTTACCACTATACTGATGAAGATGAAAAGCAGAGGGCCTCCACATGAGTGTTTCTGATAAGCTCAGTTTTAAAAAGAAACGTCCAGAAGATGAAGTAGAAATTAGAGATACATACTTAAAAAGCATGAACTGATTACAAATATCGTTAGAGGCTGGATGTGGTGGCTCAGGCTTGTGGTTCTAGCACTTTGGGAGGCCAAGGTGAGTGGATCAGTTTAGCCCGGGAGTTTGAGACTGGTCTGGGCATGGTGAAACCCCATTTCTACAAAAATTAGTCAGGCATTATGATGCCTGCATCTAGTTCCAGCTACTTGGGTGGCTGAGGTTGGAGGATCACCTGAGCCCAGGAAGTTGAGGCTACAGTGAGCTGTGATTGCACCACTGCACTCCAGCCTGGGCAATAGAGCAAGATCTGGTCTCAAAAAAAAAAAAAATCAGAAATGCTATTTAAAGTCTATTCTGATTAAGTCCTTATGCTAAGACAAGCAAGAATTTAAAAAAAATGATAGGAGAGCAGCATGATTAGGGACAATATAATGAAAAGCAAATCAATATTAGCTTTTTCTGAAGCTTTCTGCTTTCATTCATGCAAAAACTACTGAGTTCCTACAATCTGCTATGGATTTGTGCTGATCACAGTAGATATGTGTATAAACAAAAATGCCCTCAGGAAATTAGATTCTAGTGAAGTAAACATATTAATTAGATAGTCACATAAGTAAATACATGATAGGAAACCTCTGGAGATTATAGAACTTTGTAACTAAAAGGAAAATATTTATAGTACTACGATAGTGTTGAAGAGTGAGACTTGACCTTGGGGGAAGAGTAAAAATGACTTTCTTGAGGAATTGACATAAAGTTTAGAAGAACTTAAGGGTGAGTAGAAGTAACTCAGAAGGGGAATAATTTCTTAGATAAATAAGCACTTTGAAAAATACCTTATCGCAATAATACTCTTAAAAACTACAGCAACAAAAAGCCAAAGGCATGCTGTACATGAATCTGGACACGTAAGTCAGGGAGCAGAGAAAGCTTGAAAGAGTCTCTTTAGGGTTAAAATACACTGTTGGTGCTCTAACAGATGCTCAACATGAATAACGCTGTGACATGACACATACCGGTATGCTCAAGGGGAACTCAGGAATCCAGAGTTTGAGCACAGAAGCAAAGTATGAGATACATTCCATAATAATAATAAACTTAAGAGTTTTATAGCCCTTTACAATAAGGCTCTCTAACACTCCTGGGATCTAGAGGTTGATTCTTACATGATTAATATGTCTATAAGCAATGAATTGTAGATGATTGAGAGCAGGAAGAGGGCATGATGTGTATTGAGAATGAACAATATTTTAGAAACACAGGAAAAATTCTTTAGAATCCTACCTAATTATTTTCTATAAGCCTCTAGTAATAATATTATATCTACAGAATAATAATATTTTTGCCAAATTTCACAATTATCTATGCACTGGAAATGTAGACAAAATTGGACTGTTCATATGATGAACATTACTACCAAGGCATGTAGTCACCACACTATTCAAGGTCAACATTAAAGAAAACAATCTTAAAGGTAGCTAGGGACAAAGGCCAGATCACTCACAAAAGAAACCCCATCAGGCTAACAGTGAACTTCTCAGATGTCAGAAGAAATTGGAGACCTATTTTGTTTTCTTAAAAAAAAAAATTCCAACTGATAATTTCAGATGCAACCAAACTAAGCTTCATAAACAACGGAGAAATAAAGTCTTTTCCAGAGAAGCAACTGTAAGGGATTTGTTACCACTAGAGATCTTTAAGGGAGTTCCAAACATGGAAATGAAAAATAACACCTGATAACACACAAAAACAAAAACAAAAAAACAAAACACTTAAATACATAACCCAAAGACTTCATAAAGCAACTACACAATTAAGACTACGAAGAACTTTGGCAAATCCTAAAATGTGTTACAGTCCAAACAAATTTATAAGAACTTCTAGAAGCACTCTTTCTGGGTTTTATCTTGATTTCATTGGGAGGGACTGATTAGCTGTAACTAAGCTAGATAGCTAGTGGAAAACAAAGATCAAGTTTTTCCTAGGTGATTATCCACTCTCACAACTATTACCTAGCCCACAATGACATCCTAATCTGTTTCTAGCCAAGATCTCTGCAATAATATCCAGGCACATAAGTATAACCAACTACTGTATATCTTCATAGTTGAGGCATCTTAAAGTCAACAAGTCCAATATATTCTTCTCTTCCCTAACAAATCTGTGTTGTCTGTATTCCATATATAGCTTAATGGTAATAATTTCCTTCAGCCAAAAATTTGAGTTATTTCTAAATCAGTCTTTCTCTTTATTATGTTTCATCCACCACAAAATTACACTGACTCTGTGTTTTTCTCTCTGTTGTCACTGCTGCTATCTTACTTTAAATCCTGAGGCTTTGTTGTTTGAATTACAGCAACACCAACCTAAATGAAGATCTTCCTGCTAGCCTTGCCACTTTCAAATTCATTCTTTACAATATCATAGGAGTTATTCTTAAAATACGTATCTTATATAATTTCTATGCCAAAAATTCATTAATGACACTCCAATATCTGTGGGATAAAAATCTAAGTTACTTAGAAAGTTGAAGTATTTGTTTACTTGGACCCAGAATATCTCTCTAAACTCATCCCTCTTCCATCTTGTGCTACCTCTGTTCTTAGAATTCTATGTCCAGAAGACAAAGTATAGTTTCTATCCACTTCATGCTTTTATAATACTAGTTTCTTGCCTGTAATACTATATCCTATTTACAACTTGCCAACCCCAATTTGCCCTTCAAAACTCAATGCAGAACTTTCACTTCTGACTATAACAGTGAAACAATGCTTACCAAGAATTAGAATAGTCAGCATTTTTAACAAGAAATCTGTTTGAAGACAGATTAGAATTACTAAAGCAGCTAAGACATAAAAGGCCAGACTTCATGGGAAAAGAAAGATCACTGAAGTAAGACCAACTTTACACATATTCCTCTTTCCCACAGGATAAGTCCCAACTGGTGTTGAATACAAAGCTGAACAGCTAGGCAGAGAGTGGCTGTTGAGAGACATAAACTAACAATGCTTTTTTTCATTAATTGAAGAGAAAATTTCAGGTTTAGGGATGCCAAAACAGCCAAAATCTGAGGGTTCGTGTCTCAGAGAGAAGAAAGGCACAAAGTAGTAGTAAGCCCTGAATAGTGTTCCCCTTGAGATCAGGGAATTTGCTCATTATACTCTGAAAGGCAAGATGCTGAAAAACCAAACACGGAATGACTAGAAAGAGAAAAGCTTTTGGCAATATCACAGTGATAGACAATTGGAATCAGAGCTTGCCAATAATGAGGGCCCTAGGAAAATCTGAGACACAGAGAATGCTCCATCCTAGGAGCAGAGATAAACCAGAGGTGGTGTGAATGCCTGACACTTAACAAAAAAATGGCAAGCCATAAAATAAATAGAACAAAAAGAGAAAGACACACAACCACATAGATGACTCAGTTAAAGAATAATCAAACTTAGAATAACTGTGATTAACATGCTATAAAATAGATAATATGATGGAGAATTTCACCAGAGAACTAGAATCTATAAAAAGTAATCAGGTCAAGCTACCTACGACCCTCTTCACAGAACTGGAAAAAACCACCTTAAACTTCATATGGAACCAAAAGAGAGCCTGCATACCCAAGACAATCCTAAGCAAAAAGGACAAAGCTGGAGGCATCATGCTACCTGATTTCAAACTATACTACAAGGCTACAGTAATCAAAACAGCATGGTACTGGTACCAAAACAGAGATATAGACCAATGGAACAGAACAGAGGCCTCGGAGGCAATGCCACACATCTACAACTATCTGTTCTTTGACAAACCTGACAAAAACAAGCAACAGGGAAAGGATTCCTTGTTTAATAAATGGTGTTGTGAAAAGTGGCTAGCCATGTGCAGAAAGCAGAAACTGGACCCCTTCCTGACACCTTACACTAAAATTAACTCCAGATGGATTAAAGACTTAAACATAATACCTAACACCATAAAAACCCTAGAAGAAAACCTAGGCAAAACCATTCAGAACATAGGCATAGGCAAGGACTTTATGACTAAAACACCAAAAGCATTGGCAACAAAAGCCAAAATAGACAAATGGGATCTAATTGAAATCCAAAGCTTCCGTACAGCAAAAGAAACAATCATCAGAGTGAACCAGCAACCAACAGAATGGGAAAAAATTTTTGCAATCTATCCATCTGACAAAGGGCTAATATCTAGAGTCTACAAAGAACTAAAATATATTTACAAGAAAAAAACAAACACACCCATTCAAAAGTGAACAGACACTTTTCAAAAGAAGGCACACATGAGGCCAAAAAACATGAAAAAATGCTCATCATCACTGGTCGTTAGAGAAATACAAATCAAAACTACATTGAGATACCATCTCATGCCAATTAGAATGGTGATCATTAAAAAATCTGGAGACAACAGATGCTGGAGAGGATGTGGAGAAATAAGAACACTTTTCCCCTGTTGATGGGAGTGTAAATTAGTTCAACCATTGTGGAAAACAGTGTGTCAATTCCTCAAGGACCTAGAAATAGAAATTCCATTTGACCCAGCAATTCCATTGCTGGGTATACATCCAAAGGATTATAAATTGTTCTATTATAAAGACACATGCACACATATGTTCACTGTGGCACTGTTTACAATAGCAAAGACCTGGAACCAACCCAAATGCCCATCAATGAAAGAATGGACAAGGAAAATGCAGCACATAAACACCACGGAATACAATGCAGCCATAGAAAGTGATGAGTTCATGTCCTTTGTAGGGACGTGGATGAATCTGGAAACCATCATTCTCAGCCAACTGACACAAGAACAGAAAATCAAACACTGCATGTTCTCACTCATAGGTGGGTGTTGAACAATGAGAACACATGGACACAGGGAGGAGAGCATCACATACTGGGGTCTGTTGGGGGCACTAGGGGAGGGACAGTGGGAAGTAGGGAGGTTGGGGAGGGATAACATGGGGAGAAATGCCAGATATAGGTGATGGGGGGAGGGAGGCAGCAAACCACAATGCCATGTATGTATCTATGCAACAATCCTGCATGATCTGCACATATACCCCAGAACCTAAAGTACAATAAAAAATGTATATATATATATATATCAAAACAAACAAACAAACAAACAAAAGTAATCAGGTGGCTATTCTCTGCAGCAATGTAATAATCGAAATTAAGATTTAGTAAATAGTTTCAGAAGCAGATTGACCACATGATGCTACTGGTACCTGCCCCAAGTTGTAGATACCAGAATGGCTAAGTATTTTAGTAGCAGTAGTCAGCACAGACATAACTGGACCATCCATGGCCTTTCCCTTTTCCATGTAAAAGTGGCTTGACGTACTCCATGTAAAGTACATCCACTTACATAAGAAGCAACAGGAAGGCTAGAGATGAAGATATGGATTCAGGCTGTTATCAATAATAAAAACTGAATATAATATATTGATGCAAGAAAATACGTAACCATGTTAAAACAGTACAAGACGCTACATAATTGAAATGTAACTTTTGTTTCAGATGCAACCAAACTAAGCTTCATAAACGAAGGAGAAATAAAATGTTTTCCCAAGAAGCAACTGCTAAGGAAATTTGTTACTAGAGCAGCCTTACAAGAGATCCCTTTAAAATGTGTTCAGTGGGAAATTTCCTCTGCCTGTAGATAGACACTTGGGTAAGTTCATGATTTTTTTCTGCTCAGTCTTTGGAAAGAAACAGTCAATGCTCATTTTAAGTTGCAAGCAAAAACTTAATTTAAAAAAAACAGAAGGGGTTTAGAAATTAACTCAATGTTAGTCAATGTTCATCTGAAGGTAAGACTTTTCCTTTCTCTCTCATATGCAAACGCCAGTAGTTGGTGGCTACCCAACTTTACAACTGTGGTCATCTTCTTGTCTTTATTTCAACTTACCTCTTATCCTACTTTTCAGCAGTTGTTTCAGACCCCATTAGGGGTAATTCTCGGAATCAGGAATCTTTCTACAAGTACTTGCTGCAGTACTCTCACAGCCCTTGAGATAATTTTATATCTAAGGGGGGAAGAATTTAGATATTTCTCGCAATGCCGCATATCCCTTGCACTGACAAATTCTGGGTATTTGGAGTTTTCCCTCTTCACTTACTGCAGCAAAGTGATGGGAACTCCCAGTATGACCACGCTGTCTCTAATGGCATCCCTTCCCTAAATCTTCTTAGTCTTCTTTACTCCGACTTGATTTTATATCTTTGGTCTACATCATATGTGTCATGGGAATTGTTCACAGATGCATGCTTTGTAAATTCTGCATATGAAGCATCTGATAAACACCCAGTTTAGAACCTCTTATAACAACCCCATTTTAACAGCTTATAAAAAATTTAAATAACATACATATAACAGTTTTGAAAATTGAAGAATTGCCTGAAAAGTTATATAGAATTGAATGGATTGTACTGGTGTAAAGGTAGTTTTTCACTAGTTAATGAGAATAGAAACTATTGCAAGTGTACATGCAATAATCAAAGTAAGCAAAATCATGTATTTGCACTTAACCGAGAGGTGTTTATTCATAGCTATTAGATACAAACAAGCTTTGTTTTTAACTTAAAGACTCTACCGGAAGTCTTCAAATAACTGACTTCAATTATCACATATGGAGAGGAAGAAAAGAATTAAAGGCTATTATAATTGCTTAATAACAGGAATTTAGGTCCTAGTTGGCTTAGTGTGCTGGCACTGTGGAACTCATGTTTAATAGACGGAAACATTATGATAGTATTATCCTGGACACATGTGCTAGAAATAGTCTCATAACTTCAATATGGTTTTAATTGACAATACAAAACTAAAATCTTCAGATACTTTGAGAACTGTAGCTGGACAACCTTTGAATATGTTGTGTGTGAGTTTAAGTAAGTGTATAAATTTACATTTTACATAGATTGAAAGTGTGTGAAAAAAATCTTTTAGGGCAGGGAAATGTGGCTCACACCTGTAATCCCAGAACTTTGGGAGGCCAAGGTAGGTGGGTCATGAGGTCAGGAGTCCGAGACAAGCCTGGCCGGCATGGTGAAATCCTGTCTCTATTGAAAATACAAAAAATTAGTTGGGCATGGTGGCATGCCCCTGTAGTCCCAGATACTTGGGAGGCTAAGTCAGGAGAATTGCTTGAACCCAGCAGGTGGAGGTTGCAGTGAACCAATATTGTGCCACCGCACTCCAGCTTGGGTGACAGAGCAGGACTCCAGCTCAAAAAATAAACAAACAAATCAACAAACAAAAAAGAAATCTTTTAGTGTTCATCTAATCTACCTTTCATTCCCTTGGTTTGCAGATGCAAAAAATGTGAAGATGCCTTGTTTTTGCCAAAATTACATAGAATTTTGACTAATATAAAATAATTTTATTTAGATTTCCAATCATATTTTTATATGTCCTTGAGATAAAGCCAAGAATTAGACTTGGCTTTTTAGAATTAGAATAGAGATAGAGCCAAATGTTAGAGTCCTGATACCTGAATGATTTTAATACATCTTCACAAACTTCAGAAAGTATCCAAAATCGTGATGGGAATATAAGCAGCCTAAATGTAATGGTGTGCACCACATTAGTAAGCAATATTTAATCAGATAGCTTAATGTATAGTCTAGAAACATTTGCTTGTTTCATCAGAAGTTATTTTCTAAAAAGTAAAAATCATCTTAAATAACATATACATTGTCTCTAAGATACTAAAAAACTACCAGACTGTGTCTGTGTGAAATATTCAGGAGTCTATCAAATGTGATCATAAGTAATACTGTTTTCATAATGTCCTTATTATGTGCCAGGCACTATCCTGGGCAGTTCATACACAAATTCACACAATCTACACTATAACTCAATGAGAAGAATATTGTTACAATCATTTTCATTTTATAGATGGTAAGAAGAGTTAACTAATTTCCTCAAATCCACCCAGAAAAGAAATACTGGAGCCAGGATTTGAACTCTTGAAATATGACTTTAGACTCTGTTTTCTTATTTAATCATTTCCTGTCCCACATACAGCATAGTTTTAATTAGATATATAGACAGGCTAATCCAAGGTGTGTCAACTCTCTATGACAATATGCTCTTTAGAATAGTTATAAAGCATGAGACCAGTACTGGTCCACGGCCTGTTAGAAACAGGGTTTCACAGCAGGAGGTGAGGAGTAGGCCAGCAAGCGCTGCCTCCTGAGCTCCGCTTTTTATCAGATCAGCAGTGGCATTAGATTCTCTTAGGAGCATGAACCCTATTGTGAACTGCTCTGGCAAGGGACATAGGTTGTGGCTCCTGATGAGAATCTAACGCCTGATGATCTGAGGAGGAAGCATCCCAAAACCCTCTTCCTCCCAATGGGCGCCTGCCTGTGGAAAAATTGTATTTTTGGACACAAACTGTCATTTTCTTTGGCTGCTCTTAAAATTTTCTCTTTATCTTTAGTTTTTGCCAACCTGACTGATAACTAACTGGTACTTAAAATATCTAATTTATTGTAGATTTCTACATGTATTTTTTTTAATCTCTTGATTTTTGGTCACTTTTTCTTCTTTTCTTTTTGTATACCTCATATGTTTTGGACTGGATAAAAATCAGAGATTCTAAAGGATGTCATTTTCCTCTGGGTGGGCTAAATTTTCTTGTGAAAAACAGATTGAGCACCAGTGTATGACTTTGGTGCTGTTAAGCCTTGCAGGCCTTCTTGAGGCTAGATATTTTACTTTTGTTCTTATTTCCAGGGGTTAGCCTTATTATTAGAGCATATTGTGGGCCTGAAAGCCTTAGATACATAGTAAAGCCACCCACGTGGCTGGGGCTGAACTGCGGCTTCTCTTCCAACGCCATGTGGCTACTGCTGTTTCTGCTATGGCATTTTAACTTTTTCAGATGCTATTTCTACTAAGTGGTTTGTGTTTGGTTGTTTTGTTTTCTGTTTTCTTTTTCTCTCTTTCTTTTTCTTTCTTTCTCTTTTCTTTCTTCCTTTCTCTCTCTCTCTCTTGCTTGCTTTCTGCTTTTTGTTTTTTTGAAGTTTTTGGTTTTCTCTTGTTTTCATTTGTTAATCTTACCTTGTGAATGCACAGTTTAAGAGTTAGCTGATGGGTTAGAGGAGATTTGTAGACTAATTTTGGACTCTGTCTCTGAGGTTTCCTCCTCACCTTGTATTTGCCCTTAAAATCCCAGTCAGTATGGCAGCCCCCAAACAGACCACAGTCTTTTCAGCAAAGTAATACTTGCTTGGGTTTTGAAAACAACTTCAATGAAAAGGCCAGAAAGAATGGGAGGTCAATGCACTCCTCCCTTCTCTCAGGGATTATAGCTCTTCAACACCTGGTGACATGGCTTGGTTTTTTTCAAAACCTTCAAATACGTGTTTTATAAATGTTTCCAGATTTTATAGTTGTTTTGTGCTGGAGAATTAATTCAAATCAAAGTAGTGTACTATGACTGGAACCAGAAGGTCACATATGTTTATTTTTATAAACTGTATTTTGTAAAGAAAAGGGAATGCAAACCGTGACAACAATTTAAAATATCATGAAGGTTGAAAAATATGGGATGGAAAGTAAGTCTTACTATTACCCTGAACCCCAGTTTCCCTTATAATTTTAGCTAAATTTGGTATGCATTTATAATCACACGCATGCATACCTACAGAATGGGAGAAAATTTTTGCAATCTATCCATCTGACAAAGAATTAATACCCAGAGTCTACAAGGAACTTAAACAAATTTACAAGAGAAAAACAAACAACAAAATTAAAAGTGAGCAAAGGACATGAACAGCACTTCTCAAAAAAAGACATTTATGTGACCAACAAACATATTTAAATAAAGGTCAATATCACTGATCATTAGAGAAATGCAAATCAAAAACACAACGAAATACCATCTTATGTCAGTCAGAATGGTGATTATTTAAAAGTCAAGAAACAAGATGCTGGCGAGGTGGTGGAGGAATAGAAATGTTTTTACACTGTCGGTGGGAATGAAAATTGACTTAACCATTGTGGAAGACAGTGTGGTGATTCCTCAAAGACCTAGAACCAGAAATACCTTTTAATCCAACAATCCCATTACTGGATATATATATCCTAAAGAATATAAATCATTCTATTATAAAGATACATGCACACATATGTTTATTGCAGCACTATTCACAATAGCAAAGACACAGAATCAACCCAAATGCCCATCAATGGTAGACAGCATAAAGAAAATATGGTACATATACACCATAGAATACTTTGCAGCTATAAAAAGGAATGATATCATGTCCTTTGCAGGGACATGGATGAGCTGAAAGCCATCATCCTCAGCAAACTAACACAAGAACAGAAAACCAAACACTGCATGTTCTCACTTATAAGTGGAAGCTAAACAATGAAAACACACAGATATGGGAAAGGTAACAACACACGCTGGAGTCTGTTGGGTGAGCGGGGGTAGCGACAGCATCCAGATAAAAAGCTAATGCATACCTAGGTGATGGGTTCATAGATGTAGCAAACCACCATGGCACACATTTACCTACGTAAATACTTGTGCATTTTGTAATTTATATATAAGAATACATACATATATAGTTTGAACATATTAAAAACCATTTACATAGGATCACTAGAGAAATCATTTCTTATATATGCATTATTTATTTTTATATTCACCCACTCTATTCCCTTGCAATACCACCAATGATAAAATATTAAAATTACAGCATTTGGCATGTCATACAATAAATGTGAGGCTTTTGCAAACATTTAAATACTTGAATATGAATTTGAAATTCTTTATGTGATTTTTACTAACAGGTATTACTAAATAATAAAGTTTGTTGGATATGTTGCATTGTCTTTCCTTCTTTAGACATGTCATCTTATTTAAACGTTTAAGCATTTTTCTTAAGTCAATTGAGGAAATATAGCAATCCTGAAAGGAAAGAAGGAATATTCCTTCACAGTGAAAAAAAAAGTAGGCCAACCCACAGATAATTTCCGCTGGTTCTAATGGCTCTTCCCCAGGTCTTTTGGTCAATATGAACTTCTGTTTGACAGTAGTCTTCAGTGTAATCCTGCCAGAGAAAGCTAGGCTGGGCATGCACCAGCCAAATACTCCTCCACGTCCTCACACGCTGAGTAAATCTTTACTTACTGGCAGCCTTGCTCACTGGTTGGAGAACTCAACTGGAAAGGAGAAACAGATATAGATGTGAAAACCTGAGGCAGGGTGAAAGCAGAGAAATGGAAAAGTTTAGAGAAAAAAAATGGGGAAAGAGTTTGAGAATTTTTTTCCTTAAAAATAAAAAATAGGAATTTTTAGAATGATGAATGGAGGTGAGAAATGTTCATATGTATTTCAGCTACCCATCTGTTGCTTCTATGGATTTTGGAAACAATGCAATATAATTTAAAAAGTGTTCAGATAAAAGCATCTACAGTATTGACTTACAATTTATTTACATTTAAAAGAAACACAATTCTTATTTTATTTTATTTTATTTTTTATTGCATTTTAGGTTTTGGGGTACATGTGAAGAACATGCAAGATTGTTGCATAGGTGCATACGTGGCAGTGTGATTTGCTGCCTTTCTCCCCTTCACCTGTATGTGGCATTTCTCCCCATGCAAGATAAAGATTTACTTCTAGGGAAAAATGTCACCATGAAAGACAAGGAAGTGCTTTCTTTGTTTTCATTAGTTTGAAGCTAGGTCTTAGCAGATATGCTTAAGTCCTTCTCAGTCTTCCTCAGATGTCTACAGATAAATCTATACTGGCCATCATTTCCTTTTATCCCTATGTGACAATTAAATTTCTTATTTAACTTTGTTAAAAAGTGTCATACTAAGAATTGATAGTTCAAGAAATGTTGCAGAATATTTTTTTTCTGTATTCGAAACCCTGATAGGCATAGAAAAAATGAGAGAAAAAAATATGTATTAATTAAAAAAAAAATCAGTATTTAAAGTAGCCTGCATTAAGAATATTTAATTGCCGGGCGCGACTCACGCCTGTAATCCCAGCACTTTGGGAGGCCAAGGCGGGTGGATCACGAGGTCAAGAGATCAAGACCATCCTGGTCAACATGGTGAAACCCCATCTCTACTAAAAATACAAAAAATTAGCTGGGCATGGTGGCGCGTGCCTGTAATCCCAGCTACTCAGGAGGCTGAGGCAGGAGAATTGCCTGAACCCAGGAGGCGGAGGTTGCGGTGAGCCGAGATCGCACCATTGCACTCCAGCCTGGGTAACAAGAGCGAAACTCCGTCTCAAAAAAAAAAAAAAGAATATTTAATTATAGGATAATAAATAAAGCCTAACTGAATTCTCAAAAAGAATATGACCATAGCAGGAATGTTCTAATAATAAATAAAATTTATTGAGTGTTATGTTCTACATGCGTATAAATTATTCTATTCTTCTTTAAATAAGATAGATGAAAGCTAAAAAATTTTTTTTTGAAAGAGAGCATTGAGCATCAAGAGCAAATAATTCCTTTCAAGAAAAATATATTTTCAGGAGTGCCACTGCAAATAACTACAAGTAAACATTTAGGATAATGTCATCATATTTACTATCCTACAGTCATTTTTAGGCAAGCTCCTTCTAGAGATAGAATGAGTATAGGTAACTGGATGTGTGAGGATATAACAGTGAACCACTGTCTTGCTGTATCGACAGATGGCTAGACACGTATGAATGGAGTGTGAAAGGCACCATGCTAAATGCTTTTAACAGTATTTTCTCACTATTCTAGGAGGCATGTGTGATTATAAGCCTGGTTTTAAGGCTGAAGAGATCAAGACACAGAGAAATTAAGTATTATTACTTGTCCAAGGTTAACAGCTAGGTAGTGGTAGAAATGGAATTTAACATAGGTTTTAGACGGGTTGCCCAAGTAGAGGTCTCTTTCAATTTAAAAAAAAAAACAACAACTCACTGATAATAAACTTTCAGCCAGATTTTTCTATAAAAATATTAAATAGGAAAGGATAGATTACACAAGTATCAAGTGTTCAAGGAAAGGTTTAGATTTTAGATGGATGAATCGTGAAAAATTAGCAAGACAAAACATAACAGGAAGAAATTAGGATTAATAGAAAAATAGAACAATTAAAAGGATGTCCATGATGCAGGTGAGTGCAATCCACTTTAAATGTAAATTCACAAATATATTAAAAGTAAAAGAATGGAAAAAATATGTTACATAAACACTAATTAAAAGATAGCTAAAATGGTTATATCACATTAAGTAAGTCTTTAACAAGGAATATCAAGGATTCATATGGGTTAAAAAATACATTACATGCTGATAAAGGATCAATTCATGAAGATAATATAGAACTCTTAATTATGTGTTCACCTAATAACACAGTTCAAAATGCATGAAACAAAAACTGATCTAATGGTAAAGAAAATACAGATATTCAAAATTAAATTTGGTAAAACAAAATGCAACCTTTTTCCTATAGTCAGGAGCAAGGCAATGATATCTGCTTTCACCACATCTGTTACGCATTACACTGCAGTTTCCAGAATAAAATAAGGAAGTAAAAGGATACAGAAGGGATTATGTTTGGAAAGAAAGAAGTAAAATCACCTTTATTCATAGCAGTCAACTTCTATTTTAACCAAAAAAAAAAAAAAAAAAAAAATTAAGAACTCTGCAAAAATACAGAGGATGAGCATATGAATCTCCTGCACACTGAAAAATATACAAAATATTGTTGAGGGAAATGAATGACCTAAGTACATAGAGAGATGCTCCCATCCTCCATATCACTTCAGTATTCATTCTTGGGCCCAGGCTGACAGGGTAGTATGTGGAACATAGCTGCTGATTTTGCTTGAGGGAAAAGAAAATGCAGGGAAATAACTCTGACTTTTCACACTTGAAGCTACAAATGACTCATGTTTCTTCTACTCACATTTCATCAGTCAAGGTCACTGGCCAAGTTTATTTTCAAGGAGGCAAGGAAACATAATCTTTCCCCAGGAAGGGGTGCCAGGTATTGTTGAACAATAATAGTCTACCTCATTATTTAAGTTATTCATTAAAATAAAAAAAGGAAATTTTTCTGGGATTTAAAGGTTGGACTTTTGGCTCTGTAAACTGTAAAATATGTTTTTATTTTGGAGGATATAATTCTCTAGGTTGACTATCAATGCAGTATGGCCAAGCAAGTTTCTTTTCCTGATTAAAATGCAGAGGTCATTTCACAAATGAGAACAAATTCCCAAGGAGCTTCCTTATTTTTTTCCCATAGATCACAAGACTTTCAGCCAGCTTTTCACTCCTTGAGTTAGTTCTACATTTCCAATTATACAGGAGTCCTCTAAAACTCCCTATGCTATTGAATAATTTCTCTTGGTTCTTTGATTACTTGCTGTCCCCAGATATGCTCAGATTTATTTTTATTTTAAAGTGTTATCACTATTTATCTTAGTATATTAGTTCCATGAGGGCAGAGAACTTTGCCATTTGTTTGCTACTCTATCCCCAATACATAGAAGGTATTTTGTGTTCAATGATATTTGTTGAATAAATAAAAAGGTCTAAGTGAATAACGGCAACATATCTAATTAATAATCTTATTGTATGCCTGTTGAAATTTTACCATATTTAATTGTCTTTTGTAGAAAAATCTCTCTCTTTTTTTTTTTCTGTAAGAAGTTACTAAGAAATTCTATACAACTGTCACAGATTGAAGAAGATGAATGAGACATTCTAAGAGAATGTCATATCCTGGATTGGATCCTAGAACAGAGAATGAACATTGGTGAAGAAATTGGGGAAATGCAAATGAAGTCTAGACTTCAGTTAACAAGTACTTTTTGTCGATGTTAATTTCTTAGTTTTTATTATTACATTGCAGTTATGGAAGACATTAGCATTAGAGGAAGCTGGGTACAGAGTAGACAGGAACTTCTCTGTCTTATCTTTGCAAGTGGGCTGTAAATTTAAAGATTATTTTAAAATAAAAATTTAAAGACTTTTCATGGCCATTAAAATTTTTGGTGCAAGTTGGTTATATTTATGTTTTTAATACATAATTTTTAATGTTGTAAGAATATTGTTAGGCTTCTGAATATCTTCACTTATAAAAAACAAATTATTTTAGGATGGAATATTCTGATTTTTCAATTTCCTTTAAATACTCCCACAAAAATGGTGAGTGTGTAGGTGAAAAAAGATTGGCAAATATTGAAAATTGTCAAAGTTGGTAGGTTGATTCTGGGCAGGAGGAGTCATCGATTTATTCACTTTACTTTTAATACGAGCTTTTCATAATGAAACTTTAAAAATAATTTAAAAATACATGATGTTTATCTTTGTCTTCTGATAGCCTATGTTTCATAAATACTCTGCCAAATGATATTAGTAAAACTATCTGATAGTCCTTATTATTTTTTAGAACATCAATTTTTAGGAGCTAGAATACTCAAGAGAAAGAAGACTATCCCTGCTTCCTAAGGGATAAAGCATAGATAGCTGAACTAATCATGGCCACCGTATTCATTCTACCATAGATTTTATAGGGTTAGGAAGGTAATTCAGTTATGAACAAAGATATTTAAGGAGATATCTGCCTGGGGACAGGGACAGGCTAGTTCTGTCAAGAATTTTGCTCCATAAATGAAAAACAAGATAGGCTAGATACCCTCACTTTTTTTTTTTTTTTTTTGAGACAGTGTTTCACTCTTGTCGCTCAGGCTGGAATGCAATGGTGCAATCATGGCTCACTGCAACCTCTGCCTCCTGGGTTCAAGTGATTCCTCTACCTCAGCCTCCTGAGTAGCTGGGATTACAGGCACAAGCCACCACGCCCGGCTAATTTTTATATTTTTGGTAGAGGCAGGGTTTCACCATGTTAGCCAGGCTGGTTTCAAACTTCTGACCTCAGGTGATCCACCCACCTCGTTCTCCCAAAGAGCTGGCATTACTGGTGTAAGCCACCATGCCCAGCCAATTTACCTTAAACAAAATTTTACCTTAAACAAAATTATGTGAGAATACAATGGTTTGGAGCTGTGATTTTCATTATGTGACCAACAAGTGACAAGCGTTTATTTTATTGAAGCTAATATGCTGACAGTGGCAAAAGGAAAAAAAAGTAGGAATGCAGGAGTTTAATAATTTTGTTGAGTTATGGAATCATAATTCAACTTCCTATATCCAAAGTTTTAAAAGCTTTTATTTCATATGCCGACATTATTCAAGTTTTCTGTAATCTTTGTTGCAATCAAAACCATTTACAACTGCTACAATTACACAAACATTATTCATGATGATTTCATGATCACCCCTGAATTTTCTTTCAGTTCCGTAAAATCTGATTTTTCTGGGCCCACATACTTGAACTAATTTGAATTGGCTGTCTTCTTAGTACCTTTTCACTGATCTTGGGTTCCAATTTTCTCTTAATCACTTTTTCTGTCTACTCAGATAGATAAGTTGAAAGAAAACAGTGTTTAAACTTCTTGAACTAGTACGCATTTAATCTTCTTGTTTCTCTTATCTCTTTGAATGTTATTTGAAAGCTCTCTTTTACATAGGGAATTTTAATAATTAATTTTATTCTGTTTCTGTGCTCAATTTTGTCCACAATATTCTTATTTATTTGTGATTTCTTTTTCGGATTATCATTATTTAAAGATTCTTCTATCTTTTGAATACATACGTTGAACCACATTTGTTTTCATTCTTTTTGTCTGGTTTTCTCAATTGTCAACCTCCAAAAACATTTTTATAAGAAAATTTAATTTCTATAACAAAATTCCAAAAACAAAACAAGTAATTATTCAAATACAAATTTATAGATTGTGGGATGCCCCAAAGGCTCTCTTTTAAAAGAGGGTTGTGGGGAGAACTTTGGCAAGAAAGCCCCACGCAAAGCAATTCTTTCTTCCTGGAAAACTGTGGGTATTAGCAATTTCTGATGTTTTCACTAGTTAAAAGAAAATACCAAAGTCATCCTTCTGTGGTTTTGTCTTTTTAACTTGGATCCGAATTTCCATTTTTCTAGGCAACAGTTCCTTGCTCCTCTGTACTTTACACTGGCAGGAATGCTAGGCTTCTGAAGAAAATCTTGAATGAAACTGGTCAGGTATTAGATAACTAGAGGGTTGCTAATCCTGTTATTTAACTGACTCATGAGTAACCTTCTTAACTATGTACCTGATCCCTTCATAACTATGTTATCCACAATGACAAATGTCTTACTGAGTCATAAATCTGATCTATCACTTTCTTGCTTAAGTCTTTGGCTCTCTATTGCCTGTGGAGTGTCAATCTATAGAAAGCTTTTCATTTCCATGAAATTGATTCTCCTCCTCAATTAGCCTCATCACTTGCCACTCTGTCTTGGAATTTACAGTTCAACGACACTGAAGGACCTACAGATCTCTACATTTGCATGATGCTTTTTATTTCTGTACCTCTGCTTATTGCTTTAAAAAAATCTCTTCCACTGGAATAAATAAAAAGCAAACAAACCTCACACTCTGCTAATCAAAGCAACCCTTGTAAAACTACATGAGATTTGAATAAACTTGGCTCAAGCTCACAGACATATATTCTGTTTTGGTATGTGTAATGTGCAGGGGAGGGGGCAGTGTTTTAGTGTTTTCACTTAGATTACTGTGCATTCCTGGGGTCTTATTTTTTTGTGGTGAAACTTGATCCCAGTACTTGGTTCTAGTGAGTAAGTCTCTCTTCCTGAGACTATTCTCGTCTCTTTGTGCCATACCAATACAAATATAGAATAAAATCACTATACTTGAGTTTTCTAAAACCCAACCATCTGTGCAGCAGACCTTATTTTAGCCTAGGTTGATTTTTGAAAAAAGCATTTAACGTAAAACAACAGAAATTATTAAGAAGTGATCTTAAGTTCCTGTTATTTAATAGTCTTTTAGGTACCCCATCACTTGAACTCCTCAATATGTATATTTTTCTCCGTGGACTTCAATACTTACTAGTCATTTTGCTTTACACTCTTTCCACATAGTTCTTGATCAAAAAATAACTTTTTTGTGAGTCAACTTAGTTAAACAAAAAGTTTAAAGTTTTAAACTTTAAAACTTGGAGGTTTTAAAGTTTAGACTCATTTTTTTCTTTCTCTGAAAAATCTCTGTATATGAAAGTCCAGAGGTATATATTCCATTTGCAATGAATTAGCCAGCCCTCATAGAACTGTGGAGGGGAAACAGTTGATTTAGGATTTCGAATAATCTCCTCTTTCCACATCCTAAACATACCTTCACTCTCTAAATGCAAGCCTTCGGAAATATCTCTGAGCAAGATGGTAAGCTTCTTGAAGGCAGGACATTCTGTCTGCTTTGTTCACCATATTTCAAGTGTTTGAATATTCAAGGTTCATTCGTGTTGTAGAACATATAACCATTTCATTCCTTTTGTGGATAAATAATATCCTACTGTGTGTGTATATACATATACATTATATATACATGTAGACGAACACTTGGGCTATTTCTGTCTTTTGCTATTTTGATAGTCTTGCTATGAACATGTGTGTACAAGTATTTGTTTGAGTATCTGTTTTCAATTCTTTAAGGCATATGCCTAACAGTGAAATTTATGGATTATGTGGGAATTCTGTGTCTAACTTTCTGAGGAGCTGACTAAATATTTTCCACAGCAGCTATGCCATTTTATATTTCCTCCAGCAATGCACAAGGACTCCAATTTATCATATTTTTGCCAATCTTGCTATGTTTTTGTTTTTCTGAATATAGACATCTTAGTGAGTGTGAAGGAGTTTTGATTTACATTTCCCTAACAACAAATGGTGCTGATTATCTTTTCCTGCACTCTTGGCCATTCATATATCTTCTTTGGGAAATTGTCTATTCAAATCTTTTGCTTATATTTTAATTGGATTATTTGTCTTTTGGTTGTTGAATTGTAGGAGTTCTTTATATATTCTGAGTGCTAGACCCTTATTAGCTATATGATTTGCCAATACTTTATCTCATTCTGTTGTGTTTTTTTACTGTGTTGATAACATTTTTGATGCAGAAAAGTTTTTAATTTCAATTAAGTCAAGTTCGTTGCAAGCTTCATTTTGGGGAAGGAGATAGATTTGTGAATTACAGTTTGGAAGAACAATTAGCTTACTTCTTTGAATTATACAGAAACTTTCTGAGATGGCAATAAAAGTCTCTTTAAACTTTCTTATTAATTTTTAACTTTTAAGTTACTGCTAAAGAAAAGAAAATGATTTTGAAATATCAACATTATTCTATTTCAACATTACATTAGTAAAAACATTTAGCTTTAAAAATCCAAGGTTGGCAATTCCAGGACTTTGGAGGCTGAGGCTGGTAGATCGCTTGAGCTCAGGAGTTCGAGACCAGCCTGGGCAACATGGTGAAACCCCATCTCCTCCAAAAAAAATACAAAAATTAGCTGGGTGTGGTGGTGCGTGCCTGTAGTCCCAGCTACTTGGGGGGCTGAGATGACAGGTTACAGTGAGCAAAGATAGTGCTACTATACTTCAGCCTAGGCAGCAGAATGAGATCCTCTCTTAAAACAAACATACAAACATACAACAACAAATTCTAAAAGTTATTGTCTGTCTTCTGATTAAGATGTATTTTTGGTTAGAGTAAGCTATATATTCAAGGCTGCATTCAAATAAACTGGAAGCTGTTAAGTATATAAAACTATATTGAATCTTGTACAATTTAGCCTTTTAACTTCTTTAAAAAGAAGAAAAAATTCACAGTTGATTGCCTCCTGCTGCTTCACAGATATCAGGTTATGTCTTTGTATCGATAATTCATTAATTTCATGGAATGCATAAGTCAATTCAGAGCAAACCTATTGTTAACAATTTATTATTCTGAAGTCAAGCACTCCAGTTTGCATAGGTGTGTGTGTGTGTGTGTGTCTATGTGTATAGCTCTTCCTTTTTCTAAAAGTGTTTATTCTGCCATTACTATGTGTAGGCCATCTCTTACTCCCTATAAATACATAAAAGCTTTTTACTTTTTGTGTTCTCATTGTAATGATAGAAGATAAAAAACAAATTAACAAAATATCTAACCTAGATTAGAAGAAAATAAATTTGGAATATGTTTTAATAGTGTTGAAAAACAACTTTCAAACTAAAGATTAAACTGGTCTCATTTTGAGAGAGAAGCTGTAGACCCCCCAGTTCAAACCACGATTTAGCAAACTTAACAGTGAATTACTTTCAATACACAACTTATTTTTGGCAGAAACTCCTTAATACTGAACTGAAACTCAACGATGTGACATTTTTAGACACAAAGGCAACAGCATTATTTTTGTGTTTCATCCCAGTGACTGGTACTCCTGGACAAGGGAGTGACATGTGCCCACTCAGAACTGAACCATCTTTTGTCAAGCTAGGGAGGAAAGCAGTGGAGTAGCCAGGAGTTCCTCTGGGCAGACGTCATTTCAGTTCTCTAATTTAATAGGGTGCAAATAGATTCTAAAATTAAAAACCCGGTCCTCTGTTTATTTCTTCTGTTTTGGAAGCAGTCAATAAGCTCCACAAAACATGAGCTCTGTGCTGTATTTCCAATGTCAGCTGCCCCTGTGGCCAACTTTTGCTTGCTATGAAAGGATTCCATTGACTTATACCAACCAAAAACACAGGAGACTGACTATCCAGGAACCCCACTTTATTTTCAGTTATGGCTTCTTCTGTTTCCATATTTAAAAACAAAAAGCTTTCTATCCTCTGGTTTTCCAGTTTCACAGGTCTTCAATTTTACTAACAATAGCGTGTCTATATAGTGTTTCAAGCCAAAGGAAGCCCCAACTCCTTATATGAATCTATGTACATACAGACTTTCCCTCTTCTCCTTGCCTTCCCATCCCCCAACCTTATGCATACAAATCACATCATTCCTGAAATATGACCTCTCCAGGGTGGAGTATGTTGGATGCTGAAATAGCATATAACATTGGCTAATATAACTGACTTCATATAGGGCTGCTGAAAGGCCAGCGGGTGAAGGAGAAACAAACATTTTTTTAAAAAGAAAAACAAATTCCAGTTGGAAATAAAACAAGCCAGAGAACTAAAGGGAAATATACATTTTCCAGTTCAGAATTCAGAGGAAAAATTATTAGCTAAGATTTGCAAAAAAACAATGCAGAGAGGAAATCGTCTCATTGATTGATATAAATTACATAAAAAGTGTACCTTTATAATTGTGACAGGCAATATAAAATTTGGAGAAAATATATTTTGTCATGCACTATTTACTGAAAGATTAAGTTGATAGATAGTATGTCCTTCACTTCTAGAGTAGTTGAATTAGATTCTAATTAGATTTCTAAAAATATGAAGGACAGCAATTAGTAAGAGTATAGATAAAAAATCCAACAAAACTTGTTTTAATGGTAACAGTAAATCATACTGGGTTCCTATCTATAACATTGATCTTGGATTCTTGTGATGAAGGCATTAAAATAGATACAGGGCCTGCTGCCAATTTTACAAATAAAAGTTCTTAGACATGGCCTAACATAGAGACATAGACACATAAACACACAAGAGTACACACACACACATACACACACACATATACACACACACACAGAAATGGGTATCCACCAAACACTGTCATTAAAAAGTGACAAAGCCACAATGAGAGATCACTCTTGTATATTTCCATGCTCAACAGTAACAAAGTAAAATGTACCTGCTGCAAAAGGACAAAGGTGGAAATGGAATTTACATTTACCTTCCTTACGTACAACTCCAGTTGCATCCACATGTTTTGTCAAAAGACATCAGTGACTGCTTAGTGTGTATTACACTGAATTAAAACTTTTTGAACCAGCATCTATGGTTCTTTATATTATAAAACACTCAGAAAAAAAATCCTATCCTGTTTGCTAGTTAAACAAATCACATTTCTACTCACTATTCTCACTTTGTCTCATAATTCACTTTTGCATTGGTATCTATTTTATTACAGCTTCAGCTAATACTTTTTAGCATTTTACCACTTAATGGAAAGTCACAAGCCCATGGCACCTTAGTTCTTCACATGTATGCCAGGCCTTACAGGGCATTCAGTTCCATTCCCTTGTATTATAAGTGAGTAAGGTCCAGAGAAACTAAAGCAGTTTTCCAAGTTCATGCAGTAAGTTCTGGCAACAGAATAAGAACTAAACTCAGATTTTCTCTCTATTCTGGGCTTATCGCCATTCATACTTGATATGGCCAGTCATTATTTTCTTGTTTTAGTTTGTTGCAAACCAAAACAACATGAAGATCTAACAAATTCATAGGTAGATACGTTAACATTTATTAAGTATTACCTTGAAAAATATAATGTACACATATGTGTTTTCATATGAACATTTATGTTCTCTGAACTGGATATAAAGAAAAGTTTTGTGTAGTTGATAAATCTAATGGGACTTTTTTCTTCTTCTTTAGACTCTTCTGTATTTTTGACATTTTCTGTCTCTTTTATTAAAAGAACATTAAAATGATTTGTATTTTTTCTATAATATGGGAGAAATAGCTAACAGAAACACGAAATCTTAGTTTGCTGATAAAAAAATAATTTATTTTTAGACATTCTATTTGGTGTGGATCTTTTCAAAATCTCTGTGTTCTTGGCTTTGGGTGGTGTAGGGACCTTAAAGTAAGCCAACAAAAATAGAGGAAATAATCTTTTCCTATCACAAGAGAAACTTCATATGGTGTAGAATTGATTCCCATTGAAGTGGCAAAAACTATGGTTCATAATATGCATGGGATTGTAGCAAACTCCCATTTGAACAGGGCTGAGATTGATAGACATTGGTTCCTAATTTTGTTTAAGGTAGCAGGAGTTCTGAGCTGCAGTATTACTAAAATTACACATTTGATACAGTTCTGACTCCAGGCAAGTCTCTCTGAGTGAACATGGGATCCAAACTCCCAAAAGAGAGTGTATGTAAAAAGACTTGGTTTACTATACACTTTAACATAGATTTATTGCAATAGATAGGGCTCTTTGGGATCCAAGGGATAGAATGCATGTCCTTCTAACTAAAACAAAATACAATACGCATTGGAAACTCAAGTGTGGCACATCTGGGTTTGATGCTTGCATTTGCCTCTCCTGTTGGCTGTGTTCTCTCCTACTTCACAAATGCTCTCCCCACATGGAGGACAAGAGAGTGGCTTGGAAAATTAAGCTTACAGGCTTAGTCTGAGATCTAAAAGGAAGAAAGAGCCTTTCTCATCCTGCATCTATATGGCACATTTCAAGAAAAGGTTCTGATCAGCTAAACTGAGTTATGTGTTCAATTCTTTAACTGACTTCTATTCACGAATTGAGACACATGGCTATGGTTCAGGGAATGCATCCCAGGATCACATGGAATGAAGGAAGGACAGTTCTGCTCTAGAAAGGGGGAGTGCTAGGCAGAGTGGAGAGAGTTGTTCACTATAATCCTTTGCATTCTTAAAGACTCAGTTTAAAATCCATATACACTTCATACTTTTTCCTTATGTCTTTAGCCCACCTATTTCTTTCCCCACTGATGTCATCCAACATCGTCAACCAAACGTTTATTGAGCTTCTACTCACTGGCTGGTGATGCCATATACTGGGAAGGCAAAGATGAAAATACATGGCCCTCAATAGCTCACTGCCTGGTTGGGGAAACAGTGATGATACAGTGTGACCCCCTGAGGTTAGACATAATCATAAAGTGCAGTAAAATACCAAGCAAAGCATTGTGGGGTTAGGGAGATGGAGGTGGGGCAGATTGGGGCATGCTTCCCATAGGAGCTTATGTGTAAAATGGATCTTGGAAGACAAATACAAATAAGCCAAGCAAAGATGGTGAGAAAGAATATTCTTGTATCGTCTAAAATTACAGACCATCTTGTATTTCTTGCTGCATATTTTGGGCTTCTCTCTTCCATTATGATCATAAGTTTCTTAATACTGATCATGTCTTAATTCTTCTATACTGTTGACAATGCTTACACAATACTAACCACCTTATTGACTCTTGCTGTCTAATAAGTTTCATGTTGGCAGTTATTCATTTTATCACTGGCCATCTGGAACATTTTTCCCCTTAGGAAAATAATCTAATCATCAATAGTAATGGAATGGCTTATGAAACAGGGTGTCAGTTTTCCTGGAGAGTTTTTCAGATTTCACCAACTTTTCACTTTTTTCACCCAAGGATTCTTAATACTACTCTAGTGGTGCCATTTCAGCCAATTTAAGAATCTACAGTCATTCATACATGATACCTCCAAAGCTATGCCTCTTCTAAACCACCCCTTAAACTGGAAAATATAATTTGACTGTTGCCAACTTCTTTGGTCAAACTTTTGTTCAGAAAAATATATTAACTTAGGAAAATAGTCTCATGTAGTTATGCTATGCCAGCAAAAATACTACCATGTCCAGAAAATACACTCGTGGGTGGCTTGATTTGCCTAGAACACATAATTAATTTTTTTCTCCCTCCCTGAATGGCATTTTCACATTCACTGATTGGTTGCTGGTTATATATGTGCCTCCAAAGCCAGTAATCTTCAATTTACTTCACATGCAACACTTAGAAGCCAGAAAAACAATACTAAAAACAATACTGACTTTGAGTGAAAGCAGGGTCAATTATTTTGCTCTGAACCTGTTTCTCTACCTACATATGATATGAGTGGTCTTAAATATATGCATCCATAGGCTATCCAGAATATTTGTTAATATATTGGATGTTAGTAGTATTTTTATATTTAAATATATCAATCAACTCAACACCACAAGTGGTTGGGAGAATACATATATGTTCTTTGTGAGTGTAAGGTAATCCTCACTTTTTGGGGGGATTTTTGGATATGAGAACGGAATGAGGAATACTGACATGCCATCTCTGGAAACAATCTGGCAATGTTTGAATTTTCCAGGCCTGCTTTATTACCAATTCCACTTCTAGTCCTGTGAAATTTGTTTTATGTATTTAGTTTTCATACAAAGAAATATGGACACAGTCATATAGTCATTGACTCCAAGAAGTCAGTGGGAGGAAATCTTTCTTCTAAATCCTCATTTAGTTCAGTTGCATTAGAGATTGCTTTGGAAATGTTAAACAGGATTTCTTTTAAACTTACATATTTCTCTTCTTTGGAGCAAGTAGGTGGTCCAGTGTTATTTAGTTGGCTGGAGTGTAGGGATAGAGTGACATTGACCTTTTAGGTATGAGCACAAGCTGAAAATACAAGTGGGTGTGTCCTTAATAAGAAAATGTGTAGTCTACATGACTCTGGAATCCAAAACAGGACAACCAAAGAGACAAGTTCTGAAGCAAGGGACAGCCTCTGGTTCAGGACAGAACAGTTTGAAATGCTCTGGACAGACAGGCTGTTTTTTTTAGGTTGCCTGGGAACCTAAGGGTGCATCTCTGGGGTGCATCTCTGAATCGGGAGGATGTTATTAACACTTTAGTAGTACAGAACTTGTTTCATGAATTGAGTGAGGTCATATTTCTTCAGATTGGTGAATTCTTATACGCTTCCGCATCATTCTCAAGACAGGAAGCCTGTTACCACAACTGCTGCTCTGGGCCATGCCCTTCCTAGTGGGATAGGCAATATGCTAGCAACAGAATCAGAGAATGTTTTACAGAGATTTCCTCAGCTCCATCTTCCAGAAAGGCGACTAGCATTCAGAGGAAAGAGTATGGTCTGAGGAGGCTAAGAGCAAGACAAAGAGTTAAAATATCTAGTTGATTTTCTTGAATAGAAGCTTCGGAAGAAAGAAAACGGTGGGTGAATGGCCTCCATCACAACAAAAACACCTGGGGGTGTCATTCCCCTCTTCTCATTGGTTGAATTACACATGTAATGCAAAGAAAGTCAGGTGGTACCTTCCACCTACATGTCTTCCTATGGGTCTTATGCCATCAAATATGCTTATTATGTGGCATTTGCCCCACCCCCCACTAATTTTCCAAAAATAATTCTGAGTGACCTACATTTTCCTTGGGTTTTGACTAGCTGCCAATGTTTTAGGGCTCATGGAGAAGTAGCATAGAGTAGAAGCTATTAGTGCTATTAAGCACGATGTTTTGATGGAGAAGGCAAATAAGACAAGGCTAGAAATGTGAAAAGGTTTTTCCACTCATAGGAAAGATGTTCTTTTAGCACAATGATGGAGTTCTCTGTTTCGACTTCTTTTTGTGGATGGTGAGCAGTAGAAACTGGACATAGATTTGAAGGATATAAAGTTTTTCCAAATACAGGAATCTATCAGGATCTGTGGCTGGGGGATTAATGAATTTAGGAGTGGTTACTGTCCCAAATAGAGACTGTTTGAGTTCATAGCAGTCATCTCAGAAAGAGTGGCTGATGAATCTCCACTTAAGTTTGTGACTTGGCTTGAAGCTTGGAAAGAAAATGTGACTACTTTGGGAGCATACAGGCACTGAGCTCTTGGAACCAATTTAATTGCAACCTTCCTCACACACAAATATATAACTGTTCTTCAAAAATAAATACTTCTTGAATTCTATCAAAATTAAATAGAAATCTAGACATTTTAATCTAAACCCTATGTTTGTTCCAACACTGAATCTGGAGTCTCAAAAAATGATTTTAATCACTCTTTTTATTCATCTCTTATATTGACTTGCCTATGAAGCTGTTTGTAAATTGCCCTAATTCCCTCTTGTTATCTCACAACAGAGTGTGATGTCAGCAAACAATGCTGGGCTTATTTTTTAGTATATTGGCCCCAAGATAAAGAGAGCCCTGCCTGCTATTTCTAATAGAAAAATTCTCAAGGGATCAAGAGTTGGGTAGACTTCTAGTCAATGACCATATCTGATCTGGGTGATATGGTAACTAGGCCATTCCTATGGATGCTGGGAGATGGAAGACATGTTACTGTGACTGACAGCTCCATCTAAACCTCATGGAGTGTGGAAGCAGTTTTCCAAAAGAAAGATCGTATTTTTTCTAATAGAAGCAGAATAATGGGACATCTTGGGTGAATACAACAAAAGTCCACTTTCTTTCTAGTCCACTTCACATGGGTTATCTCTTAAAATTGGGAAATTTATACTTAGAATAAAGTAAAGGCTTTTACGTGTTCTCTTTATGCAAAATTCTAATATAAGCAAATTTACTGCTGTTTATTTCATCACAGCCATTATACAGAATTGTTAATTAGTACTTTTCAAGGCAATTTAAAGTGGACTAGAAAGAAAGCAGATAAACTCAAAATTGAGCAAAAATTACAGGAAGATGAAAAAAGTTAAGGAAAATGAGGGAAAGTAAACTAAGGCTTTGCATTCTTACCATATTAAGGCTCAAAAGTTGGTACATCAAACGGTACAGTGAAAGAGATAGAAACAGGAAATGAAGCCTAGCGGACAGCAATATGATTGCAGGAGAAAAGAGTCAACAACTCTGAGATCAGAGTCGCCCTAGCTCAAGCCCAGATTATCTTTCAATGTGTTAATGGAAATAGTGTTCTAGTCCCCTTGTCTTTAGTTTGTCCTTCTTCCAATAAACTTGTCACTCTTACCATCGCCATCTCTCAAATACAAATTTATAATCGTTATAGCACCTCAAAAGGATGCAGAATGTAAATATTAACCATAAAGAGAAATATCAAACTGGTTTGAGCTATAGACTGACTTTGAGTGGCAGAGGAGTGACGTAACATCTCTAAAGACAGGTAGAACATGATATTGAGATGATGGGAGTGAGACAAGTTTTTCTAAGGCAAGTAGGTGGCATTGGGCAGGCCCACAGAGGTCAGTATGCCCCAACAATGAAATAGATAAAGATACCAATTGGAAATATTGAAATGAATATATCAATCGAAAAAGTGTGTAAGCAAGTATTGGGTATTATAGCATTATGGCAAAGTATACGTTATGTCATTAATATCTGAAGCAGTGTTCATAATCCATAAAGTTTCATGGAGAGACCTGGAGAAGCTCATAAAAAGTGGTACATGGAATTTAATGTATGTGTGCTCCAGAACTTTTACCAGTTTTTTAATGATGTATATAACACCCCATGGAAATGTTCACACTGAAAACAAATTTCTTGTTCTATTTGTTCTTAATGTATAGAATTACTTTGATTAAAATATGAAAATATAAAATATGTTTTTAAGAAGAGCCATTCAAATTACAGACATAGTACTTGTCCAATGTTTATACATAATTTATACTTTTAGCTTAGATTGAATTTTTGAAATTTCATATTTCAGTTTGAGTGACAATAACAATTTGGTACTATGTTTTTTCTACTTTGTATTTTATTTTAGATCTGTAATTTTGACTCGTTTGGAAAAAATAAATATTTTTATACAATGCATAATTCATCATTCTATTTGGAAGCTTTTATATTTAAATTTTTTCTTTCACATGCCTTAAAAACATTCTAGAAGACATACTTTTTCTTATGATAATAAGATAGTGCAGCAAAATCTGCAGGTTTTTAACCTTAAATTTGTTCCCACTGCTAGATGCTTTTTAATGGCAGAAATAATAAATTCATCTTTGTGCTTTCATACTCCAGTGGCTTGCACAATGGTTGGTATGTCGTAGCTGTTTCAGTAAGTATTTGTTGAACTGCACTGAAATGAATCAAGTTGTAAATATTTTCTGGTCACATGTGTAAAATTAAGTAATATACAATTTTTCTTGGCTGAGTTTAGGAGCTATTCTGACACTAATAATTAAACATTTGCCTTTGGACCAAATTTTGAAATTTGAGTTGAGATCACTAACCGCATATAACCTGTTTCTTTCTGGAATAGATGAAGAAAAATTTTAACTTCTTGTGAATTTATTTTTGGAAAAGAAATGTGCATATAATAAATATAGAGAAAGTAGTATTTTATGCATTTTTTAAAATATATATTTTGTTGCACTTTAGGTTTTGGGGTACATGTGAAGAACATGCAGGATTGTTGCATATGTACATACATGGCAATATGGTTTTCTGCCTTCCTCCCCATCACCTATATCTGGTATTTCTCCCCATGTTATTCCTCCCCAACTCCTCACCCCCCACTGCTGACCTTCCCGTAGTTCCACCTCACAGACCTCAGTGTGTGATGCTCCCCTCCCTGTATCCATGTGTTCTCACTGTTCAACACCCGCCTGTGACAATTCCTAGTTAAAATGTTGGATATTTAAAAAACTGCCAGAATTTAATCACCCTAATGCAACATCATGAGCCACTATATGGAAAACATGAATTCTTAAAATTAAAATGCTGTACTTGACAATAGATTAAAGATTATTCTATAGACTTGACCCTAATGAGAGTAAAACACACCTCCAGAGCATCCAATCTCATTTGTTTGAATTCCATATTCAATAAGTAACCCTAGGTTTACTTATTTTGTATCTTAGGCACTTAGCTGGTGCTTGAAAGGGCTATCATTATTACAGAAATCAATGTCCCAATGGTTAGTATGATGTTTTCATCGGTTTACTATTAAAATATTATACATAGAAATCTGATCATCTGTGTTGTATAATTTGGAAAAAAAGAAATCCATAAAACTGAAGATCAGGTCCTAGACCAGAATTAATCCCCCTGACACAAAATTACTAGGAGAAACAGAATTTGTAGACACTAATATCCTTTCTTAATATTTCTGAGTTACATTGCTTTTCTTATAGGATGATTTCTACCTAAATTTGAAAGTTGAAAAAGATGAGTTCTTTGTGATGAATCATTCTTCTCTAGTTGTCTCTATACTTACGTTGCTGAATTTTGGAATGAGGCTTTCTGTTGTGAGCTATTCAAAAGTTAATATTAAAATACTAGGCTATATTGTCAATGAAACATTTTCATTTCTTCATAGCTCAACTTTGGTAGGTTATATATATTGAGGAATTTACCCAATTCTCAAACCAATAATGAGTAAAGAGATCACAGCCATAATAAAACGGGTGGAAGGGAGGATGAAGGAAAAAAATATATAAATGTATTTATTACCACTAAACTATACACTTAAAACAGTAAAGATGATAAATTATGTATGTGTATTTTATCTTAATAAAAAATAAAAACATTTTTAGATGAAAAATTTAATCACAGCCTTTAAAAGAGCACTTAGGTCTTTAACTTGTCTATTCAGAACATAAACAGTCAAACAATCTAAGCCAAGTGCTTATCCAATTCAATCACTGAACTTAATATACCTCATGCATAAAAAAAATCCATTTGTTTACATGGGGAAAAGAGTAGAGCGATCTCATACAAAATTATAGAATGGAAACCTTGTAATAGCCTCAGCTTTATACCCCAGCATCTTGGCATGAGGTCAGCTTTGCTTATTATGATTGGCTCAGGCTGTACACTAGCAAGTTAGCCTAGTGAGATTAAAGTAAATCTAGCTGTTTACATCATTAAATTTTGAATGATGGCATATTTTAATTTTTTTCTGCCAACTTTACCTCTGATAAATAATTCTCAAGATCAATTTTTCAGCTATGACAATCAGGAATAAATCCAGAGAAACTAATCCCATATTATTTATTTTATACCACATTCTCAAGCTCTCCTAGGGGGACTCTGAGTTATTAGTGTGTATTGAAAGCAAAAGCAGAATACAGTAGGTTTCCAGTGAGTGCTGAGTTCACTCCAAAAGCTTATATAAATGTTCTCATTTGGTTGCAGCTCTACCGCTCTGTTAGAAAACTTTTTATTTCATTCCAAGACAACCTTTCCAAAGGCTGGCATATCTATTCCCAGTTTAAGGCCTTCAGGTCAATTTTACATCTTTAAAAACATAATTAAAAATATAAAAAGAAGCCCCACATCCTAGAAAAATCATTAGTTAAGACAATCAGTTCTGTAGCAACTATGAATTGGATTGGTATCCCAAGGTGAGTTTCACAAAAAGAACTGAAAATGGCCTAAAAGTCACAAATCTGACTGGAAGAATTACCGGTTTTAAAATCCAATAAATGGAAGTTTGAATCCTAGCCCTCGAACTTCTTGGCTGTGTAATTTTGGGCAAATTACTGATTCTCCACAAGCCTCAGTTTCCTCTTCCCAATGTTGTCTGACTATAAGTAAAAAGAGTATGAAATTACCTAATAGGGAACATGGAATGGTCTAAATATTTTATTTTGTTTATCATCTGTCCTTCACCATGATAATGTGATTTACTTGGGTAAAATCCTTGTCTTTCTGGTTAAATGCTGCAACAGAGTGCTACACATATTCTGCCACAGAGAAATTCTTGGTAAGTATTTATTGAACAGAGCAAGTTTCAGTTTCTTCTTTGATAAAATGAAGGAACTAATTTGTTCACATGTTCTCATTTAAAGCTACATTATACTTTTCTGTTCCTGTTATGAGCCATTTAAGTTGTTTCCAAAATTTTAGAATGTGTATATGTGTGTACGTGTTCATATTTTGTGGCATAAACTTTTAAATTATGTTTCACATGTTTACATAAATGTAAATTATTTTATACAGAATTATAACATCGACATGAATAAATATTTCAGGGCTTCTACTACATGAAACAAAATGTATTTTCAAAAAATATTTTATCAATTTGTGACCTCAATATATAAATAACTGTTTAGAGACATGCTCATTAAAAAAATGAATATTCTTATGTTTTGAATTTTTCTACATTTAAAGACAAATTCACTTTCCATAGCTATCTTTGATTACATGAGATAACTGTGCAATGTTACTAAGCAGTTTCTGAACTACTCATGAGTTGTGACTACTTGGAATTGGAGGGGTTTTATCCAATCTGTGCTCAGTAAGCAGGTCCTGAATGGGAGAAGGGAGTAGTATACACCCAGCATTGAAGTCCTACGTAAGCAACTTTAAAACACTGGATTTTTACACATAACCATCTTCAGTTAGACATAGTGGCTGTTTTCCAAGCAGACCCATCAGAAAATACACACACACACACACACAAACACAAACACACAAATTTCTCATGAAAATGGAGTATGACAAGTCCTGTACTAGGAATGTGAACAACATGCTATAGGGCAAAGGAGAAGCCTAAGAACATGGGTTTGTGATCTTTGATCTGGATCTTGAAATAAGGTCACAGTGATAAAGATATTCATAGTAAAGGAAAGGACTTCCTTGAAAGATAAAACAAAGCCATCAGATTAGGGACAATTTATGAAAGATTTAACTGTTAGAGGACATGCATAATTTATATTTTGTGAACAATGGATAACCATCAAAGTTATTTCATTGCTATGTAGACTTAATCATCTATGGTTTTCCAAATCTAGTACCGGCAATAGTATATAAAAAGATGAAGGGCAAATCGTTGCTAAGAAAGAGTGCCTGATTGTGCAGATGAAATACAGTGAGCAGATTTAAGCAGGCTAACTAAAGTGAGTGTCTTTTCTCTCTTAAAACAACCCTTCCTTGCCCCATATCCTCATGCACCTATGCTCTGTCTGCCTCTTTTTCATAGCCAAACTTCTTGGAAGTTTTGCTTTCATGCCCTGTTTTTATCTCTTCATTTCTTTCTCATTATTTAATTTATTCCAATTCTCATCAGTCTACCAAAAAAAAAAAAAAAAACACCAAATTTATATGCTCCAAAGTGAATTTATGTCTTCCTCCCTCTTTTCCCAGCAAATCTGGTCTTGTATCATGGGCTCCCTCAGTTCACATACCACCAGCCATCCAGGGACATGTGCTTTACTCAGAAGTCCACAAGCCTCTCTTTGCACTTCCTTCTCCCTCAGAAGTTACGTAAAATCTCTGATTTACCCTTAAGCCAATTTGACCTTCTACATACTTTCATACTGGGCCATTTCGTTTTACTTCCACATCATGCTTAGCTGGCCTATGGTTGTTAGGTTCTGCAGTAGATGTTTCTATGAATTTCTCGCATCCCTTTTCTCACTCAGTGACATGCCAAGCACCTTACTTTCAAAAGCATTCAAAGTCCTAAGTGCCAGAGTTTGCAAAACAATTTTCTCTCTAAGAGATTAGACAAGACTAAGCCTATTGAAATTAGAGAAAAGGGGAAATGGTGATAGGAAAAGGGAGGCTGGTAGAAAGAACATGGGAATTCTCAACATGGAAAAGAGAATCTTTCTAAGAGTAAATGAATGAGTTGACTGACCTACAATGTGATGCTACCAATTGCCCATCACCTGTGAGTATTTCATCCTGGCTACTTGAAAGTACACTGAACAGGTGGACTTAGTTTTGCAAAGCCATGGAAGGTTTTTAAGTAGAGGGGACAAGATCAGAGGATTGAAAAAAAAAAAAGAGATGAGATGTGTGAATAGATTAAAAGCAGGGAGACCCTATAAGGTGTATTTGCAGTAGTCTAGGCAAAATAGACACAAGTTTGAATCAAAAGCAGAAATGTAGAAAACGGAGTGGAACTTATGGAAAACATATTTGTTGTAAATTTGGTAGATTTTTTTCACTAAATTTTAATATAATCTCTAAAATGAGTATACAGTATTTATAAAACACCTTTTGTCGAGTCACTCAGAAGAATTAACTTTGTCTCTTTTATTTCTCTGAAAAATTATCAGTTGCCAGCATTTTAAGTTGTTTTAGAAACTTTTCTAAAATGAACCAAAAACTTTGTATTTAGCCTGAACAAAAATGCAGTCATGATTAATTGATACGGACTCAGGGGATCTATTGGCAATTTTATTGTTTATGAATGTCATTTGATTATTAAAATTGCTATTGCTGTTGATATACATATATATATTTAAAATGCTAAACTGTGCTAGAAATGAAAAATAATGTAACAGTTGATTCCATACAATGCATTACAGGAAAAATAATGAAAATTAAAATATTGTTTAGTCTGCTCATATCATTTTATCATATTATTCACCCCTGTGTTCGTTAAAACACATTCTTCACTTTTAATTATGCCATATCTTGTAGCTATAGTTTTATTCATGTGACAATATAAAACAGAGGTTACTGGAGTTGACTAACTACCTTTAATCTGCGAGATTATTTATAAGAAACACGCAAATATTTCATCCTTATATCACATTGCTATAAAGTAGATGATATCCTGAATTTATACCTGAAACAGAGTATAGAAAATGTATCATTTAAGTTTTCCATCACAACCATTGTATTTTCTTTTTTTAATAGCTAAAATTACCTGTTTGTGGGACAATAATATATTCCCTTTTTTTTCTTCAATTTTTATTGTAAGTTCTGGGTACGTGTACAGAATGTGCAGGTTTGTTACATAGGTAAATGTGTGCTAAGTTGGATTACTGTACAGATCTACCCATTACCCCAGTATTAAGCCCAGCATTCATTAGCCAGTCTTCCTGATGCTCTCCCTCCCCACATCCCCCTTGACAGGCTACAGTGTGTGTTGTTCTCCTCCATGTGTCCATGTGTTCTAATTATTCAGCTCCTACTTATAAGTAAGAATATACAGTATTTGGTTTTCTGTTCCTGTGTTAGTTTACTGAGGATAACGGCTTCCAACTCCATCTATATCCCTACAAAGGACATGATTTCATTCCGTTTTTGTGGCTGCATAGTATTCTATGGTGTATATTTACCACATTTTCTTTATCCAGCCTATCACTGATGGACATTTGGTGTGATTCCATGTCTTTGCTATTGTGAATAGTGCTGCAGTGAACAAAAGAGTGCATGTATCTTACAGTAGGATGATTTATATTCCCTTGGGTATATGCCCAGTAATGAGATTGCTGGGTCAAATGGTATTTCTGCCTCTACATCTTTGAGGAATCACCACACTGTCTTCCACAATGGTTGAACTAATTTACATTATCACAAAGTGTAAAAGTATTCCTTCTTCTCCACAACCTCACCAGCATCTGTTGTTTTTTGACTTTTTAATCACCATTCTGACTGGTGTGAGATGGTATCTCACTGACGTTTTGATTTGCATTTCTCTAATGATCAGTGAGACTGAGCTTTTTTCCATTTGTTTATTGGCCACACATGATGTTTTCTTTTGAGAACTGTCTGTTCATGTCTTTGCCCACTTTTTAATGGGATTGTTTTTTTTTTCTTGTAAATTTGTTTAAGTTCCTTGTAGACTCTGGATATTAGATCTTTGACAGATGGATAGATGACAAAATTTTTCTCCTGTAGGGTGTCTGTTCACTGTGATAATAGTTTCTGTTGCTGTGCAGAAGTTCTTTAGTTTAGTTAAATCCCATTTGTCAATTTTTGCTTTTATTGCTATTGCTTTTGACATTTTTGTCACAAAATCATTGCTCCTGCCTATGTCCTGAATGGTACTGCCTAGATTTCTTGCAGGGTTTTTGTAATTTCAGGGTTTGCATCCAAGTCTTTAATCTATCTTGAGTTAATTTTTGTATAAGCTGTAAGAAAGGGGTCCAGTTTCAATTTTCTGCATATGGCTAGCCAGTTCTCAAGCACCGTTTATTAAAGGAATCCTTCCCCATTGCTTGTTTTTGTCAAGTTTATTGAAGATCAGATAGTTATAGGTGTGCAGTCTCATTTCTGAGTTCTCTCTTCTGTTCCAATGGTCTATGTGTCTGTTTATGTACTTGTACAATGCTATTTTAGTTACTGTAGCCCTGTAGTATGGTTTGAAGTTGGGTAGTGAATGCCTCCAGCTTTGTTCTTTTTGCTTACAATTGTCTTGGCTATTTGGGCATTTTTTTGGTTCCATATGAATTTTAAATCGTTTCTTCTAATTCTGTGAAGAATGTCAATGGTAGTTTAAAGGGAATGGTACTTAATCTATAAACTACTTTTGGCAGTATGGTCATTTTCACAATGTTGATTCTTTCTATCCATGAGCATGGATTTTTCCATTGTTTTGCATCCTCTCTGATTTTCTTGAGCAGTGGTTTGTCGTTCTCTTTGAAGAGGTCTTTTACTTTTCTTGTTAACTCTATTCCTTTGTAGCAATTGTGAATGGGAATTCATTCACAATTTGGCTCTCTGCTTACCTGTTTTGGATAAGCATTATATTTTCTAACAAATTACAGCTTACCTTGAGAACTCAATTATTTTCTCCTTTGATTTTGACAAAAAAACTTTCAAAATCCCATAAATATGTAATTTATAAAATTGATATAAGGAGTCACATGAAATACTTGTTTAGATATTATCATTCATATCATACAAATAACTTTTAATAAAATTCCTTAAAGTTTTATATTCAAAACACTTATCATTTTGTCCTGCTCTTTCTCTATATATTGTCAGAGTAGATTTTATATATTTAATTGCCTAGGTAGTTAAATGTAAATAATTAATAAGGAGTACATTTGAATAACTTATCATTTTGGGAGGAAATAATTTTAAGCAAGTTTTCCGTATATGACTATACACATAAAAGTAGGCTACATGCTGCTGTGCAAAAACATATTTTGGTAGCTTCTCAGGTGGCCACACAGGTTGATCTGTCTTAAATGATTGGAAAGCCTTCTTGTTTTGCACTGATCTACCGTGGTTTGGGCCAATAAGCTAATTAGTAATACTGAAAAATTGAATAAACTTTGTAATTTATCACCTAACCTGATTTAGAGTTTTCATTGCTCCTTAGTTTCTCTCTTGAGAGGGTGCCTTTCCTTTTGCTGATATCCAGGTTCCTTACTTTCAAAAATATGTGGATAAAGACTTTCCTGTACTGCTTTTCAAATAAGGATTCTCATGAGCCTCATGCCAAGTCCTCACAGGCATCTTTATAGTACAGGAAATGCGAGTGAATGGAGAGGCTAAAGAAATTTCTCAAGAACATTCAACAGGTTTGAGTCAGAGCCAGGAATAGTAAACAAGTCTTTTCATTCCAAGTCTTTGGCACAATTGCCAGATTTAGTCTCTCTCTGATGGTGAGAGAATGAGTCATCCTGGAATCATTCATTAATCTTCCTAATTTAGTTAATATTGCTGCTTAAGAAAGTAAGTGTATAGCAATGGACTTTAAATAGAAAATACAGTCCAGAGCAGAAGGTCCTATTAAACTTCAATTTAATTCTTAACCCTCCCTCATAGGAACAATAGGTGAAGAATTACATCAAGTACATTTTGGAATGGTTCAAGAAAGATGGCAGTAGAAATTAGTGCATTAGTATCATTACTTAACTCAACAGGTATTTCTGAATTATTTATCCTGCTTCAGGAACTGCATCAAAGCTGTAAACATGGTTTAGACATTGTCTCTACCTTTGAGGAGTTGACAGTCTAGCAGGATAGACAAACATATAAACACATTAGTGTCAACAAAGTTTGTGAAATATTATTGCAGAGCATTATAGAAGCTCAAAAAGGGGCTCAGAATTTGAACTAAGATCACAAAATGCTGTCTTAGGGAAAGAAGGTTCTCTTAGGGAAAGATTGAACTTTGAGAAAGAAAAAGTCAGAAGAAAATTACAAGCAAAAGGAATATTTGAGAATGCAAAGTGATGTGAATTGCAAATATCGTGCAATGAATTATAATTGAGTAATTTTATAATTCAGCAATCTGAGTATGTAGAGAAAAAGAGTTGTGAGAGCTGAAAGCAGAGGGAGTAAGAGAGTGCTAAAGACACTCTATGATTTAAAGATTTTGCTAAAGTCCTTTTAGGAATGGGAGCCAAAGAGGGTTTTAAGCTGTTAGCTGTTATGTGATATGATTTGCTTGTTAGATAGATTGTGTTTGTTGCAGGGTGAAGGATGAGCTTAAAGAGGGCAAAATTAAGTGACTAATGTAATAATTCAGAAAGAGTTGATGAAATTGTGAAGAGATATAATCATAAGAATGTGGAGACTGTTGGGCTATGAGCTGTGAGGAAAAAGTTTCTGGCTTTAATAACTGCATAGACTAACATACTCCTAATAGAATTCAAGAATATAAAAAAAAACCTGTTGGGAAAGATGAAAATTAAACATGCATTTTAGGGATACACCAGTGATGATATTCTTATTTTATTTTACTATTTTTTAACTTTTATTTTAAGTTCAGGGGTACACGTGCAGATTTGTTATAAAGGCAAACTTGTGTCTTAGGGGTTTGTTGTACACATTATTTTGTCACCCAGGGATTCAGTCTAGTGGCCACTGGTTGGTTTTCCTGATCTCTCTCCCTCCTCCCAGTCTCCACCCTCTGGAAGGCCTTTATGTCTGTTGTTCCCCTCTATGAGTCCATGTGCTCTCATCACTTAGCTCCCATTTATAAGTGAGAACATGCAGTACTTAGTTTTCTTTTCTAGCATAAGTTTGCTAAGGATAATGGCCTCCAGCTCCATCCATGTTCCTGTAAAGAACAGGATTTTTTTTTATGGCTGCATGGTATTCTATGGTGTATATGTACTATATTTTCTTTATTCATTCTACCGTTGATAGGCGTGTAGGTTGACTTCATGTCTTTATTATTGTAAATAGTGCTGCAATGACCATATGTGTACATGTTTCTTTATGATAGAGCGATTTATATTTCTTTGGTTATATACTCAGTAATGAGATTGCTGGGTCAAATGATAGTTCTGTTTTAAGTCTTTGAGGAATTACCACACTGTTTTCCATGGTGGTTGAACTAACTTACACTCCCATCAACAGTGTATAAGCATTCCTTTTTCTCTACCACCTCCCCAGCATCTGTTGTTTTTTGACTTTTTACTAATAGCCACTCTGACTTGCGTGAGATGGTATTTCATTGTGGTTTGGATTTTCATTTCTCTAGTGATCAGGGATGTTGATATGTTTTTTCATAGGCTTGTTGGTCACATGTAGGTCTTCTTTTGAAAAGTGCCTCCTCATGCAGTGATAATATTCTTTAGGCAGCTGAAAATATGACTCTGAGTCTTAGAAAATATGTCTGAACAGAAACATAGATTTCACATTGCTGAGTATACAGATGGCAGTTATAATCTTGAGAATATATGAGATATGACAAGATATTGGACCGCAGAAAAAGAAAAGTGAACTAGGAATGAATCATGAGGTATATATCTGAGATTAAAGTTCACGCAGAAAGGGAAACGTGAAAGAGACAAAGAAGGAATGATGAGAGAAGTGTACAAATTAAAATCACTTAAACAACATAATAATGCTTTATGTTTGCCTAGTAATTAATTTTTTCCTGGAGCATTTTCTTATTAGAAATTTTAAGTATATCTCAAATTGAATATAGGAAGGGTGAAGTGAGTACAACATTCTGATAGATCATTCTTCAAAATTAAGAAATTGATTCTTTCTTCATAATTTCCTTCCAGTTGTTTTCACTTAGGGCAGTCTTACATGATGCTATCACCTTTTTTGTTTTCTACATCATTTCTAAATTGTATTAATCAGTTTTGTTTTCATTTTGTCTACCGATTATTGATCCAAATCACTCTCCTTACTACAATGATTTGCATATTCAACTATGTATTGATCAGCTTCATCTGGATTCCATATACTTTTTCTTCTGGGTGTTCATTTCTGTCAACATCATCTGTCGTTGTCAATGCAGTTATTAAAGTCAGTAACTAAGAAGCCATTCTTGACTTTCTTCTCTCTCAGTCTCCCTATCCAATAAATCACCAAAGCGATCACGCTTTCCTCCCACCTTTCAAGTCTTTCGATTCTTCCATTCCCTCTATTTAGATTAGGACACCGGTTTTTCTTTTATAACCTATTATAACTATTTCCTGATTTGCCACTCTGCTCTCATTTCTTCCCCTTATTTAGTCCAATACTCCAGACGAATTGGAGTTTGTTACTCCCTGTTGCTTAAAACCTTCCATGCTTCTACCTGTTCCCTCAGGATAAATTCTAAAGCTCGTATGGCATATATGATTTTTAAAAACCTGGTCTCTCTAGCTGCTTTAAATTCTTACCTCATCTCTCATCCTACCCTGTGTTCCCACCACATCGAAGCACTTGCAAATCTCTGAACAAATATCTTCACTCCCTTTGCCGATCTTGCCTTACTCTTTTCTCATTTACAACTTCCAACACAAATGCTCTAGTAGTTGACACACAAGTACTTCTTCCAAATTTTCTCTTTCGTAGTACTCACCAACATATCTTCTCATAAAACTATCACAAAGTGTGTTTCCAGGAAGCCCAATCTAAGATACAGTGTTTGTCTTTGCATGTCAGCCTAGAAATTAGATCTTTAGGAAGCCTCCCATAATAAACCAAGACTAAGTGATCCTTCTTAAGACACTTTTAGAGCCTATAAGTAGTCTTATCTAGTATTTATGTATTCTGATTGTTTTGCTTACTCCGCAGTATGCAACTCAAGGACAGATTTTGTCTTTAATTATAGTATTTACGATGTCTAGCACCAAGGCACTGGATAATTTTTTAAAATGAAATAATAGTTTCCCTAAGGGCATTCAAATATTTGGTGACTTAAATCTGCCTAAAATATAGGTCTTCTGAAAATAAATCCCAGTGTATATACCAGCAAACCATGTAACATTAGATACTCAATAATACATGGGATGAAAAGCACTAGAAAGTATTTGTTACATTTTAAAAATATGCTTATCAGGTATTGCTGAATTCTTGAACAATTTCTGAAAAAAAGAATAAAAATACACCTATCAATTAAACATGGAAAAGATTGCACTAGAGACCTCTGTCTTCCAAAAAAACCTTAACAATATTATGATATTAATTAATGACAGAGACAAATCAGAGCTAGCATAAAGACTATTTTATAATCCTAGAACTTTACAGCTATAGTCCCATATGCAAGAAAATTGGACAATAGATTTACTTTCAAAACATATATATTTTCTGGCATAGATGGCATTGTCCCAAATTGAATCTGAACTTGGCTTTAGAATTTCCTTTTACTTCACGTCTACAGTAAGTAAACATACTATTTAACTCAAATTCATTTATCTAAGACCAGGTAGAGTGTCAGTGAGAATGAAAAGTTCAAATTTGCAATCCTATGTTTCCTGTCTATAGGCCAAAAAATTATCCTTATATAAAAAAGTTTTATTAGTTTCACTGAATAAAAAATAAAAACAAAAAGATACAAAAAGAAACTGTATACAAAATTTAAAATACTCTAATAGAAATGAGGAATGTTTAAGAGGAATGTGCTGAAAATAATGTAGTAACATAATCTGGAGAAAGGCTAAAGTGATTTCAGTTAAAAATAGAATCATTTGCAATGAAAAGAACGAGACATGGGGTCTACTTGAGGGTGGAGGGTGGGAGGAGGGGGAGGAGCAGAAAAAATAACCATTGAGTACTAGGCTTAGTACTTGGATACTGAAATAATCTGTATAACAAACCCCCATGACATGAGTTTACCTATATAATAAACCTTCATGTGTACCTCTGAAGCCAGAATAAAAGATTAAACAGTCATTATTTTCAGTTATTGTTTTATATAAAGTTCTCTCCATTCAAAATTTTTCTTTTTGAGAATTTTTATGCATATATGGTATTGCCTAAAAATGCCAGCATTAAGATGATTTTAAATATATGTATACATATAAGAATCATGTTTTTGTTTCACTTTTAACTATAGTTCCCATTTTTGTAGGCTGTTACTATTTGCAGCTCTATTTATTTCCTCATTCTCTTATTTTAACATGCTGATTGGTTCTTCTAGTGTTTCTCTGAAACAGAAGTTCAGTTCTGTGATTGAAATTATCCTGAACATAAGAACCATGTTCATAGGTTTGGCATTCTGACATATGAAACTTACATATACCAATTTCATTCATTGTTTTCCACCCACAGCAAGCTGTTTAAATTATCTTTAGGGTGTTCAACAAGTAGGTTGAGAAACATGTGATGATAACAATAACTTCTTCCTTGATGACTTAATGTAATTATTAACAAAAATGCTGAATATATCATCTATGGTAGTTTGGTTTACAGATGTTGTTAGAAGTATGAACCTTAGATTAGTCTGAAGCTTTATTATGTGTTGCCATCTGTCTTATTGCCCTGTGTCTAAGGACATGTTCATCTCATTTCCATTATTTTCCTGCTTCCCTTCTATCAGTTTTTGGTAATATTATGACTTTTTTTGGTAACATGGTTTCAAGTATATATAACTGAACTGTAATTTATTTTTTAAAGTTGTTCTGTTTGTATTTGCCTTGGTGTTTGGATTAATTTATTTGGATATGTCCAGTAGTTGCTTAAATTATAGTTGTTCAAATAATATGTGAAATAGTCCATTAGTAGGCAGCATCATGAAGAAAAAGGTTGAAATGTTAACATAGTTGAGATATAAGAAACTTTCCAATGCTTGTGATGAATTATAACTAAAATTAAACCTAATGTCCAATGATGGTCCAATAATGTGGCTAGGGAGTAGTTCTCAATTGAGAAGTTGTTTGAGATGCAAATTCTTACGACCATCTCACACTGACTGAATCAGAAACTGGAGCTGAGCCTAGTAACCTGTGTTTTAATTAGTCCTCCAGGTGATTTAGATGCACACTAAAGCTTGAGAATTACTGTATTACATTATTCCTCATTATAAATCTATGGAGATCTTGAAAGACCTACATCAGAATGAAAGACAATTAATTCATTTAGACTTATTCTAATGCCATACTGTTATGCTCACACTGAAAGTTACCCAAATATCTTTCTGTATTTATATTTTATACATCTAATTAATAGTGAGCTATTTTTATGAGTGTTAGCTATTTTTCATGATAAATACAGTTTTTTGTCTTGCTGGATTGATCCTTTCATCATTATATACTGTACCTCTTTGTCTCTAATAATTTTCTTTGCTATGAAGTCTACTTTATCTGATATCAGTTAATGCTTCTTTTTGTTTTAATTAATACTTGCTTGGTCAATCTTTTTCCACCCATTTACTTTCACCCCACCTATCTAACTATTGTTATATTTGAAGTGAGTTTCTTGTTGATAGCATATTTTGGATCATTTTCTTTAATGCATTCCAGCAAGTTTTGTTTTTAAACTGGTGTAGATGAATTCAACTTAAGAAAATTGTTGAAATTGTTGATTTAAGGCATAAGTCTGCCATTTTATTTGAATATATCTCCTTGTAAAGTTTTCTTATGGGTTGCTCTAGGTATTACAATACACAATCTATTGGTATCGACATTTTGCCACTTTGAATAAAGGGTAGAAGTCTTGCTTTCATTTAGGCCTTTTTACATTTCCCACTTATAAATATAATTGTCTGAGGCATTTCTTCTACATTCTTTCAGTACCACATTATGTTGTGTTATAATTTTTGTTTCAACGATCAAGTATTATTTTAAAAACTCCTGAGAGGTAAGATAGTCTGTTTTATTTACTCCGATGTTTGCCATATCTTTCTGAAGTTTCAGGCCTTTTGTTAACATTTCCTTTCTGTTCAGAGAACTTCTAGAAGTGTAGATTTTCCAGCAACAAATTACCTTGGGCCTTTTATGGGGGTGGGAACCTTTCTTTGAAAACAATTTGATGGGGGAAATTAGAAGTACGGTTTAATGTTGATTCAACAGCATTCAAAAATATTAAATTGATCTGAGATGAAGGATTTCAAAGCCAGATTTGAAAGGCATCTGAAGCCAGAGTACCTGGTTTCTAAATCTAGCTCCACCATTTATTAGCTATGTGACCCTAAGCCTGTTTTTTTTTTTTTTTTTTTTTTTTTTTTTATCTCTAACGTGCCTCTTTTCTTATCTCTAATGGCTACTAATTGTACCTACCTCAGAAGGACTAAGTTAATACTTGTATATAGATAAAGGGCTAGCATGTATGAGAAATAAAGGTCAGCCATTATTGTTACTAGGGATTATGAAGATAGATAAATGATACCACACTAGGATTATTCAACTCCTTCTGTTTTGACTTTAGTTTGGCATATAAATTTGCTTTAAATCTAGAAGTAACAAATTATGATACTGTATTAAGCATACGAAAACATGTTTCAATATAGTAGAAAACAATTATTGCTGAGAGTTTTGCTTTAATTCTCATTCACTCCTCAATAGAACTTTGGTAATTTCTTTAACTTCTCAAGCATGGTCATCTTCAGTAAATGGATATGCTACTTCTCATCTCCTCGGGTTAATGTGAGGATTACATGAGAGAATGCACAGAAGCTGCTTAGCTCAAAGCCTGGCTCTTGGTGACCACCCAACAAATAGAAAGGCTTGTTTTTATTACTCACACATTTATTTCTCACACATGCCAGCCCTTCATCTTGGATGTCATATATGCTTAAGCAACAGTCCTATGTGACATCCTACTTTAAGACTCTTACTATTCTTAATGTTTTTAAAATTTTAAAATTAATATTATTTTATTTGGCAAATCCTAATTGTATTACATTTATAGTATACAATGTAATGTAATGTTTTGATACATGCATGTGGTACAATGTGAAATGATTAAATCACAGTAATTAAAAGCTCCATCTCATTACTTAACATTTTTTGTGATGATACATTTGGAATGTACTCTCTTATTTTGAAATGTACAATACATTATTATTGATGATAGTCACCCTGCTGTGTAATAGATATCACAATTTTGAATATTTTGAGTTAAACTCTTAAGTTCAGTCAACTCTGGGAAACTAGAACAATGAAATATGTTGATTTACAAAGTTAAGAAACAGGCCTCAAACTATGGAAATTTTATTGGGTAAAATGCCAACATGACAGATATTGTTTTAATCGCACTTTCATTTTCTCGTCTTGTTATTAGACACTCCATGGCTTACTGAAGATGAAAGATTGAAAACGAGGCTCTACAAGCAGGATTTCAATTAGATTCCACCAATGAGAGACACTCACGGAAACTGAGGGAGAAAGCATTATTCTATAGTAGCAACTGTAAACAGAAATGCGGGGTCTGGCAGACAGCAGAAGTGAGATTGTACTAGAATCTCCCTAAGTTCTCCTGAGAGTCATTCATTTTGTATTACAGTCAGTCACAATTATTAGTGGTGGTTTCTATGTGATTTCTTTGCTTTTAAAGTTTTTGAAAGTACTTTTTCTGATCTCATTTCCTTAGTTTTTCCTGTAGTTTTGTAGATCACAAATTACCTGTTTTACCCTACACTTCTCAGGTGTTCAGAGTAGCTTCTGCTATATTGACTAAACCTATCTGACACAGTCACCCATGAGTCCTCTTGGTAGATAGTCCTATGTGATTTTCTGATTCTACATGCTTCATGTAGGGATCCACCAAACTGTAATACAACAATAGTAATTCCAGTGTAACAATATTTTCAGTAGCAACATGGGTATGATACTATGGGGATGCAGAGCATATTATTTTGAAGCTGGGATCTTTATAACAGCAACCAAACAAATGTATGTAAGTGCCTATATCTGCACTCATCCTAACCTCCTTCTCATTGTAACAAGAGATAGGCTGCTATCTAATTGTGAATTTTGTTTCATATCTCCTTTTTTCTTTCTTTCTTTCTTCTTTTTTTGAGACAGAGTCTCACTCTGTCACCCAGGCTGAAGTGCAATGGCATGGTCTCGGCTCATTGCAACCTCCACCTTCTGGGTTCAAGCAATTCTTCCTCCTCAGCCTCCTGAGTAGCTGGGACCATAGGCATGTGCCACCACACCTGGCTAATTTTTGCATTTTTAGTAGAGATGGGGTTTCACTACCTTGGCCAGGCTGGTCTCGAACTCCTGACCTCATGATCCCCCCGCTTCAGCCTCCCAAAGTGCTGGGATTATGGGCATGAGCCACTGCACCTGGCCCTTTTTTCTTTTTCCTTAGTTTCGCTCTTGTCACCCATGCTGGAGTGCAATGGCCCAATCTCAGCTCACTGCAACCCCGCCTCCCAGGTTCAAGGGATTCTCCTACCTCAGCCTTTTAAGTAGGTGGGATTACAGACGTGTACCACCAAGCCTGGTTAATTTTTTATTTTTAGTAGAAATGGGGTTTCACTATGTTGATCAGGCTGGTCTCAAACTCGTGACCTCAGGCAATCCTCCTGGTTTGGCCTCTCAAAATGCTGGGATTGTAGGCATGAGCCACTGCACCTGGCCCTCCTTTTTCTTATCGGGAAACTTAAATTTATAAGGATCGATTCTTACTTTTGTATTCATCATATTTTCCTCAGTCAAGTCTTCCCACTATTTTTTTAAAAAGCGTAATTTATATTCATTAAATTTATTTACTTTAAGTCCAATATATTTTGATAAATGAAAATTTGAAAACTACTGCCGCATTTATTTTGAAAACGACTGCCACAATCAAGATATTGAATGTTTCCATCATCCCAAAGAGTGTTGCGGTACCCCCTTTGCATGTGATTCCCTTCTCTACATCAACCTCTGAGAACCACCGATCTTTCTGTCACCATAGTTTACCCTTTCTAGAAAATCTTATGAATGGAATCATATAGTATGTAATCTTTTTGCTTGTCAGTTTTTTCACTTAGCATAATGCTGTAAAGATTCAGTCACGTTGCTGCATGTATTAATGTTTTCTCCTTTTTAATTGTTGAGTAGTATTCCATTGTATGAATATACTGCAATTTATTTATCCATTCATTAGTCTATAGATATTTGGTTTGTTTCACATTTTGACTACTATGGAAAAAGTCACCTACATATCTGCATATAATTCTTTGTGAGAATATATATTTTAATATTTCTTGGTTAAATACCTAGAAATTGCTTGCATATTAGATGTCTATCAAACGTTTTAAGAAAATATCAATCTTTTCCAAAATCAGCTATACTATTTTTCATTTTCACCAGCAATGTGTGTGTTCCAGCTGCTCCATATCCTTACATACACTTGTTAATTTTAGCTATTTTAGTGAGTGTATAGTATTCCATGGTAATGGAAACTAATCTTCCAGTTAATGTTGCATATGTTTTTGTGTGGTTATTGGCCATTTGTAATCTTTTTTTGATAAGAACTGTCTCAGTCCATGTATCCTTTTTTCAACTGGGTTGTGTTTTTACTGTCATGCTCTAATAACTCTTTATATATCCTGGAAATAAGATTTTTCATCAGATATATGTTTAGCATTTTTTTTTGAGACAGAGTTTTGCTCTTATTGCCCAGCCTGGAGTGCAGTGGTGTGATCTCGGTTCACTGCAACTTCCACCCTGCGGGTTCCAGTGATTCTCCTGCCTCGGTCTCCCTAGTAGCTAGGATTACAGTCACCCCCCACCACATCTGGCTAATTGTTTGTATTTTTAGTAGAGACGGGGTTTCATCATGTTGGCCAGGCTGGTCTTGAACTCCAGACTTCAGATTATCCACTTATCTCAGCCTCCCAAAGTGCTGGGATTACAGACATGAACCACCATTTCAAGTCAATATTTTCTTTCATTTTTTTTTAAAAATCAACTTTTATTTTAGATTCATGTGACAGGTTTACTTCTTGTGTATATTGCATGGTGCTGAGGTTTGGGGGTACGAATGATCGCATCACCCAGGTACTGAGCCTAGTACCTTGTAATCAGTTTTTCAGCCCTTGTCCCTCTCCCTCTTCTAGTCCCCAGTGTCTATTGCTGCCATCTTTATGTTTGTGAATACCCAATGTTTAGCTCCCACTTATAAGTGAGAACATTCAGTATTTGATTTGCTGATCCTGTGTTCATTCACTTAGGATAATCTGTGATTTGTCTTTCATTATTTTCAAGAGTGTTTTTCAAAGAGCAGGTTTTAATTTTTATGTCAGTCCAGTCCATGGTTGATCTAGGCTTGAGGTTTTTGTAGATATATCATCATGAGTGACCCCCATTCTTTACCTTCATCTGGTGGTGGACTGAAGCCCCGCTGTGCTCGGCATGAGGGGTATGGTGCTAAAGCAAGTCTCTCTGTGTACCTGATTCACTCTCACCTTTTGTAGATTCTGTCACCTGTGCCCTGCAGGGGTCTCTCGTTTTGTCCTTCTGCCAGCAGCCATCTGTTGTGCTTGTTTTGTGTAGGGTTGGTTTTGGGGACAGTCAGAACTTCTCAGCTTTCTGGGTCTAATTTTCTTCTTAAGCAGGTCCTGTGTCTCTAAGTCTGGAAGTGAAGCTTTCTCAGTGTTCCCATTCCTCTACTGGTGGTAAAAACTTCTTTTCTCCTCAGTGCAGAGTGCCATGGCGGCTGAATTCTGCCCTTAATCAGTTGGGTGTCTGAGGAGTGAAGGATGTTCCTGCTTCTACCCCAATAGCAGCAGACTTCTACTTCCTATCACTTGAAGATCCTGTGCACATATGTATTCCTTGTGCCTGCAGGTGGATTTACCCAGCATCAGGGCAGGCTGGTGGGGTGGGGAAAAGTTTCTATCCCTTGCTTCTTGTAGGAGATGAACACTTTCTTTTCTCTTAAATAGTCATCGAAACTCGGGACACTTCTGCTCACCAAAATGTATGCAGCTTTTTTTTCCCACATATCAATCAGTTTTCCAGTGGACACCCACTGCATGTCTATATTTTAACTCAATTCTGACACTACCTACCTGAAGTTAGAGTCAGATCCCATAGGTTAAAGTCTTAGTCCTATAAGACTGACCCCACTTCAGATGCCAATCACAAGCCTCAGGTTATGACTTATGCTTCAAACCTTCTAACCAACTGGCTATATCAGGGGTCTTCATAACCCCCTCTCTGGCTCCCACTAATTTGCTAGAGCAGCTCATAGAACTCAGGGTTACACTTCACTTACCTTTAATGTACAAGATACAGATGAATAGCCAGATGAAGGAATGCACAGGGCAAGATATCTGGGAAGGGGCATGAAACATCCGTGCCCTGGGCAAGCCACCCTCCAAGTACCTCCATGTGTTTGGCAACAAACAAGCTTTCTAAATATCTTAGCTCATGAATTTTTACAAAGTGTTCATCACATAGATATGGTCAATCACTAATTTAATTTCTAGCTTCTCTTCCCTCTACAAAGAATGGGGGCTGGAGGTGAAAGTTCCAAGCTTCTAATAATGCCTTGGTTCTTTCTGATGAGCAGCCCCCATCCATGAGCCCATGATGAATCACCTCATTAGAATAAGAGAAATTATTATCATTAAGAAAATTCTAAGGAATTAGAAGCTCTATGTCAAGAACCAAGGTTAAAGACCCAAAATATTAGAACAAAAATGCACCTAGAACTCCATCACTCTGGAAATTAAAAGGGTTCTAGGAATTATGCTCCAAGAACTGGAGGCAGAGACCAAGTATATATTTCTTGTTATGTCACAATATGATACCTCTCCAGAGGGAGCTTACTTTTGCCTAGAACGGGGGGAAGGGATATTTTCTGTCTCTCTCCCAATGGTAGCGATCATTTCTCTTAAAGCGTTATCAAGTCTGACACTCAAACATGGATGGGCTTTCCAAGTTTGCCTGCTTCACCCACCAACCAGGCCTTGCCCATCTGCACCACTGATTCTGTCCAGTGTTGTGTTCTGCCTTGCTCTTCCTTCCACGCACCTGGTGGAGGCCTGTGGGAAATTGCTGGCAGTGGGTGCTAACTCTTCCTGCATCTGGGACATCCAAGGATTCTAAACTATCATGTGTGCCTTTAAGAAACTGTTCAACGTTTTAGCTTTTCTTCTTACTTTTATGATTGCCTCCTCTTTTTCACATGTTCTGTTAAGGTGAAATAATGTATATGTCCCATTTTTTCTTGGGGAGGCTTGTCACACTTTGAAATTTGAGACACTTGCTTAATTTATGACCCCAGGACTCTGATAGGCTCCAAAAATTACGATTTTGGTAAATATTTGAATCTTTCCATAGGGTTAAAGTAAATTCTCAGGTGACTGTTTAAGTCTTAAGCCACCATGGTATTATTTGGCTCTGCATCCTCACCCAAATCTCTTGTTGAATTGCAATCCCCAGTGTTGGGGGAGGGACCTGCTGAGAGGTGATTGGATCAGTGGGGAAGATTTCTCCTTTGCTGTTCTTATGATAATGAGTGAGTTCTCAGGAGATGTGGTGTTTAAAGTGTGTAGCAGTTCCCCTTTCACTCTCTCTCTCCTGCTGGCAGTGTGAAAATGTACATACTTCCCTTTCTCCTGCCATGGCTGTAAATTTCCTGAGGTTTCCTAGGTCATGCTTCCTGTACAGCCTACAGAACTGTGAGCCAAGTAAACCTCTTTTCTTTATAAATTACCCAGTCTCAGGTAGTTCTTTATAGCAATGTAAGGACAGATTGACACACCACATGAACTTGTAGTCAAATGTCTTCTAAGAAAAAAAAGCATTTTCTAAGTCTTGTGTCTTCTAGCTACTGACCTACATCTTCCATCCTCTTAAATTAGCCATATTTTTATTGTTTAGTGAAAATTAGGTAAAAAGTAAGTTTGTAAAGGTCTGGCAAACAATAAATTGTAGCTTTTTATATCACTGTTACAATACATATAGACTAGATTTAAGCAAAGGTAACCCTACCAATAGGGTCTTTTCATTTCAGAACAGAATGATTCTTGTTAAAAGCCAGTGTTTTATTACTACTATACTTGCACAGAGCAGTAGATTGAAATGTAGCAGTACAGGAAAATTCAGGATAAAACAAAAATATATGATTACCCTTGATCTTTATAATAAGACATCATCAGGTACTGTTGGGAAAAAAATTAAAATCATGAAAATATGTGGGCTCCAACAATATATTTTTTTTTTTGAGACGGAGTTTCGTTCTTGTTACCCAGGCTGGAGTGCAATGGCGCGATCTCGGCTCACCGCAACCTCTGCCTCCTGGGTTCAAGCAATTCTCCTGCCTCAGCCTCCCAAGTAGCTGGGACTACAGGAGCACAACACCATGCCAACAATATTTATACTGGTAAGTGATGTATACCTTCAAAGAAAAAAATTTTGTTCAGGTATCTCAGCATATAAGGGACATATTTCACATAGAAGCTGGAAAAATGTGCACTACTAAAGAATTGTTGAAGAAAAATATTTTCTTTGGAATTAAAAGATAGCCAAACTATGTATCTCCACAAACAATGCTCAATATGCAATAATAAATGCAAATTTCACTTTTATAAGCCATTCAGAATTTGGAGGTTTGATTTTGAGCATATTGAAATGTTTAATTAGGAAAGGAAATTTTCAAACATCAGCTTTTTGTTTTTTAATAACCTTTTCTATTTCAATTGGCGACAGAGAACATTTTTTCCTTTTCTCGTAGCAACTAAATCTGGTTTCCAAACTCTAGTCCAGAGAATTATTTTAGGCGTAAATTCCTGTAACTTTTAATTTTTGTTTAATAGAAAAGTACCAAAACAAAAGTTTAGAAGCTAATACAAAGCACTTCCATTTTATTTGGCATATGAATTCCAATAGATATCTCTGACCTTCTGATTTATCAACCATAATCCCATAACTCTCAGTTCAGAGATTATTGTCTTGATTTATGGAAATGATTATGGCTTTCAAACTTGAATGAAAATTATGGTTTTCTATAGTTTATTGAGGTATAAAAATAATTCCACATTTTTTGCCTGCAGTATATAAAGAGCATATTTCTTTCTTTTTTTTGCCTATAATTGGAAAGTAAACATTTTTATATATTTAAGGCGTACAATGTGATGATTTGACATAGGTATACAATTTAACTAATACATTTGTTACCTCATATAATTTTGCCACTAATTTTTTGTGTGGTGAGAATACTTAAGATCTATTGTCTTGGAAAATTTCAAGTATATGGTACAGTACTATTAACTATGGTTACCTTGCTATACATTAAGTCCCCAGGAATTATTCACCTTATAACTGAAAATTTGTACCCTTTGACCAATATCTCCCAATTTCCGTCCCCACCCTCTGCCACTGGCAAACACCCTTCTACTCTCTGCTTCCATGAGTTCAACATTTTTAGATGCTACATCAGTGAGATCATGCAGTATGTGCCTTTTTATGTCTGGCTCATTTCACAAAGCATATTGCTCCATAAATCCATCCATGTTGTCTCAAACACAGGATTTTCTTCTTTTTTAAGGCTGAATAATATTTTATTGGCTATATATACCCCACATTTTCTTTATCCATTCATTTAGCAATGGACATTTATATTATTTCCATATCTTGGCTATTGTGATTAATATTACTGCAATGAACATGGAAGTGTAGATAGCTCTTTAAGATACTAATTTTATTCCCTTTTGATGTATACCCAAAAATGGGATTGCTGAATTATTTGCTAATTCTAATAGGTATAAGGTGATATCTCACTGTGGTCTTAATTTGCATTTACCTGACAATTGTTGATGATCTTTTCATATGTTTGTTGGCCATTTATTTTTAAGGCTTCTTGGCAAACAAATGTCTAGTCAGGTCCTTTGCCTATTTTTTGTCAGTTTTTTTTTGTTTTGTTTTGTTTTTTTGCTATTGAATTGCATGAATTCCTTGTACATTTTTTATATTAACCCCTTATCAGACATATGGATTGCAAATATTTTCTCTTATTCTGTAGGTTACCTTTTCATTTTGTTGATTGATTTCCAGAATATTTTAGTTTGATGTATAATAGTCCCACTTGCTTTTTTCTGCTTTGCTTATATGTGCTTTTGGTGTCATACCCAACATATCATTGTCAAGACCAATATTAAGGAACTTTTCCTCTATGTTTTATTCTAGGAGTTTATAATACAAGTTTCACATCTTTCAGTAAAGGCTTTAATCTGTTATATATGGTGTAACATAAGGCTTCAATTTCATTGCTTTGCATATGTATATGCAGTTTTCCTAACATCATTTCTCAAAGAGACCATCCTTTCCTCACTGTGTATTCTTAGCACTCCTGTCAAAGATTAGTTGACTGTGAATGCATAGATTTCTATCAGGGCTCACTATTTCATTCCATTGGTCTATATGTATGCTTTTATATCTGTACCGCACTGTTTTGATTATAGCTTTGTAATATAGTTTGAAATCAGGAATTGTGGTGCTTCCACTTTGTTCTTTCTCAGGGTTGCTTAGGCTATTCACAGCCTTTTGTGATTTCATATAAAATTTAAGCTTTTTCGCTATTTCTGAAAAAAGCCACTGGACTTTTGACATTGAATCTATAGATCACTTTGTGTAGTATGGACATTTTAACAACATTCTTCCAATTCATGAACACAAGAGATCTTTTCATTTACTTGTGTCTTCTTCAATTTCTTTTATCAATGTCTTATAGTCAGGTGTACTAATCTTTCACTCCCTTGGTAAAAATTTATTTCTAAATATATCCTTCTTTTTAATGTTATAAAAATGCAATTGCTTTCTTAATTTCCTTTTTGAACTGTTTGTTCTTAGTATATAGAAATGCAATATATTTTAGTATATTGATTTTTGTGTCCTACCACTTTATCAAATTTGCTTATCAGTTGTAACAATTTTTATGGAGTTTTTAGGGTTTTCTCTACATACAATCATGTCATCTGCAAATAAAAAGAAATTAAACTTTCTTTCTTATTTGGATGTATTTTATTTCTTTTTCTTGACTAATTATTCTGATGAGACCTTCATTACTGTGCTAAATAGAAGAGGCAAATGTGTGCATCCTTCTTTCTCATCTTAGAGAAGAGAAAACTTCCTAATATGATAGAAAAAACTTGCAGCTTTTCACCATTGAGTATGATGTTATCTGTGGGCTTATATGGGACCTTTAGTATGTTGAAGTATATTCTTTCTTTACTTAATTTATTGAGAGTTTTATCATAAAAGGATGGTGAATTTTCTTAAATGATTTTGTTCTTTTCTACTGAGATAAACATATAATTTTAATCCTTTATTCCATCAATACGACATGTTTACATTTATTGATTTGTTTATGTTGAACGTTTCTTGCTTGCCAGAGATAATGCCACTTGATCATGGTATTATCCTTTTTATGTGCTATTGAGTATGGCTTGCCAGTATTTTGTTGAGAATTTTTGGATCTGTGAAAATCAGGGATATTGGCTTGTAATTTTCTTTTTTTGTAGTGTTCTTTCACGGCTTTGATATAAAGATAATGCTTGCCTCATTAAATGAGTTGGACGGTGTTCCTTCATTTTCAAGTTTTTGGAAGAGTTTGAGAAGGATTGGCATTAATTTTTTAAAGGCTTGGAAGAATTCACAATTGAAGCCATCAGCTCTGTTCCTCGGTTTTTCTTTTTGGGAAGGTTTTTTAAAAATTTTTTTAACTGCATCTATCTCTTTACCTGTTATTCACCTTTTTAGAGTTTCTACTTCATGATTCAGTCTTGGTAGGTTATACATTTCTAGGTATTTATTTGTCTCTTCTCAGTTATCCATTTTGTTGGTGTATAATTTGTTTATGGTGATCTCTACTATATTCTGTATCTCTATGGTATCAGTAACAGTATCTTCTCTTTCATTTATAAATTTTTATTTTAGTATTCTCTTTTTTTTTCCTGGTTAATACAGCTAAATGTCAGTTTTATCTTTTCAAAAGAGCAACTCTTGTTTTCACTGATATTTTATTTTTCTAGTCTCTGTTTGATTTATTTCTGTTCTAATCTTTATTATTTGCTTCCTTCTCTCAACTTTGGGCTTAATTTGTTCTCCTTTTGCTAGTTCTTTTCATATAAAGTAAGGTTGCTTATTTGAGTTTTTTTTCTTAATATAGGAATTTATTGCTATAAAATTCCTTCTTACAACCACTTTTGCTGCTTCCCACAAGTTTTGGGGATTATCTTTCCATTTTTATTGTCTCAAAATCCTTTTTGATTTTCCTTCTGATATTTTCTTTGACTCGTGGGTTATTCAGAATTATGTTGCTTAATTTCCACTCATTTGTGAATATTCTAATTTTTCTTTATTGTTTTCTAGTTTCAAATTGTTGTGATCAGAAAATCCACTTGATATTATTTTAATCTTAAATTTGTTGAGGCTTGTTTTGTCATCGAAGATATAATCTATCCTGGATAATGTTCCATATGTGCTTGAGACGACTCTGTATTCTCTTGTTATTGGATAAAGTGTTCTGTGTATGTCTTGTTAGGTCTGTTTGATCTATAGTGTTATTCAATTCTGCTGTTTCATTATTGGTTTTATATCTGGATAATCTATCCATTGTTTAAAGTAAGCAATTGAAATCTCCTGATTTTTTTTTTCTAGTATGATGAATCAATTTTTTAAATGATTATTATTGAAAGTTTAGAAACATTTATTTAGACCTCACAAACCATTTTTAGTTATTTCCTGGAAAATTTTATTATTGTTTTAAACTTTGGGAAAACCTCAATTAAGTTTCTTTCACATACCTTTCACCAAACCTAAACTAAAAGTCTTTTCATCTTATCTTACTGTTTGGGGAATTTCAAAAGTGCTTACAGCCATTCTATTATCTCCTGACAGGAGGGGAAGTCTGACAGAGAATTTAGACTGGAAAGAGACAGTGTTCTTAATTGTAGTTTAAATATCTTAGGTTTGTAATTTTGCGAAAATATGTGACTATATGGACACATTTATTAGGACTTCTCCCACAGCATTGGAAAGAACCTGTGCAACTGAGAAGCTCTGAAACTTAAGCATCGTTTCTTTACAATAAGTTACCTCTGATAAGCACTGTGCTAGGTGAATAATGTTACAGTGATGAACAAGATGAGTCCCCACTCTGCATACATTTTGCATCCTACTGGAAGAAAGAAAATAAAATATAGGTTGTGGTAAATGTAGTGAGGAAAATAAAAGGTATACACAACAGAATTATTCTATATAGGACGATCTGGAAAATTCTCAGTGGAGGTAAAATTTGGCTTGGGAAATACCATAGTTTTTGAAGCAATCCTAATAACTGCATGAGCGCTTAGAAAAATAGCAGTTTTATTGAGGTATAATTCACATATCACCCTTTGAAAGTATACAATGAGTGATTTTCAGTATACTCACAAAGTTTTTTTAAACAATTACCATTATCCAACTCCAGAATATTTAAATCACCTTTCTGCAAAAACCTCAGTCATTAGCACTCCCCATCCACCATTAACCACAGTCCCTGAAAACCATGAGTACGTTTTCTGTTCCTATGGTTTTGCTTATTCTGAACATTTTATATGAATCAAACCATATAATATATGTCCTATTGTGTTTGGATTCTTTGACTTAGCATAATGTTTTCAAGGTTCATTCATGTTGTAACATGTGTAAGAACTTTTTTCTTTCTGCAGCCAAATAATATTCCATTGCATGGAAAAATCACATCGGTTTATCCATTAACAAGTTAATACAAATTTGTGTTATATTGTTTCCACATTTATGCTTTGTTATAATGTTAAAATGTTATATATAACGTTATAATGTTAAATTAACATTTTTCTTAAGTCTTCACCATTTTCTTTATTTCAAAAATGAATAAGGCTTAATTTTCTTTCTTTTTATCTGTAAAATGGGGATTAGGTACTTGCTCTTTCTACCTCACAGGAATGAATGAAGAATTAATCATGCAAAGCATGTAAAAGTACTTTGCAAACTATAAAACACTGTGCTTCGTGTATACCTACATAACAAACTTGCACATTCTGCACATGTACCCCAGACCGTAAAGTATAATAAAAATTTTAAAAAACACTATGCTTTATAAAGGTAAGTAATTTTTACTTTTAGCAAGTTAATAGCTAACCAGTTATAAAGCCTAGTGTTTCAAATAATTGATGAGAGAGGCAAATTTCCAAAGGAAGGAATGCACAATTAGGCTATGAAATTTGAAAAATTAGTAAGGAAAACACTTGAAAGTTTAAAGAATTTTCAGTGAACAAAACGCTTGGACATCTTTCATTATCTTGTGTTCCTATTTTAAAAAACATCTAAATTGGTTAAAAAAACCAGGCCAGTTTAAAGCCTTAACAAACACACACTTGAAAGCATCCAATTACAAGAGAAATAGATAATTGAGTGGTGGTGGGAACTGATGATGATTTACTGCATCTTCCTTATCCACATAATTGGTTCCAATTTAGTCTTGCTCAGAATTAAGCAAATCCTTTTTTTTTTTATTGCATTTTAGGTTTTTGGGGTACATGTGAAAAACATGCAAGGTTGTTGCATAGGTGCATACGTGGCAGTGTGATTTGCTGCCTTCCTCCCCTTCACCTATATCTGGCATTTCTCCCCATGCTATCTCTCCCCAACACCCCACCCCCCACTGTCCCCCACACTCCCCCCAATAGACCCGAGTGTATAGTGCTCCCCTCCCTGTGTCCATGTGTTCCCATTGTTCAATACCCGTCTATGAGTGAGAACCTGCAATGTTTGATTTTGTGTTCTTCTGTCAGTTTGCTGAGAATGGTGGTTTCCAGGTTCATCCATGTCCCTACAAAGGACGCGAACTCATCGTTTTTGATGGCTGCATAATATTCCATGGTGTATATGTGCCACATTTTTCCTGTCCAGTCTATCATCGATGGGCATTTGGGTTGGTTCCAGGTCTTTGCTATTGTAAACTGTGCTGCAATGAACATTCGTGTGCATGTGTCCTTATAGTAGAACGATTTATAATCCTTTGGATATATGCCCAGTAATGGGATTGCTGGGTCAAATGGAATTTCTATTTCTAGATCCTTGAGGAATCGCCACACTGTCTTCCACAATGATTGAACTAATTTACACTCCCACCAACAGTATAAAAGTGTTCCTATTTCTCCACATCCTCTCCAGCATCTGTTGTCTCTGGTTTTTTTAATGATCGCCATTCTAACTGGCATGAGATGGTATCTCAATGTAGTTTTGATTTGCATTTCTCTAATGACCAGTGATGATGAGCGTTTTTTCATATGCTTGTTGGCCTCATGTATGTCTTCTTTTGTAAAGTATCTGTTCATATCCTTCGCCCATTTTTGAATGGGCTTGTTTGTTTTTTTCTTGTAAATCTGTTTTAGTTCGTTGTAAATTCTGGATATCAGCCCTTTGTCAGACGGGTAGGCTGCAAAAATTTTTTCCCATTCTGTTGGTTGCTAATTCACTCTATTGACTGTTTCTTTCACCGTGCAGAAGCTGTGGAGTTTGATTAGGTCCCATTTGTCTATTTTGGCTTTTGTTGCCAATGCTTTTGGTGTTTTGGTCATAAAGTCCTTGCCTACGCCTATGTCCTGAATGGTTTTGCCTAGGTTTCCTTCTAGTGTTTTTATGGTGTTAGGTCTTATGTTTAAGTCTTTAATCCATCTGGAGTCAATTTTAGTGTAAGGTGTCAGGAAGGGGTCGAGTTTCTGCTTTCTGCATATGGCTAGCCAGTTTTCCCAACACCACTTATTGAACAGGGAATCCTTTCCCCATTGCTTTTTTTTATCAGGTTTGTCAAAGATCGGATGGTTGTAGATATGTTGTGTTGCGTCCGACGCCTCTGTTCTGTTCCATTGGTCTATATCTCTGTTTTGGTACCAGTCCCATGCTGTTTTGATTACTGTAGCCTTGTAGTATAGTTTGATGTCTGGTAGTGTGATGCCTCCCACTTTGTTCTTTTTGCTTAGAATTGACTTGGCTATGCGGGCTCTCTTTTGGTTCCATATGAAGTTTAAGGTGGTTTTTTCCAGTTCTGTGAAGAAGGTCATTGGTAGCTTGATGGGGATAGCGTTGAATCTGTAAATTACTTTGGGCAGTATGGCCATTTTCACGATATTGATTCTTCCTAACCATGAACATGGAATATTTCTCCATCTGTTTGTGTCCTCTCTTATTTCGTTGAGCAGTGGTTTGTAGTTCTCCTTGAAGAGGTCCTTTACATTCCTTGTTAGTTGTATTCCTAGGTATTTTATTCTCTTTGTAGTAATTGTGAATGGCAGTTCGTTCTTGATTTGGCTGTCTTTAAGTCTGTTATTGGTGTATAGGAATGCTTGTGATTTTTGCACATTGATTTTGTATCCCGAGACTTTGCTGAAGTTTCTTATCAGTTTCAGGAGATTTTGGGGTGAGATGATGGGGTCTTCTAGATATACACTCGTGTCGTCTGCAAATAGAGACAATTTGACTTCCTCCTTTCCTAATTGAATACCCTTTATTTCTTTTTCTTGCCTGATTGCTCTGGCTAGAACTTCCAGTACTATGTTGAATAGGAGTGGTGAGAGAGGGCATCCTTGTCTAGTGCTGGATTTCAAAGGAAATGCTTCCAGTTTTTGCCCATTCAGTATGATATTGGCTGTTGGTTTGTCAAAAATAGCTTTTATTATTTTGAGATACGTTCCGTCAATACCTAGTTTATTGAGAGTTTTTAGCATAAAGGGCTGTTGAATTTTGTCAAAGGCCTTCTCTGCATCAATTGAGATTATCATGTGGTTTTTGTCTTTGGTTCTGTTTATGTGGTGAATTACATTTATAGACTGGCGTATATTGAACCAGCCTTGCATCCCCAGGATGAATCCTACTTGATCATGGTGGATAAGCTTTTTGATGTGCTGATGTAATCAGCTTGCCAGTATTTTATTGAAGATTTTTGCATCTATGTTCATCATGGATATTGGCCTGTAGTTTTCTTTTCTTGTTGAGTCTCTGCCGGGTTTTGGTATTAGGATGATGTTGGTCTCATAAAATGATTTGGGAAGGATTCCCTCTTTTCGGATTATTTGGAATAGTTTCAGAAGGAATGGTACCAGTTCCTCTTTGTATGTGTGGTAGAATTCGGCTGTGAACTCATCTGGACCTGGGCTTTTTTTGGGTGGTAGGCTCTTAATTGCTGCCTCGACTTCAGACCTTGTTATTGGTCTATTCAGGGTTTCGACTTCTTCCTGGTTTAGGCTTGGGAGGAGGCAACTGTCCAGGAATTTATCCATTTCTTCCAGGTTTTCTAGTTTATGTGCATAGAGTTGTTTGTAATAATCTCTGATGATGGTTTGAATTTCTGTGGAATCTGTGGTGATATCCCCTTTATCATTTTTTATTGCATCTATTTGGTTATTCTCTCTTTACTTTTTTATTAATCTGGCTAGTGGTCTGTCTATTTTGTTGATCTTTTCAAAAAACCAGCTCTTGGATTTATTGATTTTTTGTAGGGTTTTTCGTGTCTCTATCTCCTTCAATTCTGCTTTGATCTTAGTTATTTCTTGTCTTCTGCTAGGTTTTGAGTTTTTTTGATCTTGCTCCTCTAGCTCTTTCAATTTTGATGATACGGTGTCAATTTTAGATCTCTCTTTTCTTCTCATGTGGGCACTTATTGCTATATATTTTCCTCTAGAGACTGCTTTAAATGTGTCCCAGAGATTCTGGTAAGTGGTGTTTTCATTCTCGTTGGTTCAAAGAACATCTTTATTTCTGCTTTCATTTCATTGTTTATCCAGTCAACATTCAGGAGAAAGTTGTTCATTTTCCATGAAGCTGTGCGGTTCTGGGTTGGTTTCTGAATTTTGAGTTCTAACTTGATTGCACTGTGGTCTGAGAGACTGTTTGTTATGGTTTCCGTTCTTTTGCATTTGCTGAGGAGTGATTTACTTCCAATTATGTGGTCAATTTTAGAGTAGGTGTGATGTGGTGCTGAGAAGAATGTATATTCTGTGGATTTGGGGTGGAGAGTTCTGTAAATGTCTATTAGGTTTGCTTGGTCCAGTCTGAGTTCAAGTCCTGGATATCCTTGTTAATTTTCTGTCTCGTTGATCTCTCTAATATTGACAATGGTGTGTTGAAGTCTCCCACTATTATTGTGTGGGAGTCTAAGTCTCTTTGTAAGTCTTTAAGAACTTGCCTTATGTATCTGGGTGCTCCTGTATTAGGTGCATATATATTTAGGATCGTTAGCTCTTCTTGTTGCATTGATCCTTTTACCATTATGTAATGTCCTTCTTTGTCTCTTTTGATCTTTGTTGCTTTAAAGTCTATTTTATCAGAGATGAGAATTGCAACTCCTGCTTTTTTTTGCTCTCCATTTGCTTGGTAAATCATCCTCCATCCCTTTATTTTGAGCCTTTGTGTAGCCTTACATGTGAGATGGGTTTCCTGGATACAGCGCACTGATGGGTTTTGGCTTTTTATCCAATTTGCCAGTCTGTGTCTTTTTATTGGGGCATTTAGTCCGTTTACATTTAGGGTTAATATTGTTATGTGTGAATATGATCCTGTTATTTTGATGCTAGATGGCTGTTTTGCCCATTGGTTGATGCAGATTCTTCATTGTGTTGATGCTCTTTACCATTTCGTGTGTTTTTGGAGTGGCTGGTACTGGTTGTTCTTTTCTATGTGTAGTGCCTCTTTCAGGAGCTCTTGTAAAGCTGGTCTGGTGGTGATGAAATCTCTGAGTACTTGCTTGTTCACAAAGGATTTTATTTTTCCTTCACTTATGAAGCTTAGTTTGCCTGGATATGAAATTCTGGGTTGAAAGTTCTTTTCTTTAAGGATGTTGAATATCGGCCCCACTCTCTTCTGGCCTGTAGGGTTTCTGCTGAGAGATCTGCTGTGAGTCTGATGGGCTTCCCTTTGTGGGTAACCCGACCTTTCTCTTTGGTTGCTCTCAGCATTTTCTCCTTCATTTCAACCCTGGTGAATCTGATGATTATGTGCCTTGGGGTTGCTCTTCTTGAGGAATATCTTTGTGGTGTTCTCTCTATTTCCTGGACTTGAATATTGGCCTGCCTTGCTAGGTTGGGGAAGTTTTCCTGGATAATATCCTGAAGAGTATTTTCCAGCTTGGATGCATTCCCTTCATCACATTCGGGTACACCTATCAAATGTAGATTAGGTCTTTTCACATAGTCCTATATTTCTTGTTGACTTTGTTCATTCCTTTTTACCCTGTTTTCTCTAATCTTGCCTTCTCATTTTATTTCATTGAGTTGATCTTCAACCTCTGATATCCTTTCTTCTGCTTGGTCAATTTGGCTGTTGAAACTTGTGCATGCTTCGTGAAGTTCTCGTGTTGTGTTTTTCAGCTCCATCAATTCACTCATATTCCTCTCTAAGTTGTCCATTCTTGTTAGCATTTCATCAAGTCTTTTTTCAAGTTTCTTGGTTTCTTTGCATTGGGTTAGAACATGATCTTTTAGCTCATGGAAGTTTCTTATTATCCACTTTCTGAAAGCTGATTCTGTCATTTCGTCACACTCATTCTCCATCCAGTCTTGTTCCCTTGCTGGTGAGGAGTTGTGATCTCTTGTAGGAGGAGAGGTGTTCTGGTTTCGGGTGTTTTCATCCTTTTTGCACTGGTTTCTTCCCATCTTTGTGGATTTATCCACCTGTCGACTTTGTAGTTGCTGTCTTTCTGATTTTGGTAATTTTAAGTCTGCAGCAGCAGAACTCATAATCCCCCTTTTCTTCCCCCCAGGTGTTCTGTCCCAGGGAATTAGGGCTTTATGATTTTCCGCTGTGCTGCTGTTGTTTTCCCTGCCCACAAGGTGGCAGTCTAGTCACACTCAGCCTGCAGAGGCTTTGCTGAGCTGCTATGGGCTCCTCCCAGCTTCTGTGTGAACTTCCCTGCAGTCCTGTTTATATGGGTGTAGTTAGAACTGCTTCCGCTATGTTGGCCCGCCCCTGTAGTGATGGAGTCTCTGTAGTGGCAGGTTGCCTTGGTTATGGCAGATTGCTCTGGGAACTGCAGGGTGCCTCTGTAATGGAGGACGCCCCTCCTCCACAGAGCTGGACCGTCCCAGGTTCAGTTGTGTTTGCCGTGGCGCTTTTTTTGCCCGGGAATCTCCTGGCTTGGCTCCCTGTTTCAGCTCCCCTTGCTGGCTATGAGGGGACTCAGTCTCGCTCACTCTGCACAGGTAGCTGCTGCGCCAGGGCACCAGCCAAGCAGCTGCGCCAGTCAAACCAGCGGTGCTGGCGACCCGTGGGGCTCCTCCGCCTGTGAATCTCCTGGTCTGTGGGCAGCAAAAATCCGTCTGGAAATGTGGCGTCTCACCCTCTGCGCTTTCTTTCGGAGCTGCAATCCGGAGTTCCTCCTAACCGGCCATCTTGGATCGATCTAAGATGTTATATATAATGTTAAAATGTTGTAATCATTTATGTACAAGTTTTTATGTGAACATATGTTTTCAATATTTTTCAGTACCTAAGCAGAAAATTACTTGGACCTCTGAGGGTTCTCATCAAAACTTATTATTTTCCTGTCGAAACTTATTATTTTCTGACTTTTTTATTATAGCCATTGCTAGAGGATATGAAGTGGTAACTCATTGTGATTTTGATTGTATTTCCCTGATGAATAAGCCTTTTTTCATGTGTCTGTTGACTATTTGTATTTCTTATTTGAAGAAATAGATATTCAGGGCCAGGAGTGGTGACTCACGCCTGTAATCCCAGCACTTTGGGAATCTGAGGAGGGTGGATCACCTGAGGTGGGTTGTTCGAGACCAGCCTGACCAACATGGAGAAACCCCGTCTCTACTAAAAATACAAAATTAGCTGGGCATGGTGGTGCATGCCTGTAATCCCAGCTACCTGGGAGGCTGAGGCAGGATAATCACTTGGGAGGTGGAGGTTGCAGTAAGCCATTGCACTCCAGCCTGGACAACAAGAGTGAAACCCCATCTCAAAAAAGAAAAAAAAGAAAAAGAAATAGGTATTCAGATACTTTTCCCATTTAAAAAATTGTTTTTTGTTTTTCAATTGTTAAAAATTTCTTATATATTCTGGATATAAATACTGTTTCGTATATGTAATTTACAAATACTTTCTCCCAGTTTGTGAGTTGTTTTTCACTGTCGATGGTGTCTCTTGAAGCAAAACATTTTTAAATATTGATGAAATCCAATTGAGCTGTTTTTTTCTCTTGCTGTTTGTTTCATTTCCATTTGATTTCTATTACTCCTTATACCTAATTCACTTCATGTTTCATATTGTTAAAGAAACTTGTGTGGACTTACTGCTATATATTTAATGTTACTTGTACATTTATTCTGCGTGTTCAAAATATTTTACAATATTGGCGAAAGTTAAAAAGATGGCTTATAATAAGATTCTCTTATAAAGGTTCTGGGAAGACTTTTAAGAGTCGTAAGAATAGGTAAATAATATTTATATGTATACAAAAAAAACGAGGCAGTATTGCATAGAATAGCTGTAAGTGGTTTACTACACAGTTTTGAAAAAGATATCACTTTGTTCTGTTTGGTGTGAAAAGAGTTTGAATTATTGTTTGGAGAGGAGTTTATTATTTAATGCTTTGCGTAATTGCAAAGTGTGGGAACAAAGCCTTGCCTAAGAAACACTGTAAAATGAATAGAGGAATATTAGAGAATTTCTACATCTTTTAGTGTTTAGTAATTAATATGTGAAGTTTCTTTTGTATTTTTTAAATAGTTTTTTTTTTTTTATTATTTGAGACAGCGTCTTGCTCTGTTGCCAGGGTGGAGTGCAGTGATGCGATCTTGGATCACTGCGACCTCCACCTCCCAGGTTCAAGTGATTCTCCTGCCTCAGCCTCCTGAGTAGCTGGGACTACAGGCGCATGCCACCATGCCCTGCTAATTTTTGCATTTTCAGTAGAGACAGGGTTTCACCATGTGGGCCATGATGGTCTTGATCTCTTGACTTCGTGATCTGCCAGTGTTGGCCTCCTAAAGTGCTGGGATTACAGGCATGAGCCACCACACGCAGCTATTATTCTTGAGATTTTTCTATGATTTTTCTACTTATTGACTGCATTTCACCACCTTTTTATTCATGTTAATTTAACATTTTTAGTATTTATACAAATTATTTATTAAACATAATGAACATTTTGTTCAACAAACATTCATCAAATAGTAACCATTTGACAACTCTATGCATTAAGGATGGAAAGAATTATGGTATGGCTCCAGCCTTTAAGATTGCTACAGCCTTCCATGAGATATAAATATAATACTAATTATAAACAGTATAATTACAGCTATGAAAAAATTATAGACAATATTAAAAATTATATACCATGGGAGTGCAGAAGAGGAAGTAATTCCTTCTTCCAATGGTAAATATTAGGGTGGGTAAAATGTTAAAAACTTGTTGATGAAATAAATTTGGAAGGAAAAAAATAAGTTTCTCCATGTCCAGAGTAAGTGCAGAGCAGAGACTCTATATAGTGAAATATATGGGCAGTGTGCAGGAAGATACCAAGCTTCTCAGACAATTATAGCTTTGGGAATGGCTTGACTGTGTTCATTGGAGTTCAAATCTTTGTCCATTTATTCTTTTGCTGTACTTGCTCTATTTGAATGGCTTTTTTTGTGTCAGTTGTTTTAACTACTGTTGACATGATAGTGATGCTAAGATCCATAGATGCAGGCTCTATCTCTCTCTTTAATTTCAACCATGTGGATCTGTTTATTTACTGAGTCCAGGTTTCTCATTATTATTATTGTCTAGGTTTCTTATTATGTCTCTATACAGATAGCTCAAAAACTACCAAGCCAAAGTCATCAAAATCTCCTCATCCTGTATTCTTAATCTCTGAAAAAAATCATGACAACTGATCTGTATGTGAATATTTAAATGTAATTTTTTAGGTTCCTTTTTCTATGTCTCTTTTTTCAACAACTCACAAGTTTTGTCAATTTTTTCTTTTAATTGTTTCCTTAATTCATCCAGTCCTTTTCCTCCTTATAACTATTCCATTTCAACCTTCATTATTAACATCAGTTAGCAACACTATCTATGGCAATAGCCTCCTTGGTGCTAACTACCTCTAGTCTTCTCTGAATATATTTTCTAGGCAAAGATCATCTTCCTGGCTGCTGAGGCACCAGAAACATTTAGAAAATTTTTCAAAAAATATTGTAATTAGTAGTTTACATGTCTTGTCTACTGCACTGTAAGTCATTGAAATAGAAATTCACAAAGGATAGTTCATGGGTCACTTGATTAAGAATCTTGGGATACATATATAAATTACAATTATTGTTGCCCACTCCAGGTCTACTGTGCTATAACCTTATAGTGGTGAGACTTAGGAATCTGCCTTTCAAAACAAGCATTTTGTATGATTTTTATAAACTGTAAGGTTAGTGAACCACTGCTGTGATAAAAAAGAAAGTTTTAATTACTTTTCTATCTTATTGTATGCATAGTGAATATGGGAGAAGAAAAAAGCAAATACACATAAAACAAATGATGAATGAATGTAGAAAACAGTAGAAGACGAGGCAGGAAAGACAAGAATGGGCCAGATTCTCAAGGACCCGGAATTCCTCTTTCAGGAATTTGAGTCTTAGCCATTAGACTAGTGGTGGTCAACTTACATAAAGAAAGAAGGCAGTATTGTGAATTAGACATAGATTTCCAATCCTATGTTTGCCACTAGGTCTGGCTATAGAAAACTGCTTCGTGGAGCATAGTTCATACTTCTGTAGAAGCCTACTTATGGACTTTTGGATTGTTTCCAATTTTGGGTTAGCATGAGAAAGTCTCTTAAGAACATTTGCCTTCAAGACATTGTGTGGCATATGTTCTCATATTTCTTGGGTAGGTACCTAGGAGCGGGAGTGGCTTGGTCTTATGGTAAGGTACACTGAATATTTAAATAAACTGCAGAATTCATTCATTTTGGGCAAAACTTGGAAACAACATTAATGAGGCACACTTAATATATAAAAATTGCACATATGTAAAGTGTATAATTTGATTAGATATATGTATACACCTATCTGTACAATAAAGATCATTTCATCAAGAAAAAAAAAAGAAAAACACTGCAGAGCAATTTTCCAAAAAACGATTATACAATTTTGCAATTCTACCAGCCATGTAGTAGAAGGAACTCCAAATCCTCACTCATAAACAATATTTACTTTTTGGTAAAAACATTTAATACTTCATTTAATATTTAATCATATTCTTATAAAATGTTATTAAAATGGTCGGAAGAGATAAGAGGTAAAAATGCTTTTCTAAATTGTGAAGTGCTGTGCAAGCAGCAGAAATTATTACTGTGGTAGATCCTCTATCTCACAAGCATAGAAATGGTTATAGGTCTAGTTGTAATGTCACTTGAATCACATTTTAAATTCTTGAGGGATTTTTGTTTCATCACTAAAGAGATTATTTTTATACCATGCTTTAGAGAGTTTTTGAATTAGTTTTGCTAATAATAAGAGGTTACCATTTCCTGATGTCATATTGGAAGAAAAAGTTAGACATGCCAAGCTGTCTGCTTTAGAACAAAAATGGTTACTTAAGTGGAATTTAAGATTGGTGAAGTAAAAGGATTCAAAACCAACATCAGACATGATTTATTGAGTAAAAATTTAATGACGAAAGTTGTTCTCCCACAGTTTGAAAATCACTTGACCCAGATACATCCCCAGTGCATGCCAGCTGGGTTATGTCGTGGCTTAAGTGTCCTAGAGTCTGCAGGCTACAGTAGACTATTTATTTAACAATATTTCTGTGGAAATATTAAGATTCAATTAGCAATCTATGTAAACAACTATTTTTATTTAAAATATTAAATCAACTTTATTAAGGCATGCATAATATTAAAGTGTAGAATTCAGTGAACTTAACAAAGGAATACATCTTTACAAATATCCCATTAGTCATTGTTTTTTCCCTCTCATTTTTTTCTTATTTTCATTTTTGCTGAATAACATTCCATTGTATAATAGATCATGTTCTGTTTATCTATTCATCTGCTGGTGGGCATTTTAGTCATTTACAGTATTTGGCCTGTGTGAAAAAGGCTCTTAAGAGCATTTGTCTTTAAGACATTGTGCAACATCTGTCCTCATTTCTCTTTGAGTGGAATGCCTTGATCTTATTGTAAGAAATATTCCACATTTTAAGAAACTTCAGGGTAGTTTTCCAAACAAGTATTGTAGTATGATTCTGTATTTCACCTGTCATGTATGAAAGTTCCAGTGGCTTCAAATCCTCACAAACAATAAATATTCATTATTTTTTGTGTTTGTTTGTTGTTTTCTATTTTAGCCTTTTTAGTGAATATGGACTGGTATCTCATTGAGATTTTAGTTTGCATTCTCTTAATTAGTAATGATTTTTGGCATATTTCCACAAGCTAATCAACCATTCATATGCCTTTCGTACGCTATGTCTGCTCAAATCTTTTGCCAATGTTTTCTGAGTTGTTCTTGTTCCTATTTTAGTGTTGAAGAGTTATCTATATATTAGATACAAGTCTTCCTGTATCCAATGAGTTGCAAATATTTTCTTCCAGTCAGTGACTCACGTTCTTATTTGCTTAACAATAGCTTTCAAAAAGCAAAAGTTTCTAATTTTGACGAAGTCCACTTTATAATTTTTATACGTTCATGGTTTTTGTGCCTAAGAAACCTTTGTCTATCCCACGGTCCCTCAAGATTTCACCTGTGTTTTCATCCACACATTTTACAGTTAGCATTTGTATTTATGTCTGTGGCCTATTTTAAGTTTCCTAATTTTTTCACTTAAACACATATGGAACAAAACATTAATTGAGGAATGTCTTACTTAAGAGGAGAAAGTATTCAATACTTTATGTATTCATGATGTATCAGATGCCATCCCCAACCTAAAGGAGCCTTATGTTAAGGTCTTCAAATACTTCAGGAATGTTTTATGTAGAAAGTGGTGATTACTAAGCATGCAAATTTTCTATTTATGATTTTCCTATCCTCCAACAAATGAAAATCCTTGGGTCCAGTGAATAATCCTGAGGTCTAATGAAAATATCTAAAATACTACAAAAGATGGGAGATCAATAGACATTATAATGTTCATTGGTTTCTACCAGTAATTCCCTAAACTTCAATAAACTTTAATAAACTTTATGCCTCTAGTGGGAGAATCCCTTTCTTATATTCTAGGAGGGATAGTAATGACAGATGCTAACACTTCTTTAGTTTTTATTTAATCTCTGATGTTGACATAGTATTATCACATAATAATATTTTACTAATTTGTATCCTGAGAATAACACTGTCAAGTTACAGTAATATTATTTCTGCTTTTTGAAGAGAAAACACAAGTATAGAGAAATTAGATGACTTAACCAAGTCACTTAGCCATAAGTGGTAGAATTAGGATGATGCTTTTAATAGTTAGACAGCAAGTCATTCTTAAGGGAATAGTAATATGGATGACTTTCAGAACTCACAGAAATACATTACCTTCGGGGATAGTTATACAATTTGAAGAAATACCGTTCTGTTTTTCTTCATTAACATCCTTTTCTCTTTGTAGAAAGATTTGGGTTTTAGGTGATAAAATCTCAACTCAGAGTAGTTTAAACAATATAATAAATTTGTTGAATCATGAAATTGAGAAAAAAGCTGAAGACTTTTGTCACAGAATTAACAATAATATAAAAACAAACTGCAAGAATCAAGGTGTTGGTGTCAGGCACCAACATTTTTTCTACCTCTTTTTTCCTCCCCTTTTTCCATTTCATCGTCCATTTGTCTCTTCTACATTTTAAATGTAGGATTTAAATCTCCTACTGTAAATGGACATTGTTCCTATGTGGTGGCTCCAGAATGCAAGGTTTCTTTACCCGAGAGAGAACGGGCTTTGCTATCCTCCTGTTCGTATAATTCTAGGAAGAGCTTTGATTTGCCCATGTACTGTATTATTTATTGCTGTGTAACAAATGACCACAAATGTAGCAGTTTAAATAATGCAAATTTATTATTTTAGCTTCAGTGGGACAAGAATCCAGACACAGTGTAGTTGGATCTTTTGATTCAGTGTCTGTCATAGACTACAATCAAGGTGTAAGCCAGTGGTAGGCTGTCATCTGGTAGGCTGAGTGAAGAAGAATCCACTTTGAAGCTCACAGAGTTGTGGTCTGGGCTTGCTTGCAGCCTGGCTGGGTATTTCTTGCAGTCTTTGAGCTGAGGGCCTTAGTGTCTTGCTGACTATCATGAGGAGGCCACTCTTACTTCCTTGTCAAAGGCCTTGTGATATTGTCTCTTACATTATCAAAGACAACCAGGGAAGAAGTTGATAGAGTTTTCTCACAAGATGGAAGTTAAAATCTTATGTATTGTAATCACAGAAGCGCCATCCTATTACCTCGTCTATATTCTATTGATCACAAGCAAGTCATTGTTCCTGCTCACGCTCAGTGGGTGGGGATGATACAGGGACATTAACAGCGGGAATCAGCATTATTAGGGACCATCATTTAGACTGGACAAAAGTTAGTTACCCATCCCACTAGAACCCCTAGAGAATTTTATTCTTTTATCCTCAAGGATAAAAGGGATATCATCAATGACTGTCCAAACCTAAGTCAGTTATCCTAACTCTGGGTCCATGGGGGCCACATGTGTTACCAAAGAAAGAGAATTAGACACTTTTTGGTGGAGAAAAATTAGTTATCCCACTGGAACTCCTCAAATCCAAAATTAAGTTCTTATCTGTCTGTTCAAAACTAATTTTATTTATATCAATTTTATGTACCATATTTTAAATTTATTCAGAACTTCCTATTTGGAAAACTTTTGCCCTGATTGCCAATTTGTGAATTTGTAATTAGAAAAGCATACCATTAATCTACCCTGAAGTAAATGAATTGATCAAAATATGTTGGTTTTGAATATATATTTGTATTAATGAAAGAGAATGGTTGTCTATAGACTCAGAGTTTCTTAGCAAAATGGACAGTGCTGCATTTAAGGTGAAATATAATGGACATTATTTTTTATTTTCTTTTCAGCTTTATTGAGCTATAATTGACAAATAAAAATTAAATATATTAAAGATATACAATGTGATGCTTTGAGATATATGTATATATATACACACACATTATAAAATAATTACCATAATCAAGTTAATTAAGATACGCATCACTTCACATAGTTATGGTGTGTGTGTGGTGTTGAGAATACTTAAGATCTACTTTTTCACCAAATGTCAAGAATATGCTACATTATTATTAACAATAGATTTCATAGACCTTACATCTTTATTTTTACTTATTTTTTAAAAGTAACACTTGAGAGTCAATTATAATCTGTGAATAGGTTCTAGGGACTTTCCTTTATAGTATATCAAGTGTTTCTTATAGCAATCCTTGTAATTAAGTAGAGTAGCTGGCATTTTATAAAACCAGAAACTTGGATGATGACATCATGGATGTGTGTTAGTCAGCAGAGACGACTTAGAAGGAAGTGTCAGAAAGATCAGGGGAAAAACCACAAGAGTGTGATGTCCCAGAAGTTGGTCACTGTGCAATATGTAGTCTAAAAAGTCGCAGAATATTCAGATAAGAATGCACCAATAGCATTTAGCAACACAGAGATCATTGATGACCAGTCAGAAGATGTTGTCAGTGCATGCTGGAAGCATAAGTCAGTAGGGAGTGTGATTAGAAGTGAGGAGGAGAAAAAAACTGGCTATGGTGAGTAGGTATTTCAGGAAATTTGTCTATAAAAGGGAGAAAGCAGACTAGAGATAATAATTGAGGGGAGATAATTTTTGTTTGTTTAATGAGTGTGTGATTTTAAGGTAGGAGACAATTGAGCAACTTAAATGCTGATTGGAAGGATTGAGTAAGCAGCAAGAGGTAAAAGATACAAGAAAAATTATCTGTAGCTCTTGAAAAGGGAGGATGGGATGTGATACAGAGCACAGGTGGAACAGAGACACGAAAGTTTGAAGCCAGGACTTACCCTGGGTTTTAATCCAAAAAAAGAAGAAATTCACTTAGAGAGCAAGATGAACATTCTCATTTTCACACTTTCCCTTCTCTTCTTCTCCTTCTTTCTTCTTCTTCTTTTTTTATTTTGCCTGATCTAGTTATCTATTATTTCCCAAGGGACTCTTTCAAATGGATCAAAAAGTAAATTCAGTATGGATATATATGGGGATAATTGTATTTTTGGCAAGTTAATAGTTCTGCTTGAATAGCGACTAGATATTAAGGTCAGAATTGAAGGAGGTGATAATTTCTTGAGAAACAGCCCCAAGTCAGTTTTAGCTTTAAAGTCCTTATTTTAAGCAGAAAAGAATATGAGCAGCAGGAAATGGGAGATAAGTTAGAAGATCTTCATAAGATTACCCACAAAAGAGTGGGGGGTAGGGAGTTAGGGAGGGATAACATGGGGAGAAATGCCAGATATAGGTGATGGGAATGGAGGCAGCAAACCACATTGCGACGTATGTACCTATGCAACAATCCTGCATGTTCTTTACATGTACCCCAGAACCTAAAATGCAATAAAATATGTATATTAAAAATAAATAAATAAAGTAGCCTGAACATCACTACACTTTCTCTATCTAAATATAGATAGTGTTAGAAAGTATTACCAGATAAAAATAGCTTCCAATTTTACTCAGTACTTAATTATTCACTCCCAGGTACGCACAAAACAGGGAAGTCCCCTGCTCCCAATTAGTGCTTTGGTGCCATTTATATTATTATGAAAGTATATAAACTGCATTTTAAATGCAATAAAATCACCTTCAGTAATGGTTTATAATAGCTACAAGTAATTTTGTGATCTCAATAATCCATACAATTGCTCTAAGCCTTAGATTTCTCTCCACTAAAGTAAGAAATGTATACAATAATCTCTGATTTCCTTAGCTTTATACAGTTGCATGTTTCAAAGTTAATCATTAAGTCCTTCCGTAGATTAGTGACATATCTCTAAAATTCAATGCAGAAATCCTCTGATCTAGGTAAAGGTGTTTCTTGTTGAGGGTGGTATGCAGTGAAGAGACTGGGGATTTGATACACCAAAACCAGCAGATGGAGTTTACATCCCAGACACTTTATGAATACAGAGTACAGTTGAGCTAAGGCCACAGGGGTCACAGAGGGGAAGGCTAGCATGTTTTCAAAACAGAGACCAAAAGTGAATAGAGAAAGCAAAAGTATAAGGAGCTCAGAGGTAAAAAAAAATCCCAAAGCAATAGATAAGGAGAGTGAATAAGTGGTGAATAGAATGGGCAATATATGGATCGAAATTCTTGCCTTTGCCTGTATTTTATGTGTTTACTGTGGCATTGTGTTTGGAGGGATTCCAGTGTTCAACTGGTAGACCTATTTGAATTTCAGGTTCTAAAAGTTCCTCAAATTACAGAGTGTTCAAAAGAGTGACACTTAATAATCAAAAATAAAGATTATACATATCAGTTCGGAATCTCTTTAAGAAGCAAATAACAAGCAGATAGCTAAACTCAAATTGACTTTAAAAATGAAATTATTGGCTTAAGTAACTGAAAACTCAGGATTAAGACTTAGTTATAGAAAGAGCATTCATTATTAGAGACTTAATAAATGTCATTGTGGGTACTTTTAGCTCTTGCCACCTTCTCCAGTCTGAGAGTTGGGCAGGGAGTAAGTAATACCCAAAAGAAAATCAGCCTACTGCCAGCAAAGCATGGGTTACAGAGGCTTGGAGCAAAACAATGAATATCTTCTACATGATTAAGAATATCCATGTCTGCTCCCCTCCCATATCTACTCAGGATATCTTAGCAAGTCTCAGTTCAGCCCCAATGGACAGGAAGAAAGTTGCCCTTCACATGACTGATGTGCAGCTGTGTCCTTTGGACCCAAGTGTCTTCAGTGATTCAAAAAGAAATTATTCCCATAGAATAGCCATGTAATTAAGAATGCAGGACACAAAGAACTGGTAGGATGCTGCTTCTATGCCAAGATTTCAGGGTCATTTCTCACCTGGGTTATAATCTTATATAAGACAATATTTATTCCTGCTCAGTGGGCAAGATGTCCCGATGAGTTATTTTCTAGACCATAGAGTTAGAGCCAATTCCCTTCAACACTCTCATGTTCCTCATCTTCACGGTTCTTCTGGTTCCTGGATCCAGAGCTTTTGAAACCAGGGTGTCACTTCTGACAACATTCTCAGGGATGGCACCCACATTTCTAAACTGCAAGATTTATCATTTATTTCCCTGCTTTTCTCCTAGCCTCTCTCCCTGGATGCTTTTCTTTTTCAAACAGAAACTTCAAATCACAATTACTTTCATGCCCCCAGAAAACAACAACAAAAAGAACTGATCTTGAAATCCTTTCCAGGAATGCCTTCTGCCCCCCAACCCCCTTAAGGAAAACTACATTATTCTCTCCAATTAAAAGATTTGAAACAAAATAAAAATTTAATGTCAATTAGCCATGCTGTTGCATATGCTCAGATGAAAAAAAACAGCACAAGTAAATTGCAGACTAATGATTTCTAGGGCTGATATCATGTTACTTAAAATGGTTATGCCCGGTTTTCCTTAGCAGTGTTCAACTCACTAGAGAAATGTCGGGGAATAAATCGTGTTCATTCTCTGGCTCAGATGTTAGACTTGAATGTAGGTGATAGTGGTACTTCATAGAGTTCTTTTGAGGTTTTTAAATGAAATATTCAAAAAAAAGAAATACTTAGAAAGAACTGATCCTCTTTCTAAGATAATGTACATTGGTAACTCATGATGCATATAATGTTGGTGAAGAACTCTGTTTATTTTTGAAAATAAACTTTTGAACTGAAAATCTTTTTGCATTCAAGTGGAAATAGATGTTCCCATAATTTGCAAGTTTTCATGAGAGCACAAATGCCAGAAAAGCAGAGGAAGAGCAGTGGAAAGGATTTCATGTGCTAAGTGAAATAGTCTATTGCTGCCTGCCATACCATTCCTTCAAGTCATTCTTTATCAACATTCCCTAGTCCTGCCTCCTACGTTCACATTTGCCAAATGTCTTAGGGCTGACAGGGAAGATTTACTGGAAATAAAACAACTGCAATGAAAGAAGGGAAGTAGGCCCAGCTTGGCAGTTCACTTGCATGTGATGTTCAGATTTGGGCAAAGAGATGTTAAATGGTTTATGACACTCCAATGTTCAATAGCTCTGTCACTGTAAAAATAATATTTTTCTTTAAGAATACATAAAGTGTTAAAGGGAGAGAAATAACATTTTTAAAGTACTTATTTGTATTAGGCATTAACTAGCATATGGTTTTTCATATTTGCAAAGTGTGTATTGGATGAAAGACTTGTATTCAGAATATAGAGAATCTATAAGGAATAGCTTAATAACAAACCACTAAAATATAGGTGTAATGTGTGAGTGGACACTTCACTGAATAAGTTACATGCATGGCCAATAAACACACATAACTACCTCGATGTCATTAATCATCAAGGAAATGCAAATAAGACTACCAAGAAACAGTGCTACATACCTACTAGAATGATTGAGATTAAGAACTTTGACAGCAGACGTCGGCAAAAATGTAGAGAAACCAGAACTTTCATACCTTTCTGATGAGAATATAAAATGATACAATCTTTTTCATAAACTCTTTGCCTTACATATTCAGATTTTAAAAATTGGTGTATTATAGCTGTATATGTTTTTGGAGTACATGTGACAATTTGATACATGTATGAAAAATGTAATAATCAAATTGGGGTAATTGCTATGTCCACCACACCCCGAACATTTCTCTTTCTTTTGTGTTGGGAACATTAAAATTCTCTTCTAGCTATTTGAAATATACAATAAATTATTGTTAACAAGGATACTTTACCTGCGTTTCTTCATTTTACCCTCAAAGAAGTTAAATACTACAACTTTACATCACTATGTAATTTTATAACAGTTAACAAAGTGCTGCTGAAACATATTATTTCTCACAACAATAATGTTTTTGTGGGAGGCAGTATTCATATTATTTTAGTGAAGAAGAAACTGAATCAATTTATTAACAGGTTCATTTTTGATGATTTTGGACACTGATGCTAACATAGTATTTGCTTCTGAATTTTACAATGAAGCCATCCTTAAAGGAGTGAAGAAGAGTAAATGAAATGGTACAGGTGAAGTATTTATCTGTACAGTGGCTGCACATAGTATGCGCTCAAGAAAAGTTTATCCTGATTGTTCAGTGAGGGTTAATGGTTTGCTCAATACCATAAAGCCAGAATGAGGTAGGATTTAGACTCAAAGCAATTCTTCCAACTCTAAGCTCTTTCTAATACGCTCTGTCTCCTGAACAAAAAGACCAACATGTAGAAATATTCCATTGTTCTAATGTTCCAAAGTGTGCCCACAGATGTACCCATGCATACATCACCACCTACCACTTCTTTTCTGGGCCTTCATGCTTTCATTCCTGTTCTTTTCATGCACATGTTTATATACCTTTTACAGTAGGCAGAATAATAGATCCTCAAGTTGTCTACATCCTAATCCCTATTATGTTACATGGCAAAAAGGACTTAATGGTATAATTAAGGATTTTGAGATTGGAGTTTTACCCTGGATTATCCAGAGAGACCTAATATAATCACAAGGGTCTTCACAAGAGGGAGTCAGGAGGGTCAGTCTAGAGAGGCGAGATGACAACAGAAATGGAGGTTGGATTGATGGGACCATGAACCAAGGAATGCAGGTGTCCTCTAGAAGCTGATAAAAGGCAAAGAAGAATATTCTTTCCTAGAGTTTCCAGAAAGAACACAGCCCTCCCAACACTGAATTTCAGCCCAGTAAAATGGATTTCAGACTTTGGACCGCCAGAACTGTAATAAGCCACTAAGTTTTTGGTAATTTGTTAGAGCAGAAAAGAGAAACTAATACATCTCCTTTCTTTTCTTTTTCCTCATTTACCATGCTCCTCCTTACTAATCTACTCAAATATCTTGGTGTTGAGATATTTGTAATAGCAAATTTAATCGTTAATCTCTATGTGGCAGTGGCATAGATGCCAGAAGCCTGGGTGTCCCTAGAGTCTCAGACCTTCTGCAATTATCTTTTCTTTTAATATTTAAAATAAACTGCCTAGAGAATACAATCTTGGTAATTTGGGAAATAAAGCATTCTCTTTAATACTCTTGTAAATTACAGAGGAATTTTAATCATTTATTACCTTTGATTTAAATTCCTGTTTTTTGGTAAATTATCAATTTTCTCTAAAATTTCACTTTCTGTGGCTATAGTTCTTTTCTCTCTGCACCATGTCAAACCAAGTGTGGGGCATAGACCTCTATTCATACCCACTCACTATCTATTTAGTTTATGCATAAAGTAAATTTGTAATAAAATGAGTTACTGTACACAGCAGAACTTTCCCCCAAATTTGGAGTAAACAGAGTGGGTTGACGTTACAAGCCAGTGATACAGTAAATATTTAATATTAGCTTGCTGATTTGAAATATATTTGCTTGTTTCCAGCCTTGGGATTTTCTTATGGGTCTCTGCTTCCACACTTCGTGTTAATGAACCCTGTGTCTGTGTCTCTCCCTAAATTTCCTCCTCTTTTTATCTACTCTCCCACTGTCCATTAAAAAATTGTTTTTCATCTAAAATTGGTTGAAGCTCTACAAGCCTCCAGGGAAAGCAGTTGGGTATGAAATTCACTGAAGACAGAGTATCAGTTTGGAGAAATATCTAAAAAGGGAATTAAGGAAGGGTTTTTATAGAGCTTTGAGGGTTGGGGTTTTAGCCATCAGGTGGCATCAGGCAAAAGTTAGGGAGAGAAGAAAGATCTTGTAAACTAAGAGATTTGCTGGAATAGCTAGTGGTCTTAGTTTTGGAACATATGCTTCTTTATAGAGTTACTTTTAAATCAGTTAGTCTTTGTTCTTATATTGGAATGCAAAGGTCTGAACTAGCTGGTATTAAAGCATTTTAAGATTTTTTTTTCTACTTCAAAGTATTACAAGTTTTCAAAACATTTAGAAAATATACTGTTTTTTGTACATCTGAAAACTCTTTTAGTGGCTTTCCAAAACAGAGCATCCTTTGTTTCTCCACATTTTTTTAGCATAAACTATTCCCAGAGACATTACAATTAAAACCTTTCCTTAAAAATAATTCAGTTCTTAGAAATGGTTGCCTTCTCCATGCTCTCTGGGACAAATAAAGCATGCCATTCTGGTAGAAGGCGGAATTAGAAGAGTAAGATTCTTAAAAGCATATGCTTTTCTTCCTGTGATAAAGTGGGTTTTATTCTCTTTATTATTCTTAGTTTTCAGGTGAGTAAGATGATGCTGACAGATGATAAGTACCTTGTCTAAGGTGTGGCATGGGGGTGTGACATGTCTATGCTGTGCTGCAGCTACGATTCAATTCACTGAGAACTTCCTATGAGAAGGCACACAACTTAGGAGACACTATGCAGGCTCCATGTCCCACTGAGACATGGCTCTAAGATTTGGAACATTTTACACATGTTAAGATTTATATCTATATTTTCATTGTCTTTCTCCCTGCTTTCATTTCTATTCTTAGAAAAAAATTACTCTCTTCCTACCATGTACTATCTACATTCTGACATTATGTTTGTGTATATATGTGTGTGAGACAGGAGAGAGACAGAGACAGAGAAGCTTTGTATTTGAGATGAGAGAGATACAATCTTTGGTCCATATCTTTCTTATCTGGTTAGGCTTCGTGTCCACACCCAAATCTCATTTTGAATTGTAATTCCCACATGTCAAGGGAGGAACCTGGTGGGAGGTGATTGGATCTTGGGGGTGGTTTCCCCCATGCTGTTCTAGTGACAGTGAGGGAGTTCTCATGAGATCTGATGGTTTCAAAAGTGGCAGTTTTCCCCGTGGGCACTCTGTCTCTCCTGCCACCATGTAAGACATGTCTTGCTTCACCTTCTGCCATGATTGTAAGTTTCCTGAGCCCTCCCCAGTCATACAGAACTTTGAGTCAATTAGACTTTTCTTTAAAGATGCTACCAGTCTCAGGTAGTATCTTTATAGCAGTGTGAAAATGAACTGCTATACAGAAAATTGGTATTGCAGAGAGTAGGGCACTGCTGTAAAGATACCTCAAAATGTGAAAGCAACTTTGGAACTGGTAACAGGCAGAGGTTGGAACAGTTTGGAAGGCTCAGAAGAAGATGGAAAGTTGTGGGAAAGTTGGAACTTCCTAAAGACTTGATAAATGGTTTCGATCAAATTGCTGATAGGGACATTGACAACGAAATCCAGGCTGAAGTAGTTTCAGATGGAGATCAGGAACTTCTTGGGAAATGGAGCAAAGGTCACTCTTACTATGCTTTAGAAAAGAGACTGGCAGCATTGTGCCCCTGCCATAGAGATATGTGGAACTTTAAACTGAGAGAGATTATTTAGGGCATCTGAAAGAAGAAATTTCTAAGCAGCAAAGCATCCAAGAGGTGACCTGGCTTTTCCTGAAAATGTACAGTCATATGCATTCACAAAGAGATGATGACTTGAAATTGGAACTTATTTTCAAAAGGGAAGCAGAGCATAAAGTTGTAGCCAGATTCTGTGGTAGAAAAGAAAAACTCATTTTCTGGGAGAAATTCAAACCTGCTGCAGAAATTTGCATAAGTAATGAGGAGTCAAATATTAATAGCCAAGGCAATGGGAAAAATGTCTCCAGGACATTTGATACGGTTAGGCTGTGTCCCCATCCAAATTTCATCTTGAGTTTCCATGTGGGAGGGACCCGGTGGGAGGTAATTGAATCATGGGGAAAGGTCTTTCCCTATGTGGAAAGATCAGCCATGTGGAACTGTAAGTCTATTAAACCTCTTTCTTTTGTACATTTCCCAGTCTTGTGTATGTCTTTATCAGCAGCATGAAAAAGGACTAATACAGCATGTTGGACATCTTCACTGCAGCCCCTTCCATCACAGGTCTGGATGCCTAGTAGGGAAAAATTGTTTCATGAGCCAGTCCAAGGGTCTTGCTGCTCTGTGCAGCCTCAGGACTTGATGCCCTGTGTCTGAGATCCTCCAGCTCTAGCTGTGGCTGAAAGGGGCCAAGGTATAGCTTGAGGCATGGCTTCAGAGAGTACAAGTCCCAAGCCCCAAGCCTTGGCTTCTACATAGGGTTGGGACTGTGGGTGCTCAGAAAACAAGAATTGAACTTTTGGAGCCTCTGCCTAGATTTCAGAGGATGTATGGAAATGCCTGAATCTCCAGGCAGAAGTCTACTGCAGGAAAAGAGCCCTCATTGAGACCCTCTACTAGGCAATGTAGAGGAGAAATGTGGGGTTGGAGCTTCCCCAGAGTCCCCACTAGAGCACTGCCTAGTGGAACTGTGGGAAAGAGGGGCATCATCCTCCAGACCCCAAAATAGTAGACCCATCTGCAGCTTGTACTGTGCACCTGGAAAAGCCACAGGCATTCAATGTCAGCCCATGAAAGCAGCCTCTGGGGGCTTTATCCTGAAGAGCCACAGGGGCAAAGCTGCCCAAAGCCTTGGGAGTCAAGCTCTTATATTAGCATGCCTGGGATGTGAGACATGGAATCAAAGGAGATTGTTTTTGAGCTTTAAGATTTAATGACTGCCCTGCTGGTTGTTAGACTTGCATGGGGCTTGTGGCCCCTTTGTTTTCACCAATTTCTCCCATTTGGAACAGGAATATTTACCCAATACCTGTATCCCCATCGTATCTTGGAAGTGACTAACTTGTTTTTCATTTTATAGACTCATAGGTAGAAGGGATTTTGCTTGTCTCAGATGAGACTTTGGACTGGACTTTTGGGTTCATGCGGGAATGAATTAAGACTTTGGGGGACTGTTAGGAAGGCATGGTTGGTTTTGAATTGTGAAAAGGACATGAGATTTGAGAGGCTTTGGAGCAGAATGACATGGTTTGACTCTGTGTCCCTACTCAAATCCCATCTCAAATTATAATCCTTACATGTTAAGGGAGGTACCTGGTGGGAAGTGATTGCATCATGGGTGCGGTTCCTCTCATGCTGTTCTTGTGAGAGTGAGGGAGTTCTCACAAGATCTGGTAGTTTTAAAAGTGGCAGTTTCCCCTGTGCTCTTTCTCGTTCCTGTTGTCATGTAAGACATGCCTTGCTTTCCCTTAGCCTTCTGCCATGATTTTTCAAGTTTCCTGAGGCCTCCCCAGCCATGTAGAACTGTGTCAATTAAACCTGTTTCCTTTATAAATTACTCAGTCTAAGGTATTCTTTACAGCAGTATGAAAATGGACTAATACACTTCCTAATGGAAGATGTTTTAAATATTGATTGCCACTCATAGAATAATTTCAGCCAACTTGGATTGAAGGTAGAAGTGAAGGGTCCATAGCACAGGAATCCTGTCCTGCTAAAGTTACATGGTCACATTTACCAATTAGAAACACTCTAAGAGGTGAATATTTAGTAATCATTTTACAAATAAAGACACTGTTCCAAGAGAACAATTAATTTATCAGAGGTAGTCCGCTAGAAATTAAATTTGTAATGGTATCCAGTTAGGCTACATAAACTCTCTGAAGTTGATACACTGAGGTTGCCTTTTGAGTCAATTCAGATCAGTCTGAATTTGAAATCTAGGCTATGTCCATTATGCCCTGCCTTCTCTTTGTATTTTAATAGTTACTATATGCTTTATTTAATTCTTACCACTGTGCTTATTGGAATCCAGGAATTTTAGAATTCCTTTTCTCTATAATGTTTAGTAATGACACACAAACCTAGCAATTATGTGAAAACAAAAGCACCAGAAACCCCATATAGTGGAAGTAAACATTTAGAAAAATTCATATATGTTTTCTAGTTTTGTTTTAGGTCAAACTCTTTTCCTACATGCTTAGTTTCCTGGATTGGAATACCTAGTATTATCTGTTGTCATTCCTTCAATTTCTCTGAAAAGTCACATATGTTCAAATATTTAGAGAAGGTAATGAGAGTCCTAGAGTGTCCAAATCTATAGACCACAGAAAAAGGAGAAAGTGCTCTCATTTCACTGATAGCATGAATCAGTTCCTGGGTTATAGCAGATACTCAAAGGCTTACTGAAACTTAAAATGAATCATTATTTAAATCAATATATAAAATCCATCTTTATTTTAAAAGAATCTGTTAATACTTTTAAAAGTGAATGGAAGGCTGCTGTGTTTACTTATGCTGCAAGGTGGCTTTGCCTGTTTGAAAACTCAGGAAGATAATATTGTTTCTGAAGTTAAAATTCAGTTACACATGGGATGGAATTTACCATGTAAATTATGTAGGTCATGTAAACATTGTTTCTGGCTTTCAGAAAATATTGAGCAGTTTACCATTTCCAATTGGAAATAAAGCCAAGCAAATGGAAACTAGGAAAGGGGATTATAAAAAATGCACTGTTCCCTTCAGTTTGCTTCTCTTTCTGCTTACTCATTAGTCATTATATTTACGAAACAATTAAAGCAGGAAAAATTATCGTCAGGAAACTTCCTAGACACTCTTATAACTGTTCATTGAATCCAGGAGATGTTGATTATCACCATCATTACCTAAGAGGCAAGACAACCTGAAGTTCACATACATTTTTAAAAAGAAGAGCTTATTTTACTGAATAAATAAAAAGTAAATTATTTTCTAAATACTCTAGTATGTCACTGGCAAGTTAACTAACATGTTCTGCTTATTTAAAACAATCAGAACACATAGCTTATTTCTATTTCCTTAGCCTCTGTTTTATTTCAGCATGAAAAATTAGGTATTAAAGCAAAAGTTTCAGGACTTAGCCCCTCAGAATTCTGATTCTCTAAGTCTGGGTTTGGGTCCAAACATTTGCATTCTGCTCTTCTAAAAATTTTCTCCATGTGCTGCCGATGCTGCTGGTCTGTGGACCACATTTGCAGGACCACTGTCTCAAACTACCTAAAAAGTTCAAGAAATAAATCATCATTTAAAAATAAATATTTAGTGTTTGTTGGAGAAATACACTGATTCAATAGTTTAAAACAGATAATTTATTTCCCAGTAATAGTATGTATCCAGGCAGAACATGGGAAATTTTCTACACCTCCCCGAATTTATAGCCAAAATTCTTAAATATAAGAGGACATTTAACCTGAAGAAAAGATTAATGGGAATAAGGTCTTCAGATATGTGTAGGATATCAAGGGAATCAGTTCTGTTTTGTTCCACATGCAGAACTAAGATTAATAAATAGAAATTAAGAGAGTCAAATTTGGGCACCCATGAGGGTTTTTGAAATGAGAAACATTATGCAATAGGAGTTTTCTGTCAATGGAAACATTTAGTTATGATCTGAATGGCTGGCCACCTTGCAAAAAAATTGTCAAGGGGATTCTTACACTAGATTTCTTACTTTCAAATCTAAAGGTCTGTGCAGAGTACTGGCTCTCATTCCTTCCTAATGGCTGAAGAGTTTTACATGTGGAATACTCATGGAAGCCTTGTGTTTAAAGTGGCAGGGTTGACCATTCCACCAGATTTTTTGGATTAATTTTTGGGGTCAGAACTCTTCTACCATCCTTCCTTTAATTTTCAAATTAACTTATGGATCTTTGTGTTACTGTGATATATTCTTCCCTATGCCTAATGCACTGCAAATTAAGAATTTTCAGGAATCGTTTTTGGTTTAAATACAGAATAAAAACTATTTGGTTAGCTGGCCTAATGACATAACAATTATTTGTAGAGCTGTTGAAACGGAAAGGACACTACTTATTTACATTGCACGAAAAGCCTTCAGAGTAAAATAGTTTGTATGTATTAGGAGCACTCCTGAAATAAATTTTAGCAGCATATATGATGAACCAAGCTTATGGCTACTAATCTGATGATAATATTGTAAATAAAGGTAAAGTTCTCTAAATAAGGTGTTTACAATATAACACAAGTTCTAAGAAGATGATACATTAGATTTCTTATTCATATATTAGGTGGTATAAAATACGTTTACATTTTATAATTCTAAACAATATACAAGGTAATTATTCAGAATTATGTATCACAAAACATAGCTGTTTAATAATTTATATTTAATTAATTATACAATTAATAATTTATAAAACATAATGTTTCAGTGGGTGTTGACACAGGATCACCACACCATGTCATTATCTCTAGAAGATAATAGGTTTTATATCATTTTACATAGGAGGAATCCGAGACTCAGAGAGTGGTGTCTCTGAAGTCACACAGCTAATTAGTAGCACAGCCATAGATTTCACCTCATGTGTGGATAATTCAGTTTTGTTTAGACCATCATGAAGCACACCACCTGAATTAATTTAGTTGGTTTTTGTGATTGATCGTTACAACGATGACCCTCAATGGATACCGGCACTTGTGAAGTCCCTGTCTCATCGATCTGGACAGAGCTATGTGTGACTTGGTTTAGCCAATTGCCATTACCAAATGAGATGCCCGCATACACAGGAAAAGCCATTCTGAATTGGGGCTTGGACTTTCTTGATCTTGATAACACTGCTGCCATGTGGAAGCCTGGGTTAACTTGATATGAGAACAAGACCATGAGGAGCAGACATGAGCCTTCCTAGCCGAGGCCCCCAAGCTGACACACCAACTGACTACAGCCGTATGAGTGACCCTGGGCAAGACCAACAAGTGCACTGACAAGCTGGGACTAGCTGAAATCATAGGCAAATAAAATGATTGGTCTTTTAAATCACAAAGTTTTATGGTGGGTTAATTAACTACAATAAACAGATACAGCTTGCAATGCAGGGCAATTGTGGTATATCTTCAAAGTGCATTTCTGTATTTGATCTAGTTTTCCGAGGCTTCAGGATATAGTCATCTATAAATAAAATTTTAATCTCATTCTTTGTAGCACTCCCATATTCCTTCCAAAGATCTATTCAATATATTGTATCTTCACGATTTGCTTTGCTCGCATTTTAAACTCTTTCAGGAAACTACGTGCAAACTTAGTATAATAGCTACAAGAGAGTTAATACAGGACTTAAAATTACTTAATTTATTGAGCTGTATATTTTTAATTTGTATTCTTTTCTTCATGTATATTTTACCTTATTTTTAAAAAATGTTTACCGAGATGGTCCCAGAACAACAAGAGAATTCAGAACAGCATTTACTAAATCAGAAGTTGGCCACTTTTTAAGAGAAATGTGTTATGGTTTTAGCAACCAACCTGCTTCTTGACTTTTAATGACAGAGGGTAAAGAATATATGACTATTCTGTGACCATCAATTCTCCCGACAGCAGGAGCTGCCACAGGAGGTATAAAGGAAATTGTGTAGGAGGTACGAAATACTACCCCACACTACCCTGGCATGCTGACTTTGGCACATACATCATAGAACCCTGGTTACTGCACAGAATCCTCAAATATAAGTGGAGTTGTGGGAGATTGTGTGTTGAAAAGTACAGGCCAGCATGGTTTTAATTTAATGTCTTTTTTTTTTTTTTGAAAGAAAATGACATGCTACATAACAGGATGAAAAGGTTTAGTGGGGTATGGGGTTTGTTTTGGGAACCCAGATCCTGATAACTTTTACTTGGAACGCTCTTCCAGGCCTGCCCATGTATAGTAACACAGGCAGAGGGTTTGGATAGCGTATTTTCCTTTAAAGTCAAAGAAGGTCAATGTCTACTCATGTTCAATCTCTGCCATGGTGTGCATGTCCTGGTGACATCTGAGTCTATTCACAGAGTGTACTCACAACAGTATATTATTTGATAAATTAATTAATGCAAGAATGAGTGAATAAATGAAATGTAGCATGACCAAATTATTTTTCTTTGATTTGCTTTCTCTGTAATGTTTTTTCTATTTCATTCCAGTTTATAGTAGATGTGTGGTTTAAGTGAGCACTGACTTAAAAAAAAACAAATCAGGTCATTTGACCCAAACTTTACACAGAATTATAGTAACTGGAATTTGAATAGTAAAATTTGCAGAATGCAATGCTCATTTGCATATATTACAACAAACCTTTAACATATGTGTTACTATTGTTATGAATAATAATGTGTTATTATTATGATGTTTCTATAGAGAGGAAACAAATTCAGAAAGTTAAATGACTTGTCAAATTCCCACTGCTAGTAAATGAAAGAAGTGATACTTAAATTCAGGCTTTCTAGTCCAAGTGCATAGCTGGTTTTTTTATGCTATCTTTGTGAGATGGATGCCTCAGTGAGCTGCCCAGATTAATGCCTATCTCCTTCCAGAACTAAACCCTTCATTTCCCCAGCTGCTGGGAGTGTTGGTGGCTGACAGTTCTCAACTTAGTCAGCAAGTCCTCTTTGGGATTTAGCCCAAAATGAGCCCAGCCCAACCCACACTCACACCATTTGAAAGGGTGCCAGTACATCTCTAATTATTTGCTGATGCAAGGGCATAAAAGCCTGTCCACTCACTCCAATTTTGGAGAACTGTAAAAGACCACCCTAGCTCTAGAGCTTCTCAGGTATGATCAGCTGATGCATTGGTTGCAGATGCATCACAGTTCAAGTTCACTCACTGCCTCATCTGGGTGTTGATTCCAAGAGCACCTGCCAATGAGGTAACTGTGTAGATCTGTGTTTCAGAGTCAGCTTTCTGGGGTATCCAACATGTGAACTTTCAGTGCAGCATTGTTTTCTTTATCAATGCATTTTATGATTTCTTAAAACTGTATTCAGTCAACACAAATTGAGTCCTCATGTATCAGTCGAAAATGAATTGTAGGTAACAAACCACTCTATTTTAAGCAAAAGTGTATTTAATACGAAGAATTGGGTCCTTCCATATCTTTGGAATAGCTGGACTACCATGACTGAGTGTCATTTTTGAAGCAAGAAGATAGAGAGTGAAACAGACTTTCTTAAATTGATGACTGTGTTATATATCAACACCTAAGCTGGAATTCTGGGGTCAGAAAGCAACTGCTAGAACCATTGGCTCCAGAGCCTCCTCATACCTACCAGATAGGTACCAGTAAATTGGATGACTCTTAACCATCTTTGCTGTTTTCCTCATTTAACATTGTTAAAATTCAAATAGGTACATGCATATGATTCAAGAACATAAATCACATCTAGAAACTTACCTGGGAGGTGTTCTGCTACAGGTTTTCTTAGCTTTCTGGTTTCTCCAGTATAGGAAGTTATCCCAGAAGGAAATTGGAAGAAATATACTGTGCCAGTCTACTGCATCTACCACATATTACAAACCAGAGAGTCTTTGCCTTCAGCAACTTACATTTTAGACAAAATATAAGATAAAAATATAAACATATATGGCAGACAACTTGGTAATACTCTTGAATAAACTTATTTTAAAAAATCAACAAACTTTACAATTGAAAGATGTTTACGTTGGCAATAATCAATGCAACTTGTTTCTAGAGCTATTCATATAACAGTGCCACTGTGAGACAGTTAATTGGAAAATACTACTTGGTGATGGTTTTATAAACAAAAATGGGCCTTCAAAGACAGTATGCAAGTTTAGTTACAAAATAATTCTACAGAAGTTGGCAAAACTGATTAATTAAATTTGGGAAATTTATGCTATAAGAATTAAACTTGATTAGTGCTTCACCTAACTCCTGTTTCTCTAGAGTTTAAATATGAAAAGTTTAACTTTGAAGAGTTATGACCTATAGATTATTCTATACAAGAAGTTAATATTTTCACCAAAAAAAAACCCACCCAAAACAAAAAGACAAAAACAGTAGCTAGTTTTGCAGAGTGAACCAGAAGAAATAACACAAAACTGAGTACAGAATATTGCTGCTTAAACTATTCTTGGTGAAGGACTCCCTTGCGAATCTAGTAAAGAATATAAACACTATCTTTTTAAGTGCAGAAATGTACACATATGCACATGTGTATGTACACACCAAATAGTCACAAATATCAGCAGGTTCACGGATGCTTTGAACTTCTGAAATCTCCTGAAGACTTTGGGTCTTGCTTAAGAAATTCTAGACTAGAGTGGTGTGCACTTTTACATTTCTGAGAATATTGTGATGTTTTAGTTCTCAAAAAGTTGAAACTTATATACATATAAGTATTTTTGTACAATATATGTGTGTGCAATCACATATATATAAAATAAAATATATCCTACCAAATGCCATACTAGTGAAGAATTATAGCCTAAATTGGTTATCTCAAGAAATTGTTGCACTCCTATCAGTAAAATTTTTTTGAGAATTTGCTGCTTATATATATAATATGTATAAAATTATATATGTATGTATAGTCTATCTTTATATACTGTATAAATGTATTAGACTAAAATATATAAAGTATGTACACAAAATTTAAAATTTATAAAAATAAAATAATGAATTGTTTAAAAAATTTTTTTTCTGATTTTTTATTATTAATACAAAAATACTCTCCTCCTTTAGTACTTCCAAAATATTTTGGGGAATCATTTTGTCAAATAGTAAAACCAAGTTTCCCAGAGTTTAGAAAATTATTTCACTTGCTTCTGGTTTTCTTTATTACACAAAATAGAAAAGGCAAATTACATAATACTAATTGAATACTTCAGTGATCTAGCTTAAGTCACAGATTTTTTTAAGTCTGTATATCTTTGTTTATATGGTTCCTTTAGAGTATGATCTATATTCTGTTCAGTCCTAAAATTTTCTCTTAATTACCTCTAAATTGCTCATTCAAATGATTTTCTTTTAATTACTAATTCACTTAATTGCTACTAAAACATGGGATTATATTTATTGAGTTATTTTTGATAGACTTGGCCAATATATGGATCAGAGAAGGTATACATTGTGCTTCTACAATATGAAATACTAACCTGAATAATAAGGGAGATTTCTTATCCTCTAATTCTAATTCACAAAATGAATGAATGAATGAACTTCTCTTTAGGAAAAAATATAATCTTTTAATCCTAGATAACGAAGCTATCATGGGGCCTATGTTCTGAGCATTAGGGTGTGCAGGGAAGTATAGGTAGAAATAATTCCCCCCAGAACTAGATCTGTTTCTCTTTCATTCTGAATTTGGTGAAAGAGTGATGTGGGCAAGGTACTAAAATAGAATAACTGTGTCTAGATGTACATAGGCATAGAATTATCTGGGGAGGGCCTCAAAGACACTGATTAGCCAGAAAACTATTAATAATCAGAGTGACCACGATAAAGTTAGCTCAGGACATGAGCAGCAATCTGCAAAGCTAAAATATACCTGTGCCTGCATCGAATGAGTGGATTTAGAAAACTTGGTTTATTTTATGATTACTATGGGATAGAGTGCTTGAAATTAAAATGCTAGGTCACCAATCCTAGAGGAAGTTGCTGGGATTAGGAACAGTATGATATTTGATAACAGGGCATGGTGTTTAAGTACCAGGCAGCCTTTAGTGGCTTTATAATTTACTGTTTCATTTCTGTGTGGCTCCTGCAGCCACCCGCTGGCATGAAGGGGTCCCTCTGGTGTTTTGAAACAAAAAGGAAATAAAACTTACTCATGCATCACTACGGATACCCTAAACATTTTGAATTTGATTCATGGCAAGAGAAACGTGTACTTTGGATTTATTTTAATAATAGTGGTGATATGTTGGCTATCTCCTTTACAGTTTGGAAATTTGTGAAGTAGTTGTCTGAGTTTAAGAAAAGCAATATATACCTATGGGAAAGAATTTTCATATCATCTGAAAATAACTGGGATCTATGAACAACACTTAATAAGAAAACGTATGTTGGCAAATAATAGAACTCAAATAGAGTTCATTGATTTTTTATTGAAGAATGAAACATTTCCTCATAGCTTCAGCCTGACCTACTTAGATTGGCTTTGTTACTTGAATTTGGAGACATTATTACACAACAGTGGAAAAGAGACAAATGTTGCATGTTCTTTGCATTCGAAGTAATCTCTGATTTGTGTTTTTTCCTATTGATGTGTGATGCATAACAAATAAATTAATATGTACATAAAACTTCATGTATTCCACTTAGTTACTCTTATATATCCAAAATACCTTTAGAAATACTACCTAGATGAAGAAATAGAATATTACCAGAAGCATTCCTTGTGTTTTCCTTGTTATCACTTTCCTAACCCCCTCCAGAGAACAACTATTTTGACTTCCATCATAGAGCTTGGTTTTGCCTTTTGGAACATTTGTATCAATATAATCATAAAGTATTTGTTTTTGTGTATGTTTTATTTAACTCAGTAATATGTCTGTAAAATATATCCATGTTGTTGACAGTAGCAGATTACACATTTTCATGATCTTGTAATAGTCCCTTGTATCAATATTCTAATACTGTATCCAATCTACTGTTGATGAATATTTGAATTCTGTCCACTTTCCCCCTATACCAAGTAGTGATGCTGTCAACTTTTTTATACATATCTTCAGTATATATATGTACATGTTTTTAATATCCAATGTAATTTCTATGCCATAGGTATTTGTATGCTTTGCTATAGGAGATACGACAAGGTCAGTAGTAGTTTTTTTTTTCTGGACACCTTTCCAAACAAATTGTACCAGCTGGCACTCTCATTGGCAGTATTTGCCCCTCAGCATTTCTGGCTTGTTTATAGTGGTGTCATATTGTGGTTCTCATTCATACGTACCTGATGGCTAAAGGTCTTGAACACTTTTACATGTGCTCATTAGCCATTTGGCTACACTCCTTGTGAATGTCAGCTCAGATGTTTGACTATTGGTTTCCATTAGGTTGTCTCTCTTTATTGTCTTGATTTGTAGATGTTGTTTATATATTCTGTTTATATTCAATATGTAACTATATATATATTTTTCTTCTACTCTGCCTTTTAAACTATCTTCATGGGGTATTTTAATAAACAGAAGATCTTAATTGTTGCAAAGTATAATTTATCAGTTGTTACCTTTTGGCTAGAGCTCCATGTGTTCTTTTAAATACAGCATTATTATCCCAGTCGTAAAGCTATCCACGTATATTATCTTCTACAACTTATGTTACGTTGTAACTGATATTTAGCTCGTCACTTCATCTGGAATTTATTTTGTGTTAAGGACATAAGGATCCAGATTTGTTTACCTGTTTCCCCCAGCACAATATAATATCACCTTTATTATAAATAGGCTGTATATATGACTATTTCTAGATTATTTCATTTTCATGGTCATTTTTTTATTCTTGTGTCAATATAATAAGATCTTAGTTATTTGACATTTTGATAAATCTTGATATGCTGATGTTAGTACTCTTTGTTTTTGTTTTTGTTTACAATTGTCTTGCCTTATTTTTGTGTTTGAAAATTTTACACAATTTTATTAGACTTATATGTAGGAATTTGATGCACTTCATGCTAAATGTAATGCTTTATTTTACATTTTTTATTCTGTAATTCTAATACTAAGCAAATTCTAATACTTTCATCTGCAGATGCTTTTGTGTATTTTGTGTGCACACTCAATGCTATTTGCATACAATGTTCCTTTATGTATTTATTTCCAAACCTTATAGTGTGTATTTATTTTTACAACAAAAATATTGCAGAGGCTAGGGCATCCAGGATAAAGTTGAAAAGAAGTGGTAATGTCAGAAGCCCTTACCTTGTTCTCAATCTTGGTAAGAAATTTTTGTGTTTCATTATTAAATATGTTGACTATAGACATTTATAGATATTCTTTTTCAGATAAAGAAGGTTATTTTGTTTCTAGTTTGCTAAAAGCATTGATCATGAGAGAATACTAAATTTCATCAAAGGCTTTTCTTGCATCTATTGAGATAACTTTATGACATTTTCTCCTTTATTCTATCAATGTGATTAATTAGATTAATTGAGTCTGAATGTTAAACTTGTCTTATAGGCCTAGTATCAACCTTACTTAGTTTTGATGTATTATCTGTTTTATTATTTGATTTGCTCACATTTTGTTTAGAAATTCTCAACTGTGTTTCTGAAAGAAACTTACTTGTATTTTCCTTTTCTTATAATGACCTTGTAACATTTTAGAAGAAAGGCTATATTGACTCATAAGGTTAGCTGGGAATTGTCCTTTTTTTCCTCTTCTCTGAAAGTGTTTGGTAGATTTATTAATTTTTTTCCCCATTTTTTAAATAATTCAACACTGAATACATCTGAGTTGAAGTTTTTTTCATTAAACAGAAGGTTTTAAATAATACGTTCAATTGCATTTATATGTATCAGGCTAGTCTGAATTTCTATTTCTTTTTCTGTTAGCTTTGGTATATTTTGTTATTTTTTTCTCCAGAGGATGTTTTTCATTCAAATTAAGAAAAAACTGACTTAGATCGTATTTCTTTAAATAAAGCAAAATATTTTAAAACATTTTCATGAACTACACCAAATATATTAAATATTATATATTGATAGGATATTTTAGCAATAGGTCAACCACTACATGTTACTTTGAACAAATGTCTTTATTTTCCAATATGATATTAAATTAGCTAAAATACGAATGTTTTTGATAAATATGATTGATAACCCTCATTCCTTCCACACTTCAAAAACTGTGAAATTTATTAGTTCCACCACAACCCGTTTTTTTGTTTGCTATTAGATGTTCTTAAGATATTTTTGCATTATTTCCTGCATTATTACTCTTCTCTTGATCATACCTTTTTTTACAGATGAAATGCTAGATAGAGTGAAGTTTTCTTAATACTTGGAAACTGAATTATTTATAAAATTCATGGATTCACTGCTATAGATATTTAATAAATTATACTATACAGTATCATATCTATTACCTATACCTGTGCTATTGTCTAGAATTTCAGAAAGTTTTTATTATATTTGCATTGATTTTTTTCTCAAAAAATATTTAGATAAGAAAAATGCAAAGATTATAAATTTTGTCTAGCTATTTCAAGAGAATTAACACAGATTTTAGTCCTTCCAGAAATATCAACCCAGGTTGTAAAATCCCCTCAATACTATTTATCTTTCACTACTCAGAAATGAGTTCAGAGTAGAGCAAACCACAGGTAAACTCATAGGGTTTCAGTGCGATGGTGCCATGAGGTGAAGAATAGTAAGGGCAACGTTCAGGAACTAGGTCAAGAATATTAGTGAGAGCCTCACCAATTCAAATTTAGGGTAACTTGTATGAAGTCCAGAGGCAAGAACTACACAGGCGGCCTTTATTAGCAGTTTGGTTATACAAGGTCTGGGCCGGTTCCCATTCTTTGTGGCTATCCAGGCAAGCCAGCTCACCGATTTAACGTGGCCGGGTGGACCAAGGAAAGCACTGACAACTGGGTGCTTTTCATTGCTAATCCTGGCCCTGACTCACCACTCCGTGACCTCTCTTGGTGTGTTTCCTCAGCTGGAAAGTGAAGATAATAATAATGACCTATTTAACAGGGGTGTTGTGTGGATTACCAGTTAATAACATGTTTCACAAGACAAGGCAGCATTGAGCTTGTAAATACTAATAGAAAGTTTCTCCACACTACAAAGTCAATGAGTGCTTCTCCTGAAGAAAATCCAACATGCCAGAACATGAACATACAGAGTAGTTGAAATAAGGTGAGTCTTTACATGAGAGAAGAAACTTCATTTACTAAAAGGGTACTCTAGAGTTTTCCTTTAGATGGTTAGCCCACACTTGTGCATTTAAAAGCTTTTATATAATTCATCTATACCTATTCCACTAGTTTAGTGTTTGGTGTTTGGAATATATTTACAATATATTTTTGGTATGTTTGAATATGTTTTTTTCCCCAAATCAATCTGAAGTAAATGTCATATAGCTTCTCACTGTGTCGTTATTAACATAAGTCTCTGTAAAGTCAATTTGGAACATATAACATAACAAATACACATTTTTTACTTTGGTTGCCTCATCATGGAGGAATTCTTGTTCTACTAGAGGAACTTATGTTAAACTAATTAATTTTAATTTATGCATAGTTTTCTAGGACCCTATAACATATCCCATCCAGTAATATACTTCCAATAATTTAGCACCGAATAGCTGCTTGCAGGCAAAATTAATATCTTCCAAACTAATTCAATTTGCCAGTGTAAAAGTGTCTACCTGCATTGCTTGTGTCTACTTATTTATTTTTCACAAGGATGAAGAACAGTCACAGAGGCAAATGCAGAAGAACTATGATTTACTTTGCTAAAAGAAAATCAAGATACCAATCATTTGTAGCTACCAACAATACTTCTTGAATTCTGAGACTGTTGTTGATATTAGCAAGGCAAGCTCAAATACAAAGGTAAAAAAAGTACACTGGTAACAAAATCTGCAAATAATAATTGAAGCCCATGTTTAGTAGGAATTGTTAAGATAAATTGAAAACCATGAAATGAAATGACCAGGTAGTGAGTTGAAATTGTGCTCAGGCTAGAACCTAAAGTCTTCTTACAGTGATATAGATAAATGATATCTTTTTGTAAATTTATGTGTGTTTTAATGGAAAGTGGTGATGATTTATATAATACACATTTTATTTGATCTTTATAAATAAACTACCCTCAAACTCATTTGTCCATTTATTCTTTATAAGTTTCTTGAATGATATCAAAAGTACATATAACCCTTTTCTTTATGTATAAGGAAAGTAAGACTTGGAGAGTTTGTTCAACTATTCATCTTTTTATTTTTGCAAAAACTATTTATGAACCCATATCAACAGTCACTCTACTAGTTAAAAATTATAATTGTCTTTTAAATTTTAGTAAGGTCCCCACCTACATGCCCTATTGCCTCCATTTTTTTACCATCTTGATTTATCTTTGTTTATTCTCCAGTGCTTTTGTTCTACTTACAACTTCTTTCTACCATCTAATAGTAAAGAAAAAAAAAGAATTGCTTTATATTGAGGAAATAATGGGTTAATTGCTTATTTTGTGTTGTCATTTCATTAAAATATTTCACCTAGAGTTAGATATAAATTTTTTAATAACATAAATGAGGACAAAACATAAAACTATGAGAAATCTAGGCTGCGCTCACCATATACAGTGATTAGTATAATTACTTTTAGTCAAAGTTTAAAAATTACTTCATCAGAAATTAATTTCAAAATAATTTTTATTTCCATTAGACTATAAGTGAACTAGAATAGAGCTTTGTTTTATTCACAACTACCCTGCCCTACTAACTATATGTGTTCAAGATTTTCAACACGATTTTGAAATGGGTATAGATAAAAATAGGAAGGTAGAGATTATTTATGAGGGGCTTTTTTAAGGACCGTCACACATATTTCATCCCTCTCATCCTGGGCATGGGTAGCTGAAGACAACATTCACCCTACAATTTAAAGCACAGTTCTCTGCAAAAAAAAAAAAATCTGGCTCATGGCTAAGAAACTTTGGTATGGAGTTAAAGAACCAATGCTTTTTTTATTACTTAAAGTAATATTTTTAAAAATTAATAAATGCCCCTTCACAAGTACAACATATTAGTAGATAACTTAAGAAAGTTGTTGTTTCTATCAATTTCTTTTATAATTACAACAGCATGACATGGGTAGTTGATATATTTTCAGTCACAAGGTCAACTGTAGACAAATGTTATATTTCGTTATCTCTAATTCTTGGGCATTTTAATGCTTTAGTTTGATGATTGACAAGACTGAAATACTATGGAATTAGGTAGTATGTTTTCAAGCCCAGTGCCATCTCATGAAGATCACACCTATCATAATGCCTTCTACACTTACTAGCAATGCAATGTTACAACATAATCTGTTTAATCTAATTATATATGTAAAATGAATATAAAACCTCGTTCATAGAATTTCTGTATGAAACGAGATAAAGGTAAAGAACAACGTATATTAACTGACATATAACAAGTGTTCAAACTATATAATCATTGTTATTGATACTATTACTATTCATTAATGTAAGTTTCATTTTCCTGTTATCAGAATTTTGCCTTTAACGAAGTTTCATCAGATCTTAATGGCGTTTTATGATGACACGTAAAAAATCTCAGGGAAAAGCGACAGGACTACAACAAGAACATAACAGTCCATCTGATAAGAACAGGAATAAACATCAGGTGATACTCCACAATAAAACTCTATAAAATTAGAAAATTGTCCTGTTTTCTGTTTTTTCATATATTTTATATCAGCGGTATGTGCCGCTCCATGTACTGGGTTTCTAAGGACCACGTATCTGTAGTTTACTGAGTTTGAGCGCTAGATGGCACTCTTGTATCCTTGTTTTCAAACAGGGTGACTATTCTAACTTCTAATCAACTGAATTTCATAGAGACACCTGGCATACTTCAGCACTGTCTCCATGATATACTTACATAGGTGTACTCAGCGCTCATAGCATGAAATTTAGCAACGAAGTTCCCCAATATGTTTTCATATTGAGAACATGCCAGAAATCGGTTTTAATTTGACCATACTTTTAAAACCTTAGGTAATACACTCATCTGGAAGTGCTTTTTTTTTTTTCAAGTAAGGTTCAAGAAAAGCTAGCTCCGTTGTGATTATTTTTTCCTGATAAACTAATACCTAAGACTTTCATGTCTTATAACAGAAAACCCACACAAAGAAAAGAACACTTACATTAAGTAATAAAGTAAATGCATTTGCTACTATTTATAAGGACCATGCAAACTGTTCTTAAATATATATGCTCATTTAATACATACAGCTCCCATTTTACAGATTAAGAAATAGGCTCAGAGAGGCTGAGAAACTCACTCAATATCACACAGCTCATGAGGAACATAGCATCTAATCTGAGCTCAGAAAGTCTGACTGTAGAGCTGGAACATCCCTTAACTGTAAACAAAACAGCCTTTCATTGTTTTTATCTGGCATTATGCTAGAGACCATGGCCCAACTTTTCTATCTAGTTCAGAAATATCAACCATTAAAATACTGACTTTGGCATACAGAGAGCTTGTTCTGATATAATCATGCCAACTGTAAAGTAACAGTTTTGAGACAACTGGAGATGATATTACTTTTTTAAATAATTAAATTGTTAATTTTAGATGTACTGTTTGCATTATAATTGTGTTAAAAGATATGTATTATTTAGAGCTTCATTATAATGTATTTATAGATAAAATTATGAATTGTCTGGGACATGCTTTAAAATGTGTCAAAAATGGGATAGGATGATAGATGAAATACAATTAGCAAAAAACTGAAAATTATGAATGTTATATAATGGATACATTGTATTATCTTTCAAATTTTGTGCATGTTTGAAAAGTTCATGGTAAAAATTCAAATAGAAATATTTATAAAATTTCAAAACTTCAAAATTTGAGGTACAAAATTTGTCTCAAGAAATCACTGTTAAAAAAAAATGAATGTGTCTTCCATTCACAATTGCTACAAAGAGAATAAAATAAGAATATAACTTATAAGAGATGTGAAGGACCTCTTCAAAAAGAACTATAAGCCAGTGCTCAAGGAAATAAGAGAGGACACAAATAGGAAAAAACATGCTCATTGATAGGAAGAATCAATATCGTAAAAATGGTCATACTGCCAAACTAATTTAAAGATTGAATGCTATCCCCATCAAGCTACCATTGACTTTCTTCACAGAATTAGAAAAAACTACTTTAAATTTCATATGGAACCAAAAAAGAGCCTGCATAGCCAAGACAATCCTAAGCAAACAGACAAAGCTGGGGCATCACACTGCCTAACTTCAGACTATACTACAAGGCTACAGTAACTAAAACAGAATGGTACTGGTGTCAAAACAGATGTATAGACCAATGCAACAGAACAGAGGTCTCAGAAATAATGCCACACAACTACAACCATCTGATCTTTGACAAACCTGATTGGAATTCCCTATTTAATAAATGGTGCTGGGAAAACTGGCTAGCCATATGCGAAAACTGAAACTGGCCCCCTTCCTTAACATTATACAAAAATGAACTCAAGATGGATTAAAGACCTAGGGACATAAAACCTAAAACCATAAAAACCATAGAAGAAAACCTGGGCAATACCTTTCAGGACATAGGCATGGGCAAAGACTTCATGACTAAAACACCAAAGGCAATGGCAACAAAAGCCAAAATTGACAAAAGAGATCTAATTAAACTAAAGAGCTTCTGCACAGCAAAAGAAACTATCATCAGAGTGAAGAGGCAACCTACAGAATGGAAGAAAATTTTTACAATTTATCCATCTAACATAGGGCTAAGATCCAGAATCTACAAAGAAATTAAACAAATTTACAAGAAAAAAAAACCCATCAAAAAGTGGGCAAAGGATATGAACAGACACTTCCCAAGAGAAGACATTTATGTGGCCAAAAAACATATGAAATAAAGCTCATTGTCACTGGTAATTAGAGAAATGCAAATCAAAACCACAACAAAATACCGTCTCATGCCAGTTAGAATGGCAATCATTCAAAAGTCAGGAAACAGCAGATGCTGGAGAGGATGTGGAGAAATAGGAATGCTTTCACACTGTTGGTGGGAGTGTAAATTAGTTCAACCATTGTGGAAAACACTGTGGCTATACCTCAAGGATCTAGAACCAGAAATACCATTTGGCCCAGCGATCCCATTACCGGGCATATACCCAAAGGATTATAAATTATTCTACTATAAAGACACATGCACATGTATGTTTATTGCAGCAATGTTCACAATAGCAAAGACTTGGAACCAACCCAAATGTCCATCAATGATAGACTGGATGATAAAGAAAATGTGGCACATATACACCATGGAATACTATGCAGTTATAAAAAAGGATGAGTTCATGTCCTTTGTAGTGACATGGAAGAAGCTGAAAACCATCATTCTCAGCAAATTAACACAGGAGCAGAAAACCAAACACTGCTGTTCTCACTCATAACTGAGAGTTGAACAATGAGACCACATGGACACAGGGAGGGAACATCACACACCAGGGTCTATTGGGAGGTGGGGGAGTCTAGGGGAGGGATATCATTAGAAGAAATACTTAATGTAGATGACGGGTTGATGGTTGCGGCAAACCACCATGGCACACATATATCTATGTAACAAACCTGCATATTCTGCACATATATCCCAGAACTTAAAGTATAATCAAAACAAAACAAACAAACAAACAAAAATGAATGTGTCCACTTTAAAGAGTTTGAGGCATGGATCTTTACTTTCTGTCGTCTTGAACTCATCCCATAGAAATGTTACACTGGGTTTGTTAGATTTAAAAGTTACCTTAAGAATTAGAGAGAAGTAGATCATTTCAAAACAGGTAAATTTTGATGAGAACAAGAGGAGTAAAGAAGAAAGTTGAATAGGCAATTTGCAGAGTGAAGAGATCTGAGTGTAACACAAGCAGGGGCACCATGAAAATATCAGTCTCCCAGGGGAGCTGAATGACTTAAAAAGAAGTATGGAAAATGTAGCAATAAATGTCTATTGGAAGATTATAGGCATTTAGAATGATGTCTTTAGACAATGTTTTCCCAGGTCTATTTCTATGAAAGTACTTCAGAGTTTTCTTAAAAAAGTGACAGAATCAAATTGTATTCTTTTTACACCTTTTATATTATTTTAAATTGGTAAAGAAAAACTATAGCAAAATGCACATACTAAATAATATCTCATAAAAATGTCCAAAGACATTATATCAAAAAGTGTTTACCTGCACAGTTATGCTAGCTCATTGTTCATTCATTCTTTAAACAAATCTCTGTGTTTTTTCTAAAACATATTTTTTAAAAACTACTATTAATTAAAAATCTTCTTACACTCAGGCCTATTCATAGCACATGGGCACCATACTTAGTAAAATGCCATGCAGGGCTTAGATGTATCTTCTCTGAGCAGATACTTAACATAGCAATGACCAGGAGTACAACAAAAAGTAAATACAGATGTAATAACATTATCCTAAAGTAAGATATTAGTATAAATATTGCAATTGAGAAAGTTACTATATATATATGTATATATGCATATGTGTGTGTTTGTGTGTGTGTGTGTGTGTAGTAAATAGTTTGCATTTGCTAACTATCTGTCAAATATAGCAGGTTAAAAACAGTGTGAGGATTTTGTGGGCTTTTTTTTTTGCTGATTTATTTGATAACTGAACAGTTTCAATTTGCCCCTCCAAGTTCTGTATCAGCGTTACTATCTCACAAGAAGAGATAAGTATTTACAACAAAATGGAAAAACTGTATTGAAACTTTGAATATTTGAATATTTGACAAAGGTGCCTCCTCTTCTGTGAAAAATGCTGAATTTGTTGTAAATGATACTTCTGATCATCAAGAAAAATTTCAACAGAAATGAAAATTGAAACTGGATGGCAAACATGTCCAATGATTTTTACCATGTCTAACATATTAAATTTAGAATATTAGATGTTATGAGTGATTCAAATATGATGGCATTTTCTTTTTGCTCAGCTTGTGATCCCAACCTGTCTTCTCTTGGGTGAATCCATGTGGAGTGTAAATATTGTGGAGTGTGCTTTAAAAACGTGGACTTTGGAGCCAGATTTTCTGGATTCAAATCCTGGCTAAGCCTTTTAGTAGCTGTGTAACCTTGGAGAAATGACTAAACCTCAGCCCAATTTCCTCATCTGTGAAGCATAATATATTATAGGGCTCTGATGTGATTACTGAATTGGTGTTAATAAAGTATATGGAGGCGGGGCATAGTGGCTCACACCTGTGATGCCAGCACTTTGGGAAGCCGAAGCAGGTGGATCACTTGAGGCCAGGAGTTCAAGACCAGCCTGACCAAAATGGTGAAACCTCATCTCTACTAAAAATACAAAAAATTAATTGGGTATGGTCATGGGCGCCTGCAATCCCAGCTACCAGGGAGGCTGAGGCAGGAGAATTCCTGAGATGGCGCCACTGCACTCCAGCTTGGACAACGGAGGGACTCCGTCTCAAAAAAAAAAAAGAAAGAAAGAAAAAAAAAAAGAGAGAGTATATGGAAGAGTGTCTCTAGTGTCTCTACTTAGTGCTATACAAATGTTTGTCATTTAAGCAAAATAAATTAATATAGCATCTTAAATGGGACCCTAAATTTCAGGGTAAGGTCGAGCACTTGCTCTTTGCAGTTACTTATTTTTATAAATCAGTGTTTTCTCATGTATTCCTGAAGATTAAATCATTTTGAATGTTTGGATTTTAAAATGCTAATGCTGGAAAGTTGAGTCCGGCACTATGGGCAAAAGTTATTTTGCATTTGGGCTGAGTAAACATGCCACTTACTCTTATTTGTAGAATACTAAAATTGCATCATCTAAAAAAGATGAGTTTCATAAAATTTATCTTCTAATGTTGGTAAACGTCAAATAACACAGTCTAACTTTTCATTAAGCAGACTATAGCAGTTCTTAACTGTTAAATGTGCCGTGCTTACACATGCATAAATTAAACAATTTGCATATTTTGGCACTCAGATCTTGATCTTATCAAAGATTTTGACATTGATTTGTACAACATAGAACTTAAAAATTTTTAAGTATGAAATATAACTTTTGAAAACATACAAGTGCAATTTGAATATTAAATTCTATCTGATTCTCTTGGGTTTGAATTGTATTTTTATATTTAGATTTGTGATTCTTTTACTCGATTTAGACTTCAACTTTTAAAAAAACAGGATGTGCTGAATTATGCACAGATAATTCAGAAGCACATTATTATCTGTGCCTCTTTAAACAAGTTGGAGAGTTTTTTCCCCTCAGAATCTGAACTGTCAATCACTCAACAGATCTTTTTTTTTCCTGTTCTTCTGCGCCAAAAACTACTACTTCTAGGTTGTTTGGCTCTCCATTAGCCCTCACAAGCTGCAATTTTACACTGAATAAACTATCAATATTTATTTTATGAAGTTTCCTACTTTTATATCAGAAAGATGGACTCCAGTGGTGGAATGTAATCTCAGCAGTGATAATTGAATATCAAGAGCTCAAACCTGCATAAGATGCATTTTCCTAAGTAGCACACTCACTTGGCCTTGAACTACAAGTTTCCAGATTCAATACTTCTGAACCTCTTTGTTCACGCAAATATCCAAGAAGTGCTGGGCTGTGACAGACCCATCAGCAACACTTTTAAGAATTTAGCAACCATGTGAGTTCTGAATCGGCTGTACCAGAAAACAACAGCTGCAACCCTGTATCTCATTCAGCCTAGAAGTTCATGTTGCTTTTGTTCTGCAGCTCTCTGGAGCATGTTATCCATATAAAGTCAAAATATGCAAACAAGCACATTTTAATGGACTTTAGTAGTTGACTCAGGGTTAGTTTCCCTTACTTCATCATTTCTAAAAGGTACATGTTGAAACACCATGAAATTGAATGAATGTTTTGCTCAATTTTGCTTAAAAAGAGGTGGTTTACTTTAGGCAAGTGGCCCCAACTAGTCATGATTTGGAAGATGTAAAGTACATTAACAGCAGACTTGTCTAGGAGGTGAAACCTTAGCTTTTCAGTAAGAGTTATGTGTGTGTGTGTGTGTGTGTGTGTGTGTGTGTGTGTGTGTGTGTGTCTAAATCTGTTTTTGCCAGATTGAAGGTAACTGTTAATTTGCTATTGATTCAAATAATAATTTGGTTAATGTACTTAGATTTACTCCTCTGGCAAATTATTAATTCAAATTATCTTAAGTACCTTATAAATACATTTTTGTAGAAATAATGAGGATCTTGTGTATGTCGTAAGGAATATATGTGCCTAAATGGAACTAATGAACATAAATTTTTCCTTATGTGCTGGTTTGATTACAGAGTGTTTGGAGATATATCCTTTGCTATTTAATTAATGTTTAAATATTATTTTATTTATAATTGACATACTAATTTTACATATTTATGTGTGATGTTTTGATACAAATATATGTCATATAATGATAAAAAATGGAATATTTACCACATCCATCATTTCAAACACTTATCATTTCTTTGTGGTGAGAGCATTCAAAATCTTCTCTCCTAGTTATTTAAAATATACAATATTGTTGACTATGGTCCCCACACTGTGCAATAGAACACCAGAACTTATTCCTCCTGTCTAACTATAACTTTATATGCATTAACCAATCTCTTTCTATGCCTTCCCACCTTCCCAGCCTCTGGTTACCACCAATTTACTATCTTCATGTAATTCACTTTTTTAGCTCCCACGTATGAATGAGAATATGGGATATGTCTTTCTGAGCTTATCTTACTTCGCTTAGTTTGTCTTCCAGGTCCATCCATGTCGCCACAATTTTATATTTTATGGCCAAATAGTATTGGGATTGTTGGATCATATGGTAGTTCCAGTTTTAATCTTTTGAGCAACCTTTTACTGTTTTCCTTAATGGTTATACTAATTTACATTCCCACCAATCGCGTGTAAAAGTTTCCCTCTCTTCACATCCATGCCAGCATGTTAATTTTTGTCTTGTTGTTAATAGTCATTCTAATTGAAGTGAGGTGATATCTCATTCTGGTTTTCATTTGCACCTGCCTGATGATTAGTGACACTGAACATTTTTTCATATACCTATTGGTCATTTGTATTTCTTCTTTTTGGAAATGTCTATTCAAATCTTTTGTCCATTTTGATACATCAATATAAACTTCACATTTTCCATTGTATTTTATTTATACTATTACCTATTCCTCAGAAAATTCTCTCTCACCTTTTATATTCATAAAATATTCTCTCTATATATTTTTAAAAACAAAATTTACATTTATATTTTAATGGGAGTTAAGTTATCTAAAATTGCATGAATCACAAGACCTTCTCACACTGCAGACAAAATAGAATGAGCTCTCAGGAGTAAGGTTTGCAAAGTTCTTTGTTTGACAAGCAGTTCACATACGAGATGATCATCACCACTACACTTTCGTTTAGGTTTTCTTTCTCACTGAACTGTCTCTCACATGTTACCACACAGGAAAATTTGACCCATCTTTTATCTTTCAAAACTTACTTCTCCTTTTATACTTTCTCTAACTACTGAATTAAACTAATCTTTTCTTTTTCCAAATTGACAAAATCATAACACATTAATTAATATTAGAAATGTCTTACAAAGTAACTTGGGCCTACATCCCAGTTAAAACAGACATCTATCCAACAACAGCCACAACAGGTAATCAGACTACCTGAATACTATCCTTGAAAGGAAGATCAGTCAGCCAGGAGAAATCCCATTCTAATCTTGGGAAACCTCAACTATTAAAAATGTCACCCTGAGACTGACCAAATTCTGTAGCAGAGTTGCAACAAAAGTCAATACACTGCGTAAGTGGAAACATGCAAAAATTTGAGGCTAAATATATTAGTCTTTACATTAACAAAATCACTTTTCTCTCCCCTAGGGAAGTCTTCCTCTAGACCTCAAATTCACCCCTTGTCTGAGAGTGTTGAATATATCTGGCTAGTAATCAAGTAGGATCTCTGTCCTATAAGAAAGCATTTCCTCTATTTCAGTATGGGAGCAGTGAAGGAAGCCAGTCATCTACCCCCTGACACACACACACATGCATGCACGTGTGTGTGCAAGCATCCTTAAACCTACTTCCCTGCTTTAACTATGCAAACCCAGGAGGAAGGATGTAGAATACTTTAAATTAATTTTTCATTGATACATAATAGATGTACATGTTTTAGTGCTACGTTTATAATTTTAATACATTTATATAATTTCCACAGATCAAATCAGTGTAAATGGAATATTTATCACCTAAAATATTTGTCTTTTCTTTACACTAGAAACATTCAAATTATTCTCTACTAGCTGTTTTGAAATATATAGTAGATAAGCTATAGTCACCCTACTGACATATCAAAAACTAGGTGTTATTTTTTCCATCAAATTGCATGTTTATACCCATTAATCAATCTCTCTTTCTACCCTCCCCAATACCCTTCCCAGACTTTGGTAACCACCAATTTATTCTGTATCTTCATGAGATCCATTTTTCTTAGCTCTCGCAAATGAGTGAGAACATATATTTGATATTTGTCTTTCTGTCTTTATCTTGTTTCACTTAACATAATGGTCTCTGGTTCCTTTCATGTTGCTGCAAGTGACAGGATTTCCTTCTTTTTATCGCTGAATAATATTCCACTGTGTGTGTATACACACACACACACACACACACACACACACATTTTCTTTATCCATTCGTCCATTAACAGACATAGATTGGTTCTATATTTTTGCTAGTTTGAATAGTGCTGCAATAAACATGGAAGTGCAGATATCTCTTCAGTATATTGATTTTTTTTCCCTTTGAATATATACTCAGTAGTGGAAATGCTGGATCATATAATAGTTCTATTTTAAATGTTTGGGAAATCTCTATACAGTTTTCCAAAGTGACTGTACGAATTGTATTCCCACCAGCAGTGTACTAAGATTCCCCTTTCTCCACATCTTTGCCAGCACCTGTTATTTCCTTTTTTATAAAAGGCATTATATCTGGGCTGAGATGTTATTTTATTGTGTTTTAATTTGGATTTCTCTGATGATAAGTGATGTTGAGCATTTTAAGAATGTATCTTTTGGTCATTTATGTGTCTTCTTTCAAGAAATGTCTGTTCGGATATTTTTCTAATTGTTTTATTGAATTATTTATTTTTTGCTATTGAGTCATTTGAGCTCTTTAGATGTTCTGCTTATTAATCCCTTGTCAGATGGCTAGTTTGCAAATATTTTATCCTATTCTGTGAGTTGTTTTTTCACTTTGTTGACTGTTTCCTTTGCTGTGCAGAAGAATTTTATCTTGATGTAATCCTAATTGTATATTTTTGCTTTGGTTGTCTATGCTTTTAAGATCTTACCCACAAAACCTTTGCCCAGACCAATGTCCTGGATCATTTCCTCAATGTTTTCCTCTAGTAGTTTCATAGTTATAGGTCTTCAATTAAAATATTTAATCCATTTTGATTTGATTTTTATATATGTTGAAAGATAAGTGTCTTTCATTCTTCTGCATATTTTTTTTTTTCTGTTTCCCCAACACCATTTAATGAGGACACTGTCCTTTTCCCATTGTATGTTCTTGGTACCTTTGTCAAAAATGAGTTGGCTGTAATGCATAGGCTTATATCTGAGATCTCTATTCTATTCCATTGATGTATATATTGGTTTTTATGTCAATAACATGCTGATTTGATTGCTAGAGCTTTGTAACTAGAGTTAGAAAGTATAATGCCTCCAGTTTTGTTCTATTTACTCAGAATTGCTTTGGCCATTTAGCATACTTTTGGGATTCCACATAAATTTTAGATTTCTTTTCTATTTTTATAAAGAATATCATTGGCATTTTATGGAGATTGCATTGAATCTGTAAATTTCTTTGGGTTGTAAGATCATTTTAACAATATTGAAACTTCCAATTCATGAACATGGAATATCTTTCTTTTTGTGTCATCTTCAATTTCTATCATCAGTGTTGTATAGTTTTTCTAGTATAGATCTTTCACTTATTTGATTGAATTTATTCCTAGGTTTTTGATATCCTTTGTAGCTACTGTAAATGAGATTGCTTTCTTGATTTCTTTTTCAGATTGTTTGCTGTTGGCTTATATAAATGTTACTGATTTTCGTATGTTGATTTTGTATTCTGCAATCTTATTGAATTCGTTTATCAGTTCTAACAGTTTTTGGTGGAGTCTTCAGGTTTTTCTAAGTATAACATCATATTGTTTGCAAACAAGACTAATTTTTCTTCTCCTATTTAGATGCACTTTATTTCTTTCTCTCCCCTAATTGCTCTGCCCCAGACTTCCAGTATTAAGTTGGATAAAAGTTGTGAAAGTGGGCATGCTTGTCTTGTTCCAAATCTTAAAAGGAAAGGCTTCCAATTTTTCCCCGCTCCTCATCATGATGTTAGCTGTGAGTTTGTCATATGCTGCCTTTATTATTTTTAGGTATGTTCTGTCTGTCTCTAGCTTGTTAAGGGTTTTTATCATAAACAATTTTATTATTTATTATTTGATAAAATGTTGAATTTTATCAAAGGCTTTTTTGACATCTATTGAAATGATTGTATGTTTTTTGTTCTTGGCCCTGTTAATGTGATGTATCCCATTTATTGACTTGTGTATGTTAAACGATTCGATTGTTGCATCCCTGCCATGATTCTCACTTGGGCAGAATATATATATATATATATATATTTTTTTGAGACGGAGTTTCACTCCTGTTACCCAGGCTGGAGGGCAATGGCGCAATCTCGGCTCACCGCAACCTCCGCCTCCTGGGTTCAGGCAATTCTCCTGCCTCAGCCTCCTGAGTAGCTGGGATTACAGGCACACGCCACCATGCCCAGCTAATTTTTTGTATTTTTAGTAGAGATGGGGTTTCACCATGTTGACCAGGATAGTCTCAATCTCTTGACCTCATGATCCACCCGCCTCGGCCTCCCAAAGTGCTGGGATTAAGGATGTATATTTTTTAGGTGTTGTTATGTTCAGTTGGCTAGTATGTTGTTGAGATTTTTTTCCAACTATGTTCATCACTAATATTATACTGTAATTTTTTTGTTGTTGTTGTGTCTATGTCTGGTTTTGGTATCAGGGTAATGCTGGCCTGGTAGAATAAGTTTGGAAGCTTTCCCTCCTCTTTAATTTTTGTGAAGAGTTTGAGTATAATTGGTATTAGTTTTTTAAAGGATGTTTTGTGTAATTCAGCAGGAAACCATCAAATTCTGCGTTTTTCTTTCATAGAAGAAATGTTATATTACAGTTTCAATTTCATTAGTCATTATTGATTTGTTCGGATTTTCTGTTTCTTCATTATTCAATCTTTGTAGGTTGTATGTGTAAAATAATTTAAGTTGGATGTGGTGGCTTATCTTTGTAATCCTAGCACTTTGGGAGACTGAGGTAGGGAGATCACTTGAGCCCAGGAGCTCAGGACCAGACTAGGCAACATGGCAAAACCCCAACTCTACAAAAAAAAATAAATTACAAAATGTAGCCAGGTGTGGTTGCAGGCACCTATAGTCCCAGCTACTTGGGGGTGAGGTGGGAGAGTCACTTGAGCCTCAGAGGAAGAGGTTGCAGTGAACTGATATTACACCACTGCACTCCAGCCTGGGCAACAGAGTGAGGTTTCTTCTAGGCTTTCCAATTTTTTGCTGTGTAGTTGTCAGTAATAGTTTCTAATGATTCTTTGTGTTTCTATGGTCTCATTTGTTCTGTGTCCTGTTTAATTTCTGACTTTATTTATTTGTGTCTTCTCTCTTTATTCTTAGTCTAGCAAAAGATTTGTCCATTTTGTTTATCTTTTCAAAAAAACCTAACTTTTTGTTTACTTGATTTGCTGGATTTTTTAGTTTCAATTTTATTTATTTTTGCTCTAATTTTTATTGCTTCTTTCTGCTAATTTTGGGTATGGGTTGTTCTTGGTTTTCCTGTTCTTGGAAGTGCCGTGTTAGGTTGTTTATTTAAAATCTTTCTACTTTTTTGATAGAGGTGTTTATTGCTATATATTGCCCTCTTAGCTTTACTTTTACTATATCCCATAGGTTTTGGTATGTTCTATTTCTATTTTGATTTATTACAAAAAAATTTAAAATATCCTTCTCAATTCCTTCTTTGACTCATTGGTCAGTCAGGAACATGTTAATTGATGTGTTTGTATATTTTCCAAAGTTGCTGTTATTATTGACTTCTAGTTTTATTCAATTGTGGTTAGAAAAAACACTTAATATAGTTTCTACTTTCTTGAATTTGTTGAGACTTGTTTTTTGGCTCATGACATGGTTTATTCTGAAGAATGTTCCATGTGCTGATGAAAAGAATATGTATCCAGCAGTTGGGTGAAATGTTCTGTAGATTTCAGTTAAGCATATTTAGTCTAGTTTGTAGTTTAACTTTGATGTTTCTTTGCTGATTTTCTGTCTGAATGATCTGTTCATTACTGAGAGAGGGGTGTTAAACTCTTCTGCTATTGTATTGCAGTGTATCCTCTCCCTTTAAATCTATTAATGTTTGCTTTATATATCTGGGAGCTCCAGTGTTGGATGCATATTTATAATTGTTATATTCTTTTGCTAGATTGACTCCTTTCTCTATGTAGTAATCATTTTAATTTCTTTTTAGAATCTTGGATTTGTGATATGTTTTATCTGATATGAGTATGTATAGCATATACTGCTCTTTTTTGGTTTCGATTTGTATGAAACATCTTTTCACACCCCTTCACTTTCAAACTATGTATATCTTTATTGGCAAAATTGGTTACTTGTAGGCAGCATATAGTGGGTCTTGTATTTTTAAAATCCATTCAACCATTCTATGCCTTTTAATTGAAAATTTGAGTTTATTTGCATTCAGTGTTACTATTGATAAATAAGGACTTAATTCTGTCATTTTGTTGCTTATTTTATAGGTGTTTTGTAATTCTCCTCTTCATTTTTCTTTCCTTTTTCTTACTGGCTTCCTTTGTGGTTAAGTGATTTTCTCGTAACATGTTTTAATTTGTGGCTTTTTATTTTTAGTGACTCTATTATAATTTTTTTGCATTGTTGTTACTATAAGGCTTACAAAATACATCTTATAGCTATAACAAGTTAATTTAAAGAGATGAGAATTCATCTTAGATCACAAATAAAATAATAGATATAAAAAATAAATGAAAAAACTCTGCATTTTAATGACATCTTCCCACATTTTGTCTTTAAATTTTCTCAGTATAGATATGTTTATATGGCCTGTCTCTTAATAGATTGTTCTAGCTGTTATTATTTTTTAGGACTTCATCTTTTGGGCTTCATACTAGACTTATGACTGGAATGCACACCATGATTATAGTGTTAGAGAATTCTGAGTTTGTCCATGTGCTTAATTTTACCAGTGGATTTTATACTTTCAAATGTTTTCTTTTTTACACTAGTTTTTGTTTGTTTGTTTGTTTCAGATTAAAATAAATCCCTTTAGCATTCCTTGTAAGACTGATATGGCGTTGGTGAATTCGCTCAGCTTTTGTTTTTCTGGGAAAGACTCTATTTTTCTTTCATATTTGAAGGATAGCTCTTTGCTGGATACAATATTATTGTATAGTAGTTTTTTCTTTGAGCACTTTGAAAATGTTGTACACTCCTTCCTGGCCTCTATGGTTACTGAGAGGTCTGTAGACAAACAAATTGAAGTCTTTTTAATATGTTATTTGTGTCTTTCCTCTTTTGAAATTCTGTCTATTCCTTGCCCTTGCACAACTCCCAACTGAACACCAATATTACTTATATTTAATATTTTGAGTGCATTTTTATATCTAGTAGGTAATCTGTTTCTTTTCATTCTTTTTTCTCTATGTACTTTCAAATAACCTGTCTTTGAGATCTCTAACACTTTCCTCTGCTTGATCCATTCTGCTATTGAGAGCCTCTCATAAATTTTTCAGTTCACCAAATATATTTCTCAGTTCCAAGATTTCAGTTTGATTATTTTTAACTTAATCTCTTTGTTAAATTTCTGAATTGCTTTTCAGTGTTATATTAGAGATTACTGAGTTTCCTTAAAACTGCTGTTTAGAATTATTGGTCATAGATATCATATACTGCTGTCTTGTTAAGGTCAGTAACTGGTTCTTTCCTTTATCTATTTGGGGAAGTGGTAGTTCTCTTTTTGCTGTTGTTTTTTTGTGAATCAATGTCTGTTTCTTTGCATTGAAAGATCATTTATTGAGAGATCCAAGATGGCTGATGATTAGCAGCTCGGGCACGTACCTCCCAGTGAAAGCGCAAAGAACGAGAGGACGCCACACTTTCAGACGAATATTAGTTGCTCACCGACCACGAGATTCCCAGTGGAGGAGCTCCACGGGTCGCCAGGGCGACTCTTGTGGCCGGCGTGGCGGTTTTGCTGGTGCCTTAGCACGCCAGTTCTTGGTGCAGAGTCCGGATATTCCCGGGCAGAAAAGCACCATCAATCTTAACACCGCTCTTTTGGCCGGCTCAGTGGATTGCTCAGATTTCGGCGCAGGGAATCAACAAGTTGGACGTCAGAGACCCAGTTAGAAAGTCGGTAATTATAAAGATGACAGACGGACAAATATATAATGAAGGGAAGAAACCAGCGTAAAAAGGTAGAGAATACTCAAAATCAGAATGCCTCTCCCTCTACAGGGGATTGCAATTCCTCATCAGTAACGGAACAAGGCTTAATAGATTACACCGGTATTCCAATAACAGAAGCAGGTTTCCAAACGTGGGTGATAAGAAACTTCTGTGAATTAAAAGAACTTATTCTAACCCAATGCAAAGAAACTAAGAACCTTGAAAAAAGGTTTAACGAAATGTTAATGAGAATGGACAATTTAGAGAAGAATATAAGTGAATTGATGGAGCTGAAAAACACAACACGAGAACTTCGCGAAGCATGCACAAGTTTAAAGAGTCGAATTGATCAAGCGGAAGGAAGGATATCAGAAGTCGAGGACCAGCTCAGTGAAATGAAACGAGAAGACAAAAATGCAGAAAAAAGGATGAAAAGGAATGAGCAAAGTCTCCAGGAAATATGGGATTATGTGAAAAGACCTAATTTACGTTTGATAGGTGTACCTGAATGTGATGAAGAGAATGAATCCAAGTTGGAAAATACTCTTCAGGATATCATTCAGGAAAATTTTCCCAACCTGGCAAGGCAGGGTAATATTCAACTCCAGGTAATACAGAGAACACCACAAAGATATTCTTCAAGAAGACCAACCCCAAGGCACATAATTGCCAGATTTATTAGGGTTGAAATGAAGGAGAAAATACTAAGGGCAGCTAGAGAGAAAGTTCAGGTTACCCATAAAGGGAAACCTATCAGACTTACAGCAGATCTCTCAGCAGAAACCCTACAAGCCAGAAAAGAGTGGGGACCGATATTTAACATCCTTAAAGAAAAGAACTTTCAACCCAGAATTTCCTATCCAGCCAAACTAAGCTTTATGTGCGAAGGAAAAATTGAATCTTTTGCGAACAAACAAGTACTTAGAGAGTTCACCACCACCAGGCCTGCTTTACAAGAGCTTCTGAAAGAAGCACTATACATATAAAGGAACAACCAATATCAGCCTTTCCAAAAATATATCAAAAAGCAAAGAACTTTAACACAATAAAAAATTCACATCAACTAATGGGCAAAACAGCCAGCTAGCATCAAATGCTGGTATTAAACTTACATATATTTTAATTGGATAAAAAGCCAAAACCCATCGGTATGCTGCATCCGGGCCCATCTTACATGAAACAATACACAAAGACTCAGAGAGAAGGAGGAAGATTTACCAATTGAACAGAGAGTAAAAATAAACTAATAAACAAAAAGCAGCAGATGCAATTCTCACCTCTGATAAAGTAGACTTTAAAGCAACAAAGATCAAAAGAGGCGAGGAATGACATTACATAATGGCAAAAGGATCAATGCAACAAGAAGAGCTAACGATTCTATAGATCAACGAGATAGAAAATTAACAAGGATATTCAGAACTTGAACTCAGACCCAGAACAAGTAAACTTAATAAATATTTATAGTACTCTCCACTTCAAATACACAAAACATACATTACCACCTCACACCTATTCCAAAGGTGACTATATAATTGGAAGTAAATCACTCCTCAGTAATCGCATAGCATTTCATAGGTTTAAATTAAATATTGGTTGGCTGTTTGTTTGTTATCTTCTTCCCTTACTCCTTCCTGATTACATCATTAAGTATAATTATCAGTATAAAAGAGGTTTTCAATACCCATTACTAAATTGCATTCTAGCCTGGGCAAGAAAGCAATACTCCCATTCTCTCTCCCTCTTTCTTTTCCTTCTCCCTCCTCCCCATTCTCTCTCTCTCTTTCTCTTCCTTTTTTCTCCTTCCTATTCTCTCTCTAAAAAAAAAAAAAAAAAAAAAAAAAAAAAAGAAAGATCATTTATTTATTTTAGTCTTCTCTATCTGGACTGTTTTTTTCTTATTGAATATGTTTGCTTAGAGATTCTTTGTAATCTGACTGTTGATTCTCTTTCTCTTTTTCTGACTTGGTCCCAATCTCCTTTTCAGTGCTAGATGACAACTTAAGCCCAGGTTTGTCTTGATTCTGGTAAACAATCAGAATTCTGCCCATTCCATCCCAGAGGTGATAGATTAGTAGTGTAGAAAGGCTGGCTAGAAGTTCATCCCCAAGGCAATCTGTGAAATATACTTCCTTCAGCATGGTGCTGCTGAACAGTCACTCTGATTAGACATCTTTGGCCAGTTGCAAGAGCAGAGTTTCTAGGGCTGGCAATGGCAGTCTCACCTCCTCCTTTTGTCTCTGGAAGACCTCAGGAATATTTCTCCCTTCAAACACTGCTGATGCTTCCTGTGAGTTGAGGCAAAAGCAGGTAACTGCCAGGGAAAGGTGTCCTTCCATGGAAATCAAGATGGTAGGAAAGCTGGTTGACAGCCTCAATCTCACCTTTTCCAGTGTAGAAACTGTAAGTCAGTGGGGACCCCTGGGAAATTTGCTGGCTACTTAGTGCTGGGCAGATTGGGGTCAAGGGGATCATGGATATGGAAACCCAATTCTCTTACCGTCTGCTCAAAGATTTTTCCACTTCTCTGTGGCCCAGGGAGCTGTTGCCTCCTCATATTTGAGTTCTGGAGTATTATTGGTGATAACTTTGGCACTGTATATTTGATTTTGGTTTTCTGCAGGGGAGAGTGAAGCCAGTTTACTTCTACACACCATTTTGGTAGCAGAAGTCTTCCAGGATGTGGAAATAAACTTAACCACTCTGTTTTTGTAAAATGTTTATTTAGAAAATCATTTCATAACAAAGAAGAAAAAGATGGAAAATAAATCCTAATTGACTATAGTTTCCCAATGATGAAGAATGCTCCCAAAATCTTTGATTAGATAACTAAGCTCAATAAGTCATCCATTTTGTAAAATAGCTTTTTTTTTCAGGGTCCAATATAAATATGGGTAAAACTGAATTATTACTTCCTCCCATCCTCCCAGTTCTTGGTCAAATAGATAGAAAAAGTTGGATGAAATAAAAAGCCTTTATCTGAATAAATAAGAATAAACTCAAGAAAATATTGGATAAAATATATAAATCTATATTTATATTTATGCACACACATACACACATACACACAAGTAGGAACCATTGTGAAAATTTTCTTTTAAATCAAATTAATGATCGTTTTTTATGTAATCCTGTACTCTGTCCTATTAAACTCCTCAAAATATATTTTAGAACTCATGACTAAGATTTCTATTCGTCTAATTTTAGGAATTTTAATTAGGTTTTGTTCCCCCAAACTTTTGTTAAAATGCTTCTGATTCTGCCAATTTCTTCAGATTTTCCAGGAGAAAATCTGTCTTTAATTTTTATGATTTGGTATTTTCCCCAGAACTTTGAATAGAGACTCCGGTCATACAACAAATTAGTTAAAAAAAAAAAACAGATTGGCAAATAAAATGATTATACAAACCTGCAATACTGAAAAAAATAACTTTAGCTTATATTTAAACATGTTAGAAAGATTTGCCTTTATGATGTGAAAAGAACTTTTTTTGCCTAAAAGTTACAGTAACAAGAAAAATGAAATTTGTCTTTAAGGATTTTTATTTTTAAAATATATACAGAAGGAAAAGTAATTTGCAATTACCTAGCACAAGAAAAAATGTGCATGCCTTGCAACCTAGAATTTACATTTTCAGAAAATTCTCACATATGTGCACAAAAAGATATGTAATGATGTTTATTTCTGTATTGCTAGTAGAAACAAAAAAAGTGTTCATCAATATAGGGTAGATAAAATATGCTATATTTATAAGATGGGATATACAATAGCAGTTATAATGAAATAAATAAACAATTTATCAAAAATAAATCTGAAAACAAAATGATAAACAATATATAAAGTAATTAGACAATACAAAAACATATGGTACCATTTATGTATATTTATAACAAAACACAAAAATTCTAAATACTCTTCAAGAATGCATATAATGTAGATTCAAATGTATTAAAATTATAAGTATACATATTAAGTTCATAATCATGTTTAATTCAAGGTAACAGAAAGTGACTCCACTTGAGGGTAGGGCTTCAAATTTATCTTTAGGATGCGTTACTGCTTGTATCAACACAGAAGAAACAAGTATAACAAAATGATAATAACTTTTCATTCTGGTTGTTGGTTAAATGGTTATCCATTATATTGTTATTTGGCTATTTCTTCATTTTATAATTTTTCAACAATAACCACATAAAAACCTACATACATGTAGTTAAATGTTAGTTATCTAAGTACAGATAATAATCATTTATTTTATTGATTATTTAGTGTAATTATACTTGGGCAGCTTTTGTGTAGCAAGCAGAAGGATTTGTCTATCAAGCTTATACATATTTAGGATCACAGGAGTCCCAAAAGACTTTAAGATTTCCAGATCTGAGTCTATTTATGAGGGCGCTGAGTTTATTGATGAAGCCAGAAGCTGGTCCCAGGATTCTTTGAAATTTGGGCAAAAACAAGACAATATTATGAAACTTTCCTTTCTACAATTATACTACTTCTGTAATCTCAATGTTTGTGTCCTCCTAAAATTTACATTTTGAAACCTAGTCATCAATGTGATGGTATTAAGAGGTGGAGTTTGGGAAGGGTGATTACATCATGAGGGTGGAGCCCTCATAAATGAAATTAGTGCCCTTATGAAAGAGGCCTCAGAGAGCCGTCTTGTCCCTTCCACCAAATGAGGACACAGAGGGAAGGAAAAGTGCCATCTGCCACCAGACTCCAAATTTGCCTTGATCTTGAAGTTCCCAGCATCCAAAACTGTAAGAAATAAATGTCTGTTTTTTAAAAGCTGCCCACTTTATAGTATTTTGTTATGGCATCCTGAACAGACTAAGACAACTATGCTACATCTATAATCTTCTTATTACTTGAGGAAAAACTTAATTTTTAGAAATCATCAAAAAATTAATCTTTTGAAATGCCAGTGACACATAACCCTTTTACTTTCTGTAAATAAGATTTGGAATTTTTCCCAAAATTTTGGTTTGAAATTGGTGGAACTTAGAGAGCTTCCCTTCCATGTGCCTAGACCCATACAGAGAACTTATTAGGCATTTTAACAAATGTTAATCCTCCCCATTTCCCAGCTTCTCACCATAAAATCTGCCTCCCTAGAGTACTTTCCTTGTGTGGAATCATCAACCATGTGGCCTCCTGGTAAAATGGTGATTTCCAGTGCTGGCTTCCACTACGGATCATAAAGGGACAACATCCTTGTTCATCTGCTTAATAGTTGTCCAAAGCTGCATCAATAAGATACATCTGCCAGAAACTTTAAATATTGCACATATGGTCTCCAGGCAGAGACAGTGGAAGGAAGATTACTGTAGGAACTTTTATGGTGCCAGACGATTTTGGCAGCAGCAGTAGTAGAGATAAAGCCTGTAGCTGAAGCAAATTGGCTGCATTAATACTAGTATTAACAACCCCTAAAACTGTTTTTTGTTTCTGAGCCAAGTTCTTTAGCCTCAATTCTGTGAAATGAATAACTTATTTGCTGAAATTTTCCAGAGTTGGTATGTGTTGCTTGCAACCAAAAACCCACTACGCATTCAAGATGAATAAAAATGTCCCCAAACAGCCCCAAACAAAAGCATTTTGGAAATAGATTCTTGCATATATCTTTGGTCTGAGTTTAAAAAGTGGGCATGGCTGGCCGTGGTGGGTCTGGCTGGCCGTGGTGGGTCAGCCTGCAATCCCAGCACTTTGGGAGGCCGAGGCGAGCGGATCATGGGGTCAGGAGATTGAGACTATCCTGGCCAACACGGTGAAACCCTGTCTCTACTAAAAATACAAAAAATTAGCCAGGCGTGGTGGCACACACCTGTAGACCCAGCTGCTTGGGAGGCTGAGGCAGGAGAATCACTTGAACCTGGGAGGTGAAGTTTGCAGTGAGCCGAGACTGTGCCACTGCACTTCAGCCTGGGCAACAGAGAGAGACTCCATCTCAAAAACAAAAACAAAAACAAAAAACCGGGCATTATACTGTCAAAAGTTTTTTTTTTTTTTTAATTCTACTTGCGGAGATGAGGCATCACTAGAATGCAACTTTATTTAAAATTTTTTCCCATTTTTCTCTGTGCTAAATAGTCTTTACATTTTCTATGCTAGATTGACAATATGAGAAGGATGTGAAGGTATATTAAGCCATTCCCAAAGTGCTGGGATTACAGGCATGAGCTACTGCGTCTGCCATGTAAGAATCTATTTAAGAAAAGAACATTTTGACACACAGAGACATCAGGGATGTGTGTGCACACAGAAAAGACCATATCAGGACACAGCTACAAGATGGCCATCTGTAAGCCAAGGAGCAAACTTCAGGAGAAACCAGATCTGCTGTTGTCTTAATTTGGAATTTCTAACTTCCATAATATTGACACAATACATTTCTTTTGTTTAAGCCACCCAGTCTGGGGTGTTTTATTATAGCTGCCCAGGTAACTAGTACACTAGTATAAGTGTGTTTTTGATCACTAATAAATACAGTCTTTTAACAAATGAGATTCAAATTATCCTTTGTATCTGGTATAGAATAGAGAGCGTCAAACTGGAAAACATATCAAGAAAGCAGTTAAATGTGATATAATATGATAAAATAAAATAAAATATTTTATTGCCTTTGTATTTATGTATGTGCATCATAATTTTTTAAAAATTTAATTCTTGGATTTTTTTTTCTTTGAGACAGTCTCACTTCATCACCCAGGCTGGAATGCAGTGGCACAATCTAGGCTTACTGCAACCTCTGCTGCCTGGGTCCAAGTGATTCTCATGCCTCAGGCTCCCAAGAAGCTGGGATTACAGGTGCACCACCATGCCTAGCTGATTTTTGTATTTTTAGTAGAGGCAGTGTTTTGCCCTGTTGGCCTGTTTGCCCAGTGTTTGCCCTCATGACCTCCAAGTGATCTTGACCTCCAAGTGATGTTTGAGGGAAGAAACACTGAATTTTTTCAGTTGGGTTTCAAAATAGCACTATGTGGTTAATCTTATGAGACTATTACCTATATGTGATTTATTAACACATAATTATATTATACAATTTACCATTCTTATTTATTTTTTTCTATGATGCTTCTCAAGGATCAATGTTTCTTGACACAAGATTGGGAAATATTGTTATATTTTATGTCTATATTCTATTTTATAATTACAGTATATTTAATCCACTCCTATTGGGCTTTAAGGTTTATTTATTTACTTAGCATTAAGGTAGACTATCCTTGTAGCTATAAGTTTTAATAATTAATTGATTATTTGCTTATGGTGCTTTTCTAGTCATGAACTTAGAAACACTTTATGCAAATAACTATAGGTTTAAGATGTATTGTCATATTATACCTTAGAAAGTATATACTAATTTATATTCCTATCAGCATTGTTTGTATATCTGAAAATTTAATAGTCAACTTTGAACTGATTTTTAAAAACAGAGGACTTATCTAAACTCTAAAGCTATATTTATGGCACAGATATAAATGTTTTAAAGTTTTTTTGCTTTAATATTAAGATTTCTTATTTTGAAGAAATGTAGAAAATTAATATGGATATTATAATTAAACTTATCACTATTTATGTTTTTTAAATAGTTTCTGGTTAACAGAAAACTTAGTAGTATATAGAACTCCTTGGTACTTTTCACCTAGATTCTCCAAGTCTTATATTTGTTTTATGATTTTTCTAGATAGATAAATAAATAAGCAGAAAACTTTTCTCTGAACCATTCAAGAGTAATTTGCAGACATAATGTCTTTTTAGCATAAACACTTTTTTCTTTCCCACAAACATAACCACAATACAATCATCAAAAAAATTAACATTGATCAAGACTCTATTGTGATTCTATCCATGTTTATTGATGATTTTTGAGCAAAATAAAATCCAAAATCCTTTGTTATATTTAGTTGTCATGACTTTGGTGCCCTTTAATATTTAATAATTTATTTATTTTCAGTATTTTATGACATTGACAGTTTCAAAGTATAGACACTTCCCAACACTGTCTACAGTAGGACCCCCTAGAGAGGGAGGGAAGGAAAAGAAAAAGAAAAAAAAAACAGTGATATTAAAGGGAAAGAAAGAAAAAGAAAAAATCTTACACGCATAAGAATAGTTACAAAAATTAGAAGTGCCAGTGTCTCCAGATAAAACGGAACTGGCATAAGAATTTTGGCACCATGAAAAATCTGTGTAGTGACACCACCAAAGTATTGCAGTAGCTTTTCAACAATTATTACAAATAAAAACGAAACTCAGAAATGGCAGATAAAGAATTCAAAGCATGGACTGCAAGGAAGTTCAATGAGATCCAAGACAAGGTTGAAAATCAACACAAAGAAACTTCTAAGGCAATCCAGGAAATAAAGAGATAAACATCTTAAAAAGAAATTAATCAGAGCTATTGAATAGAAAAATTCACTTAAGAAATTTTAAAATACAACTGAAAGCTTTATAAATACACTAGATCAAGCAGAAGAAAGAATCTCATAGCTTGAAGACTGGTCTTTCAAACTAACCCAGTCAGACATTTTTTTTTAAAAAGAAATAAAACCAACAAAGTCTTCAAGAAATATGGAATTATGTAAAGTGATAGAACTTAGGAATTATTGGCATGCCTGAAAGAGAAGGACAAAAGCAAATACTCTGTGATATATATTTGAGGAAATAACTCAAGAAGACTTCCTTAATCTTGCTAAAAAATGAGATATCTAGATACAAGAAATCCAGCGAATGCCTGTGAGGTGTTATACAAAATGAATATTGCCACGGCTTATAGTCACCAGACTGCTCAAGATCAAAGCTAAAGAAAAAGTCTTGGCTGAGCCTGGTGGCTCACACCTGTAATCTCCAACACTTTGGGAGTCTAAGACAAGTGGATCACAAGTCTAAGACAACTGGAGTTTGAGACCAGCCTGGCCAATATGATAAAACTCTGTCTCTACTAAGAATACAAAAATTAGTTGGGTGTGTTGGCACATGCCTGTAATCTCAGCTACTTGGGAGGCTGAAGCAGGAGAGTAGCTTAAACTCAGGAGGCAGAGGTTGCAGTAAGCTGAGATCACACCACTGCACTCCAACGTGGGTGACAGAGTGAGACTCTATCTCAAAAAATAAAAATAAAAATAAAAATAAAAATAAAATAAAAAGAATCTTAAAGACAGCTACAGAAAAAGGGCAAATCCCTTACAAAGGGAATCCCATCAGGCTAATGGTAGACTGCTAAGCAGAAACTTACAAGCCAGAAGAGACTGGGGGCCTATTTTCAGCATTCGTAAAGAAAAGAAATACCAACCAAGAATTATATATCCCCTCAAACTAAACTTCATAATTGAAGGAAAAATAAAATCATTTCCAGACAAGCAACTGGTAAGGGAATTTGTTACCACTAGACCACCCTTATGTGAGATCCTTAAGGGACTTATAAACATGGAAATAAAGGAATACTACTTGCCAACACACACAAACACATATGTGCACACACACTCACCCCCCCCGACACACAGCACTTAAGTACATAGCCCACAGAACTTATAAAGCAACCACACATTAGAAATTATGAAACAACCAGTCAACAACTTCATGATAGGTTCAAAACCTCAAATATCAATATTAACCTTAAATGTAAATTGTCTAGATGCCCCACTTAAAGAGCACAGGGTGGCAAGTTGGATAAAAAACAAGACCCATCTATCTGCTGTCTTCAGGAGACCCATATCACATATAACATCACTGATAGGTTCAAAGTAGAGGGCTGGAGAAAGATCTACCATGCAAATATTAAAAAAAAAAAATCTTACGATGCTTATATCAGACAAAACAGACTTTAAACCAATATCAGTAAAAAGGAAAAAGAAGGGCATTACATAATGATAAAGGATACAATTCAGCAAGAAGTCTTAACTGTCTTAAATATATGTGCACCCAATGTTGGAGAAGTGCTTAAAAAGACTTAGATGACCAGACAATAAAGTGAGGGACTGACCCCACTGACAGCATTAGCATTAGTGTCAACACCCCACTGACAGCATTAGACAGATCACACAGGCAGAAAACTAACAAAAATTCTGGACTAAAACTCGGCACTTGACCAATTAGACTAATAGACATCTACAGAAGACTCCATGCATCAACCACAGAGTAAATAGTCTTCTCATCTGCACATGGAATATACTCCAAGATCAATGACATGCTAAGTCATAAAGTAAGCCTGAATAAATTCAAATAAAATCATACCAACTATACTATTGGACTACAGTGGAATAAATACAGAAGTCAACACCTAGAAGATCTTTCAAAATGAAACAATTACATTGAAATTAAACAATTCATTTCTGAATGACTTTTAGATAAACAATATAATTAAGGAAGAAATTTTAAAAATCCTCAAGGTAAATTAAAACAGACACATAACATACCAACATTTCTGGAATGCAACAAAAGCAGTGTTAAGAGGAAGGCTTATAGCCCTAAGCACCAACCTCAAAAAGTTAGAAAGATCCCAAATTAACAATCTAACATCACACCCAGAGGAACTAGAGAAACAAGAACAAAATAACTCCAAGGCTAGCGGGAAAACAACAACAACTAAAGTCAGAGTGGAATTGAACAAAATCGAGACCCAAATTCATACAAAGAATCAATGAAGTGAAGAGCTGGTTTTTTGAAAGGAAAAACAAGATTGTTAGATGGCTAGGTAGGTTAAGAAAAACAAGATAGAGATCCAAATAAGCACAATTAGAAATGGCAAAGGTGACATTAGAACCAATCCCACAGAGATACAAAAGATCCTCAGAGACTATTAGAAACACCTCCATGCATATAGACTAGAAAACCTAGAGGAAATAGATAAATTTCTGGAAACACACAATCTCTCAAGATTAAGTCAGGAAAAATTGAAACCCTGAACAGATCAATATCTAGTTGAATCAGTAATAAAATTGAGTCAATAATAAAAAAACCTAGCAACCAAAAAGAACCCTGGACCAGATGGACTCACGGCCAAATTCTAGATGTACAAAAAGGAGCTAGTACCAATCCTACTGAAACTATTCCAAAAAATTGAGGAAGAGGGACTTCTCCCTAACTCAGGCATACGAATGTATTACTGTGCATAGTCATGGGAGCCATATAAAATATGAGACTGGAAGAAGAGCCAGATGTTGAGTTTTGTGGGATTATACATCTTTTTCACAAATTGTAGGCAATTTGAGGGGTTGAAAATGATTTTTAGAGGGAAGCGAATAAGCCGAAAGAACACTGGTTTGGAACAAAGTTCCTCTGGCCTCTGGGACAGCGGGGAGGTGGTGGGAGGGTGAGGGACTGAACTTCTCTATGAACAGAGTTGTCCTATTGTGGAGATAAAGTCTCCTGGATAACCTCTCAGAGCTACCCTGAGAATACATACAATGTCTATCTGGGTATTCTGACAACTTTTAGTCTCTTCTCTTCTCCAGTGGTTAAACTTTCCTGGTTGCTTCATGAAGGAGTTTTAAAACAATTCCATTTCTTCTGTAGGAACTTCCCTTAATCAGATTAAAAAAAAATCAGATTAAAAAAAACTTCAGAGGCTGGGCGCAGTGGCTCAAGCCTGTAATCCCAGCACTTTGGGAGGCCGAGGCAGGTGGATCACGAGGTCAAGAGATCGAGACCATCCTGGTCAACATGGTGAAACCCCATCTCTACTAATACAAAAAATTAGCTGGGCATGGTGGCGCGTGCCTGTAATCCCAGCTACTCAGGAGGCTGAGGCAGGAGAATTGCCTGAACCCAGGAGGCGGAGGTTGCGGTGAGCCGAGATCGCGCCATTGCACTCCAGCCTGGGTAACAAGAGTGAAACTCCGTCTCAAAAAAAAAAAAAAAAAAGAAAAAAAAAGAAAAACACTTCAGAGAAAGTCCTTCCTGATGCTTTAGGAAAGAAAAAGGATCAGAGAGATATTAAGAAGAAGAGAAGTCGGAGAGAGTGGCCTTGGTTCTAAGGCTTATTTCTGAGGTCTTTTGACTTCCTTTGAAGCAAAGCATGCAGCTTGTCAAAGTACTATGGGTTCTTGTTCTCTGCACCATAATAATATTTAAGTGTTTATTTAATACGTCTCATCTTCTTTTTAGTAAATTTCATGTAACTTTGTTATTGAGCAATAGTGTATTGGCCTTTTTGATAGACATGCCTATTATTACGATTAACAATTCCTAGTTATAAAATATTAACATTAAAAAATTTAAGAATAGTTTAAGGAGCCAAATAGCACCATCTTAAAAGGTAATAATTTATTTTATTATTTTATTTATATAAATACATGGTGTACAAGTCTAGTTTTGTTACATGAATAGATTGCTTAGTGGTTAAGTCTTTTAGGACCTTGAAAAGTATCCTGCTTAATTTGGATGTATCCCAAGAGAAGTCAGGAATGTTTGTAGGCTTTTAATTACTGAAGTGACATGATCATTGTTTTAAGATGATGTGGATTTAATGTGAATAATGGATTAGAAAATGTATAAAGCTTAAAGAAAGAAGCAATTAAGACATTGAAATATTATGGTAGCATGTTCAAAGGAAGTGATATTTGTGAGAAAAATGGAAAGGTTCAACAAATATTTGGGAGGCAAAATTAACACCATTTAGCAGTAGATGAATTTGGGTGTGACGGATTAGTCCAAGGTAAAAGTCGTTTTTGTTTACATGAACTTCAGGAATAGTTATAACAATCATGTCAGTGTTAAAAACAATGAAGAAAAATCAGGCAGAAACTGAGAGAGATAGGAAGGGAAGGGAAGTTCATTTTTTTTTCTTTTTAAAAATTATTTATGTTTTAATTTTCAGAGACAGAGTCTCACTCTGTCACCCAGCCTGAAGTGCTGTGATGCTTTGAACTCCCGGGCTCAAGCAATCCTCCCACCTCCTCTTGAGGAGCTAGGACTACAGGCACATGCCACCAAGTCCAGCTAACTTTTAATTTTTTTTTTTTGTAGAGATGCAGTCTTGCTACATTGCCCAACATAGTCTTGAACTCTTAACCTTCAGCAATCCTCCTGCCTCTGTACCCCAAAGTACTGGAATCACAAGCAAGAACTGCCATGCCTGGCAGGTAAGTTCAATTTTTGAAATATTGAGTTTTAAGTGACTATGGGATCAGAAAGTGGAGGTTCAGTGAATTGTTGGATACGTGGATCTGTTTCCCAGAATATTTTTTTGTGGTTAAATTTAATGACTTATCTTTAACGCAGAAGAGGATGGATTTTCTTCAGGTAATTATGGAAGTACAGTAATCATAGTTACTAAAAATGACATCGTAGGAGGTCAAGTAGGTAAGTATTGAAAGAAAAGTTTATTTCTTAATACTGTTATACATACAGATACATTTTAATGATTCTACTCATTTCTTCAGAAACTCTGGGGTTGTTGGGCTTCAAATAGTTTGTGGGTAAGTGTAGCTTGAGGGCAGATTTTCTGGTCAACCAACTAGGACAATTTTAGATGTGAAAGTCTCCTTTACTGATGACTTTTTTTTTTTTTAAAGCAAGGTCAATGGGCCACAGGGTTTTCACTAAACAGCAACAATTCTTGACATGCATTCTTTCCCTTGAATCCTTATAAAATAATAATAGATGGTAGGAGAGGGAAGAGGCTAGCATATCTAAACTCACATGGGATAACTGTTGAGACTTAATTCAGGGATCTGTGGCAAAACAAAGCTTCTGATCTATAAACTGTAATGTTTTAAAATCCAAGGTTTATTGAACCACATGAACTTTGAAAACATAATACAGTAATGTATTTGAAGGAGTTAATAAGAGAAGTCAAGAGCAATAAAAGATCACAGGACAAGGAGGTCAGCCTAGCCAAAGAAAATGGTGATAAATTGTAACCAGGTGTCTTTATTTCCTGATTCCTCAAGTATTGCACACTCAGCTTTCTCTGTGAGAAAGGGTAGCTTGTGAAATTCTGTACAGTCTTTGTCAACTTCAATATTTTCTTGCGAGATCTCAGAATTATTTGCTTAATCTTAATTACCTCAGAGGCAAATGAGATTAACTATTTAAAAATTACATACAGAGTAAAAGAAGATCTAATGCTCTTTGTGATTTAGAAAATTCATAAAGATACTTTGTTTGTGTCATAATGTTTGTCTGCTATAACCCTTCAGGACAAAGTAGGTTTTATTGTGGCATTGCATATATGTACAGGTCAAAAGCCATGTTGTGAAGCTGTTGATAATTACATGCAACACACACATTCAAATTCCTGTGACTGTATTTCACACATTACTGATGCCCTCTATGAATTTCTTCACAAAACCAACTTCTCCTTAATTGTACACTGCACAATTCATAATATTCTTTGTATTTGTAGTGATATTTATTTTAGATCATATTATTTCACTACATTATTTGAGCAGAAAAAACCTTCAGAGAATTCTCTAATCCAAGGGAAGAGGATAAGGCACAGCTTGAGATACAGAACAGAGAAAACATATGAAAAGAGGTAGACAAAGGAGAAGAGCATTTTCTGGTGGTAGGCCTGGTGAGTAGACTGGCCAGGATACGGTAGGATGCGGGCCCTTGTCACTCTAGGGGATACAAGGTGGGATTTCTATATTCCCTCCCTGATCTGGAGAAATGGACAAAATGATAGAAAAATGCATCACATCCAAGATACAAATGCAGAAGAAGAAAGAATGTTCCTTTCCATCTGAGCATTTTCATGGAGCTATTTATTAAAATATTACTAAGGTCTAAAGTTACTTTCCTCCAGGCATTTCATTCTTTATACATGAAGCATCAGGAAATATTCTAGGCATTCTGGCCAATGGATTAATAACCACTGATATTTTGAAAGCTACATATCTTTTTAAAAGAGTATGTAGCCTTCTGGTGTCTGACAATTCAATGCTAATAAATGATTTGAGCCAGCAATTGATAATGCATTTATTTTTGTAAATGCTTAAATATAATTTCTTTGAATAAAAATTATGTATATGTATCCCTTTTTTATTCCTTCCTTTTGAGAAAACTAGACAATAAAAATCAGAATAAAATAGTTTTCAAAATTAGCTCCCTTTATTTCAAAAGGTTTGCACCCCACTCACATTAAAGGATAAAATATTCAAGTCCTTAAATAGGGATAATCACAAAAAACAATGAGCTATCAAGACATGAAAAGACGGGGAGTGAGATGTAAATACATATTATTAAATGAATGAAACCAATCTGAAAATGCTACATACTGTATGATTCCAAATACTATGTATGACATTCTGGAAAAGTCAAAACTATGGAAACACTAAAAGACTCAGTGGTTTCTAGGGCTTGCAGGGAGGGAGGGGTGGATAGGCAGAGCACAGAGGAGTTTTAGGCCAGTGGAACTGTTCTATATCATACTCTAGTGGTAGATACATGTGACTATCATGTGTTAAAACTCAGAATATACAACACCAAGAGTCAACCTTAATATAAACTATGAATTTTGGGTGATAATGAGGTGTCATTGTGGCTTCCTCAGTTGTGACAACTGTATTACTCTGGTGTGGGATATTGATAGTGGGTGAGGATTGCATGTATGTTGGGTAGGGGTACAGGGGAACTCTTTGTACTTCCTACTCAATTTTGCTGAAACTTAAAACTGCTCTAAAATAATTTTTTTTTAAAAAAAAAGGAAAAGAAAAAAATTAACTGAAACTCAATGTTCAGAGAAGCAATGTATTTGAATAAGATATCTGGAAGAAAAATCTTTGGCCTTGTCTTTACCTTAAAAATTGTCCAAGCAAATTGTCCATTTGAATAAAAGAAGAATTATTACCTAGACTTCTGGGTATCTTCTGATTGGTGGGTAGAATATTTTCTAGAAAAATTTCAAACAATGTATTGTTACAGGCAATAATACAAGATACGTTGATTTGTTTGATAAGCCCTATCTCTAGAATAAAAACTGAGCCAGGAAAAATTATGTAGGAGTTTTAAGTTTCAACTTTAAAAAGAAACATTATTTTCCAGACATCAGTAAATAGAACATATATAAGTTGGGTAACTTGTTTGAATTTAATTTTGTGAAGTCTTTTTTTCTCATAGTGGTTAGCAATAAAATAGATTACAATGTGTATTTTTAGTGGTAACAAAGAAAAGAAAGAATGGAAGAGAAAGACAATATCCTTATTTCACTTCAATTTTTGAGAAGGGAAAATTCCCATAAGGTAGAGTGGTTGGTTGCCAAAACTAATGCAGAAATAAAGAAAGATTAGTTCCTTTTGCAAAGCGAAGGAAGAAAAAAAAAGGGGGTGATGATGGGGACTGGAGTATGGGTTGAAGATCATCCTTGAGGACACGGATGTGAAAGTCCTTTGTGCTTCTGCAGTAACAATAATGATGCAATTTCCAAATAGCATTAGTGTAATATAGACGTTGGGAAGAAAAGAGAATGATGCTTGTTTTTCTTGATGAGGATAGTAGAAAAAGAAGAGAGATGCAACTGAAAACAAATTTTAAAATAGAAGGTTGTTTATTATTTAAATAAAAATTATTTCCAATAATCACTATAATTTGTCACTGGTGGGGTGAAATGTAGAATCAAACATCTCACTACATTTTTTTTCTAGTTGCATGGCAAATAGAACATACTGGTACTAAACTACATCTCATTAACTTCTTTGCCTCAGCTATTGACACGACAAGTTGTTTTTATCTTGAACCTGTGCTAAAATACACTTGGCTTTGCCAAGTCTCTAAAATGGCTCACTGTTTTCTTGCCAGAAAATAAGAAACTAGCAATTTTTAAAATGGGGTAGTAGTTTATTCTTTAATGACCTACACCTACTTCATTTTGGGTAATACAGTGCTGCTTCATTTGAATGTTTTAATGCATTCAAACTTAATTAATTACTAGCAAAAACTACTCAGTTGTCATTCCTAAGACTGAACTTTGTCTGAAACTACCTAGCATGTAGAGCAGGGGTATAATTTGGTAATATAAAATGCTATCCTTCATTGCCCAGCACATCTACTTTATGTTTGATGAAACGAAAATCTCCAACTTCAGAACTGGGCATTATTTTATTTTCCAAGTTTTACTTTACAGGTTTTAGTGTATTAATAACAATGCAAATTTTATTCTAGTTATCATATTGTGGCATTTGATTACTGTAGCAAGTGATAAGATAACTTACTTGCTCAGTACACATAATTTAGACCAAATAAGATGGATTAAGGGACATGGGCCAACTATAAAAATGAAAACTTAAAAGATAAGCAACTTTCAGGTAGCTGAAGAAAATTGTGACTGTCTATATCTGCATCTTTCAATATACCCCATGAAACAATTAGAAGCTATAAGGCAAAACAAAACCAAACCACAAAACAACAATGGCAAAAAAAAAAGTATATAAAAAATTGCCTTAGGTATGACTTGAGAAGGAATGACCAAACTCCAGAATAGCTATAAATAAAAAAAAGAAAATATCAAATTCCAGGGAACAATCTCTCACATGATTGCAACACTGCACGCCTTTGTGGTAAGCAGAGACAGGCCAAGAAAAGCTATAGGGAAAATAAAATATAAAGGGATACTTTGGGGCGTGTAATAAAAGAGAAAACCAGGAAAGGGAAGCATTTAGGGTCTTATCAGACAAAAGAAAACCAAACATCAGAGACACAAAAGCTCAACAACCAAAAGAGAAATAATAAAACCCTCTACAGGATTATCTGTTTTAAAGGGATTTGATCTATTTTGATCTATTGACAAAAGAGGGTGCCATTGCACTAGAAATTCTGTAAAACATTCAAAATATACAACAAAGAACCAAAGAAAACTCAGTAAATCTATGCAGAATTATTAGAGAAATAACAAAACAAAAATTAACACACTTTAGCTGATAAAACACTCTGTCACCCACAAAAAGAAGAAAAAGGAAAACATGTAGGAGCAAACACCTGTAAGAAGACACTTTAAACTGAATTAAATGGACACCAGCAACACTTAGGTTTATGAAAACAAAGTAAAACCCTGAATTATACATTTGAAAACTAAGAGCAGAAAAAGAGAGAGAGAAATAAAAGAAGGTGGATTGAGTTTAATAAATAAAAACAAAACACTGAAAAAGTTATTTCAAAAAAGAAAAAAACAAGTACATCATGCCTAAGGTATAGTAAAATTAAATAAAATTGGAAATCTGCCAAGACAGTAGATTGCATCTACTGTGTGCTTTTATCACACACACACAAATGGTAATTATGTGAAACACTGGATATGTTAATTTGCTTGACTATAGTAACTATTTCACTATACATAGCAAAGCATAATTTTGCACACCTTAAATGAAAACAATTTTTTAAAAATTTACAATAATAATTTAGGAGAGAAAAGGTAACAGCTGAGAATGCAAAAATTAAAGAAATGAAAAGGGGCAGAAAGAACATGGTAGAAATGAAAAACAGGCAAAGAAGGAATAATATTTGCATAATTGGAGTCCCTAAAAACTAAAACAACAGATTGGTAGAAACCTAATATTTATAATTATATTTTTAAAAATCAGAAATAAAAAGCATGAATTTATATATCGACAGGGCCCACTGGGAACCTGGAGAAAATTATTTGAAATATTTAACCCTAAAAAATATGCTGGTAAAACTCTTAAATTTCAAAGACAAATGAACAAAAGGATGTTATGAATAAGATAAATTAGAAGACGAAAAGATAATTATACATGCAGCAGAGTTTTCAAAACCATGATGCAAACCTTTTTCTCCTCTTCTATATAAGTGCTTTGTTTGCTTTGGAAAGTTTCCAGAAACACTTGGGAGATAAGTTAAACTTAGTGACCAATAAGTGTGAATTATGAAATTGACTGAAGGGCTAAAATTTTTTGATGAAAATGAACACAATGGTAGTGTAATTAATGACAATGGGGGGCAGCTCTTACAGAAAGGGCAAAGCACTAACGATGAAGGTGCTGGTCCAATCGACATAACATCCATATCAGCTAAGTTTGACTTGCTCTCTTTCCCCTGTTTCTTCCCAGTTCTCTGACAAGTCCATGGCTCTAACATGTAGTAACTGCCTCAGAACTCTTAATTCTCATTGGATCAATTCCCAAATTGTTTTCCATTATTTCATAACCAGGACCATGTAGCTGAGGATACAGACAATAATAACTATGATGAATTGAGAGTAATTCCTAATGCTACAAAAGAAAGAGTTTTAGGGTTGTTTTGTTTCCATTTATGTAACTTAAGTAGTTATGAAATGACCTCCTAATTATATTTTTCTTTTGTAGTCATTATTATCTAAATCACAAGGGCATCTCCAAGTTTGTGAATTGCAGATCAGGAGCAGGGAAGGAATTTGCTTCAGTGATTGAAAGAAAATTGTTCCACTAAGGTGTAGAGGGTTGTTTTTGGAACTTCTCAAAAGACTTTCTTCTGGGAAGTATAATTATTTTTAATTTTTGAGGGCAAATTTTCTCCAGGGGAAAATAGATATTCTCACAGGTATACATATTATCATTTTTTACTATCAAAATGTTTTATTAAATATTAGTCTCTGTCTTTTAGCATCTCTTGTTCTTATAAGTTGATTTTTCCCCCTAAGGAACTTTTTCTCAGAGGCTTGAGCATATTAGCTATAAAAGAAATATATCATGTATATTGTATATATAAAATGTCAAGTTTTTGACAGACAATAAAAGATATAATTTTAAATACTTCTTCCTTTCCTCCTTCCTTTCTTTATTCCCTCCTTTCTTCATTTTGTCCATTCTTTCCTCCTTGCTTCTTTCACTCTTTACTTTTCTTCCTTTCTTCTTGAATAAATCAGTCCAAGATATATCTGGTAGAGCTGAGCAACACAAGTATTCTCAAAGTTTGAAGGAGGGGCCCAGTGCAGGATGTCAACATTCAAGTAAGTTGGGAAGGCTATCCATTCAAATATGACCATGCTAAGGGCTGTCTAGTGTGGCATGTCAAAACCCAAGTGATAAAGAGGAGCATCTGCTTGAGGTGTGAATGCAGCAGTTATACTGCAAATCATATGAGAGTGGAAGAGGGATGAAGCAAGCATCCAAAGTAGGTAGCAGCAAAGTGGACAGGAGACGGTTTACATTCAGAGGCGATTAATCAAATAAAAAATATTGAAAATAATTGGAATCCATTTTTTTGTGTTCCAGCTTAGGGTACAAAAGACCCACACAGTGGTCCTCTGTACCAGCAAGGGCCACCCAGAGGCCCTAGCATCTCAATGGAACCCACAGGTTTACTGTTAAAGCCAAGAATACCAAATATGTAAATGGAGAAAACAAAAATAAACCCCATGGATTAGAATTTAAGGCATCAGTGTAAACTCACAGTTTTCAATATTATAGATGAAAATATACAGCTATATAGGACCTCCATTTATTTTATCTTTAATATTGAAAACCATGAATTAATACTGATACCTCCCATTTTGATGTATGTGTATCCATCTAGATGTATATATCCAATTATATATACATATATTTACTTATGTATACATAAATGCATACAAATATATGTGTTCTGCACAGACAGAACCTGGGTGCAATCACTTTCTAAAGTTTTCTTAGTTTTTTTTTTTTTTATTGAAACATAATATTTATCCTTTTTATGGGGTACATGTGATATTTTATTATGTGCATAGAATGTATAATGATCAAGTCAGGGTATTTAGGGTATCCATTACCTTGAGTATTTTTCATTTCTGTTTTGGGAACATAGCAAATCCTCCCTTCTAACTATTTTGAAATATATAATACATAGTTAATTATGGTCACTCTACTCTGCTACAGAACATTAGAACTTATGTCTTCTATACAACTATATGTCTGCACCCATTAAACAATCTCTATTTATCTTCTCTAGCACCACACACACTTTCCCAGATTTTGGTATATCTCATTCCATTCTCTACCTCCATAAGCTCAAAGATTTAGCTTTCACAGATGAGTGAAAGCATGCAATATGTGTCTATCTGTTCTTGGCTTATTTATCTTAACATAGTCCTGCAAATAACAAGGTTTTATTCTTTTTAAATTGCTGAATATTATTCAAGTGTATGTATATATATCACATTTCCTTTAACTATTTATCCAAACTTAGGTTTATTCCATATCTTGGCTATTGTGAATAGTGCTGCAGTATACACAAAGGTGCAGGTATTCCTTTCATGTACCATTTTTCTTTTGTTTGTATAAATACTCAATAGTGGGACTGATGGATTATATGATAGTTTCATTTTTAGTTTTTAAAAAGAAATCTTCATACTATTTTTCATAATAGCTTTACTAATTTAAGTTTCTACCAAGAGTATATGAGTTTTATTCTTTTTATCTATATCCTCACCAGAATCTACTATTTTTTATCTTTTTAATAATACTCATTATAACAAAGTAATAGAGTGAGATAACTCTTCATGGTTTTGATTTGCATTACCCTAATGATTTGTGATATTCAGCACTTTTTCCATATATCTGTTGGCTATTTGTATGTCTTTTGAGAAATGTCTATTCGGGTTATTTAAATTCCATTATTTTAATGGGATTATTTGTATTTTTATTGTCAAGTCAATTGAGTTCCTTGCATACTCTGAATATTGGTTTATTGTTGGATGAAAACTTTGCAAATATTTTCTCCAATTCAACAGATGTGTCTTAACTGTGTGGACTGTTTCCTCCACTATGTAGAAGATTTTTAGTTTGATATAGTTCCATTTTTATATTTTTGTTTTTGTTTTCTGTGCTTTTGAGGTCTTAGCTATAAAAATCTTTGTCCAGATCAATGAGCCGAAGTGTGTCTTTTATGTTTTCTTCTATTAGTTTTATAGTTTTGGATCTTACATTTAAGTCTTTAATCCATTTTGAGTTAAAATTTGTATATTGTGATAGATAAGGGTCCAGTTTGATTCATCTGCATATGAATATTCAATTTTCCCAGAACCATTTATTGAAAAATCATTTCCCTCAACATATGTTGATTATTTCCTCCACTTGTCTAAACTCAGTTGCCTGTAAATATGTGGATTTATTTCTGTATTGTCCGTTTCTTTCCATTAGTCTATGTGTCTTTTCTTTGTGTGCCAATACCATGCTGTTTGGTTACTATAGTCTTGTAATATATTATAAAGTCAGGTAGTGTGATGCCTTCAACTTTGTTATGTTTGCTCAGGATTACTTTGGCTAGTCAGGCTCCTTTATGGTTCCACACATATTTTAGAATAATTTTTTTCTACTTCAATAAAATATGACATTGATATTTTGATAGAGATTGCATTGAATCTGTAGATTGCTCTGCATGGTATGGTCATTTTAACAATATTAATTCTTCTGATTCATGAACATAGGATGTCTTTCTATTTTTCCATGCCCTCCTCTTCAATTTCCTTCTTCAGTGTTTTATAGTTTTCCTTGTAGAGGTCTTCTACATCTTTGGTTAAATGTATTCCTAGACCTTTTAATTGTTATCATAGCTATTATAAATGAGATTGCCTTGTTGATTTCTTCTCAGCTACCTTATTATTGGTGTGTAGAAATGCTACTGATTTTTGGCATTGATTTTGTATCCTGGAACTTTACTAAACTTATTTGTTGAACTAAAAGTTTTTTGATGAAGCCTTTAAGTTTTTATAGCTATAAGATCATATCATCTGAAAAAAAAAATTGACTGCTTCTTTTCCAACTTAGACACCTTTTATTTCTTTCTCTTGCCTGACTGCTCTGGCCAGAACTTTCAGTAATGTGTTGAACAGGAGGTGAAAGTTGGCATCCTCATTTTATTCCAGTTCTTTGAGAAAAGGCTTTCAGGTTTTTCTCATAAAGTATGTTAATTGTGGGGTTGTCATAGATGGCCTTTATTATGTTGAAGAATATTCCTTCTATGCCTAGTTTGTTGAGAATTTTTATCAAGAAGGGATGTTGATATTTTATCATTTTATCAAATGCTTTTTCAGTGTCTATTGAGATGATGCTTTTTGTTCTTCATTCTGTTGATGTGATGTATCATGTTTGTTAATTTGTGTCTGTTGAACCATCCTTCCATATCTGGAATGAATCACACTTGATCATGATGTATTATCTTTCTGATAGGCTTCTGGATCTATTTTGCTAGTATTTTGCTGAAGATTTTTGTGTCCATGTTTGTCAGAGACATTAATCTGTAGCTTTCTTTTTTGTTGCAACCTTGTCCGGTTTTGATATGAGGGTAATTCTGGCCTCATAGAGTTTGGGAGAATTCCCTCCCTTTCAGTTTTTGCAATAATTTGAGGAAATATAATATTAGTTCTTTTTACATTTGGTAAAATTCAGTAGTGATGTCATCTGGTCCTGGGCACGTTTGTTGGCAGACTTTTTATTACTGATTCAACTGCATTGCTTGCTATTGGTAGTCAGAGTTTTGATTTCTCCCTGATTCAATTTTGGTAGGTAGTGTGTGTCCAGGTATTTATCCATTTTTTTCTTGCTTTCTAGTGTATTAGTGTATAGTTATTATTAACATCCCCTAATGAGCTTTTGTTTCTCTTTAATATCATTTGTAATGTCTCCTTTTTTGTTTCTAAACTTGTTTATTTGGGTCTTCTCTCTTTTTTTCTTGGTTTGTCTAGCTAGTGGTTTATCCATTTTATCTTTTCAAAAAACGTTTTATTTCATTAATGCTTTGTATTTTTGTCTCTTACTGCATTGCGGTCTGAGAGGATAATTGATATAATTTTGATTCTTAAAATCTGAGGCTTGTTATGTTTCTGTAGCTTATGTATGTTAAGAGAAGTTCACGATTTTATGAGCCAAAATCTGTGAAAACTCACTCTTGAATAGACTAAAACTCAACCTCTAAACAAATAAATAAACAAGTACGTAAATGAATACACCTCCAGAGTGGCTTTTATAAAAATTTTCTTCCTATAATTTTGTTGTAAATTTCACCATTACTTATATGTTTACATAGTCTGCTTGAATATATTATATTTTGTTCTTAAATATGTCATGCAGATTTCTAATTAAAGTAGAACATTATGAAGTTAGACTTTAAAAACAAATGATAATATTCTTAGATTTAACAATTTCAGCTTAATTTTTTGAAATTGAGTTTTTTTTTGGATAATTTTTTAACTATCAGAATGGTTTGCTATGCTGAATTATTAGATCTAATGAATGAGGATTACCAAGAATAAAACAATTACAAAACTGTTTGCCACTACTTTCTCCCTCTGGGATCCTCATAATTGTTGAACTAATACTTTCTCTTCCCACCTGCAATTATTCCCCTACATGAAATAATTGCTGACATTTGTAGAGACAGTAACTTCAGCTGATTCTCAGAATTCAGATTCCAGAACTTAACTGATCATATCAGACTCTAAATCAAATACATTAAACTCTGTCAATGAGGCTCTAATCAATAGTCTTTTGACACAGTGATTATATTGGTCCATTATTACATTGCTGTAAAGAAATACCTGAGACTAGGTAATTTATAAAGAAAAGCTTCTAATTGGCTCACACGGTTCTGTAGGTTGTACAGGAAGCATAGTGGCTTCTGCTCTTGAGGAGGCTTCAGGAAGCTTCCAATCATGGCAGAAGGCAAAGGAAGAGCAAGACATCTCACATGGTGGGAGTAGGAGCAAAAGAGAGAGTTAGGGGATGTCATGCACTTTTTAAAAATTATACTTGAAGTTCTGGGATACATGTGCAGAATGTGCAGGTTTGTTACATAGGTATACATGTGCCATAGTGGTTTGCTGCACCCATCAACCGATCATCTAGGTTTTAAACCTCACATGCATTAGGTATTTCTCCTAATGCTATCCCTCCCCTTGTCCCCTACCTTCTGACAGGCCCCAGTGTGTAATGTTCCCCTCTCTGTATCCATGTGTTGTCATTGTTCAACTTATGAGTGAGAATATGCAGTGTTTGGTTTTCTGTTCCTGTGTTAGTTTGCTGAGAATGATGGTATCCAGCTTCATCTGTGTCTCTGCAAATGACATGAATGAATTTTTTATGGCTGCATAGTATTCCATGGTGTATATGTGCCACATTTTCTTTATCCAGTCTATCATTGATGGGCATTTGGGTGGTTCCAAGTATTTGCTATTGTGAATCATGCTGCAATAAACATACATGTGCATGTATCTTTATAGTAGAATGACTTATAATGCTTTAGGTATATACCCCGTATTGAGATTGCTGGGTCAAATGGCATTTCTGGTCCTAGGTCCTTGAGGAATCACCCCAGTGTTTTAAAAATGGTTGAATTAATTTACACTCCTACCAACAGTGTAAAAGCATCCCTATTTGTCTACATCCCACCCAGCATCTGTTATTTCCTGACTTTTTAATAATCATCATTTTAACTAGTGTGAGATGGTACCTCACTGTGGTTTTGATTTGCATTTCTCTAATAAGCATTCTGAATCCAGTTCGAATTTCTTGGCAGCTCTGTTTATACTGTGAGGGGAAAACTGCCTACTCAAGCCTCAGTAATGGCAGACACCCCTCCCCTCACCAAGCTTGATCATCCCAGGTCAACTTTAGACTGCTGTGATGGCAGTGAGAATTTCAAGCCAGTGGTTCCTAGCTTGCTGGGCTCCATGTGAGTAGGACCCACTGAACAATATCGCTTTGCTTCCTGGCTTCAGCCCCCTTTCCAGGGGAGTGAATGATTTTGTTTTACTGGGGTTCTAGGCACAACTACAGTATGAAAAAAAGACTCTTGCAGCTAGCCTGGTGTCTGCTTAAGTAGCCACCTAGTTTTGTGCTTGAAACCCAGGACCCTGGTGGTACAGGCACATGAGGGAATCTTTTGGTCTGCAAGCAGAAATCACCCACCTTCTGTTTTGGTCTAGCTGGGATCTGCAGACTTGAGCTGTTCCTATTTGGCCATCTTGCCAGCTGCTCTTGATGCCATACACTTTTAAATGATCAGATCCCATGAGGACTCACTCGCTACCATAAGAACAGCACCAAAGGGATGGTGCTAAACCATTCATGAGAAAGCCACCCCATGATCCAACCATTTCCTACCAGGCCCTGTCTCCAATACTGGGGACTACAATTAAACATGACTTTGGGTGAGGACACAGATCCAAACCATATCAATGACAAACAGATCTTGTTGAGTGTAACCATTTCATGTGCTTTAGCCTTATTTCCCCCTGATGATAACTTCTCGGACTCAGGTTTTATTCTTTGTCTCCTCTTCTGCAGACCCTACCCTACAACTTGCCAGTTAACTTAAAGACATATTTTGCATCCTGTTGTTCATCAATGCACATATTTCACTTGCTGTATAGAACATTTAGTCATCATCTCACATGCAGTACTGTGAACAGGAACATGCTTTTAAAATCTACTTTTAGGCAAATTCTTCCAGGGGCTTGGAAGAAGCTTCTTTGCAATGGGCAGAATTTCGGACAAGCTATTTATTTGTTTTTAATGAAGTGTACTAGGACCACAAAGAAAGAGTTTTTGAGCTTTAGTGGTGGCCCTATTCTGTCAGTCTTCCTAATATTGCAAATCAGATTTACTGCTAACATCCATATCTATCTAAAGCCTTAAAATTTTATTTTTACAAGATCCGCTGGCTATATAGGTTACTATTTTTGTCCCTCATGCAGGTACTGAATTTTTACATATTATTGTTGCTGATAATCCATTGTCCACCAAATCCAATGACTATAAAAAATTGTGAAGGAGGCTGAAAGATAAATACTTTATTCTAAATTATCTTGTGCCTAGATAATAATTTTATTAATTTGGAAAATGGAAAAACATATTTGGGAGAGAAATAACACCTTTTGTTATACTACCTCAAAATATAATTTTCTAAGGTAGAATGCAACCAGAAGGATGTTCTGAGAAAATCCTACTGATTAAATAATTCTCAGACTTTTGGACCTTGTAGTCAGAAATCCTTTAGTAATCAGACTGATGACTTAAAGGAAATTTTGTTTTGATATTATATTTTGTTATAATGACAAAAGATGGATTTGTATTTAGAATAAAAGTTTTACTATGGTAAGGTGAAGGATAGTTAGGTCTATTATATAATAATATATAATATTGTGACTAAATTGCAGATGATGGGTTCAGGTCGCTCCCCGATAGGATGTGTTCTTTTAGGCCCTTGGTCCCTTGGTCCCTCACTCACCCAAGAATGGGGGAGAGGACCCCACCAGGTGCAGTGAACTCGTTTATGTAAATATCAAACCCCAAAGACTTTTGCAGAAAGTGATTTATTTAGACAGAGAGAGAGAGAAAAAGCAGAAAGAAATAGAAGACAGAGAGAGAGAGAGCTTCCATGCTGTCATGAGACGGGATCCAGAATTGGAGTCTGCAAACCTGGGTGTCATTCCCGCCCCATTTAGGTTTTCTGTCCTATGAAAGGAGTTCCTTTAAACTTCCGCTAGAGTGACTGATCTTTGACTTCAGACATCTGATTAGTTGTTTGGCCCACAGTCCTCCCATGGCTTTTTGTGGGCTTTCTAGACAAAGAGAGCTCATTTGGGAAGTCTATCTTTCCACACGTGTGAAAGTTAAACAAAGACCTCTAAACTCCTGGATGGAGAAGTGAAAGAAGGCAGGTCGGGCATGTCACTGGGAAGTTCTTGCCTTTGAAACCATTCCCCCTTGTGGACCTGGGAAGGGAAGTAACACATTCCCTCAATATCATACCCTCAGTTAGGATTCAACTCAAAAGTCCAATGTTAGAATTTTATCTAAATTAAATGTGGATAAAACCCAAGGTACAATTCATCCTGAAGCAACACCCAGATCTACAGCTGTGATCCTGTGTATTCAAACAAGCCGTCTTTTCAAAAATACAATGGTGGGACAAATAGAATAGACATTCCCATTTTAAGAGGGAGCAACAGCAAATAAGAAAGGAATAACAGGTTCCAAGTAAGGCTAAAACCCAAAAGAGCAAAGAACACTAAGCCCTTAGGCTGAGAAGAATCTCCTCTGACTTCATATCTCACCTCCTGAGCATTCTAAGGTGGGTCTTGGACCCCCAAGACCTCAGGCATCTATGCCCCTGTGACTTTGCTGACCTCAGCTCTTACAACAGCACTCATGGGTTGAAGTCTTGAGCCTGCAGCTCTCCTATGGTAGGGTGGTATGCAGGTGGTTCTACAGTTTTGGGGTCTGGGAGCAGCTTTGCCCCCACAGCTCCATCAAGCCTAGTGGAGTTTTTCTGCAGCAGTTCTGCCCCTGCAGCAGTTCTGTGCAGCACTTTTACCTATGTTTAGGTGTCTCCACAGCTGGTGCTTCCAAACCTAGGTGGAAATAGTCATACCTCCACTCTATGTGCTTGCAAAATTAGTACTACATGGATGACACTAAGGCTTGTACCTGCTGGAGATGTGGCTGAAGCCACATCTGGGTCTGTTTGAGCCACAGCTACAGCAGTGGAGAAGTGCTGTACCAGAATGTGCAGAGCAGACATTTGAGATGGCTCAGGGACGTGAATGCTTAGGTTTAATAAGCAACCTGAGCCCCTCTCTGAAAACTTTTCTGCCCTCTCAACTTTTCTATTCTTTGCCTATAATTGGAGAGGTAGCCTCAAACATCTCTGGAATCATTCTTCCATTTTCTTGATAAATAGCACCTGGCTTTCTTCTATCTATCTGACCTCTTTATCAATTGGTTGCTTGTTCACAACTTTGGCTTTTTTTTTTTTCTAAACAAATACCTTTATTATTTACATTGCCAGGCCTAGAACCTTCCAAATCTGTACATTTTGCTTCTCTTTTAATTGTAAATGCCATATTTAAATCATATCTCTCTTCTCACATTTTATTACATGCAGTTTAGAGAGGCCACACAGCAGCCGGAATGCTTTGCTGCTGACAGATGCCCTAGTTCATTGCTCTCAGATTCTGCCTTCTATAAAGTCTTAGGGCATGGACACAATTCAGTTAAAGTTCTTTGCCACATTGTAACAAAGATGGGCTTTTCTCTAGTTTTCAATACCTGCTTCTTACTTCTGACTGAGACCTCATTAGACTTGCCTTTCCCATCTGTTTTTCTAACAACATCTGGCAGCCCTACATTTCTGAGCCTTCACTGGAATCAGCCTTAATGCTCCCTTTATAGAAATCTAGGCGTTTCTATCCTGTTTCTCCAAATGTTTTTGTTGCCTATCCATTATAGAGTTCCAAAGCTACTTCCACATTTTTAGATTCTTGTAATAGCAGCCCCCACTTCTCTGGTACTGAATTCTACCTCAGTTCATTCTGTGCAACTATAACTGAATATGTGAGAGACTGGGTAATGTATAATAAACAGAAATTTATTTTCTGACAGTTTTAAAGACTGGGACAGGTGAGATCAAGACACCAGTATCTGGCAAGGACCTTCTTTCCCATGTGGGAAAGGGGACCAAACTCCCCTTTGTATCAGTATTAATTTTACCCATGAGGTTGGAGCCTTCATGGCCTCATAACCTCTCAAAAGTTTCAACTCTTAATACTATTATAATGTCAATTAAATTTTAACATGAGTTTTAGAGGGGACAAACATTCAAACCATAGCACCCTTCCACTGTTATTTTGAATAATATCAAAACAGATCCAACACTAGGGTCATGTCTCCATCCAGGGACTCCCTCCCCACCTCTTATCAACTGTCCTCCCTAAACTTCCTTTCTGTCAGGGTTAAATGGTGATGACAGGAAAACAAAACAAAACAAAATGTTAAATATATTTATTCAACCTAAATATTTCTTAAATACAATTAAAACTAAAGTAACTTGAGACATATTCACAGCATGTCCATGTTATTTTTAAAGCCCTCAACCATTTCTAAAACACCAGGAATGTGAACCTCCCAGGAACAGATCCAAATCCTGAAATCTCTAAAGCTAGCGATTTAATAATCAACTTATTTACAAATATTTATAAGGCACTGCTAAGATTATGATGATTTAGAAAACAGTGAATGTTCAATGACAATATAAAGAGAACTGCAAATGTAGAAAGAAGACTAAGTGTAAATTATTAGTGGGGAGGATAGACAGTATGATCTCTGAGTTCAGAGGAGAGAATATAGTCTCTACACAATGGACTGACTAGAAAAATCTTTGATAAGGAAATATTAGAGCCCTCAATGCTTCTGATTCCAGAGCAAATAAACTCCACATGGGCCATTTTACTTCCCTGATTGTATTCAAGGAAATTTTCCAGAAGTAGTTTATCTCTTGATCATTCAGCTTAGGGTTAGCAAACTCCCACTAGCCACCTAGTGGGATAGTTTTTGGATAGACAGTAAGTTAAGAATGATTTTTACCAATTATATTAGTCTTCTGTGGCTGCCATAACAAAATATCATGAACTGGGTGCTTAAATAACAGAAATTAATTTTCTCACAGTTGTGGAGTCTGGAAGTCTGAGATCAAGGTGCTTTCAGGGTTAATTTCTGATGAGGCCTCTCTTCCTGGCTTCTTGATGACCTACTTCTTGCTGTGTTCTCACTGGACTTTTCTCTTGCACAGGCAGAGGGAGAGATATCTCTAGAGTCTCCTTCTCTTCTTATAAGGACACCAAGCCTATGAAATAAGGGTGTCATCCTTAGGAACTCGTCTAACCTTTATTATCTCCTTATATGTTCTATCTCCAAATATAGTCATATTGGAGATTAGAGCTTAAATATAGGCATTTGGGGCAGACACAATTTAGTCCATAATATAAGCACTTACAATAAAGTGGATGACAGGGAACACTGACTTTGAACCATAATTAAGCAAAATGTTATTTGCCTCCTAGAAAGAATTATATTCTTTTGATTGGCAGACTTATATTGTTTCAAAATGTATTCAATTATTATTTTTATATTCTGAATTTTGGCAATACAAAATTTGGGGAAACTGTTTTCATTTTTGTTAAAGAGTACCTACATTACAGTCTTTATTTTGCCTTTTGGACTGCATAGCCTAAAACACCTAGTAGTCCACGAAAATATGATATAACCCAAGAAAAGCTGACCAATTACATTCTAGTTTTCAAGTCTTTGTCCAAATTGCAGGCATCTGCCCAGGAAAACAATTTCTACTTCTGATCGCTATGTTTTGCTAGAATTTTCTACTTTGCTTTAGCTCTCCTCTCACAAAGTACCATCTCTTCCCATGGCTTATTGTATGGACTTTCTCAAACTGTTTTGACAAGCACGACATTGCTTGTTTACAGCCCAGTTCTGTCTTAAATGTTTTAGGATTATAGAGGCATTACTTAAAAGAAAGAAAGAAGAAAGAAAAAGCAAGCAAGCAAGCAAGAAAGACAAGATCCACAGACTCACTATAAACAGGGAATTTTCTCACAGTTAGCTTGAGGGGCCCCCAGATTCCTAAGTGCCTTCAGCACTAGGAGAATTTAATCCAGATCTGGGTGCCAGGCACATGCGGAGGGACTGGGCAGGCTATTCTTTTTCATCACATTCATCTGAATTTTTCTAGACAATTGTAGGTTTGCCACAATAGAAGGGACAATGCTGGCTTTTGAACACAGATTTAATGTGCTGGTTAGTGTTGTGCTCTGACAAATATTTGAAAGATATATCCAGGAAATGCTGCACAGGAAGGACTCCTGATTCAATAGAGTTTTATATGATTGTCTTACCAAACAACTTGAATGATAAAAACAGCAAAACAAAAATAGTAACTAAAATTTACTGAGCATATACTATATGGCAGAAATTGTCTTAGTAACATATTTATGATGTAGGTGTATGACCCTCACTGGACCAATAAGAAATATCTTAGCAAATACGTATAACTTGTCTAAGGTCACACACAGTTATCGATTAGGAGAATTATCTCAAACCCAGGGCTGTTTTACACCAAAACACTCTATCTGATTGCTTCTATGTGCACTTTTCCTGTGGAAACTATTCTAAACAAGAATTAGAGAAACAGGCTTATTTTCTCTTTATGCAATAATATGACTGTGCTTTGGCATCATTGGTACAAATTTAAATCACCGTATATAATTTCTGAACCTCTTTAATGCAGAATATCAGCATGGTCACTCCTGAAAAAGAGCCAACAGATTATGCATTATGTCTATTCAAACTATATTTCAACATATTGGAGGCAGCATTCATGCTGCCTTTTTACCTGACCCAGTCAATTTCTCACATGGCAAAATTATCAACCAGACTCTCTGGCCAGGATGAGTTCAGGTATCTGTCAGACGCACCACTTAAGAAGCAATGTGCTAAAATATTACTGGCTGTGGTTTGTGGTGCATTTTCATTCAGAAATCCATTGTTTCTCCTTTAAATCAAATGTTTCATTTGCCTTTCTTGTATATTCCTAAATATCAGTAATGGAAATGTCCAATTACTTTCTGACCAGAAAACATCCCACATCATATGTAAATCAGTTAAAAAATAAGATATGAGGAGAGGGGTTTCCCTCCCTCTTTTCATCTGTAGCAAAATTCTAGCTCAGGCCCATCCAACACAGCTCGGTACATTGGCATAAAGGTATATCTATGTCTGTATCTGTCTATATCCATATTCTCTGAGTGACACAGGATCTCACTCTGTCAGCAGGGCTGGAGCGCAGTGGCACATTTATTGCTTACTGTAATTTCAAACTATTAGACTCAAACAATCCTCTTGTTTTGGCCTTTCAAGTAGCTGGGACTACAGGTATGCTCCACTATGCCTAGCTAATTTTTTCTTTTATTTTGAGAGATGAAATCTTACTATGTTGCATATGTTGGTCTTGAACTCCTGGCCTCAAGTGATCCTACTACCTCAGCTTCCAAAATTACTAAAATTAAAGATATGAACCACCACGCCTGGCCTAGAAAAATATTTTAATGTATATCTAAACTATTATTATGGAACCTAAATAGGAAATTAAAAAGACAAACGATACTTAGTATCACTGATTAAGTGTAATTATTTGTTCTAATTATTGGGGTTAGAGAAATACTCTTAATGGTATTCCCTTCTTCTAGGGTTTTAATGGTTTTCTTCTAGGGTTTTTGTGGTTTTAGGTCTTACATTTAAATCTTTAATCCATCTTGAGTTAATTTTGCATAAGGTGTGAGGAAGAAATCCAGTTTCAGCTTTCTGCATATGGCTAGCCAGTTTTCCCATACCACTTATTAAATAGGGAATACTTTCCCTATTGCTTGTTTTTGTCAGGTTTGTCAAAGATCAGATGGTTGTAGGTATGTGGCCTCTGTTCTGTTCCATTGATCTATATCTCTGTTTTGGTACCAATACCAGGCTGTTTTGATTATGTGGCCCTGTAGCATAGTTTGAAGTCAGGTAGCAAGATGCCTCCAGCTTGTGTGTGTGTGTGTGTGTGTGTGTGTGTGTGTGTGTGTGTGTGTGTGTATTTAGGATTATCCTGGCTATGTGGGCTGTTTATTGGTTCTATATGAAATTTAAGGTGTACATACACCAAGAGGATAGAGCATAGTGTACAGGCAAGAACCCAGCTAGGAGAGCAGAAGCGACAATAGTTAAAGAAAGACATCTGAGCTGAATCCACATTGAGGTTAGATGTTAGTCAATGTTAATACTATACAGCTCATATGAATGGACACATTTTATATGCCAGGCACTGTTCTAAGTCCTCTGCATATGTTAATAAGGATGAGTTCATGTCCTTTGCAAGGACATGGATGAAGCTGGAAACTATCATTTTCAGCAAACTAACATGATAACAGAAATCCAAACACCACATGTTCTCAATCATAAGTGGGAGTTGAACAATGATAACTCATGGACACAGGGAGGGGAACATCACACACTAGGGCCTGTTGGGGGTAGGGGCTAGGGGAGGGATAGCATTAGGAGAAACAGGTAATGTAGATGATGGGGTGATGGATGCAGTATATCACCATGGCACATGTATAACTGTGTAACCTGCAAGCTCTACTCATGTACCCCAGAACTTAAAGCACACACATACACACACACACACACACACATTCACTTGTTTCTAAGCAAGAAAGATTTAAATAACAATGCTCATCAATGCTTATACTGTTATTTACGTCTTTCTTGCTGAGAAACAAGTGAATATACTGCTGCTTAAGGCTGATAAATTGATCACATACATTTAGTTCTGTTCTCTTCCAAAATGTCACTACAATGATAATAAAAGTATTTTTAAAGGCATCAACTGAAAAGAATAAATGTAGGAGAATTATAGAAGCTTGAAAACACCAAATTGGCAATAACTTAGTAGACTCAAAGAAGCTGCCAGATAGGGGCACATAATCAAAGATCAGCAAACACTTAAGAAAAATTCCTTATAAGAGGCAAAAATAACAAAATGATTTTCTAAAAAATTAGAAAGAAACAGAAAACATGCAAGGCATCAAAAGCGAACTTTAAAAAAGCTACCTGACAACATGCTCAGAGATATCAGTGGGAAAAAACTTAATGCATCTGTAACAAAGACCAAAAATGTTATTAATTTTTTAAAAAAGAACATTAAGGGGGAAATGGCTCTAATACAAAAACAAAAGAGAGATAAAAGCAGTGTTGAGACTCTACCATATAAAATCAAATAAATTGAAAAATGGGCAAAAACAGAAAATATAACGACATTAAACAATTTAGAAGTTTTAACATCTAAGTAACTGAAGTCACATGCAGAAATAAATATGCAAAATTGAGGTAAGAAATTATCAAAACATTTAAGAAATATTTTTGGTACTGAAACAAATTTCCAGAAAGTAAGGACTTATTATCTACCAAGAAAAATAGATAAAAACCTACAATCGGGACACATTAATGTGAAAACAGTATGTTGCACACAATGAAAAAATCCTGTATTTTTCAGAAGAGAGAAAAATACCTTTTATACAAAGGAACAAGTATCAGAATAGTATTTAATTTCTCACCAGCATCACTGAAAACTAGAAAACAAATTTTCTTCTTAAATATAAGCAATGTTCAAGCCAAACTTGTATACTGAGCAAAACTATTAGTCTAGTGTAAGAATATAGTAAATAGATTTTACGCAGGAAATAGCATACACATTTACTTCATATTTTTTTTGAGAAAGAAAATTGCATTGAATTGAGGAAGTAGACCAAAAAAAGAGGAAGACGTGAAATCTAGAAACAGAAATGCTATCCAAGTGAGAGATAAGGAGCAACCAGTTTTGACTAGAGTACTAAGCCAGAAAAAAAAAAAAAAAATAGAAAAAAAGAAAAGCACAGAAAAGTACAAATAATTATCATTTATAACTTAGCTATGAAGTACATTTTATGATCATAACAATGTGAGCACTAGATATAAATTTAATCAAAATTTTGTTACAACTTTATTGAAATGATATTAGGAGGAGACACCTAGTACTGTTTAAATAGCAGAGTCATATGTTCATAATTTTCCTTGTATGGGTTTCCCGAGGACAAAGGTAGAAGGAGGAAGCAAGAAAACTTGAAAAGAAAGCTCAGGATAAACCACACATGCATACCGAGAGCCATAAATGGTATTGAAGCAGGAAAGGTCATGAAACAAACCTCTGGAACACCAAACTGGGAAGGAAGCGGTGATTTATTAGGCCAGGGGCTGTGGTGGCATAGATGCCTAACAGCCGAGCTCCCCGACAAAGAAAATCCTTGCCCTTTTAAAGGCTTACAGCTCTAGAAATTACATGCGAAAGGGTCCTGGGCTTACAACTCTAGAAACTACATGTGAGAGGTCTTGATCCATGAAGTAGGCGTGGGGACGTGACTCAGGTGTCGGTGTGATCGTGCTTAAGTAAAACAATGCCTTCATTCCTCCATACCTTGCCTGGGATCTATAGGAGTGCCTGGTCTGCCAGCCTTTACTTCTCCTGTTGAAATGCAATGTAGAAGTCTAGGGGGAAGGGCAATTAGAAGCTTGAGAGGATTAAGGGTCTCCTTCTTCAATATTATTTAAAATTTTGAGAGAAAAGTGTTAGTAAAGGGAACAATCATAAAATATGATTGTTTCTTATAATTTTTGCATTGATTTATACATGTTATATTTATCTAGATGGTATGAAGAATAAAATCAAATCTGCTTTAGGAAAGCAAGCTGACTTATGAGATAAAAATCTTTCCTAAGTTGTCAAACATTATAATTGGCTTCTTTTGCAGAAAATTAACTTTGGACAAGAACATATTTAAGAAAAAATCAATTTCTCTATTTTCAGTCAAGTTAGAAGGCTTTTTATAAACTCTAAAAGTTTATTTAGAATAGAAATTGAAGAGCCTGTTCTCAGTCAGAGCATCTGTTTGGGTCTAGTGAGTTTTAAGTGACATGTCTCCTATGCGATGAAGCCTGGGCAGGTATTTAAATACAACATAAGGATATATTACCCATGTGATGCAGCCAGGATAAGTATTGACATACAATGTATGTAGTTTAAATATATCTGGTAGATTTTGTGTGTGAAACCTGTTACATCTGACTGATGAATTCAATGGTTCAAAAAGCTATGTATAATTAGGGATAATATTTTTAAAGCACTTCCTGACAGACAGTGGCATTTTAAATAATTTTCTCAACTGAGAAAAATAAAGAACGGAAAACATCAGAAATGCAGATGAGTGGAATAGAAATATAATAGTAAAAACAGCCAAAAGCACTGTTAGAGAAGATTAGCCAAACTTTGCTTGTGAAACCGTGTTTCTGACGAAGTAAATGCAGCAGGCTGATCCAGGAAACTCTTAGAGCATACTTTAAACAGTCTAGTACACACTTTGGAAATGTGAAAATCTTTGTCACATTCAAAACAAAATTTCTCTGAGATATTCTGGCGTTCTTGATTTAAATTCCTGGCACCGGAGGAAAAATTGCTTCTGGAGATTGATACGTATTGTGATTTTGGATTAAATTTTGGATATCACTTAAGTGTGTATTTTGTCATGAGAAGAAAAAAAAATAGAGAAAATGAGAGCAAGAGAACCAGACAAAAAGAAGGGAGGAAGGAAGGGATAGAGGGAGGGAGAAGGAAGGAAGGAGGGAGGCAGGGAGAGAGGGAGGAAAAAAGGAAGGAATGAAGGGAAGAAAAAAGAAAGGAGAAAAGACAAGGGATGATGATGGCGAAGCCTCAGATAAGCCTAAAGAACCAGAAACATCTGACATCCTAGACTATTCCCAAGCACCCATGCTGTGCCCCTCTTGCCTGACAAAGGAATTTCATTACAACTGTATAATGAAAATGTTGCCTGGTATCAGGGAATACATTTCAGATAAGATTAGCCTGGTTTTCCCATTTCAGTCGATTGTTTATAGAGAATTGTTTACAGAAGCCAAAGCAAATGCCGTGAAGCAAAACCCTAGAGGGAGAGGCAGTCCTGTTGCTAAGAGGGAAAGTGAATATTGGGCCTAGATTTTAAAATAATGATCTACCACATTCCTGGTGTTGGTTCATAATTGATTCCCCCAAAGAAAATGGACAGATAGTCATCAACTATGATTTTAAAGGACATGTGTTGGCTATTATTGTTCCTAATTTCAAAAGAGCTAGGGGAAGAAATTCATATTTATTCAAGTATTGAAGCAATTTCCAGGCTTTCCATGCAAACAAGATTTGGGCCGCTAATTTTGTACAAGTCATGGTTGCAAAGACCTTATGTGAAGATAAGCTTTTATAATGGGCAGGACCTGCAACAAGCAAAAGTGTTGCCAGACAGGTCAGCCCAATTCCAAGCAATGAGTCCTCATTAGGCCAGTCCAGTGGGATGTGTTATATGTTAGGAAATATTGACACTGCATATTGCTCTTTTCATTTTTTTCTAAAATAAGGGTTTTCTTCTTTTAATGTAATCTTTAACATCATTTTATTTCAGCATTCAAGTTTGTTAAGAGTGATTACCATAGCCTTTTTATGAAACTGGTTTGTAGAGTTATAGCCATGTGTACTAGCTGAAAGAAATAAAAATCATTAAGAAATCCTGGCCAGGTGCAGTGGCTCACACCTGTAATCCTAGCACTTTGGGAGGCTGAGGCAGATGGATCATGAGATCAGGATATCGAGACCATCCTGGCCAACATGGTGAAACCCTGTCTCTACTAAAAATACAAAAAAGTTGGCTGGGTGTGGTGATGAATGCTGTAATCCCAGCTACTCAGGAGGCTGAGGCGAGAGAATTGTTTGAACCTGGGAGGCAGAGGTTGCAGTGAGCTGAGATTGCGCCATTATACTTCAATCCGGGCAACAGAGCAAGACTCCATCTCAAAAAAAAAAAAAGAAAGAAAAAGAAAAGAAAAGAGTAGAAAAAGAAATCCTGAGCTTGGAGCTAGAAGCAATATCTAGGCACATATTTTAGTTGCTAGACGTTTTCCTTATAAATTAAGTCTGGATTTAATTTACCAGGAAGCAATCTGTCTAGGTAGAAAAATACTTTTTCACTCTTTCTTTGTAGGTTTTATGACCCATGTGATACAGTTTGGACCAACGAAATATAAGCTGAAATTTGATAGTTATTACTATGAAAATTTCACATTTCTGATATTGGCTTTACTCTTCCACTTTTTACCTTTTTTCTTATTCTTAATAGCATTGTGTTTGTAAGGATAGAGTTGTAAAAGCCAATTTACTCATTAAAGAAATTCCATACAAACACTTGAGAATGAAAGTCATAGGTTAAAGATGATAAAGAAAAATATATAGAAGCCTATGACATTGATGACACCATAAAGACACTATTAACACTAAGTTATTTAACTTTGGATTCTTTATTTTATTTTATTTTATTTTTGAGACGGAGTTTCGCTCTCGTTACCCAGGCTGGAGTGCAATGGCGCGATCTCGGCTCACCGCAACCTCCGTCTCCTGGGTTCAGGCAATTCTCCTGCCTCAGCCTCCTGAGTAGCTGGGATTACAGGCACGCGCCACCATGCCCAGCTAATTTTTTGTATTTTTAGTAGAGACGGGGTTTCACCATGTTGACCAGGATGGTCTCGATCCCATGACTTTGTGATCCACCTGCCTCGGCCTCCCAAAGTGCTGGGATTACAGGCGTGAGCCACCGCGCCCTGGATTCTTTATTGTAGGAAAAAAACCCACCATTATTTGGATAAAGCACTGTTAATAGATTTTGTTAATGAAGAAATCTTGGAATTGTGAAAAGAGAAAAAAGTGGGTATGTCATAGTATGTCTACCTGTAGTATAGGGGCCATACTACAACTATGTACCTACCGTACCTTAGTATAGTGTGTGGGTTGTGCTCTGGGGAGCCAAAGGTTGACTGTAGGGAACAATTACTATTTATATTTCTCAGGTTTCTCTCTTTTTGTTTTAAAAAAATAGCCTCTCTTAAACTATATTCTTTACTATAATTAGACTGGCAGTTCAAAACCCTGAATTAGATATAATTTTAAATGGAAAAGAAATAAATTAATTTTCACTCATGACTGCTAGTATCTTCATTATAATTCATAGAAAATGCAATTAATCACAGACATATTAGGGTTCTCTAATGAATTTAAATGTTAACTAGTTGGCTATACTTTTGATCACAAAGCATTTTAAAATAATGATTATACTTTACACGTTTCTGTCAAAGGATAAAAACAATGAGTTAATGAAAGGCTATGCGATGCTTAAGTTATAAATTATAAATGCCACAAATCAGAAACTTGTCTGTGTTTTGAAATAGTCAGAAATAAAACTTTATGCCTCTAGCTTATAGTCAAAACTTTTTGGACTGTACATGAAATATATCTAACTTTATCTAACTTAAAGCCATAAGAAGAGCATAGAGGAATGGTTTGTGGACTCATACATAGTCATTAATCTCAATGTCTCTTATTCTTGGTTCTGTCACTGGGTCAAATTCAATATTCCCTCGACACAGAATTATAAAAGCTCCAAGTTCAAATTCTTAAACTTCTCACAAGTGAGGTTTGTGCCCAAGAACATTTCCCTTTTGAATAAAAGTTGAGCATAGTTCTTAAAAATTATTTTACTTTTCTATTATTGTTGTTAAAAAGCAGTGTTTTTTGACATCAGCAACAACAAAATGCCTTTAAAAGTAAAACATCTTTGCACTTCTAGTGTTGGTTAGAATAATTTTGCTCATAATATGTTGTAAATAACATCAAAATTAGCTATGCATTAATTAATGTTTCACATCATCATACAATTAAAGTCTATACATAATTTATAACATTTAAAATAATTATATTTTATATTTAATGTAAAAAGTAATGTGTTCTTTAATGAAACCAAGTTACTGTCAAGAATTGAAATAGAATGCTGACTACTACAGGTTCTTTTACTGTTGCCATGAATGTACTGTACCTATACCATGATTGGCTCAGTTCTCCCACCATTTTTATCTATCTGAACCATAAAATCTTGACTTATATAATACATAAACTCATTTTTATTTAATTCAGCAAAATTCTCATTTACATATTGTGCTCATCTCAATATGCTCATGTTTCTTGTCGTTAGTCTAGTAATACATAATACAAAATGGTGACATTCTCATAAGGTTAAAAATATATTAAGAATTAGCTTATTCATTAAAATTGCAGTCAATTGTGAATTATACCTGAAAAAGCATTCTTTTTTTATAATTGTAAAGAAAGTTTACAAAGGTGCTGTGTTAGTCCATTTGTGTTGCTGCAAAGGAAGACTTGAGGCTAAGTAGTTCATAAGAATAGGTTTATTTGGTTCATGGTCGTGCAGGCTGTACAAAAAGCATGGCACCAGCGTCTGCATCTGGTGAAGGCCTCAAGTTGCCCTCAAGTTGCTTCCACTTGTTGGATAAGGTAAATGGGAGCCACCACAAGGTGAAAAAGCAGAAAGGGGGAGACAGAGAGAGAGAGAGAGAAAGAGAGAGAGAGAGGTGCCAGGCTCTTTAACAAGTAGCTCTTTTGGGAACTAATAGAGTGAGAACTTATTTATTACTATGAGGAAAGCATCAAGCTATTCATAAGAGATCTGTCCCCAGTGACCCAGACTCTTTCCAACAGATCCTGCATCCAACATTGGGGATCAAACTTCAGCATGATATTTGGCAGGGCCAAACAAGCATAGCACATGCAAATACAGTCTTGGGGCAATTGCTGCTACTTTGACTTAAGAACAATCTAAGGTAATTAAATATGAAAAATTTGGGGGCATGATTACTCTGCACATATATTACAAACATAAACGAAAAGTGAGCACCAAAATTTTATGGGTCATAAAATGATAGTGAATGTGTTAAGTATGGTAAATACTGCAATGTGAGAGCATGCAAACTCAATTTCTGGCTCTGATTTTGATGCTGGAGTTAGCTGTAAATGTGTACAAACTTGCAAAAATACAGAATAAAACTGTTCTTAGACAATGTACCAAAAAAAAAAGTAAACAAACAACAAACCAGCACAAGAACATCTCTGATAGAAAGAAGCAAACAAGGCAAGCTCTATAATTTGCCCCAAACTTCTGACTAGAAGAACTTTCTATGTTGCAGCACACAAAGAAGATCGCATAAAAATGGTTAGGGCAGTTTTATGACTCTTGGGGAAACAAAATAACAAATCTGGGGAACTTATATTGCCTGATTCCATGACTTAGTATAAAGCTGCTGCAGTCAGCTGTATGATAGTGACATAAGGATACATCAACAGATCATCGGAACCAAACACAAAGTTCAGAAATAGATCAAAACACATGGCTTCAATTAAGTTTTAAAGAACAACTTCATTTTGAAGAACACTTTCATTAGCTATGGAATTGTTTAATCAAGATTTGTTGGATTTCAGCAGTTTAAAGATCTTATTCCACTGTCCTCTGGGCTTAATGATCTCTGATAAGTGTGCTAATATTTAACATGTTGTTCCTCTCTCTGTAATAAGAGTGTATTTTTTCTCTGACTGCTTTCAAGATCTTCAGCAGGCTGAAAATGATGTTCCTTGGCACAGTTCTCTTTGATTTTATTGTTTTTGGTTTACTAACCTTCTTGAATTTGTAAATGTGTATCTTTCATTATAGTTTAAAAATTTTCAGACATTTATTCAAAAATATTTTCTGCTTATTCTCTTTCTCTTTTTTTCTGGGACTTCAATTATTTATATAATTCGCTTTTCAAAAAACGTCCACAGGTTTCCAAATATATGATTATTTATTTTATTGATTCCTTCTCTTTTCTTCAAATTGCTGTATTTTCAAACATTTTTCTCTGTCATTATCATTTTGCTATTGAAAATATCAGGTGAATTTATTTCTAGATATTGTGTTTTAATTCTAAAGTTTACATTTGCTTATTTTTATAGTTTACATGTCTTTGCTGAGATTACCTATGTTTTCATTCATAATGAGCATGTTTGCATTTACATCACTAGGCAAAATTAAATAGCTGTTTTGAAGTCTTTGTCTTATAATTTTAGCATTTCTGTTAACTTGGGGTTGGCATCTGTTGATTTGTCTTTTCCCCATACGAATTGACAATCTATTAATTTCTAATGAAGGAAAGTACAGGAAAATAGCCTTCTTTTTTATGTTTGTGACATATTAAATTTGGAATGCAGTTGAAAAGTTCTGATAACTTACGTTTGGAAAGAAAGCATCAAATGTGTCCATCTGCAGAACTCTGAACATTCTTCCTAATTCCTGAATTTAAATGAAATGTGAAGACTGGTAATATAAGTTCCATGACCAGAAGAGGGGCAGAATTGTGTATTAACTCTATATCGACCAAAATACCATGCTTCCATTGCTTTGCTGCTGTCTGTGTCCCACCTGGTTTTCAATTTTGCTTGGGTCTTTCTTCTCCTCTCCCAAATCTACACTTTAATATTTCTTGATAGTGCCAATGACTCTCCAGCCAAACATAACCTGTTTCTTGCCAGGCGTTGTTCTGCTATCACAGGCTATGTTCCAGAAAAGCAAATTCTTTTTTCAACATCATGAATATAGCTGACTAATCACTTTTCACGTCTTCCTTCCTTTCTTCAAAATCACACTCTGGAGGAGAAGATAAAAATACACAGTGAAATTAAATTAAAATAAAAAATTTTAATTTTTCATTGAAAGATTTAAATTGTATATCAGTTCCTAGTTTTTCTTTCTTCTTTCAAAACAGTTTATATTATGAACCTGAAGAAATAAGCAGTGGGGAATTTGAAAGTCGTTGTTAGGCTTCCTGCTGCATTTTTCTCTATAAAGAGTCTTTCACAGAAAGTACTCCGTCAGAAAGTAGACCACATTCTTTCAGGGATATCATAGATGAGATCCACGCCCTAATGTAAAGTTGAAAGTGAGGTTTCCAAGGTCACTTTCAGCTGTAAGGCACAATGATATACTCTGCACAATTATCACATCACATTGGAAAGGGGCTATTATTTTTATTTAACCATGTATTTTATAAATAATAAGCCCTTTGGATACATAGACACTACTTAGAGAATGATACACTTTTTCAGACGATTCTAAAAATCACAAAATTAAAGGAGCCCCAGTTAATAAGGGGCTGATTTATTGCTTTACTACACAAGAAGTTTTCCATTAACCTAACAGAGGGTCCACACAGAAAAATCATTTTGCAGGGGAAGAAGCCAGAAGGAAAATTAGTCCTGTGATGACAAGAAACCCATTATGGCTGACTTGATTATATTAATGGCATTTTCCTTCCTCTACAGTATTGTTAAACCTAAATATTTTAACAACACTCATTTCCTCACCTGGAGGAGAAAGATTACATTGCTGTAAGCCTTTTGTAAATTTTAGGGCATATGTTATGTAGCAATCTTATTCTCTCAAACTTTACTGAGTTTTGGGAGCTTCATTCCTATTCCTGTGATCAGAAGCTGTGAAGTGAGAGTCACTCCAGGCTCCAGACCCATCTGCCAACCACTGGCCTTCATGATAGTTCATGCTGCCAAGTGGACAGAGACTGATTATTTTCTGGTTTCCAATTTCTGAAACCTGCACTGTAGGTTAGACTGACCCATAAAGTTGACTTTGTGTATACAGTACCCTGAAATGGCATAATCAACACATTCTTCTTCCTGCACATGGCAGCAGAAGAAAAGAACATGCTTCCTTAATTGATCTGCTGAAACCTTGGTCCACAGGGAAATAAATCTTTCAAACTTTGAGTTATAAGAACTGTAGTTTTCCTAGGGCAGTGAGGATATTTTAATTTACTTTTCTGTAAAGCCAAACCTTAGTTTTCAGTACACCCATATATTCAGGAATACTAAAAATTATTCTTACACACATAATATTTTAATAATTATTACTTTTTCTAATATTACATTATCCCACTTTGCATGCCCAGAACCAATAATGATATCATTCAGAAAAATAGTAAAAGTAGATAAAATTAAGGATGTATATCCAGGTTTCCTATAACCCAACATACCTATTACTCAACCATTTTAATACTCTGAAGGGTAATTTAGTGTCAAATTGTCAATAAAATTAAAAAGATGCCTGTGGCAGATTAAATTATTGCTTTAGTTCTTCATCACACTCTATTCATTTCCTTTGATAAATCACTTTACAAGTTCCTCAACAATAACTGAGATAGACACTTCTCCCCCTTTGAAACTGGCCATTTGATTTGGTTTAGCCAATGAATGTGAGTGAATGTGACATGACTAAAGGCAGCAAAAGCATGGCATGAATGGACTCGTTCCCTTGTACTTTTACCATCATCCAAAGAACATGCAGCTAGCTCTCTGGTCTAAGGAGATGAGATGCACCTAGAGTAGAACTACATGGCTGATGTGAAAACCTGCAGCTTGAGTATTATTACTCAAGTGGAATTTATTTCAGCCTCAGTAGCTGATCCTCAACTGAAAGAGACTCATGAGCAAGCTTAGCTATCATCAGGAAAGTGGTCCAGTTAATTTTCAGTCATAGATAGAATAGCTAAGATTTATGAAAAAAAATACCTTTTTTCTATGAGTTTGTAATATTTTGTTACATAGAAGAATATCTTATTGATACAGTATGTATTTGATTAAATCAATCACCACAAGTTCACATTAACTAAAGTGCATGTCTTTAACTCAGAGTGGGTATTCGTTTTCTTGTTTCGTTTTGTTCTGTTTGAGATGGAGTCTCACTCTGTCACCCAGGCTGGAATGCAGTGGCCTGATCTCGGCTCACTGCAACCTCCGCCTCCCGAGTTCAAGGGATTCTCCTACTCTCCTAAGTAGCTGGGATTACAGATGCGTGCCACCATGTCCAGCTAATTTTTGTATTTTTAGTAAAGATTGGGTTTCACCATATTGGCCAGGCTGGTCTGGAATTCCTTACCTAAGCTGATCTGCCCACCTCGGCCTCCCAAAGTGCTGGGATTACAGGTGTGAACCATCATGCTGGGCCCAGAGCGGGCATTCTTAATGCCCTTTTCAAAAACTCAATTACTTTAATCACCATAATTCTAAAAAGGTGGTCATAAAAAAAAACTATAACATTTTCAATGCATGAAAAATACATTCTCAATTGTTTAGGAAATTGAAATCCCCAGAAACATTTTTTTTTTTTCTCCAGTTAGATTGTTAACCGTCCAATATAAAATAATTAAAGCATTTGAGGAAAGTTGATTTAATTAAAATCCTGTAAAATCTTGATTAAGATTGTGAGTAATAGTGACATAAGTTTATACAGAACACCTCATTTGAAAAATAGTTCCACATATAACATTTTATATCAGTTATTACAAGATCCAGTGGCAATGGAAGGAAGGTATGCTTATTTGAGCTGATGGGGATCTCAAGGACATGCGTTAATTTAGATGCACATTTTTTAAAGTGGACAGATTTTGGTGTTTACTATCAAATGAAAATGTTTCAAACTTGAGGAGAAATTCCACATGTTTGTAGTTACAAAAAAGTAATTGTGGCTTATTGATTTTACATTTCAAAGAATAAACTTTTTATTCCTACCTGACAACATCTACTTTACAAATACATCTACTTTATCATCTATGTATTCTCACCGGGAAGAATTGGAGTTTGAAGCTCAGTATTATATTCTTAGTACCAAGTAAGACCATCCTTGGATAGCATTGCTGAAATCAGTCTGCATCAAAAAAGAATGAATCACCACAAATTAATAAATGCTCCTCAGTATGAAAGCAAGTTTGCAACAGTGTCAGAAAAACTTTTTTCAAAAAGTTCTATTTGTTAACCTGGAGATAATTTTTTTTTCCATCTGATCAAGTTGTATCTGTTTGTGAATATTCTGCTTCACATAAATTGCTGTGATTATCTCCCCAACCCTATTCTATGTAATCATTGCTAAGCTCATTCATAATCACATGCTTTCCGTTTATGATATTCTCTGCTCTTCCTGGCTGTGAATGATCATCTTTAGGCCATTTCCCTGAAATTGAGGGACACTTCAGGAAACTTGCCTGATTATTTTCTTCCCATGTTCACACTGTCTTCTCTCATTACCAGTTGAATAACTTCTTTGTTCTATGTTTATATCTACAAAGAACGGCTTGAGCAAATATCTAAGAAGAAACATTCAGGTAGGTAAAAGTTAAAATGATATTTCTGTCAATGACGAAAAACAGTTAAGTAGAAATGCCAAATGTTGTTTAAAGTAGGACTGCTTATTCTGGTGGATGGCTGACATTGATGGCCACTCTAAACTAAACTTCTTTCAATAATTGTAAAAGATGTATATATCTTCGATTCATTAATCTGATGTGTTAATGAATAAATACATGTGTTTATCATCTGATGATCTTTTAAAATGAAAAATGTCTCTGCTTGTTATTCCTGAATATATTCTTTAAATTAGGAATGTCACTACTCTGAAATTCAGCCTTGTTATGATGTATATTAATTAAATCATTCAAAATTACTTACTTAAAATTTTCCGTTGACTAGATATGTCCATAGGTGCTAAAGGGATAGAGGTGAACATGTATCTGTGCCCTTACAGAGCTTACATTCTAGTAACGGGCATAAATAATGAACAATAATTATATTAATGCCTAGTTACAGTTGTGGGAAATGCTTTACAAAGAAAAAGGCAAGGCTCAATGAAAGTATATTACAGAACCCTATTTAGTGAAGGAGGGCAGAGATAAAGTAACATTTAGTTGAAATGAAACTTCAAAGACAGAGTTAACTAAGTGAAAAATTCTAGTGCACACTTTTCAAACAGAGAAAACAGCAGTAGTCCCCCTTTTTCCTTGTTTTGCTTTCCACAGTTTCAGTTACCTGCAATCAGCCACGATCCAAAAATATTAAATGGAAAATTCCAGAAATGAGAAATTCATCAGTTTCAAATTGCTAGATGTGCTAAGCAGCATGATGAATTCTTGTGCCCGTATTTTCTATCCCATCCAGGACACGAAACCTCCTTTTATCCAGTGGTCTCCATGCTGTATACACTACCTACCCGCTAGTTATTTACTAGCCCTCCTAGTTTTCAGATTGAAAAAACATACTGTATATGTGGTTTGGTACCATCTGTGGTTTCAGACATCTGCTGGGAGTCTTGGAACATATCCCCTGAGAATAAGGAGAGACTATCAAACAAGAATACCCTGAGGCAATTAGGAAAATGATAAATATCAGTTTCCTAGAAACATGGTAGCAAAGTGCCACAAACTGTGTGGTTTCAAACAATGGAAACTTATTTTTTCACAGTTCTGATGAGATAGAGACGCAGGTTAACTCTAGACTTGGTTAGGATGGCAAAAAAAAATTGGGCATGCGTGCTAGAAATGTAAGGGCTACCCCTAAAGTAACAGAAGTAGAAAGTTGAAGAAAGACATTTCAGATAATTTTACCAATCTAACGGTTATTAGTAAAGAAAAAGAAAACAAATAATAAGCATAATAAATATGAAACTTTACTAATATGGTGGAAGTAAATCTACATATATCATAAGCCACATGAATCTTATTCCTGGTTATTTAAAGACTGAAAATCTCCAGATAATATGATTTTCAAAGGTTTCACATTGGTTAGTGTTACAGAAGTAAAATGTGTTTTGGCATTTGAAGATGAATTGGAAGAGAGAAAAAGTATGAAGGGCAAGAAAAATTAGGAGACCATTCGGGTATTGATGATAGGAAGAGAAACGGAGTAGAATAAGTATTTTAAGAGACACTTAGAAAGTAGGTATAATGATTTATTATATAATCCAAGGATCCGAAGCGCATGTATTTCTAAATCTTCTGAAGTGGACATCACCATCCCGCTTTAAAAATAACTGACTATAAGTTCCATCCCCCAAACTGAGAAATCCAGTTCCCTTTTTCTGCTTGTGGTTATCTCCCAAGAGTCTTATGGAGCTGGTAAGTGTTTTCGTGATCTGATACTTAACGTTCTGTCTCTTCTGAATTATTAGTATTGATTATATATTTCATGCCCTGTGACTTTCTGTCCCACTTCGCCCCAAATGTGCCATAAATTTCATTTCTTTATTTTTAATAACCAACAATATCATGAAGAATTTTAGTATATCAGAATTTTATTTGAAGTTGGAGGTCACAAAATAGCATGAAATTTAAAATGTTAGTCATCCTTTATAAGACTTTCTTAGCTACAAAACAACTAGAATGTGACAGAGGAGAAAAACTTAATTACCTTGAGTATAATGATAACTTTTTAGATATTACAACATCAAAGCCATGATCTATGACAGAAATGATTGTTAAGCTGGACTTCATTGAAATTAAAAATTTCAGGCCAGGCATGGTGGCTCATGCCTGTAATCCCAGTACTTTGGGATTACTCCTGATATCAGGAGTTCAAGACCAGCCAGGCCAACATGGCAAAACCTCGTCTTTATGAAAAATACAAAAATTAGCCAGCCATCATGGCACATGCCTGTAATGCCAGCTACTCAAGAGGCTGAGGCAGGAGAATCGCTTGAACCTGGGAGGTGGAGGTTGCAGTGACCTGAGATTGCTCCACTGCACTCCAGCCTGGGCAACAGAGAGATCTGTCTCAGTTTCAGAAAAAATTAAAAATTTCTTCTCTAAGACAATGTCAAGAGAATGAAAAGATAAGCAGCAGGTTAGAAGAAAATATTTGCAAAAGACTTATCTGATAAAGAACTATTATCCAAAATACATAAGGACTATCAAGTTCACGAATAAGAAAACAAGGAACCTGACTTAAAAATGGACAAAATACCTTAACAGACACCTGACACCATAAGAAGATATAAAAATGGCAAATAAAATATACCTTATATTAAAGAAGATATACAGATGGCAAATAAACATATTATAAGATGTCCACGTCATATGTCAACAAGAAAATGCAAATTTAAACAACAACATAATCCCATTACACACCTATTTGAATTACCTAACTATAGGATTTATTCTAACTTTAGTCTTTGACTGTATCTTATAATTTTAACATTTTTAACTTATCCTTATCTTTTAAAGTTTGTGTAAAATTCAACCACTGTATAGTTTCTGTCATAGATGTAGAAGCTCCGAAGACTGAGATATGTCCTCAGGTAAAACAAAATACTACAATAGGGGTACTGTTAATGAGGAAGTGGGTAATTTTAGCTAATAGGGTATAGGTGGATGATGGAAAAACTGTATTTCAAGAAGCAGAAAAGAGACTACTTCATTAAGGACCTCTAGGTTTCCATAATGATGAAAGTACTTTGAAAATCACTTCATGTTCTCCGTAACCAATTATATCCAATTTACAAATGACTTAACTGGAGTTTCATGAAGACTAACTTCTCCTGGGTTGTGCACCTAGTAATAATATACACCAAGTCCAACTGATTCTAATTTCTCAGTCCTTCACATTACATATGCTCTTTGAAATGGTGGGCCAGGCCATAGCAGGGAGTGCCTTGGAACTTAATTATGATCATTTGAGCAGAACCAGGAACACCAATGTGCCAACTGCCAACTGTAGGAAACTGACATTCTTCAAAAAATATATATTTGAAGTAATATGAAGTCTGTTCACTCTTTCAAGGCAGTTACAAGAGGAAGTTGAGGGGTTTTAAATTGTGTAATTTACTTGATACTTAAGATACTTTCACACTAAGAAGGAAAAATACAGAGAGGTCACCTTCTAGCAACTCTTTTTTACTCTCACCAAAGTTCAAATATTTAAATCTCTTCCACTAACATTGATAAAAAATGTATTTCTACCTCATGAAGTAACTGCTGATTGACATCTAATTACCTTGAAAATATATTCCTGGGAAACATATGCCCATTTCATGAAATCACTGGGCTTGTTATGAATTTTTTGTTTTGCATTCTAAGCTAATACTATTATGCTCTTTAACCTTTCCACTACTCTGTAAACACTTTAGTTGGTCACAGAGTATTTATACAGTATATGCCAAACTTAATTCAACTAAGAGCTTGTATTTGTTTTCCAATGTTTTGAAAACTGCATAAATTTTGATGATTGACAGTCAGAGACTGAAAAATAAATATTTTTACTTTTGAATAACAAACACCCACAGTTTAAATAGAGTAAAGGGGCTTTGGTTATTTGTTTTTCAAAGTGCATTCACTATTAGAAAGTAAACCTAGAAAAAACAACTTTTAATGTTCATTTGATTTTAATATTTCTCAGGAAAGAGAAACTTTAAAATACTAGTGACTTGTATTAATACTCTAATGGTTTTCTTTAACATTATCAATGCTTTTCTTCCTGACCTAATAAACTCAGCAGGTTACCAGTGCAAGTTCAATGCTTTTCTGACATTACCATATGGGTTAACTTATCAAATGACTTATGGTCCTTAAGATATTCAGTTATATGTTTCAGATCTTATTCACATGTTTATCTGTATGACTATGTAATCTTATCTGTATATTATATGACTTAATCAAATTTTTAGGTAATCTGATTATTACAAATAGCCTTTATCTTCAGCATATTCAGCTTATAAAACATATTAAGTAATTTAGTAGCTTTCTTAACTGATTTTTTTCATTGGTAAGCAGATGCCAAGATTTTTAGTAAAGCTTTAAAAATAATCCACATGAAGTAGATAGTGAAAACCACATGTAATTTAGGAAAAACAATACGACTGCCAAAAATAATGAAGAATACCGAATATTATGATAGAAAATCTTGAAAAGAATAATCTGCCTATGATAGCAACACACAGAAAAAATAAACCACATTTCATTACATTAAAAGATACTCTAATAATTTTCATTTTAGTCATGAAGTTGACTATTTTGCTCAATCACAGTATGTCCCTGTACTTTAGGGCTCTGGTCACTGCCCCAGATTCTCTCATTACATGACCTTTTCTTTCTTTTTATTTTTGTCTTTGCCTCTTCTTCTTCTTCTTCTCTTTTTTAATGTTGTTGCTGATGTATGCTTTGAGTTGGATGTAGGAATTAGGGAAAAACTGCTTGTAGGAAATCACCATTACTTTTTGAATAGGGTTAGCCAAAAATGAACATTATTAACTGACTCACTTTTTTAAAATGATGTAAAAAGGGCACTCCATTAAAAGGAAAGCGGGGAAATAAAAAGATCCATCCTTCCCTTACACAATCTTTCACTCTTCCTTGTCAATTGGAACAACCGCAGGATGGATATAACTGACAAGTGGATGTACCATTATTTACCCTTTTCAGATAATGACTTCACTCAGTGAAGAGGCAGAAATTAAATTTAAGGCCATAAAAATGGTGTGCATCTGTAATTTTGACAATCCTAGTCATCAAAATGAAGAAACGGTACATGAAGATTTTTGTGTTGATTTCATAAGTACAATTATCATAATGAAAGTTTAAGAAGTAAAATTATGAAAAATAACATATAAAATTAAAAAGTACGCTTTTATAAATTGAGAACAATTGTTTCAGTGTCCAAAAAGTGTCTTGCTCCCACAAATAAAAATTAAATTAAATTAAATCATAATGTACAAAAAGATGAAGGCAAAGACAGTAAAAAAAAATTTAATTCCTATATAGGCACATTGGTGGAATATTCATGAATGTTGTGTCTCCTGGTAAATATTATGGTGAATCTGGAAAGCCAATCCTTTTTTATGTTTTTCAGAAAATTGGTTGTTTTATATTTATGCATTTCTTTCATATTATTTTATAATGAAGACATCATATTCGTTTCTTTTTTTTACCCAGGCTGGAGTGCAATGGCGCGATCTCGGCTCACCGAAACCTCCGCCTCCTGTGTTCAAGCAATTCTCCTGCCTCAGCCTCCCGAGTAGCTGGGACTACAGGCGTGCGCCACCATGCCCAGCTAATTTTTGCATTTTTAGTAGAGATGGGGTTTCCCCTTGTTGACCAGGATGGTCTCGATCTCTTGACCTAGTGATCCACCCACCTCGGCCTCCCAAAGTGCTGGGATTACAGGCGTGAGCCACTGCACCTGGCCTCATATTCTTTAATAATGAAGACATCTCTAGTTTTCTTAATGGTAACCTCAAAAAGAAGAATCTAAAATGTTTTCTTATGAACATTAGCACTGACATAGTTTGAAGTTTTTTTATGTACTGAATTGGCAAATAGCTGTTTATTCATTTACTGAATAATAATGACAAACTCTAAAGAGATACTCTAAGAAATCTCAAATGGCCACTCTTTATTAACTGATTAGTACTTCAGAATGATACTAGACTTTGTTATTTCTCATAATTTTATATTTTTATGGCTTGAGTGGGTAAGAGAATTCTGGCTTAAGTCTTTTCTGAAATACATTTGGTTGTTAGTCTCAGCGAGGGTGGAAAGGTACTGAGGTGCGTATGGTCTTGTTTTCTTTTTTTGTGCAAGGAATGGAAGACAAAGAATACAGTCTGCTTACTTGAAATCATAAGACTTCTTCCTTGTAGTTAATTTCATGTTTATAGGGCTGTGTTTTCTATTAAGTAGAGGGTCACATAAACAATAAAATCACTCCCATAGGTTTTCAGACCTATAGTAAATAAATGAAGACTAGTACAGGAAATTCTCACTGTAAGACAAAACAAGTAAAAACATAACATTAAGAGATACCTACATAGAGTCTCCTCTTAAAATTGTTTGTTAAACAAGAATCAATAAAGAGAGAGAAAGATATTTAGTTAGGTTCTATTTTAATCCATTACTTCATTTTAGGAAACAATGTATTTGGACTTAATCTTTAAACATTATTAATACATGAAGTTTTAATAGTTTAGTGTAGTTTAACATGACTACATATTAAGACGAGGACTGGGTGCTATTTTTCATTATCACATCTTTGAATACTTCTGAATAAGCCATGTGAGACTCACCACTGGGTAACTCCTCGCGACCGCAATGATAATATAACATCTAGTCAGAGACTATCTGAAGCAAGAGTATGTGTTTTCTAACCCTGAGTGATGTCAGTGAAAATGTCCCCTTGTAATTTCTACTTCCTGGCCTTATAAGAGAGAATGTTTCTTAATGGATAGTGTAGAACACATGGTCCAAAGTTCAAATTGAGTGCAATTTCCCATATAGTGCTGCATATGTATTACTTTATTCAAACTTTGGGCACTTTTTTATTTTATTTTATTTTATTTTAAGACAGGGTCTCGCTCTGTCACCCAGGTTGGAGTGCAGTGGAACAATCTCGGCTCACTGCAACCTCCGCCTCCCAGTTTCAAGTGATTCTCTTGTCACAGCCTCCTGAGTAGCTAGGACTAAAGAAGTATGCCACCTGCCTGGCTAATTTTTTATTTTTGGTAGAGACAGGGTTTCATCATATTGGCCAAGCTGGTCTTGAACTCCTGACCTCAAGTGATCCACCTGCCTTGGCCTCCCAAAGTGCTGGGATTACAGGTGTGAGCTACTGGGCCCAAATGGGGCATCTTATTTTCATTTATGGCCTATAAAACTATTTAGAGCATATATTTAATATATTATTGTGTAGTAAATAACACAGTAGGTGACATTTGCCTTTCCTAGATAAAACTAAAAAGTTTTAGATGGAACCATTTAGAAATAAAGTCAACACAAGTAGGCTGTCAGTACTGACTGGTGATGGTATGAAAACAATGTGGAAGATACCACTTTAGAGTTATAAAATCTCACAGCCAACTAGGAGAAAGTCACAGATAAAGACTCTACAAGGGGATTAATGGATTTACCTTATATTACACATACAAGGTTGAACAAGATTTAAGTAGTCATTGTTAATGAGTACCTTGCATCATTATTCTCTTCTTTCTCTGGTAACTCCGAAGAAGAAAACATTCTTTGTATCTGCAATAAGACTCTACCTGTGAGATCATTTCTCCTTGCCCTAAGACCACTAGTAATAGGGTCTCAAAAATAGAGTATACATGTACCTAATTGCTAAGACAATTCCACACCACTAAGATTCATACTAATCTGAGGTAATGTAATGAAATTGCTGCTGGTGAATCCAAACTGAACTATAAAGTCCTGAAGCTAGTACTGTATCAGAGAGATATTCTCATTTTGAAACAGGACCAAAAAAAGTTATAAAACAAATGAAATGAATTGTAAATATTTACTAGGGTTTAGAAATCGTTCCATTTCTATATTCATTTTGAACTTGGTTTGGACACCCTGAATTTATATTTTATAGTAAAAACTTTAATTGGCATGATAGATGATGACTATGTAAGCCAAATGTCAGGTGATTTGTGAGAACTAGATTCATAAATCAAGCAGCCCAGTGTGTGTGTTCTGCTATACTAACTTCCAGTTACCAGAATAATTTTAAAACTGTTAAGATTTTCACCTTCTATAAAATCTCTGTAAAAGGGTCTTAAAAACTGAGCCAATGTAAAATCATTACATTTGTATATATTAGTGTCATTTTCCTTATTGTTTTCTTTTCTTTAATGCTGCTCAGCTAGTGAAGAAGAAAAATATAAATAATTCTCTGTTTTTTAGACTTTAGCTTTAGATTTTAGAAATATAAAATCTTGTAAGAAACTACTGGCTAACTATGAGGTAAAGGAAAAGAAAATTTAGTTTTTGAAACAGCAGTTTAAAATCTAACATGTTAAGCACAACAAAAGCATAATTAAGTTGCCTAATAGATACCTTTTTTTTCCTTTTCCCCAAGCCAGTATGCTAGATATTTTTCATTTGCTCCTCAAGATCCATGCTCCTCTTTGCTTTATCTGCTGTGTTTCCTGGGAAGCAATCTATATGGAATAAACTAACGGACTCTTTGACTTCCAGTTTGGGTTAATCAGTGGGAAAACAATGAGGCACTGGAGGGAGGAATCAGAGTGAAGTTCAGCTCTTTATCCCCTCTGTCTCCCTGCAGAATCACTGCAGGCTGGCTATGGTCCTCAGCTGAAGGTCACAGCAAAAGTCAGACAGTTCCCTTTTGCCTAGTGCTCATAGTTATGCCTATCCTAGTACTTAAGTGAGATAATAATGGCTCCCAGTTCATTTAGCCTCTGAAGTACTAACCACAATAGTCCTTGCATTTTCCATAAAGGCCATGTATACCTTAAAAAGAGTCCGTTTAAAAAAATCTCCTCAAATGTATGTGTGATATTTATTTCCCACAAAGGTCCTTGCTGATATCCAAGTGACAGGTATCCAGGTATCTGGTGGCTGAACAATCATTCTTATCACCAAATATAGAAATATTTGGTATATCTATTCAAAATTCAGTCTATATGGCATATAACCTAAGATTCTTTATGCAAAAATTATTCTTTAGGAAACTGCATACAGAGCTGGGTGCAGCAACATGTACCTGTTGCTACACCCAGAGGCTTAAGAGTTTGGATCACTTTAACCCAGGGGTTCGAGACCAGCCTGGGCAATAAAACGAGGTCTTGCTCCCGCCACTCCCTTGAAGAAAACCCAAATAATATTGGGAAAAAGAAGTAAAAATCAAGAATAATCCTTTCTAGGATTTAAACGACCTATTATCTCCTCAGTTTCCAGGGACTCCCAAATTACTCTTAGACTCTTCATGTTTACAAAACCTTTATTCAATGATGTAAATGAAGTTTGGCAAAAGGCAGTTCCGTTATGTAGACTTTTGAATTTTGGTTCTTATCCAGTTAACTTTGCAAAGTTATAAAATACTTGGCCATTATCAGATTTCACTAGAATTTGAACTTTGCAAAATCAAACATTTGTTCTAAATTTGTATTATTTCTTTTCAACAGCTAGGGTTAAATGTAATTTTCACATCTTTTTTATCTTCATATCTTTATCTGAAAAACAATTTTTTTAAAAAAATTTATGCTGGGTGTGGTGGTTCATGCCTGCAATCTCAAAGGAGGTTAAGATGAGAAATCACTTAAGTCAGGAATTGGAGATCAGCCTGAGAAATACATGTATCCAACAACAACCAAAAAAATCTAAAAAATAAGCCTGGTGTGATGACAGTCACCTGTAGCTCCAAATACTTGGGAGGCTGAGGAGGGAGGATCCCACTACCCCAGGAGTTCAAGGCTACAGTGAGCTATGATTGTGCCACTGAACTGCAGCCTGGGCAACAAGAACGAGATTCTGTCTCAATCAATGAACAAAAATAATTTTTTTCTGAAAATTGCTTTTAATTGATGTCACTGTATTCATATAACTGTGCCCATATAACGTAACCATACCTGGTTAGTACTAGCCTGAGGATAAAACAGGTAAATTACACATTAGCTTGGCTTCCAAGAAATTCACAAATCAATTGCTGTGGTGGCAATATGTAAAAAATATGATATAAAAATACTAAGTCTATAATGAAGGTACGAAAAATATGTGCCATGGAAACCTATCACATGTAGCTAATAACTGAAAAGATTAATCAATTTCTACAACTCTTATTCAATAAAGAATTGTAAATCTGTAGCCTAAATTGCAAGGTTTTTGAAATATCCAGGATCATCAATTGCATTGTTCCTGAACTTGCTTACTCTTAGAGGATAGCTATTTGCGAGAACTGAGAACAATTAACTAATCTTAGCACCCATGTAACATATGAAACATCTGCTCCCTGACAGAATAATTAATTTCACAATCACGCTTTGCGACAGAACTTCATGCTAACAAGAAATAAAGCTGTCTTTTTTTTCACACCTGTTTTCTGGTGGCTGCACTCTAAAAACCTTAAGATAATACTTCTTTGTGATGTCAGCAAGGCTTTCACAGAGATTATGTACTTTACCTAAATATTGCAGAATTTCAGATGAAGTGATTTGTGCTTAATAATAGTGGAAAAAGTGGGAGCAAAGTATTTGCTATGTGTTTTGTGCAAATGCTTTCAACTGCAGAAGCAAAAACAATGCAGTATATTCAGCAAGGATCTCTGACTGGCTGCAATATATAGATCTATATGTGTAAAGCCATGGAAAAAGAAGATGTGCAAAGTAGGTGTGTAAATAAACAAAATCAAGGAATTGTGAGAAATATAGTTTTTTTTTAATATAAAAATCACCTGAGAACCAGGAGAAGTCTTTAGAGAAACAGAAGGATATAGGCAGATTTGGTCTGTGGAAGATAACTTGGGCAGTAGTATGGGGCAAAGGAGAGTGGGACAAGACCAATTACAGTGAGAACATGCTGGAGATGATTTCCATAGTGTAGGCAAGTGGTTCTGAACCTGGAGTGATTTGGTGCCCAGAGAACATCTGCCAAGGCTTGGAAGCGGCCGAAAGGAGTGTTTGCTGTTGGTATCTAGAAGCTAAGCACACTGCTGAACACCCTGTATTTTTTTTTTCTTTTTCTTTTTTTCTTTTTACTTTAGGTGCATACTACATCTGGCATTTCTCCCCATGTTATCCGTTCCCACCCTCCCCACCTCCCACTGTCTCTCCCCTACCCCCTCCAACTGTCCCCAGTGTGTGCTGCTCCTCTCCCTGAGTCCACGTGTTCTCATTGTTCAACACCCATCTATGAGTGAGAACATATGGTGTTTGATTTTCTGTTCTTGTGTCAGTTTGCTGAGAATGATGGTTTCCAGATTCATCCAAGTCCCTACAAAGGACACAAACTCATCGTTTTTTATGGCTGTGTAGTATTCCATGGTGTATATGTACCACATTTTCTTTGTCCAGTCTATCATTGATGGGCATTTGGGTTGGTTCCAGGTCTTTGCTATTGTACACAGGGCTGTAATGAACATACATGTGCATGTGTCTTTATAGTAGAATGATTTATAGTTCTTTGGGTATATACCCAGTAATGGGATTGCTGGGTCAAATGGAATTTCTATTTCTAGATCCTTGAGAAACTGTCACACTGTCTTCCACAATACACCCTACATTTTATACCACAGCACCCAACCACAAATAATAATAATTATAGTGACAAAAATGTCAGTGCTGCCTAGATTGAGAAAACCTGCTTTCAATAGGGTGGTAATATGTGGTATCAGACTGAAGGTTTTATTTGTGTTTCCATAATGACTATGAGTATCCTTTCATGTGCACCATAAATAAAGAGTATTGAGCATCTTTTCAACTTTTCATTGTATCTGTATGTCTTCTGTGGGGAAGTGTCTGTTTAAATCATTTGCGCATTTTAAAAATTGGGTTATTTTCTTACCGTTGCATTTTAGAGTTCTTTACATATTTGAAATGTCAGACCTTTATCAGATATGTGTTTTGCAAATATTTTCTCCCAGTCAGGTTCTTGTGTTTTTATTCTCTTAGCCATGTCATTGGAAGAGCAGAAGCTTTTATTTTTGATGAAGTCTAATTTTCTACCCTTTTCCTTTATGAACTGTACACTTTGTGTTATATCTAGAAATTCTGTGACTAATTCAAGATTTAAAAGATCTTCTCCTAGGCTGTTTTCTACTTTTAGGGTTTACCTTTAAATGGCTGATACATTTTGAATGAATGTTTCCATATGCTACAAGGTATGGACTGAAGTTCATTTTGTATGTAGATACCAATTGTTCTGGAAAAAAAAAACTGTTGAATAGAGTACTCTTTTTTCACAGACTGCCATGCAATTTTGTGAAAAAAATCAATCGACCATATCTACATGGGTTTATTTCTGGACCCTCCATTGTGTTATTTGTTTATTTTATACCAGCAACACATTGTCTTGATCATATGGCATTGTAAGCCTTTATTATTAAGCACAATAGATAGTGAATCTTCTCCAAGCTTATTCTTCTCCTTCAAGGTTATTTGGCTTTTCTAGGACCTTTGTATTTCCATACGAATTTTAGAACCAGCTTGTCAATTTTGATAAAAAGCCTGCCAAGATTTTGAATGGGATTAAATTGGTTTACAAATCAATATTAGATGAATTGTTATCTTTAAAATATTGAGTCTTCTGACTCAAGAGCATAGTATATCTCTGCATTTACTAAAATCTTTAAATTCTCTTAAGAAAGCTTTGTAAATTTTAGTATACAGATCTTACCACTTTTTGTTAGATTTAGCTCTTCATAGTTTTGGTGCTATTTTAATAGAGTTCTTAAGATTGCAATTGTAAATTGTTGTTTGCTTTTATAATGAAATACAAGTTATTTTTGCCTCCTGCATCCCTGATAAATTTAGATACTATCATTATAAAATGACTTAGTTTATTCCTAATAGTACTATTCTTTTCTCTGAAATCTGCATTTTCTTATATTAATTTAGGCACAATAACTTTATTTTGGTTATAGGTGGCATGATATGTCATTTTTCACGCTTTTACTTGTGATCTATTTGTGTCTTTGTATTTAAAGGGGCTTTTTTATTTTCTTCCTTTGTTCTTCCTTTTTAAACCAAACCTGAAAACCTCTGACTTTTAAGTGGGATGTTTAGACCATTTATAATTACTGTTATTAATGTTATGGTTGGAATTAAATCTTCCAACTGCTTCCGGTTTCCACATATCATATCTGTTCTTTGCTTTATGTTTCATTTTCATTAATTAGAAATTTTCATTACTTTATTTTACTCCTTTGTTGGCTTACGTATAACTTTTTTGTTGTTATTTTAGTATTTGCTATAGAGTTTGAGGTTTATCTGCTTAACTTTTGCATTCTACTTCATTTAATGTTATACCACTTCACGTAGAGTATTAAAAACAGTTTATTTTTATTTCTAGTTCCTCCAACTCAGTGCTGTTGTTGTCATATGTATTACTTTTGTACTTGCTATAAACATAATTCATTTTTATTAGTTTTTCTTTGGACTGTTGAAAGTAATTTAAAAGATTTAAATGTCAAAAGAAAAAAAAGTTCCGTCTACAGATGTAGTTACCATTTCTGTTGCACTTCATTTCTTTGAGTAGTTCCAGATTTTCATCTGGTATAATTTTTCTTCTGCCTGAAGGGCTTTCTTGGATTTCAAGTCAGCTGGTGATAAAATCTTTTATCTTTTGTGTATCTAGGAAGGCTATTTCTCTTTTGTTTCCAAAGACATTTTGACCGGTTAGATAATTCCAGGTTGACAATACTGTAAAAATGTTACTCTGCAATATTCTTACTTGCTTTGTTTGATCAAGTAATCCGCAGTCATCTTTACCATTTGTTGCTGTGTATATAACATGTCTTTTTCTTCTAAGTTGTTTTTTAACATTTTCTCTTCATTGGGCTTTTAAATTAATTTGATTATGATGTTCCTTGGTGTAGTTTTCTTCCTATTTCTTGTGTTTTGGATATTTTCATCATATTTGGGAAATTTCTGGGCATTGCTTATTCAAATATTTGGATTTGTTCTCTCTTCATTCTTCTTCTTCAGGAACTTTAATTGCACATACATTTGATTCCCTTTAATTGCCCAAGTCTCTGTCCAGTTTTTCAGCCTTTTTTTTTCTTTCTGTATTTTATTTTGGTTGGTTTCAATTGCTAAATCTTCAAGTTTAACAATTTCTTCCTCTGAAATGTCTCATCCACCATTAAATATGTTTAGTGTATTTTTCATCTCAGAACCTTTTAATTTTTATCACTAAAAGTTTAATTTTAGTTATTTTTATATCTAACGTTTCTACTTATCATATTCCATATTTTCTGTAACTTCTTGAAAATATGTAGTATAATTATAATGACTTTTAAAATCGTGGTCTATGAATTCTATCACCTGTATCATTTACAGGTAGTTTTGATTAATTAAAATTTCATGTCATTATGAACTCTATTTTTCAGCTTCCTTGAATGTTTAGTAACTTGTTACTGAATACCAGATATTGATATTTTTACTTTGCTGTGTTATATTTCCACAAATTTCTTATAATTTTTTCTGGAATGTACACAAATACACACACACACACACACACACACACATATATGTCTATTTACCCACAAACACAAACACATACATATACATACATATATGCCTACACAATCTTTCATATATATAGATATCATGTCATATATATATATATATATATCTGTGTGTGTGTACAGAAAAAATATAATTTGGTTCCTTCAGACCTTGTTTGTAGGCTTTGTTTTGAAAGACCAGAGATGTGTTTATAATCTAGGTCAGTAGTTCTCAATTAAAAGTGATTTTGTCCCCTAGGGGATACTTGTCAGTATCTGGAGACATATTTGTCACTATCCCGTAATGGTGGAAAACTCAGAGTGCCTCTAGTGGGTAAAGAACAGAGATGCTGCTACACATCCAACAATGCACAGAACATCTCCCCTACTTCAATGAAGAATCATACAGACTCAAAAAGTGATAGTACTGATACTGAGAAACGTTGGTCTAGGAAAAGGATGGTGCATTTATGCACTAAGGAACTGGCGTGATATGGAGCAGAGAAGTCCCTCAGAATCATTTATGAGACGAAATAAATAACATTTATCCCCTAAGCACATGAAGATTGAAGACAAAAGTTAGTGATGAAAATAGTATTTTCCTTGTGAAGTTGATGCTTACAATTTCATTAATTTGGATCAAAAACAGTGAAAATGTTTTAAAAGAGAATGAAGGCAGTTTATTGAAAATGAAAACAGAAATTTGTCTCCTACCCTGATAGATTTTATGAAAGTAGGGAAAAGTTAAAACTTTCAGTCACTATATTTATAACAGTTGATGATTTCAGACCACCATTGCCACCAAAAAACCTATCTGTGAAAACAAAGTTATAAAGTGGGTTTGTCTTCTTGTTTAGTTCTTTGGCTTTGAATTATGTTATGATGCATATGTCACATTGTGAACTCAATCATTATATCAGAAACCTGTTGATCAAGTAATGTTCCAAAATGCAGGCATTACATATTTTTTAAAGCTCCTCTCTTCTTTCGTGTGTATCTCCTCCACAGTTAGTGAAATGATGATATTAAGGAAATTATACAGATAAGACATACGCTTACTATGGCTATATATATAAAGTTGTCCAGGTAAAATATGCAGGGGCAATTCTTTCCCAAAAGAAATATCGTAAATTATTGTTGGATCTTTTTAGTTCAAGTTCATCTAGATTCAAAATATTTATTTTGAAGCTGAAATACAGATACTGACCTTAGAAGACAGTTGCAGGCTGGAGATATTGCTAACACATAAATGGAAACTTGGAGATAGCAGAGAACATTCATTCAGGCAGACTGTACAAAGGAAGAAAGGGAATGATTGAGGGAAAGAAATCCAGAGATTTTCGTATGACACAGGAATTGATGGACTGGTAAATTTATTGCTTTTACATAGACTATCAATAGCAAGCCCTTACTTTTCTCATGTCTTAAATCGGGGGCAATAAGAAGGATAGGACATACTTTCTAGTCCTTTCGTTTAAGTATTTTCTATATCTATAAACAGAAACGTCTTAGGAGTGGAAACCTATTAAAGTAGAAAAAGGCTAAAAAATTTTGTGTGGATTATTTTATAAGGGCATACAAGAAAACAGAATATAAATTAAGTGTTGAACGGTGATTTTAATAAACCATCTTCTTCATTGTATAGTTTTATCCTCTATCTACTGGAAGAAACAATAGATATTTAAGGTTGAAATGAGTACCAAGCATTAGGTTAGCTTGTGTATGTCAATTCTTCAGACATGGCATGGACTTTTCTAGAATTCCATACTTATAATATTTCTTGTGACATCCTAAAGAACAATTTAAAACCATTGTAATAATTGTCATGAAGAGGGAAAATAGAAGCCACTAGCAGATTCTTGAGGAGAGCAGGCTGTTACTGAAACCCCCGTCAATCAACTGAACAGGACCAGAAGCACACCGTTGGTCTTCACCCGCTTCAGTTTTGACAATTTGGGATCTCTTAGTTATAAAGACTGTTCTCCCTTGACACCTTAGAGTGGTTTGTTCTCCATACCAGAAGAGTAGACTTAAGTTTAAAGAAGTGGTTTCATTATCAAATAAAGTACATACTACTTTTCCAAATGGCAAAAAGCATTAAAGATGTAGAAGCAGGAGGAGTTCATGGTTACAATGTTACCATCTGTCTCAGCTTAGTGTTTCCTTACTGATTAAGGCTATGAGAAAGGTTTATGCAGAATGTGAAATTGCTTTATTGAGTTTTCTGGGAAAATTGACATACTGTGTGGGCTCAACCAGAATGTAAAAAAATTTAAATTAGACTTAGTAGTATACTTCTGTATGGAATTTTACTAGAAATAAAATACTGAGCAGAATTTGGAACACGTTGTGTTCCTGTGTCATATTAATGCAGGTGAACCCCCAGATTGGAGCATAGGCCAGGGAGGGTTTTCGGCTTTGCTCAGGAAAGAATTCAAGCAGTGAGCCAATGGTGAAAGAAAGCGAGTTTATTAGAGCAGCAGGGTACAGCAAAGTGGCTGCTCCATAGAGCAGGGCTATCCCACAGGTTGGGTGGCCCAGAGCATCAGTGTATAGCAAAGGGGCTGCTCCACACGCAGGACAGTGAAGAGAGATCCCAGCAGCAAGCAGCCCCTGCAGTAGTCCCAGGGAGGAGCAGCAGCGGCAGCACCAATATAGCAGCAGTGTCCAGCAACAGTAGCAGTCCCTTAGATTGCTGGCTAGCTATATTTATAGCCATTCTATATTAAATGCTATTTAAGGAGTGAGTTATTCAGAATTTTCTAGAAAAAGGGCAGGGGAGTTCCTGGAACCATATAAGGTAACTTTTGAGTCATTACCACGGTATTTGGAAACTATCGTGGTGCTGCTGGCAGTGTCTTTACACTAATGAGCAGTGAGGGCAACTAGCAGTCTCTCTCCTCCCCTTCCCATCTGCTGGTTTTTTTACTGCATCCTGCTTTGATCAGCAGGGTCATGATTGTGTCCTCAGAAAAATAAGTCCTACTGATCTCCTATCTCGAAATTTGCAGAAATATCTATTATGATAATAACATTTTTTAGTCTTTAGCGAAGATATTTTCCTAAACAACTCAACACATTTTATGGGAAATGTACTTCTTCATACACCAGAAGTTAGGTTCTGATGTGAAGTGGCAACAATCATGCAGAAATCATAATTATGTTTTTAATTGTGCTAGCAGGAAAAACCACATTGATAAATACAGAAATATATAGTTTTTTGAAAGATACATTCATTCATGTATTACAAATATTTGTGGCCTACAGTTTTATCAGCACTGGCTATAAATAATAGTAAACAGGTGAGCCGTTAAGGAGATCAGGAACTAGTGGAAAGAGGAAAACAGGTCAGTAGATGTTTATCATTCTTCTGCCTATGCTGTGATAATGAGCCTTTTCATAAAAGGAAGCCAAAGTCCAGAGCTTTTAATTTCATCTGTATCTTAACTGGTCCTATTCCCAGTTACCTATATTTGTTCTTTTGCCTCATTAAAAGTCTGTTACAATATTCTGTAATAAATAATACTGTCTTACTTTTCAGGGAAACGTCTATTTGCCACATAAATTTATATATTTTTGTTATTCTTTCTATAAGTTTTTGAGAAAACTTGTTTATTCACATATAATAGTAATTGTTAAGAGTATTCTATAAAGAAAATTTATTTAAAATGTATTGGCCAGACACACCTGTAATCCCCTCACTTTGGGAGGCTGAGGCAGGAGGATCACCTGAGGTCAGGAGTTCAAGACCAGCTTCCCCAACAGGGTGAAACCCCATCTCTACTGAAAATACAAAAAAAACATGGTGGTGGGTGCCTGTAATCCCAGCTAGTCTGGAGGCTCAGGCAGGAGAATCGATAATCAGTCTTTTTACCTAATAGAGGTCCAGGAGAAAAGGTGATTGAGCCATTGCCTGCTTTCTCCACCATCTTCCCAACCCTTCCTCCCAGAGCATCTCTGCAAAAGGGAGCAAATGGATCACAGGCAGGTGCTTACTTTGTTTCTCACTCATTTATACTGGAGGATAGAGAAGGTCTTTCTTGTTTTATCTCTATTATAGATGTGCACGCAAGTTTTTACAACCTTCTCTATGTGTTGTTATTTCTATTGTAGGTGTGCATACAGGTTTCACAACCTTCTCTATTCTCCAGTATATTGTGAGTGAGAAGGAAGTTAAACAGCCTGCCTATGATACATTTATTCCCTTTTCCAGAGGGATACTCTGTGTAAGAGGGATGGGGAAATGGTGGAGAAGTTAAATGACTTGGCTCGATCGCCTTTTCTCCTGGACCTCTTGGTTAAGATATATATGTATCTTCTGTACAGAATACTCTTGGCAGAAAATAACTCAGGTAAATGAAATTAAGAACTATAAACTTTTAAGTCAACTCCTCGTTTATAAACTCCACTACTTTATATCATGCAACCTGCACTGGATATCTAAACTTCAGAGTCTCACAAGCCCAAAAAATGCAACGCTTTAGACTGAAGTCACCATTTTGAAATATTTTCATCTGGCATTTTGTAGCTCATTAAACAGTACTACAGCATACCCAGTTACTGAACCTAGAAATCTTTCCATCATCCTTGGTGCTTTTTTTCCTCATCCCCCATATCTAGTTAAACTCTAAACTCTGTTGATAATAGTATCCAAGAATTTCACAGTTTTTTTGAGTTCTATGTATTGTGTCTACTCTTACTGTTTCCACTTTAGTCTAAATCATCGTCAATCTACTTCCCAGTCTGGGATGGTATCTGCCCACCAGTTCTCTGATCATCTACTCTTGCCTCACTTTGATCCAGGTAGTGTGAAATTCATACAGTATGAAACTCAGCCATAATAATCTTCTAGAAAAAGCAAATCTAATTATATCTCTCCCTGTTGAAATGTATTTGCCTCAGATAAGGACTGAAGTACTTAACACAGCCTATACGCCTTAACAGAGTCTATGTCACTTTCCACTTCTCCTTTCACGCTCCATGTGCCTGGCATAGGACTCTTATTCAAACGTTCTTTCTTGCTTCATAGTCTTTGCATGTATTCCTTTCTTGGCCAGGGGAGCTCTCCATTTCTCTCCAGCCCCGCTAACACGATCATCAACACACAGCCTACTCCTCTTCAGGTCTTATCTTAAACTAATTTTTCAACAAGCCTCCCCTGGCCACTTGGATAAGGGTAGGTCTCTGTTCTCTGCATCCACAACACTCTGTATAGCTCCTTTATAGCACTTAGTGCACTTCTGACATCTTGGTCAATGTCAGTCATTTCCTCTAATGTGTAAGTTCCTGAGGGAAGGTTTGGCACTGGTTTTATTACTGTGTGCCTAACATCTAGAACAGTATATATCTAAAGTAAATAACAAATATTGAATAAAACTTGAATGAATCTGTGAAATAAGTAGAAAACAAGATTTCACTTAATTAAAAAAATATATTCCTAGGGCAGGCCTGGTGGTTCATGCCTGTAATCCCTGTACTTTGGGAGACAGAGGCAAGAGGATTGCTTGAGACGCTCAAGACTAGCCTTAGCAACATAACGAGACCCTATCTCTACAAAAAGATTAAAAAATTAGCCAGGCATGGTGGCTTGCACCTATAGTCCCAGCAACTCAGGAGTCTGGGGATTGCTTGAGCCTGGGGCCTGAGGCTGCAGTGAGCCATGATCGCTGCACTGCACTCCAGTCTTGGCAACAGAGTGAGATCTTGTCTTAAAAAAAAAACCTGTATTAATACACCAATATGCTAAGATATTGTTACTATATATTGCACGAATACGTAATACTATTAACAATATTTGAACGCTGTTAATATTTATGTTTTAATTTTCTACAGAAAGTACAAAGGAGAAAAACATGGTGGTAAAGGAGAAGAAAAGAAAGTCAGTTGCGTAGACAACTAAGGCTAGTCCTCGGAGAAGCAGGCTTCCTAAAAAATCACAGCTACAGGCAAAATAAAGCAGCCTGGGGAAAACTCACACTGCAGGTGTACAGATAAACAGGGAAGGCAAGCAAGGTCCAACGTAGAAGCCTTTTGTTCTTTCTGTGATGAGCGGGTTCCCAGGGAAAGATTCCTTTCCTCTTCAGATATGTACATGGTGGGCTCCACAGGAACTCAAGCAGTGAGGCGATTGGGGGATTACCTAAAACAAACCTACTATTATACAAACAAGAAAAGCTGCACTTCGTGCTTGGCTAGAGACATACTCACAACTACATAAATAAGGGGGAGTTGCGCAGACAGCTTTACAGATGAGAAAAGTTACTCAAACAGCTACAGAGATAAAAGGAGTTTCTCATAAAAACTTCTGGATTCAGCTGTAAAAACGGTAACCCACTTGGGCTCCCCTCTCCACTGCAGAAAGCTTTCTTCTTTCACTTTTTAAAGTTTTACTCCAACCTCACCCTTGTGTCCATGCTCCTTAATTCTACTGGTCATGAGACAACTAGCTCAGATAATACCTTAGACAGCAAGACCAGTGGCCCTGACCTGTATCAGTGGAGTAGGCTCACAACAGATGCCAGGAAGATTGAAGCTCTAATTGGAGCTATAAGAATTGACTAATCTATCAAATTGCTCTCCATTTCACATACAGCACGATGATATTGTATTCCTACATGCCAGAACTAATTTCTGCTCTATAAAATGCACGTCTTTATTCACTTGCTAAGTTCAAATGTCATTGCATTTCTAAAAGCACTTATTTCTGCTATGCAAGCAGACTTAATTACTTGTGTATAGGCATTCCTAAATTTTTTCATGTCTCTATTTTATAGTAATACCAGTCATATTGGATGATAGGCATTATAGCTATTTGCTGAAGTATGTCTCTCTCACTAGTCTGTGAGCTGCTTGAGTTTGGGGTTGTTTTAATTAATTTTTTAATTTAATCACTCTACAGAATTGTTTGCAGAGAAGTCAGAGAAAGCAATAATATAGGCCTCTTTTACACTACTTTTTCTTTATTTCTCTATGGAATTTTGGTGCTGTTAGTAATATTTGCTTCTCAAGATCTCCTTCATCTCTTTCTTGTATGATGCCATTCTCTCTTGGTTAATATTCTGGGTTTCCAGCTCCTTCTTAGTCCTTAAGAATTCTCTTTCCTAATTTGTCCCTATAATGATAGTGCCGTCAAGGCTGCACCATCAGATCTTTCCCTTTCAGAGTGATGTAACTTGTTTTAAATTAGAAAATAACTGTAATTTATTTTATTGAATTTAGAGTTCACCAAATCAGGTATATGTAGGCTAACCTTGTAAGGATTTAAGCAGAGATAAAATGACAATTTTGCAAAGACAAAACTGAAGAGTTTAATTTTTTCAGGGACAGACTGAACTAAATAATTGCTTCAATATAATTGCAAAATTCAGAACTCATACACTTGTAGCAAAGCTCATTCACTCAACCCTTTTTTGTTGTTGTTCAGATTTTTAAGGTGCTGGCTTAAAATTTTTGAAATTAAGAATAATTTAATTACATTTTCAAAATTTATTTTTTAATGGAGAGGTTTGTTTATTCTTTTAAGAAAGCTTGACCCTAATTATTTTGAATATCTCTCCTCAACGTTATGGGTCTCCCATGCCTAACCTCTTCAAACAGCCCTCTGTATCAGTGGATATTTTGATCATTGTAAGGCACTAGACAAAACTTGTTTAGCCATACCTTTGGTTGTCTCTTGAAATTATACTTTTCTGACAACAAATCGCCTAATTTTAGCATCTTTTGTAATCTAGAGAGACTGAAGTTTCCAATATCAAGTCCTAGTTCCATTTTGCTTAAAAATTTATAGTTAAACTATCTTTCCTCTTGCCTTTAGCTGTAAGCCACAAGAAGAAAGTAGGCTGCACCTACTTAGGCTGCACTTTGCTTAAAAATGTCCTGTTACTTAAGTCCATCGTTTGCAAGTTCTGCTTTTCACATAACCAAGGGACACAATTCAGCTAAGCTTTCTGTCACTATATAACAAGGATATCTTTTTATTCAATTTTCAGTAGTATGTTTCTTATTTCTGAACCCTCACTCACAGCACTTTTAAGATTTATATTTCTATAAATATAAAAGATTATGTATTCTCTAAAATGATATTATTTCTCTGGCATCACATTTAATATCAATATTCTATAAGCATCCTCTTTATGACAATTTAGATAATCTAAGAAAATATATGTTTTCTGTGCCATGCCCTTCTCTTTATTCTAAATTCCCACTAGCAAAGTTGTTAACATCTATATTTCTACTAATGGTATGTTAAATGAAATCTAGGCTTTTCTAATCATACATCTCAAAATTCTTCCAGCTTCTACCCATTACCCAATTCCAAAGTGATTTCCATATTTTTTGGTATTTGTTACAGCAGCCCCACTTACAGTTATCAAAAGCTGTGTTTGTCAGAGTTCAACTGGAGAAGCAGATCCATAAAGAGATCAATATTATGAAATTTATTACAAGGAACTGGCTTATATGATTCTTTGGGCTAAGGTAAGCCTGAAATCCATAGGACAGGACTTCATTAATAGCAGACTAGAACTCTCCAGAGGCCTGAAGGAGTTTCTTGCTCATCAAGAGGATTGAGACTTACTTTCAAGACTTTTCAGCAGATTGAATCAAGCCCACCAGGATAATCTTGAATAATCTTTTACTTAAAGTTGATTTATGGATTTTAATAACATATATAAAATACCTTTACAGAAACACCTAAATTTGTATTTGAATAATTTGGGACTGTGGCCTAGCAAAGTTGACATATCAAACACATCAAGAGACCATCAGACTCTAACATAACTATTTTTATAATTTTCTTTGTCTTTATAGACACTATAGATAATTATTTCCAAGTGGGAGAAATTGGCTGAAACAAAGGGACTATAGGCCCCATGCAAGTCTGAAAATCAGTGGGGCAGTCAAATCTTAAAGCTCCAAAGTGACCTCCTTTCACTAAAGACATCCAAGTCACACTGATGCAAGAGGTGGGTTCCCATGATCTTGAGGAGTTCCACCCCTGTGGCTTTGCAGGGTACAGCCCCTTCCTGGCTGTTTCACAGCTGGCATTGAATATCTGGCTTTTCCAAGTGCCTGGTGTAAAACTGTTGGTGGGTCTACCATTCTAAGGTCTGGAGGATGGTGACCCTCTTCTAACAGCTCCACTGAGAAGTGCCCCAGTGGGCACTCTGTATGGCGGCTTCCACTCCACATTTCTCTTCTGCACTGCTCTACCAGAGATTCTCCATGAGGGCCCCATCACTGCAGCAACCACTTCTGTCTGGACACCCAGGCATTTCCACATACCTTCTGAAATCTAGGTGGAGCTTCCCAAACCTCAATTCTTAACTTCTGGGCACCCACAGGCTCAGCACCACATGGAAGTTGCCAAGGCCTGGAACTTGCACCCTCTGTAGCCACAGCTGGAACTGTACCTTGGCCTGTTTTAACCATAGCTGGAGTGTCTAGGATACAGAGCACCAGGTCCCTAGGCTGCACAAAGCAGGAGAACCCTGGTTCCCACCCACAAAACCATTTTTTCCTCCTAGGCCTCTGGGTCTGTAGGGGCTGCTGCAAAGGTCTCTGACATACACTAATGATATTTTCCCCATTGTCTTGGTGATTAACATTTGGCTTCTCATTATTATGCAGATTTCTATAGCCCACTTGAATTTCTCTAGCCCACTTGAATTTCTCCTCAGAAATCGTGTTTTTCTTTTCTATTACATCATCAGGTTGCAAGTTTTCCAAACTTTTATGCTGTTTCCCTTCTAAAACTAAATGCTTTTAACAGCATCCAAGTCATCTTTTCAGTGCTTTGCTGCTTAGAAATTTCTTTTTCCAGATGCCCAAAATCACCTCCCTCAAGTTCAAAGCTTCACAAATCTCTAGGGCAGGACCAAAATACCACCAGTCTCCTTGCTAAAATATACAAGAGTCACCTTTACTACAGTTTCCAGCAGGTTCTTCATCTCCATCTGAGACCACCTTAGTCTGGGTGTTATTGTCCATATCATTATCAGCATTTTGGTCAAAGCCATTCAATAAGTCTCTAGGAAGTTCCAAACTTTTCCACATTTTCCTATCTTCTTCTGAGTCCTCCAAACTGTTCCAACCTCTGCCTGTTGCCCAGTTCTAAAGTCACTTTCACATTTTCAGGTATCTTTACAGCAATGTCCCACTCCTGCTGCCAATTTACTGTATTAGACTGTTTTTATGCTGCTGATAAAGACATACCTGAGACTGGGTAATTTATAAAGAAAGAAAGTTTAATGGACTCACAGTTCCACATAGCTGGGGAGGCCTCACAATCATGGCAGAAGGCAAAGCACATCTTACATGGTGGCAGGCAAGAGAGAATGAGAGCAAGCAAAAGAGGAAACCCCTTATAAAACCATTAGATCTTGTGAGACTTATTCATGATAATGAGAACAGTGTGGGAGAAACCACCACATGATTCAATTATCTCCCACTGGGTCCCTCCCACTATACATGGGAATTATGGGAGCTACAATTCATATTGAGATCTGGGTGGGTACACAGCCAAACTATATCACCCTCTTTGATGGTATAATCTTGTAATTAAGAAGCCTAGAGACTCCAAAAAACTCTGAGATCTGATAAATAAATTTAATAAAGTTGCATGGTACAAAATTGACATATGAAAAATTAATAGGGTTCCCATACAACAATAATGAACTAGCTGAGAAAAAAAATCACAAAGGTAATCCCATTTACAATAGCTGCAAGGAACCTAAAATACCTAGGAATCTCTAGGAACTACCTAGGAACCTAGGAAGGGAAACACTTCTACAAGGAAAACTAGAAAATATGTATGAAAGAAATTAAAGAGGACACACAAACAAATGAAAAAACATTCTATGTTTATAGACTAGAATAATTAATATTGTTAAAATGCCAAAGCAATCTAAAGATTCAATGCGACAAGAAGGCTTTCGGGAGAGATCCAAGATGGCTGATCACTAGCAGCTCGGGCTCATAGCTCCCAGTGAAAGCGCAGAGAACAAGAGGATGCCACACTTTCAGATGAATATTTGTTGCTCACGGACTAAGAGATTCCCAGCGGAGGAGCCCCACAGGTCGCCAGGGCGACTCTTGTGGCTGGTGCGGCGGTTTTCCTGGTGCCTCAGTGCGGCAGTTCTTGGTGCAGAGTCCGGAGATTCCTGGGCAGAAAAGCACCATCAATCTTAACACCGCTGTTTTGGCCAGTGCAGTGGATTGCTCAGATTTTGGTGCTGGGAATCAACAAGTTGGATGTCTGCTCAGAGACCTAGTTAGAAAGTTGGTAATTACAAAGACGACAGAGGGATAAATATATAATGAATGGAAGAAACCAACCTAAAAAGGCAGAGAATACTTAGAATCAGAATGCCTCTCCCTCTACAGGGGATCGCAATTCCTCATCAGTAACGGAACAAGGCTTAATGGAGAACGAGTGTGTTCCAATAACAGAAGCAGGCTTCAAAAGGTGGGTGATAAGAAACTTCTGTGAATTAAAAGAACTTGTTCTAACCCAATGCAAAGAAACTAAGAACCTTAAAAAAAGGTTTGACGAAATGCTAACAAGAATGGACAATTTAGAGAGGAATATAAGTGAATTGATGGAGCTGAAAAACACAACACGAGAACTTCGCGAAGTATGCACAAGTTTAAACAGTCGAATTGATCAAGCAGAAGAAAGGATATCAGAAGTCGAGGACCAGCTCAGTGAAATGAAACGAGAAGACAAGATTGGAGAAAAAAGGATAAAAAGGAATGAGCAAAGTCTCCAGGAAATATGGGACTATGTGAAAAGACCTAATTTACGTTTGATAGGTGTACCTGAATGTGATGAAAAGAATGAATCCAAGTTGGAAAATACTCTTCAGGATATCATTCAGGAAAACCTTCCCAACCTAGCAAGGCAGGGTAATATTCAACTCCAGGTAATACAGAGAACACCACAAAGATATTCTTCAAGAAGACCAACCCCAAGGCACATAATCGCCAGATTTATTAGGGTTGAAATGAAGGAGAAAATACTAAGGGCAGCCAGAGAGAAAGGTCAGGTTACCCATAAAGGGAAACCTATCAGACTTACAGCAGATCTCTCAGCAGAAATCCTACAAGCCAGAGAAGAGTGGGGACCAATATTTAACATCCTTAAAGAAAAGAACTTTCAACCCAGAATTTCCTATCCAGCCAAACTAAGCTTTATAAGCGAAGGAAAAATTAAATCTTTAGCGAACAAACAAGTACTTAGAGACTTCACCACCACCAGGCCTGCTTTACAAGAGCTTCTGAAAGAAGCACTATACATATAAAGGAACAACCAATATCAGCCTTTCCAAAAATATATCAAAAAGCAAAGAGCATTAACACAATGAAAAATTTACACTAACTAATGGGCAAAACAGCCAGCTAGCATCAAATGCCAGTATTAAACTTTTATATATATATTCTAATTGGATAAAAAGCCAAAACCCATCGATATGCTGCATCCAGACCCATCTCACATGCAACGATACACAAAGACTCAAAACAAAGAGAAGGAGGAAGATTTACCAACCAAACAGAGAGTAAAAATAAACAAACAAACAAAAAGCAGGAGATGCAATTCTCGCCTCTGATAAAGTAGACTTTAAAGCAACAAAGATCAAAAGAGGCAAAGAAGGACATTACATAATGGCAAAAGGATCAATGTAACAAGAAGAGCTAACGACTCTATAGATCAACCAGACAGAAAATTAACAAGGACATCCAGGACTTGAACTCAGACCCGGAACAAGTAAACTTAATAAACATTTATAGAACTCTCCACTTCAAATACACAAAACATACATTACCACCTCACACCTATTCCAAAAGTGACTACATAATTGGAAGTAAATCACTCCTCAGTAATCGCATAGCATTTCATAGGTTTAAATGAAATATTGGTTGGCTGCTTGTTATTTTCTTCCCTTATTCCTTCCTGTCTACATCATTAAGTATAATTATTAGTATAAAAGAGGTTTACAATACCCATTACTAAACTGCATTCTAGCCTGGGCAAGAAAGCAATACTCCCATTCTCTCTCTCTCTTTCTCTTCCTTTTTCTTCCTCTTCTTCATTCTTTTTTTTTCTTTCTTTCTTTCAAAAAAAAAGATTCAATGCAATCCCTATCAAAATATCAATGTCATTTTTCACAAAAATAGAATAAACAATTCTAAAGCTTTTATGAAACCAAAAAAGAGCCCAAATATCCAAAGCAATCCTGAGCAGAAAGACAAACCTGCAGGCATCACACTACCTGACTTTATATTACAGGGCTTTAGTCACAAAAATAGCATGACACTTGTATAAAAACAGGCACATAAACTAATGGAACAGGCTAGGTAACTCAGAAATAAATCCATGTATTCATAATCAACTGATTTTTGACAAAGGTGCCATTAACATACATTGGAGAAAGGACAACCTTTTCAATAAATGGTATTGGAAAATTGGATATTCATATGCAGGAGAATATACCTGGGCTCCTATATCTCACCGTATATGAAAAAGTCAATTCAAAATGGATTAAAAATGTAAACATACAACCTGAGGATATGAAACTGCTAAATAAAAATAGGGAAAACACTTCAGGTTTTTTGTCTTAGCTTATTTTACAGCTAAGACCTATAAAGCATAGCCAACAAGAGCCAAAATAGGCAAATGGGACTATATTAAACTAAGAGACTTCTGCACAGCAAAGGAAACGATCAACAGAGTGAGGAGACAACCTGTTGAATGGGAGAAAATATTTGCAAAGTATTCATCTGACAGTGGACTAATATCCAGAATACACAAGAAACTCAAATGACTCAGCAGTAAAAAACCACAAATAATTCCATTAAAAAATGGGTAAAGAATATGAATAGACATTTCACAAAAGAAGGCACACAAATGGGTAACATGTATGTGAAAAATGGTCAACATCACTAATTGTCAGAAAAATGTAAATCAAATCACGCTGAGATATTATCCCAGTTGGAATGGCTACTGTTAAAAACAAAAAGAGATACTGGTGAGAATGAAGAGAAAATGGAGCTCTTACACACTGTTGATGGGAATATAAATTAGTACAAAACAGTATGGATATTTCTCAAATAAACCAAAACTAGAACTACTATATGATCCAACAATCCCACTACTACATGTTTATCCCATAGAAAGGAAATCTGCATATCAAAGGGATAGCTACTTTCTTATGTTGATTGTGGCACTGTTAAAAATAGCAAAAATATGGAATCAACCTAAGTGTCCAGCAATGGATGAATAAATAAAGTGTGGTATATACACATAATGGAATACTACAGTATTCGGCCATGAAAAAGGTTGCAGAAACATGGGTGGAACTAGAGATCATTATGTTAAGTGGAATAAGCCAGGCACAGAAAGTCAAATATCACGCATTCTCACTCATATGTGGGAGCTAGAAAAGTTTATCTCATGGAGGTAGAGAGTGGAATGATAGATGTCAGAAGCTGGGAAGGGTGTATGGGTGGCAGGGGAGATGTGAAGAGAGATTGGCTAATGCATGCAAATATCTAGTTAGATAGGAGGAATAAGTTTTAATATTTGATAGTAGAGTGCCTATGGTTAACAACAATATGTTTTGTATTTCAAAATAGCTAGAAGAGAGGACTGAAAATGTTCCCAGCACATAAAAATGATACGTTCTATGCATATAAAAAAAATCACAGGAACCCAATAAATATGTACAAATAGTATGTGTCAAGAAATGATTGATCTGGTAGCTTTGTAGAAGGGGATTCAAAAAGAGAAACAGAGTAAGAGATGCCAATTAAGAAGGTGGTATGGTAATTACCATGTAAAAAGGAAAATAAATTGAATTCTAGGGGTTTGAGAAAGAAAGAACATAGAGCTGACGTGCCCACTGCTTGAAAGAAGAGGTGAATCTGAGGGTTAATCAATAGAAGATCTCAAGTGAGTTTCCCAACAGCTGACAAAAAGAAAAATAAAATAATTGTCCTTGGGTGAGTCTTGTTGTGACATGCAAGTCTATCACCTGGTCCTGAATTCCTAGAGAATATGATTTGACTGATATTGTCACCCCTTTATATGTCTAGAAAAGTGATTCCTATGAAATTGCATTATAACCTTTGCAAAGTATCTAATGTTAGTTCAATATAAATGTTTGAATTTTGTAACAAAATACATTTACACTCTTTAAATTTGACAGTAAATGTAGTATGGTTCTTATCTTTAATAAACTTAAAACCTAATTTTATTTATTATTCATTGACTCAGAGTCAAATGCATTCCCACATTTAAAAATTTTGGTATTGTATACAACCAAAAAAATAAAAGCTAAAAATTTGGTCTTGGAAATAACACTTAAATATTGAAAATGAGTTAAAAAGTGACTTTTAAGTGAATGCACTGATTTTAAATTGTTTGTATGTATATTTCAATTATATTGATGTAATGTATTAACATGTAATTGTACATATTTCTATTATGATTGAAATATAAATGGAGCTCCATTTTATTAATGATGTTGTATTAACATGTAATTATATATATTTCAATTATAATGACTGAAATACAAATGGAGCTCCATTTTCTTATTTCTTAGAGTGAATTGTAACTACTCTCTTCTATAGGCAAAAATCCTTGCCCTTAAAGAAAAATGTGACAGATATTGCGTGCCCTCTAGTGGCCACATGGTATATCTTTACATCTTTCCATAAATTTCAGCAGTTTTGTCCAGAATGAATTTTATGATAGGCGTATTAATTTCACTAGCATTACATCTTAAATACTTTATCAATTCTTACTTTATCTGAACTACAGAAGTTCAAAAGCAAATTTTAACCTCTTGGTATACAGTAAAATATATCTTGTGTGTTTTCTAGAGAATATTTAGTTTCAAACCACAGACAATTTTGTAAAACCAGTATGAAAGGGTCATATCCAATAAACGCAAAAAAGAAAACATGGAGATTGAATTATGTCCCAAACATTTATATAGTCTCATATTAGTGACTATGCTGTGCTAACATAGACCTAAAAGAGAACAGACAACATCTGACTTACTAGGCTGCTGTGTTAGTCAAGGCTTTACAGGAAAACAGAACCAGTAGAATACATATATAAATACAGATCGATTGATGACACATAAAAGGAGAGAGAGTGAGATTTATTTTAAGAAATTGGTTCCACGATTGTGGGGACTTGTGAATATGAAGTCTGCAGGGCAGACCAGATGGACACATGGCAAGATTTCTATGACACAGCCTAAAGTCAGAATTCCTTCTTCTTTGGAAAACCTCATTCTTTGCTCTTAAAGTCTTTGATTGAATGAAACCCATCCCATCATGGAAGATAATCCAATCACTTTACCTAAAGTCTACTGATTGTAAATGTAATTGCATCCCCATGTATCTTCACAGCAACATCTAGATTACTGTTTTGCCAAACAACTGGACACCATAGCCTAGTCAAGTTGACACATAAATTATTGCAGTTGCCAATAAAAGTTTTAAGTGTTTTAAGTATGCTAATTCATCTTTGTTTTGTCCTCACCACAACTCAATGAGGCAAGTGTTCTTATTGAGTCATTCAAAGGAAACTGAGGCACATATTTGTAAAATGACTTGGTCAAGAAACAAGTGTCATAGCTAGCATGTTGGGAAGTAGAAATTGAACCAGAGTTCCTGTCTCAACTGCTAACTATTGATATGCCAATAAATTGATAATTTGTTTTTAATAAAATATTTCAGACATATACAAAAATAATATAAAGTCTAATGAGCTGTGTTTTCAGCTTTGTCAAATTTTGCCATTTGGCTTCATTTGCATCATCCTTTTTCTGAGTTTTTCAAAATAAGAAAATCATTTGAGATACATTTGAGGTCACATATGTAGCTCTCCATAATTGTATAACTCACTCTCCAACTTCAGAAGTAGTCAATATTTGAAATTTGGCATTTACAATTTTCAAAATTTTTAAAAAGTTTTCAACACAGATTTGTATCAATAAAAATATTATATTATAAAAACAAGTTTCTCCAGAGGGGCAGTCTTAGCTGCTCACCTTGAGAAAACAGTTTATATAACAAAATCTGAAAAAGTTCAACTAAGATATATGGTTTATTGAAGAGTAGATGGTGGGAAAGAAAGGGGCTGGCTTAGGAGAGGACCTACAGACCCTTTGAAGGAAGCAGATTTCTCCTGCAGGACCCAGTAGGTACCCCAATTACTGTGAGTGCCCAAACTGCCAAAGTGGAAAAAGGGGATTGTCTGTCTCTGAACACACAGCCTCACTGGGGAAACTGAAGATTCTGACCTTCCCCAGAGCTGAGTAAATTTAGAGAACCAAACAAACAGCAACAACAAAACAGGTAGAGGAAGCATCAGGAAGGGCCCAGTGAGCTCCCTGGATCCCCAAGCAGGCCATTCCTGCCTGGCCTCACAGGAATCCTTTATGGGGGTGGCCAGAGGCACTGGAAAAAGGCCACAGGGAGAAGGAAATCTCCAGCAGAACTTTGTAACATTTGAACTGATCAAGAAGCTTCCTAGCCAGAACTCGGAGAGGGTGTGAAGCTGATGTGCAGACTCCCAGGGCAGGGGAAGAAGGAAAGCTGTATTTGCTTTCACAGCTGGGAGGTAGGTGGGAGGTAGGTAGGTAGCCTGGAATAATTTTTCAGCCTTGCATGCCTGGAAACAGACTTGGTGCTGTTAGAGGGGGGCTTGGTGGGAGTGAGACGGGACCATTGGATTGTGTGGGAGCTGGGTAAGGTCTGTGACTGCTGGATTTCCCACAATTTCCTGACAACCTGCATGAGACGGTAGAGACAGCCACAATACTGCTAGGATTATAATTCCATTGACCTGGGAACCTCACGCCCATCCTCCACAGCAGCTGCAGAAAGACTCAGCCAAGGAAAGTCTGAGCTCAGGTACACCTAGCCCTGCCCCCACCCAATGGTCCTTCGCTTCCCACCCTGGTAACTGAAGACAAAGGACATATACTCTTAGGAGTTCTAGGGCCCCACTCACTGCCTGTTCCTCTCCCTACTACCACAGCTGATGCTCTCTGGTTGGCAGGAAGTCAACCAGCACAAAAATGCTGCATTAAACCATCAAAGCTAAGAACACTCAGAGTCTATTTCACCCCCTGCCACCTCCACTGAAACAGGTGCTGGTATCCAAAGCTGAGAGAACCACAGATGGTTGCCATCACAAGACTCAGTGCAGACAACCTCAAGTAACAGCACAGAGCCTGGTAGACTTGTTGGGTGGCTAGATCCAGAAGACAGATAATAAACACCACACCTCGGCTCTCAGGAAGCCATATCTATAGGAAATCGGGGAGGACTACATCAAGGAAATACTCCATAGGGAAAAAGAATCTGAACAACAGCCTTCAGCCCTAGACCTTCCCTCTGACAGAGGCTAACCAAATGAGAAGGAACCAGAAAACCAACTCTGATAATATGACAAAACAAGGTTCTTTAACAACCCCCTGAAAATCACACTAGCGTACCAGCAATGGATCCAAACAAAGAAGAAATCCTTGATTTACCTGAAAAATAATTCAGAAGGTTAGTTATTAAGCCAATCAGGGAGGCATGAGAGAAAGGCAAAGCCCAATGTAAGGAAATCAAGAAAATGATGCAAAAGGTGAAGGATGAAATAGTCAATGAAATAGGTAGCGTAAACAAAAAACAATCAAAACTTCAGAAAACAATGAACACACTTATAGAAATGCAAAATGTTCTAGTAAGTCTCAGCAATATAACTGAACAAGTAGAAGAAAGAAATTCAGAGGTTGAAGACAAGGCATTAGAATTAACCGAATCCAACAAAGACAAAGAAAAAAGCATAAGAAAGTACAAACAAAGCATCCAAGAAGTCTTGGATTATGTAAAAGTACCAAACCTAAGAACAGTTGGTATTCCTGAGGATGAAGATACATCTAAACATTTAGAAAACATATTTAGGGGAATAATCAAGGGAAACTACCTTAGCCTTGCTAGAGATTTAGATATTCAAATACAAGAAGCACAAAGAATACTGGGAAATTCATAACATAAAGGTCATTGCCTATTCACATTGTCATCTGGTTATCTAAAGTTAAGACAAAGGAAAGAATCTTAAGAGCTGTGAGGCAAAAGCACTAGGTAACCTACAAACGGAAATCTAGCAGATTAACAGCAGACTTCTCAGCAGAAACCCTATGAGCTAGAAGAGATTGTGTCCCTACTTTCAGCCTCTTTAAACAAAACAATTATCAGCTAAGAATTTTGTATCCAAGAAAACTAGGCTTCATATATGAAGGGAAGATACAGTCATTTTCAGACTAACAAATGCTGAGATAATTCACCACTACCAAGCCCGCACTATAAAAATTGCTAAAAGGATATCTAAACCTTAAAACAAATCCTGGAAACACATCAAAACAGAACCTCTTTAAAGCATAGCATAAATCTCACAGGGCCTATAAAAAGTACAATTTAAAAAATAAAAACAAAAACAAAAAATCAAGGTACACAGGCAACATGCAATGGTACTTCACATTTCAATACTAACATTGAATGTACATGGCCTAAATGCTCCACTTAAAAGACACAGAACTACAGAATGGATACGAATTCACCAACAACTATTGACTGCCTTCAACAGACTCATCTAACATAAGGACTCATACAGACTTAAGGTAAAGAGTGGAAAAAGATATTTCATGCAAATGGATGCCAAAAGTGGGCAGGAATAGCTATTCTTATATGAGATAAAACAAACCTTAAAGCAACAGCAGTTAAAAAAGACAAAGATGGACATTATATAATGGTAAAAAGCCTTGTCTAACAGGAAAATCTCACAATCCTAAACAAATATGCACCTAACACTGGAGTTCCCAAATTTATGAAACAATTATTAATAAACCTAACAAATGAGACAGACAGCAATAAAATAATAGGAGACTTCAATACTCCACTAACATCACTAGACAGGTCATCAAGGCAGAAAGTCAACAAATAAACAATGGATTTAAATTGTACCTTGGAACAAATGGACTTAATAGATACATACAGAAAATTCCATCAAACAACTGCACAATATACATTCTATTCAACAGCATGTGAAACTTTCTCCAAGACTGACCACATGGTAGGTCACAGAACAAGCCACAATAAATTTAAGAAAATTGAAACTACATCAAGCACTCTCTCAGACTGCAGTGGAATCAAACTAAGATAGCTTAGTGTGGGGTACTACATTATAAATATTTTGTGAAGAAGAAAATTCCAAATGGGACAGGTTGAAAGCCTTCAAAAACAAACAAACAAACTACCGCCACCTTATATATTCATTAAAAAAAAAAAAAAAAAAAAAACTGGAACCAGAAATTGAATACCCACATTTGGTTTTTGGAAGTGATTTCTTGGTTACCTGAGATGAGCTGTCATGGAGCATTTAAGCAACATAGTGAAGGGCAATAAAAGATAAATCCCACTCTTCCCAGTCTGACTGAGAAAGAATCCAGGGAGGCTTTTTGACATTTCATTGGGAAACCTCAGATCTCTCTGATATTTGCCTGTGCTTCTCCCCTAGTGCTATACCATCATATTTAGCTTTATTTAAAGCCTTTTATGAGCATAATCTTTAGAGTTTCATGAATCTCAGCAATCATCTAACCCTGTGTAATTAATGTAATTATGTGAATCAAAGTTTAAAACATTCTCAAACAATATTTAATTTTTTAAGATTATAATTATCTAAGTGTTGTAGTTTAGTTTTCCGAATCTTTTTTTATGATGAATTTTTCTTCATGTGTTTATTTATTTTAAATTGTGTGCTTATCTTCAGTGGGGCTTTATGTGGAGTAACTTTGTGCAACTGAAGTGAAAGCTACGTTTTTCTAGAATAAATTTTATTTGTTTTTGCAAGTAGCCCAAGGATTTTTACTTTAACAATTTAGAGATTTTCATATCTTATGAGCTTTGCACATTTAAGTATAAATTATCTACCAAGGTAGGTTATAAAACATGGCAAGAGTAAGCAAAAATGACATAGCAGGGACAAACCAGGGATTTGTCCATTCCTAGAAACACTGAAAAACTGGCAAATCTGTCAGAATCAATCTTATTGGAACTCTGAAAGATAGTCAAAAGTTTAGAGCAAACAAGTGAATGTTTAACTTGAAGAAAGGCCACTTACACAAAATAGAAAAGGATTTGGGATATTAACTTATTTGTACTCTTCTAAATTCCCCATGATGCTACAGTTTTGGAAATGGCAGCCCACATTCTTGATGTGGGTACGTGGTTTTAAAAGTCACAGAGTGAAAGTTGTTCTCAAGGGATTGTGTTTGTCTGTTTTGGCTTACTTGTCTGTGGATCCCTGAAGGGTTGATGCAATGAAGGAGCTTACATTTGTTTTACCGAACTCAAAACTGTCTCAGGGCAAAGAAGTGCCTAAAAAGCATGTTCTTCAAAACACTGAAAGAAAAATGAATGACCTGCACTGTGTGGTGCATAAAATAACACTTGTGGCAAACAATGGTCATATTGAAAGCCTAGGAGGAAATGCTTAGAAGTGTAATGCTTTGGATGATCAGGGCTTTAAAAACTTCATAGACTGGGAAATCTATAAAGTCATGTGCATGCACCATGCAGGATGTATGCTCAGAAAAAGCCTGAAAACAGCATATAATTTTATTTCTTTGAGGTCAGTGCAAACAGAAAGTGAAATGGCCTACCTAAGAATTCAGAGACGTCTCCAACAAAGAACCAGTAACCAATGACTGGAGAAAATTTTCTTTTCTTTCCTTACCTCTTCTTCTTCTGCTGCTTTTGTTTTTTGTTTGCTTGTTTTCAACTCCAGATTCAAGAAATCTCTGTCAAATCAATGGCTGACAACGAAGGTAAAGGTAAAAGATATCAGACACCACACATACAAAGAACACAATATTTACAGAAACAGCTTATTAAATGCACTATACCCCCATAGCAAGCCAATAAAAATTCTTGGACATGGGAAAATCTGATTTATAGAGTTACCATATCATAATATTTAAAACATCCAGTTTTTAACAGAACATTATGAAGCAAGCCAGGAAGTAAAAAGTATGGCCCGTTCACATGAAAATAAGAGAAATTAACAAAATCTGTTTTTGAGGAAACACAGACACTGGACTTCCTAGACAAAGACTAAAATCAACTGTCTTAGATATGTTCATACAGCAAAAGGTAACCATTAACAAAGAGCTAAAAGAAGGCAGGAGAACAATATTCCAACATAGAATATCAATAAAGAAATAGAAAATACATATCTGTATTTATATCTATTAAAAGAGTCAAATATAAATTTGGAGTTGAGAAGTACAATAACTGAATGAAACATTGAACAAAGTAGACTTAAATGGGTGTAGAAAAGATCCAGCAAATTTGAACATAGTTCAATTAAGTAATTCAGTTTGAAGTCTCGGAAGAAAAAAGAATGAAGAAAAATAAACAGAACCTAAGTGTGGGACATCATAAAGCATACTAACATAGGCATAGTGAGAATCCTTCAAGAAAATGAAAAAAGAAGAAAGAAAATTTAAAAAGATAATGTCTGAGAACTTCTCAAATTCAATGCAAGACATAAATATATACATCCAGGAAGCTCAACAAACTCCAAATAGAATAAACTCAAAGACATTCACATAGAGGAGACACATTGTAATCAAACTGTAAATATACAAAGACAAAGAGAGAATCTTGAAAGCATCAAACAAAAAGCAAATCATCATATACAAGGTTCATCTCTCATAAGAAAATATGGGCACCAGAAAGCAATGGAATGACATATTTACTATGCTGAAAGAAATAAAAAAGCTGTCAATCAAGAATTATGTTTCTACTGTAACTATCCTTCAAAATTAAGAAAAAATTAAAACAATTCTAGAAAAAGAAGAACTCGAGGAGATTATTGCTAGTAGAGCTTCCCTGCAAAAAATGCTGAAGAGAATTCTTCAGGATAAAATTAAAAGATATTAGATAATAAATTGAAGCAAACCGTAAGAAAAAATAAAGAACACAAGTAAAGGTAACTACCTATGTAAATACGTAAATATAAAAGCATTATTGTAACCAAAAGAGAGCTGATATGGCTATAGGTCCAAGCAGACTTTAAGTAAAAGATTGTTACAAGACTCAGAGGACATTATACATTGATTAAAGGATTAACCAATCAAGAATATATAGCAATTGAACACACACACACACACACACACACACACACACACTCTTATGTACTTAAAGAGCTCTCACATACATGGAAAGTAACTTGACAACTGAAAGGAGAAATATAAGATTCTGAAAGAATAGTCAGAGATTTCAATGCCACACTTTCAATAATGAAAGAAACAAGTAGATGGATTTGTTTTAATGACAACTTAAACACTATACTCCAATTACTTCTAGCAGACATATACAGAACACTGGGATTCAACAACACAATACTCCTTCTTCTTAACTGCACAGGGAACAGTCTACAAAGTACACCAAATTTTAGGCCATAAAACAAGTCTCAATATATTTAAAAAGATTAAAATCATCTAAAGAATCTCCAAACACAATGGCATGAAACTAGAAATCAGTAACAGAAAAAAAATTGAGAAATTCATAAATACGTAAATATTAAATAACACATCATGTAAAGGTCAATAGGTCAAAGAAGAAATTACAAGGTAAATTAGAAAATATTTAGAGCTGAATAAAGCAAAAACACAATCTACTGAAACTTTTAGGATTCACCAGAAGAAACCTACTCAGAGATTAATTTATGGTTGGAAATGATCACATTAATAAAGAACAATGGATAAGAGTCAGAGCAAGATGGCTAAATAGAAGCCTCCAGTGATTGTGCCCTCAACAGGAACACCAAATTAAACAACTATTCACACATACAAAAATACCACCTTATAAGCACCAAAAATTAGGTGAGCAACCACAGTACCTGGTTTTAACGTAATATTAAGCAAAGAGGCATTGATGATGGTAGGGAAGACAGTCTTGAATTGTCTACACCATCCCTGTCCTATACCTTGGCAGCAGCCACGTGATGTGAAGAGAGAATCTGTGCATCTGGGGGAGGGAGAGAGCAGTGATTGATTGTATGTCTTTGCATTGAAACTTACTCCTGCCCTGTCACAGAAGAAAGCAACACAAGGTAGAACTCAGCTAGTGCCTGTAGAGGGAGCATTTAGACCAGCTCTAGCCAGGGGCAAGTTGTTCATCCCAGTGGTTAGAATGAATCTAAGTCCTGCCACCATGGGCTAAAATGTTTTAAGGTTCTAAATAAACTTGAAAGGCCGTCTGGGCTATAATGACTGCAATTCTGGGCAAGTACTGGTGCTGGTGCTGTGCTGGCCTCGGAGCCAGTGGACTTGGGGGTAGGGAGCAGAGTGTAACCTAGTGAGATATCAGGTGGGGTGACCAAGAAAGTGCTTTTGTCACCCGTCTCCCAATCCCAGACAGTACAGCCACAGCTATGGGAGAGGCTCTTTCCCTCTACTTGAAGAAGACTTCATCTTGAAACATGGATACGAGTGTAGCAACAGTAGAATAGGGCACCAGACAGAGTTCTGAGGCTTCCAATGTAGCCCTAGCTTCTGGACAACATTTCAAAACACACCCTGGTCCAGAAAGGAATCTGCTCCCTTGAAAGGAAGGACCCAGTCATAGAAAAATTCAACTGCTGACTAAAGAGCCCTGAGTAATCAGCAGCGATAGACATGCAATACTTGCTGTGGGCCTTGGATGAGACTCAGAGCTGAGCTGAATTCAGGCGTGAACTAACACATTTCCAGCTGCCGGAATGACTATTGGAAATTCAGATATCTGTGAGAGAGATGGACTCTACTTGAGGAAAGGAGGAAAAAAGAGTAAAGGGGATGTTGTCTTGTGGCTTGAGTACTAGCTTAAGCACAGTAGGGTAGAGCATCAAGTTGGCTCCTAGGGTTCCCATTCTAGGCCTTGGCTTTTGGATGACATTTCTGGACCTGTCTTGGGCCAGATGGGAGCCCACTTCCATGAAGAACTCAGGATTGGCAGCATTTACCAAGAGCTGACCAAAAAAAAAAAAAAAAAAAAAAAAAAAAAAAAAAATCCTTGGATCTTGAGTGAACAGCAGCAATAGCTAAGCAATACTCTTTGTGGGTCTTGGGCAACAGTGACCATAGGGAAAGACTCCTCTGCTTGAGAAAAGGGGAGGGAAGAGTGGGAAGGACTTTGTTTTGTGGCATGGATGTCAGCTCAGCCATAGAAGAATAAAGCAGCAGGTGATTTCTAAGGCTTCTAACTCCGGGCTTGGCTTCCAGATGGCATCTCTGGGCTTGTCCAGGGCCAGGGGGATCTTGCTGCCCTGAAAGAAAGGACATAGCCTGACTGATTTGCCATTTGCTGATTGTAGAGCCCTCAGGCATTCCTCTAGTGAACATAGGTGGTAGCCAAGCAGTGATCACTGTGGGCCTTGGGTGAGACCTGGTACTACGCTGGCTTCAGGTCTGACCCAGCACAGTCCCAGTGATAGTGCCACAGGGATGCTTGTGTCACCCACACTGCAACTTCAGGCAGGCACATCAACACGAGTGAGAGCGACTCTGTTTGTTTGAGCAAAAGTACAGGAAGAGAACAAGTGTCTCTGCCTGGTAATGCAGGAAATTCTCCTGGATCTTACCCAAGACCACCAAGGTGGTACTTCTAGAAGTCTGCCAGAGCCAGCATTGCTGGTCTTGGAGAACCTCCTAAAGCTAATCTGGCTGTAGTGATGAAGAGCTCAGATCACAACACCCAAGTCCCTTCAAAAACCTGAAAAGCCTTTGCAAGAATGATAGGTAAAAAATAAGCCCAGACTATGATGACTACCATAAATACCTAACTCTTCAATGCCCTGACACTGATGAACACCCACAAACATCAAGACCATCCAGGAAAACGTGACCTCAACAAGCGAACTAGATAAGCATCAGTGACCAATCTGAAAGAGACACAGATATGTGACCTTTTATTCAGAGAACTCAAAATAGCTGCTTTGAGAAAGCTCAACAAAATCCGGGATATCAAAGAGAAGGAATTCAAAATTCTATCAGATAAAGTTCAGAAAAAGATTGAAATAATTTTTTAAAATCAAGCAAAAATTATAAAGCTGCAACATGCAATTGACATACTGAAGAATGCATCATAGTCTCTTAACAGCAGAAATGATCAAGCAGAAGAAGGAATCAGTGAGCTTAAAGAAAGGTTATTTGAAAGTGCACAGAGGAGAGAAAAAAACATTAAAAATGAAAAAAAGGATGCCTACAAAATCTAGAAAATAGTTTCAAAAGGGCAAGCCTAAGAGTTACTGGCCTTCAAGAGGAGGTAGAGACAGAGATCTGAATAGAAATTTTATTCAAAGGGATAACAACAGAGAACTTTCCAAACTTAGAAAAGGATATCAATATTCAAATAAGTTACAGAAGCAGATTTAACCAAAATAGGACTACCTCAAAACTTTTATGATCAAACTCCCAAAGGTCAAGGATAAAGAAAGGATCCACAAAGCAGCAAGAGAAAAGGAACAAATAATATACAAAGGCGCTTCAATACATCTGCAGCAGACTTCTCAGTGAAAACCTGGGAGAGAGTGGCATGACATATTTGAAATGAGAAAAAACAACAACAACAGCAACAACAAATGCTTCTCATACAATAGTATAGCCAGGGAAAATATTCTGGAAACACAAATAAGAAATACACTCTCCCAGAAAAACTAAAGCTGAAAGATATCATCAACACTAGGACTGTCCTACAAGAAATGCTAAAGGGTATTCTTCAATCTGAAAGAAAAGGACATTAATGTGCAATCAGAAATCATCTGAAGGTAAACAAACAAACAAACAAACAAAAAACAACTCACTGGTAGTAGTAAGTACACAGAAAAGCACAAAATATTAAAAAAATGTTATTGGGGTCTCTAAACTACTTATACCATTAGTAGAAATACTGAAAGATAAACCTATGAAAAATAATAACTACAACAACTTTTCAAGACATAAACAATACAATGATATGTAAATAGAAACAAGAAAAGCCTAAAATGTAGGAGGATGAAGTTAAAGTGTAGAGTTTTTATTAATTTTTTCTTGGCTTATTTGTTAGTTTATGCAATCAGTGTTAAGTTGTCATCAATTTAAAACAATGGGTTATAAGATAGTATTTGTAAGCCTAATGGTAAACTCAAGTAAAAAAAAAAAAAAAAGGCTTCCAACAGATAGACAAAAAGTAAAAAATGAAGTAGTTAAAACACACCACTTGGTAAAATCATTTTCACTAAAGGAAAGTAGAAAGGAAGTAAAGAAGAAAGAGGAGACCACAAAACAACCTAGAAATAAATAACAAAATGGCAGAAGTTTTACTTATAAATAATAACATAGACTGTAAATGGACTAAACTCTCAAATCAAAAGGCATAAAGTAGCTGAATAGATTTAAACAAGACAAAACAAAACAAAATAAATTCTGTTGCCTACAAGAAACAAACTTCACCTATAAAGGTACACATAGACCCATAATAAAGGGATGAAAAGAAATATTTCATGTCAATGGAAACTAAAAGAGAGCAGGAGGTGCTATACTTATATTAAACAAAATAGATTTCAAGACAATAACTAGAAGAGATAAAGAAGGCCACTATATAATCATAACAAATGGGTCAATTCAGCAAGAGGATTTAACAATTGTATACATGCACCCAATATTGGAGCACCAAGTTATATACAGCAAATATTTTTAGAGTTCAAAAGAGGAATGGGATAGACCCCAAAGCAATAATAGCTAGAGGCTTCAATACCCCCACTTTCATAATTGGTTAGATCATTTGGACAGAAAATCAACAAAGAAACACTGGGCTTAATATGAACCATAGACCAAATGATCCCAATAAATTTACAGAACATTTCACCCAAAGGCTGCAGAATGCATATTCTTCTCAGCACATGGATCATTCTTGAGGACAGACCATAGAGTAGGCTATAAAACAAATCTTAAAGTATTTTAAAAACTAAAATAATATCATGTATTTTCTCTGACCACAATTAAATAGAATTAAAAAAATCACTAAAAAGAGGAATTTTGGAAGCGATACAATCACAGGTAAGTTTGACAATATGTTCCTGAATGACCACTGTGTCAATGAAGAAATTATGAAGGAAATTTAAAAAGTCTCAAAACAAATGAAAATGAAAATGCTACATACCAAAATCTATGATACAGCAAAAACAGAGGAAAGTTTATAGCAATAAGCACCTAAGAGGAAAGTTTATAGCAATAAGCACCTACATAAAAAAATAAGAACAGTTTCAAATCAACAGCCTAATGATGGATTTTAAATAACTAGAAAAGCAAGAACAAGACAAATCCAAAATTAGTAGAAGAAAAGAAATAATAAAAATCAGAGCAGAAATATATGAAATTGACATAAAGAAAACAATACAAAACATCAACAAAATGAAAGGTTAGTTTTCAAAAGATAAAATCAACAAACCTTTAGCACAACTAAGAAAAAAAGAGAGAAAACCCAAATAAATTAGAGATTAAAAAAAAAGAGGAGACATTGAAACTGATACTGCAGTAATTTAAAAAATTATTAGAGGCTACTATAAACAATTATATGCCAATAAATTGGAAAACCTAGGAGAAATGAATCAATTCCTCGACACATACAACCTATGAAGAAAAACCTGAACAAATAAAAATGAGAAATTAGTTAAAAATAAGAAGTCTGTCAGCAAAGAAAAGCCCACGACTCAATGACTTTATTGCTGAATGTTAGCAAAAATTTAAAAAAGAACTAATACCAATTCTACTTAAACTCTTCCAGAAAATAGAGAAAAAGAGAATACTTCTGATCTCATTCTACAAAGTCAGTAGATACCAAAACAAGACAATGGCACATAAAAAACAAAAAACAAAAAACAAAACAAAAAAACACTGCAGACTAATATCCCTGATGAACACTGATGCAGAAATCATCAATCAAATACCAGCAAACTAAATTCAACAACACATTAAAAAGATCATCATGACCACATGGGATTCATCTCAGAAATGCAAGTATTGTTCAAAATATGCAAATCAATCAATGTGGTACATCATATCACAGAATGAAGGACAAAAATTGTACGATTATTTCAACTAATATTAGAAAAGCATTTGACAAAATTCAAATTGCTTCCTGATTAAAATCCTCAAAACATTAGATATGGAAGGAACATATTTCAACACAATAAAAGCCAGGCAAGAAGCTAGTATCATACTGAATGGGGAAAAACTGAAGGCCTTTTCTCTAAGATTTGGAACAAGACAAGAATGTCCACTTTCACCAATGTTATTCAACACGTTACTGGAAGTCTTAGCTGGAACAATCAGGCAAGATAAATAAATAAAGTGCATCCACATTGGAAATGAAGACATTGTTTGTAGATAATACAGTATTATATTTGGAACAACTTAAAGACTACACCAAAAAAAAAAAAAAAAAACTATTGGAATTAACAAATACATTCAGTAAAGTTACAGGATATAAAATTGACACACAAAAATCAGTAGCATTTCTATGTCAGAAGTGAACAATCTGAAAAAGAAACCAATAAAATAATTCCATTTACAATAGCTACAAATAAAATAAAATACCTAGGAATAAATTTAACCAAAGAAGTAAAAGATCTCTACAATGAAAACTATAAAACATTTAAGAAATAAATTCAAGAAGACACACAAAAAAAGGAAAGATATTTCATGTCCATGGATTGGAAGAATCAACTTTGTTAAAATGTTCATCCTACCCAAAGCAATCTACAGATTCAACTTTATCCCTATCAAAATACGAATGACATTCTTCAAAGAAAGGAGGAAAAAATTATCCTACAATTTACATGGAACCACAAGAGACTCAGAACAGCCAAAAGTATTCTGAGCAAAGAAAAACAAAACTCTACTTTTGTTTCTGATATTAATTTCTATGTCTTTTCCCTCTTTGTTTTTGTACATATTTATGAACAACATTGTGATGTTTGACATGTAATATATGTATATATTGTGAAATGATTAGATCTAGCTAATGGATTAAATCCATTACCTCATCTAGTTATCTTTTTTTGTGTGTGGTGGAGTCATTTACAATCTACTCTTTTAGCAATTTTGAAATATAAAATACATTATTGTCAATTGTAGACATCATGATCCGAAATAGATCACTATTTCTTTTTCCTCGTCTAGATGAAACTTGGTACCCTTTAACTAGTGTCTTTCCTTTCCACATCCCCACTCCCTCCAGCCTCTGGTAATTGGTAGTCTACTCTCTACTTTTATGAGTTTGACTTTTTTAGATTCCACACAAAAATAAAATCATGCAATATTTGTCTTTCTGTGTGAGGCTTATTTTACTTAGCATATTATTCTCCAGATTCATCCACATTGTTGCAAATGACAAAGTTTTCTTCTTTTTAGAGACTATATTGGTTCAGACAAGGTTTATCATTCTATTTTTTTTTTTTTATTTTTTCAAAAAAACCAACTTTTGGCATCACTAGCACTCTATTGCAAAGAAATTAAGAACCTTGAAAAAAGGTTAGATAAAATGCTAACTAGGATAACCAGCTTAGAGAAGAACATAAAGGACTTAATGGAGCTGAAAAACACAGCACGAAAACTTCATGAAGCATATCCATGTTTCAATAGCCAAATTTATCAAGCAGAAGAAAGTATATTAGAGATTGAAGATCAACTCAATGAAATAAAACGAGAAGGCAAGATTAGAGAAAAAAGTGAAAAGAAATGAGAAAAACCTCCAAGAAATATGGGATTATGTGAAAATATCTAATCTACGTTTGATTACTGTACCTGAATGTGATGGGGAGAATGAAAGCAAGCTGGAAAACACTCTTAAGGATATTATCCAGAAGAACTTCCCCAACCTAGCAAGGCAGGCCAACATTCAAATCCAGGAAATACAGAGAATACCACAAAGATACTCCTCAAGAAGAGCAACCCAAGGGACATAATCGTCAGATTCACCAGGGTTGAAATGAAGGAAAAAATGCTAAGGGCAGTCAGAGAGAAAGGTCGGGTTACCCACAAAGGGAAGCCCATCAGACTCACAGTGAATCTCTCAGCAGAAACCCTACAGGAAAGAAGAGAGTGGGGGCCAATATTCAACATCCTTAAAGTAAAGAACTTTCAACCCAGAATTTCATATCCAGCCAAAATAAACTTCAAAAGTGAAGGAGAAATAAAATCCTTCATGGACAAGCAATTGCTGACAGATTTTGTCACCACCTGGCCTGCCTTACAAGAGCTCCTGAAGGAAGTACTAAACATGGAAAGGAACAACCAGTACCGACCGCTGCAAAAATGAAGCAAATGGCAAAGACCATCGACACAATGAAGAAACTGCATCAACTAATGAGCAAAACAACCAGCCAGTATCAAAATGACAGGATCAAATTCACACATAACAATATTAACCTTAAATGTAAATGGGCTAAACTCCCCAATCAAAAGACACAGACTGGCAATTGAATAAAAAGTCAAGACCCATCAGGGTGCTGTACTCAGGAGACCCATCTCATGTGCAAAGACAAATATAGGCTCAAAATAAAGGGATGGAGAAAGATTTACCAAGCAAATGGAAAGCAAAAAAAAAAGCAGTGGTTGCAATCCTAGTCTGATAAAACAGACTTTAAACCAACAAAGATCAAAAGAGACAAAGAAGGGCATTACATAATGGTAAAAGGATCAATTCAACAAGAAGAGCTAACTATTCTAAATATATATGCACTCAATACAGGAGCACCCAGATACATAAAGCAAGTTCTTAGTAACCTACAAAGAGACTTAGACTTCTCCACAACAATAGTGGGAGACTTTAACACTCCATTGTCAATGTTAGACAGATCAACGAGACAGAAAATCAACAAGGATATCCAGGACTTGAACTCGGATCTGGACCAAGAGGACCTAATAGACATCTACAGAATTCTCTACCCCAAATCCACAGAATATACATTCTTCTCAGCACTATATCACACTTACTGTAAAACTGACCACATAATTGGAAATAAATCACTCATCAGCAAATGCAAAAGAACAGATAACAACCAGTCTCTCAGACCACAGTGCAATCAAATTAGAACTCAGGATTAAGAAATTCACTCAGAACTGCACAACTACATGGAAACTGAACAACCTGCTCCTGAATGGCTACCGGATAAATAATGAAATGAAGGCAGAAATAAAGATGTTCTTTGAAAACAATGAGAATAAAGACACAAAGTACCAGAATCTCTGGGACACATTTAAAGCAGTGTGTGAAGGGAAATTTAGAGCACTAAATTCCCCCATAAGAAGCAAGGAAAGACCTAAAATCGACATCCTATCATCATAATTAAAAGAGCTAGAGAGCAAGATCAAACAAATTCAAAAGCTAGCAGAAGACAAGAAATAACTAAGATCACAGCAGAACTGAAGGAGATAGAGATACAAAAATCCTTGAAAACATCAATAAATCCATGAACTGGTTTTTTGAAAAGATCAACAAAATAGGTTGACCACTAGCCAGACTGATAAAAAAGAAACGAGAGAAGAATCAAATAGATGCAATACAAAATGATAAAGGACTTATCACCTCTGATTCCACAGAAATACAAATTACCATCAGAGATAACTACAAACACCTCTATGCACATAAACCAGTAAACCAGGAAGAAATGGATAAATTCCTGGATGCTTACACCCTCCCAAGACTAAACCATGAAGAAGTTGAATCCCTGAATAGACCAGTAACAAGGGCTGAAGTTGTGAAGTTGTGACAGCAATTAATAGCCTACCAACCAAAAAAAGTTCAGATTCAGACTGGTTCACAGCTTAATTCTACAAGAGATACAAAGAGGAGCTCATACCATTCCTTCTGAAACGATTCCAAACAATACAAAAAGAGGGAATCCTCCCTAACTCATTTTATGAGGCCTAGACCATCCTGATACCAAAAGCTGACAGAGACACAACTAAACTAAAAAAAAAAATTTTAGGCCAATGTCCATGATGAACATCGATGCAAAAATCTTCAATAAAATACTGGCAAACCAAAAGCAACAGCACATCGAAAAGCTTATCCATCACAATCAAGTAAGCATCATCCTGGGGATGCAAGGCTGGTCCAACATACACAAATCTATAGATGTAATCCGTCACATAAACAGAACCAAAGTTAAAACCACATGATTATCTCAATAGATGCAGAGAAGGCCTTTGGCAAAATTCAACAGCCCTTTATGCTAAAAACTCTTAATAATCTAGGTATTCATGGAATGTATCTCAAAATAATAAAAGCCATTTATGACAAACTCACAACCAGTATACTGAATGGGCAAAAACTGGAAGCATTCCCTTTGAAAACTGGCACTAGAAAAAGGTGCCCTCTCTCACTATTCATATTCAACACAGTATTGGAAGTTCTAGCTAGAGCAATTGGGCAAGAAAAAGAAATAAAGGTATTCAATTAGAAAAAGAGGAAGTCAGATTGTCTCTATTTGCAGATGACATGATTGTATATTTAGAAGACCCCATCATCTCAGCCCAAAACCTCCTTAAGATGATAAGCAACTTCAGCGGTCTCAGGACACAAAATCAATGTGCAAAAATCACAAGCATTCCTATACACCAACAACAGGCAAACAGAGCCAAATCATGAGCGAACTCCCATTCACAATTGCTACAAAGAGAATAAAATACCTAGGAATACAATTAACAAAGGACATGAAGGACCTCTGCAAGGAGAACTACAAATCACTGCTCAAGGAAATAAGGGAGGACACAAACAGATAGAAAAACATTCCACTCTCATGGTTAGGGAGAATCAATATTATGAAAATGGCCATACTGCCCAAAGTAATTTATAGATTCAATGCTATCCCCATCAAGCTACCATTGACCTTCTTCACAGAACTGGAAACAACTACCTTAAACTTCATATGGAACCAAGAAAGAGCCTGCACAGCCAAGACAATCCTAAGCAAAAAGAACAAAGCTGGAGGCATCACGCTACCTAACTTCAAACTATACTCCAAGGCTACAGTAGTCAAAACAGCATGGTACTGGTTCCAAAACAGAGATATAGAACAATGGAACAGAATAGAGGCCTCAGAGGCAACGCCACACATCTACAACCATCTGATCTTTGACAAACCTGACAAAAACAAGCAATGGGGAAAGGATTCCCTGTTTAATAAATGGTGTTGGAAAAACTGGCTAGCCATGTGTAGAAAGCTGAAACTGGACCTCTTCCTTACACCTTATACAAAAATTAACTCCAGATGGATTACATATTTAAACATAAGACCAAACACCATAAAAACCCTAGAAGAAAACCTAGGTAATACCATTCAGGACATAGGCATAGGCAAGGACTTCATGACTAAAACACCAAAAGCAACGGCAACAAAAGCCAAAACAGACAAATGGGATCTAATCAAACTCCAGAGCTTCTGCACAGCAAAAGAAACAATCATTAGAGTGAACTAGCAACCATCATAATGGGAAAAAATTTTTGCAATCTACCCATCTGACAAAGGGCTAATATCCAATATCTACAAAGAACTAAAACAAATATACAAGAAAAAAAACAAACAATCCCATCAAAAAGTGGGCAAAGGATATGAACAGACACTTTTCAAAAGAAGATAGTTATGTGGCCAACAAACATATGAAAAAATGCTCATCATCACTGGTCATTAGAGAAATGCAAATCAAAACCATATTGAGATACCATCTTATGCCAGTTAGAATGGCGATCATTAAAAAATCTGGAGACAACTGATGCTGGAGAGGATGTGGAGAAATAGTAACACTTTTACACTGTTGGTGGGAGTGTAAATTAGTTCAACCATTGTGGAAGACAGTGTGGCGATTCCTCAAGGATTTAGAAATAGAAATACCATTTGACCAAACAATCCAATTACTGGGTATAAACCCAAAGAATTGTAAATCATTCTATTATAAGGACACATGTACACATATGTTCATTGTGGCCCTGTTTACAATAGTAAAGACTTAGAACCAACCCAAATGCCCATCAATGATAGACTGGATAAAGAAAATGTGGCACATATACATCATAGAATACTATGCAGCCATTAAAAAGGATGATTGTTTTGCCCTTTGCAGGGACATGGATGAACCTGGAAGCCATCATTCTTAGCAAACTGACACAAGAACAGAAAACCAAATACTGCATGGTCTCACTCATAAGTGAGTCTTGAACAATGAGAACACATGGACACAGGGAGGGGAACATCACACACTGGGGTCTGTTGTGGGGTGAGGGACTAGGGGAGGGATATCAGGGAGTGGGGAGATTGGGGAGGGATAACATTAGGAGAAATACCTAATGTAGGTGACTGGGAGATGGAGGCAGCAAACCACCATGGCATGGTGTTAATCCATCTGGAGTTAATTTTTGTATAAGGTGTAAGGAAGGGGTCCAGTTTCAGCTTTCTGCACATGGCTAGCCAGTTTTTCCAACACCATTTATTAAACAGGGAATCCTTTCCCCATTGCTTGTTTTTGTCAGGTTTGTCAAAGATCAGATGGTTGTAGATGTGTGGCGTTGCCTCTGAGGCCTCTGTTCTGTTCCATTGTTCTATATCTCTGTTTTGGAACCAGTACCATGCTGTTTTGACTACTGTAGCCTTGGAGTATAGTTTGAAGTTAGGTAGCATGATGCCTCCAGCTTTGTTCTTTTTGCTTAAGATTGTCTTGGCTGTGCAGGCTCTTTCTTGGTTCCATATGAAGTTTAAGGTAGTTGTTTCCAGTTCTGTGAAGAAGGTCAATGGTAGCTTGATGGGGATAGCATTGAATCTATAAATTACTTTGGGCAGTATGGCCATTTTCATGATATTGATTCTCCCTAACCATGAGAGTGGAATGTTTTTCTATCTGTTTGTGTCCTCTCTTATTTCCTTGAGCAGTGGTTTTGTAGTTCTCCTTGAAGAGGTCCTTCACATCCTTTGTGGCATGTGTATACCTATGTAACAATCTTCCAAGATCTGCACATGTACCCCAGAACTTAAAGTAAATTTTTTTTAAAAAGTTCTGATACTCAGAAAATACACATAAGTTTAGAAATTAAACACCAAGAATGGCACCTGTTTGGATGAATAAGACTATGTTTTTGAAAGTGACCTTTCCACAAGTCAATAACAGAAGCTATGGTGAAATGTAAAAATTCACAATTCTACTTTGTTTCACTGAGTGTCCAATCAACAATTGGCACAGTCAAGATGATTGTGACAAAACTCTTAATAGATAGGCATATATATATCTTCATATATGTATATGTCTTCATATATATATACACATACACAAATATATGCAAAGACATATATATCTCTTCTTTACAATATATCAATAGATCATTTTCACAGGGAATAAGAGAGTACACACACAGCCTCCTATGTTGGCTCTGAGTCATCTAAAAAGCATGATAGATAGTATTAATCTTCCATTGAAAAATATATCTTTATAGAAAGCTTTTGTAGTGTATTGTCTTTTGTTCAATATATAGCCTAGTCAAAACTTATTTATATTGAAATTGAATGGCAAGGGTTTTTTTTGTGTTTTTTTTTTCCCTCCCTACAAATCGAGTGACATTTATCAGCATATCAAAAGCTGGTTAAGGTTAATATTTGACTAAATATTAAATTTAAAAAAGCAGCACAAACCCATGGGGCTTAAGGTTTTCAATGTATTAGCTCTTGATTAGCACATCAGATAGAGAACTGCTGGGCTCTTTTGCTGAAAAGGCATTGTCATCGTTTCTTCTCCCATTTCCATTACAATAATGTTAGAGATATAAAATTATGAAAAACCTTCAAATGTCAGTTCTGTTCAGTTAACCGTGTTTCAATATCTGCCCCAATTTTTCCAGTTAGGTTGCAAATACTACTCTCTCTGTTTCAAACCCAGCTGAAATTTAATTGGGTGGAACTGGAAAAATCACTGAATATTTAGAGGTGATTATGCATATATTACAATTTCTTTAAATAAAGATTTAAAAGAAACATTAAATTTTATTTATCTTTAGATATCTTTTAATTACAGTAAATGGGACTACATCAGCATTGTGAAGTTAAGATATTATTTTTCTTGTATTTCCACTGAAACAAATCTTCCTTTATTATATTTGCTGCAACCATATAAAAGAAGATACAATGTGTTAGATAAAGGCTTGTGTTTGTGTATAGCATTGCCTAAAATGCCTGGATTCCTAAAAGCTATTGACAAATTTACCAAAACAGTTAACATTTGAGGGAAGTGAATCTTTGTCACAAATGCTGCCATTGGGGAAGACAAGACTGTTTAAGAATATGAGACTGTTGGCTCAAATATACGGTTCTTCAACTAGGAAATATTTTGGAAATAAGGAAAGTTTATATTTTCAGCAGCGACTTTCAGGGTGTTGTTTTTTCCTTTTGAACTGAGAACAGCAAGGATAACTGAGTGTTGTAAGACAAACCTCCGAATAAAGGTCTGTCTCATAACCAAACTTTTCTTAGTTTTCAGATTTCACTTTGCCTAGTTCAATATTTCTGTATCCATCAAAGAATAGCTTTGATTTATTAGCATTATGGAAAGATGTTTTTCCTTTTTCCCCTTTTTAATTTACACTAAGAATAGTAAAAGAAATAGCTGCTTAATCCGTTTCAAAAGAAATGTCATTATTTCTTTTCAAAACATTTTATATAGTTTATGACTCAGCCATAAATCATCATGCTCAGTGAACAGAGAAACACATTATGAAGAATTAGGAATGGTTGCTGATCCAAAAATTACAAATAAATGTTTTATATTTAAGATTTATGTTATAGGAATCAAAGATAAGAGAGTACAATTGATTTTCAATTCTTCCTCAACAACTAAAAAATCTTATTCTAAGCCCCAGTCGAGAAACACCTTCTTTTAGAAGATGGCCTTAAATTCCTGCACTTAATTCTTCCCTCCTCTATGATTATGTCACAGTATTTTGTAGATTATTATGTAATATTTATATCTGATTTATTTTAACTCCTGTCTAGACCATGAACTCCTTCACAGTACTTGTCCTATTTTACTCATTTGTATATTCTTAACACTTATTCATTGATTCCCTCATTCAACAAATATTTATTGAGTATTTGTTACATGTCACACTGTGCTAAGCACTGAGATCAAAATAGTGTTGAAAATAAAATGGTTCCCTTCTTCCCAAAGCTTCAGTCTAGTGGAAAAGACAGACATAACATTTATTTGCTTGATTTTTAATGAAAGCTAGTAAGTGTCAGAACTCAAATGCATGATGCTCTGAAGGTGATAAACAGGGAGGTATAAAACTAGCAAAAGAGTTGAAAGCTGCTGACATCTAAAGCATGAGAATAAGTTAACTACCCAATATGATGGCAAAGTGAGCTGGAGGAAAAGTCTTAGGAAGAGCAGAAGTGCAGGGAGAGCTGTGTGGTGAGAGGGAATGTGGCCAAATTCAAGGGGATATTATCAGAGTGGAACATAAAACAAGGGTTTGGGGATGAGAGAGAGAACCTGAAGAGATAAGGAAGTCTTTGAGGGTCTTGTTACCCATGTTAACAATTTTGTCTTTTACCTTCAGAGCCATAAGAAGTCATGGAGGTGACTGAAGGAGGCAGTATTTCAATAAGATCTGTCTTTACTCTAGATTTAGCATGAACTGATAGTTCCAGTGTAGAAACCAGATTGGAGAAAAGTAAGAATAGATAACAGAAGACAATGAAGACTAATCTTAGCCCAGTACCTGATATGATCAGTGAATTTTCAGGACATCCCCAAATACATCTGAATGGTTTACCCATCCCAATGTTTGTAATCAAATGAGAGCCATCTCAGTGGGGCCCAGACAGGACTGCATCAAGATTATTTTCATCAGGCACAGTGGCTCACACCTGCAATCCTAGCACTGTGGGAGGCCAAGATAGGCGGATCAATTGAGGTCAGAAGTTTGACACCAGCCTGGGCAATATAGTGAAACTCCACCTCTACAAAAAATGTAAAAATTAGTTGGGCATAGTAGTGTGCTATTGGGGAGGCTGAAGTGGGAGGATCACTTGAGCCGAGGAGTTTGAGGTTTCAGTGAGCTGTGATCATGCCATTGCACTTCAACCTGGGCAAGAGAATGAGAACTTGTCTCAGAAAAAATAAAAGATTATTATTTTCTTGTAATTTTTATCCTGTGCATAATTCACTGGGATTCTGGAAGTCAAGGAGATTTGTAGAAGTGATGATAGTTGTCAGAAAAGATTATTTAGAGAAGGTTAACTTAATTTTATTAATAGGTATACAGATTTGTACTTCCTACTTGTCCCTTAAAACTGCTCTGTGTGTTCATTTGTTATGTATATAGTGAGAGATTAAATATAGAAATAGATAATGACCAGAGCATATATAAAATAGAATTCTCACCCACAACCTGCAATAACCAGTCCAGGAAATCAACCCATTATCTACGTTAACCAGCCCAGAAAGCTAGCCGGCTGTTTACAAGCCAAACCTATAGGAAGTTAGATTGTTATCTTCAACAAAAATCTAAGAAACTAAACAGTAACAATTGGATCAAAATGTCTAGACCTTATTTAATAACTGAAAGCATTGTCAAGTTTTATTCCTGCTTTCAACTTATGGCCAACCACAAAAAGCCAAATATGTGTCCCTAACAAATATAGCCTTCTAGTTAGCCTGCTTGCAGTTACCGTCTGCTAAAAGCCCAATCATGGCATATCTGAAGAATTCCCTTTTATCCTCTATGAAGCTTCTCACTTGTCTGCCTACCTTTGAATCTGCTAAAATGCCAGTGATGATAGCTAAATCCCTTGCTATAGCAAGCTCTGAATAAGTAGTTTTTACTTCTTATTTGGTTGTTCATTGCTTTCTACAATAGACTCTGTCATCACCAGGAGCCACAAAGGGCTAAATGTCCACTTACTACTTTTAGCTATATATCCATTTAATCAGAGTCTGAGATATTGAATAAATGAGTTACTGTGCTTTTGAGTTAATGTGTATGTGAATGTATATGCATGTGAGAGAGAAAGAGACAAACAGAAAAGAAAAAGCAGAGAGAGAGAATGAGCTGTGTAATTAGGAGTAGGAGTTTGACCCGCTGCATTCATCAACTTATTTGTATTGAGTACCCACAGCGTACTGTGCATTCATCAACTCATTTGTATTGAGGACCCACAGTGTGTCGGGCACTGTGTAAGGCCTTTTTGATGTATAGTGATAAACCAAAGAGCCTCATCCTCATGGAGCTTACATTGCAGAAAGAAACAGATAATAAACAATGAAAGTAATAAATGGCTAAATTCTATAGTGTTTTAGAAGATGGCAAATACTATTTAAAAAGACAAAAGAAAGGTAAGGAGGCTGTCAGAGACTGGGTAGGGAGTAAATTAAATTGGTTATCAAGGAAGGCCACATTGGATAAAGGTGATGGTTGAACAGAAACTTCAAGAAGGGGATGAAGAGTCAGATAAGCAGATACATCTGGAGGAAAGGTCTTTTTAGCCAAGTAGGGTTAAAACAAGGATCTAAAAATGGAAGAGTGCCTGGTGTGTTCAAGTAATAGCAAAGTGATGAGTGTGGCTGGAGCTGAGTTGTCGAAGGGGAAGAGAATAGGAGACAAAGCCCAGAGGGAGTAAGGTGCATGTGGGGCAAGGGAGAGAGAACTCTTAGGCCATCTTAAAGATGTTTGAGAGGGAGTTTCACTCTCGTTGCCCAGGCTGGAGTGCAATGGCACGATCTTGGCTCACGGTAACCTCCACCTCCCAGGTTTAAGCAATTCTCCTGCCTCAGCCTCCCGAGTAGCTGGGATTACAGGCATGCACACCATGCCCTGCTAATTTTGTATTTTTAGTAGAGATGGAGTTTCTCCACGTTGGTCAGCCTGGTCTCGAACTCCTGACCTCAGGTGATCTGCCCATCTCAGCCTCCCAAAGTGCTGGCATTACAGGCATGAGCCACCGCGCCCAGCAGGTGTTTGTTGGCTTTTTATCTAGTGAAACCAAGGTCACGAATGACATAAGTTTAAAACTGATCCTCTGCAGCCACATTGATAATAGACTAAGGGGAAAAGAGTAGATTTAGTTTTCTGTTTACATTTAAATATTTATGTGTTCAAGCATATAGACATTTGCATTGTGGCTAAGACTGTAACTGGACAATTCTGGAAACACAGATTCGAAAGATACTGGAAATCTTGCTCTCTTACAGTTTTGTTTTCTTCTTCTCCCTATTCTATCCAACTAGAGATCAGGCCAAGACAAGCGATCCCTTCTCTCTACAACTAGCTATTCTAGAAATCTAGTGATCTTTAAAAAGAGCACATGGCCTCAAATGCACATATTCAAGTAAAACATTCTGATAATATCCCCTTAAATTCAAAGTCTGATTTATAGATCCAATGATGCCTGCATCCACTCTATACTTTTCAGTCTGTGTAATAATTTTACCCAATATTAGCCCACCATAAAGAATTAAGCCAAATGTATTAGAAAAAAGTAAGAATTATTCAAGGAAATTGCATAACATATATTCTGATGCAGTTTTGATAGCTGGTAACTTGTAAGAGGAAAAACCTGGAAAAGAATTTTGATTTAAATCTTAACATCAATCTGGATCTCAAAGAAACTTACTCACTCAGACCCTTGCCCATGGCCTATGCCAGAAAACTTTTGTTAGATGGTAAGGTGATGCTTAGAAGGAAGATATTGGACTGACACCAATAGCAAAATACATATGCACAGAAAGCTAATTTGTACTGTATATGAAAAACAGAAAAATGTGGTTCTGGGGAAGGTATTCCCTGAAAATTCAATCTATTTTCTAACTAATCTCACTTGAAGACAAACTTTAAATGGAGCAATGCAAAATGTCTTACATTTTGGCATCAAGATGCCTCTTTGTGTTTTCATTGAAAATAAAAATGTAGGAATCCAGAAAGAATTCATGTCCAGTTAACCTGGTTATGGCCCATTGACAAGGCATTCCTTTCCAACCATAAATATTTCCTCATGGTTGAGAGATATTCCAAGAATATAACCCATTTAGATATCCAAATTAAATAAACTAAGAGCCATCTTCACTTCACTACTTTTTCTGACACCAGTTTAATGATGTACTTGTAGACTGCTAAATGGCCATTATCACTTTTGGTCTTTTTCACATTAACACTTTTAACAGAACTAAAATTATTTATTTAAATTTTAAATACACATAAGTTTTAATGAGATATTGTATAAAAAGTTAAAATAGAATAACCCTCAATTTGTTAAACTCATGTAACACACAGGTAACAACCTATTAAACTCCAAGGTACTAAAAATAGCCTGGTTAAAATTATTGCTTAAAATAATTTAATTCTTAAATATAATTCGCAAATCTTATTTCCTTTCTTTAAGACCTTTTAGTGGAAAAAGTATTAAACACACAAATAAGGATTCTGAAGCAGCATTCAAAGAATCTAAAATTATCTCACATTATGTAGCAGAGACTGCATCTCTTCTTCCTTCTTTTTTATTAACTTATTACTGACCATGGCATATGATCTCTAGAGGAAGGCCATATTTCTAGACCTGTCTTGCAGTCAAGTGTGGCCATGTAACTAAGTTGTGGCCAGTGGAATGTGAGAAGAACTGATGTGTGAAATTTCCACAAAGTGGCATTAAAGGAAAGAAGTGTGTCTTCCCATTTATCCTTCTTCTTCTCCATGCTAGCTAGAATGCAGAAGTTTTGGCAATCCATTTTGGACATGCAGTTAAGAGCAGCACTCAAGAATGGAAGAGTGGCGAAAGAGAAATGAGGACCACTGACAGCTTCGTCAAGCAGAACTTTGATACTAGCTGGGACTTTTAGGTAAGGAAGAAAACAATTCCAGTCTTTCAACCTTTATTTTGAGTGTCTGCCTCCTGGCAGAAATTATATCACCAATAACACATATTATGGACATATCCCGTGTAGCTGAGAGTAAAGATGTAAGAATCAATATGTAGTGCAATGGAAAGCATATGACATACAGTGTCGGTATGGCTGAGCACAAGTCTCACTTCATTCACTTTCGATAGCTGCTAATTTATGGCAAATCAGTTAACTTTTTTGTGCTCTCATCTGTAAAGTGAAAATAGCAAAAGTTATTTCATCATTTTGATGAGAGCAAAAATGGCTTATAAAACCAATCTATAGAAATGTTAGTTTCTGTAGATAGGCCTGTCTTTAATATATAAATAAATAGCTAAGTTAAAACACAAATAATCTTCATTTACATTAAGTTTGGACTAAAGGCATATATCTTACTGATGATCTAAAACTGATGATGTTCTCAGGGGTTGTTTTTGCTGGTACTTATTAATGAATCGGCAACACATAGGTAGCAAGTGTGATTTTCCAGAGTGTTTTACATCATGAATGCCAGGCAGTGTAAGAAACTTGATTGTGTTCAGTACTTGATAAGAGAAATTGCATTTCAGTTTTGGTGTATACAACATTTCTGGAGACTATCAGATTAAAGTAAGATTCATTTATCCAAGAATGAAGAATGCAATTAAAATCAAGGCAGCTTCTCTTAGTCCCAAGAGTTCTTAGTTGGGACACCCTATTACCATTTGTTTTCTTCTGGAACAAGATGTCACCACATCCGAGAAGGTCACTACTTGCTACTGTACAGTTGTTTCAGACCTATGGGCTTATGCCATTATTGTGAAAGAACGCCTGATAAATTGTATGCTTCTATGTAGAAAAACATTTATTTTGGGCTCTTTTAAAGTGTGAGAGAAGCACAGCATGATAATGGTCCTTACTGGTGGGAAAGGGTCTGGTTCTTCAGAGTCAGATTTGGTGGCCAGCCAACATCTCTCCTTCCAGGTACCCCCTCATTTTCCTCAGTATGTCTGCATATTCTTACATGCATGTTTGTGCAAGCATTTGTTTGTATGTCTCTTTATTCCTTTCCTTTATGACCTGTCAAAATATGTCATTATTATCTAATAAGCATTAATTAAAATGTTTTCATCTAATATAATTTTCTTCTCATGTACACACAGAATCCATTTCCATGAATTGTACTAGTTGACTTTAGGTTCAGTAAAAAGTCTAATTTACAAGGTTAGACCACAAATACAACGGAGTCCATAAACTTTCTCTGAATCATCTATGAAAACAAAGGTGGATAATGACATGAAAATACAGAAGTAATTTCTGTTTATGTTTGAAATCCATTTTCTTAACTTGGAAATGATCATATTTTTGAAATCTGAGGTGTCACAGAATTTTATTTGAAACTTATTAACAAAAAATAACCATGAAGATCTAACTGAGAAGAAACTGGATATTCATTTTACTTAATTTTCACTGGAGCTCCAGTGCCACACTCTGACACTGGGACATGAACAGTCCAGGCCTCCTGACAGTATTAAACCATGTTGTGGGGAGGGATGTAGCAGAACACACATATTAAATTAGTGCAGTCATAGTCCTCACTATCTTGGCCTCATGAGGCAAATGGGGAGCAGGTGTAGGTGAGCAATTGGCCATCAAGCAGGGAAAGAGATGGGTGGCAGTCACAGGACCTCCACCACTTTACGTAGATCAATTATTTAGGATCCTTGCGTTCCTCAACAAAGACGTTCTCCTAAAAGAAGTTTACCGCTGATCCAAGCAAACAGACTAGAGAAATGGGCTTGGATCAAGATGGAAAATAGAAAGGATGTATCCATTATCATTTTTCATAAGGGTATTTAAAAAAAAAAAATATATATATATATATATATATAAAATATCCTCTTATAAGCTTACAAAGGTTTGAAGTTTCAACCTTTGCAGGTTGACTGATGGGTGTCAACAAAGCTAATTAAACATTTCCAGAAAGCACAGAAGTGAAAAAGACTTGGAGGACTCATCCATTGACATTTAAATATCTACTGTGCAAAGTGGAAAACAAGATTTGCATCCAACAATGCCACCTGGTTAATCCAGCACCTTTTATATCCCAGAAAATTGTTCTTGTTCCATAGTGCATTTTTAGGAAATTAGGTGGATATTTTCAATGTTAGAATCAACTTTTCTCTCAACTCCCTTGCGTTGGAGTAGCTCCATTTTAACAGATGTTTCCCTCTTTACTGCTGAAGTAAAACTGCATGTATCTTGACACAGGCAAGCGGCACTTGGCTGTGGAACACTAAGCCTTCCATCAGGTTATTCCCTCAGTTTCAGTCATTGGCTTCAATAGGGCTGTTTCTTCCAAGCTCAACAACATGGTATCCAAACACTATTTCTCCATTAGTCACCTGGTCCCGCACTCCAAAATGCAATTCAGACTTGGAAACAAGTGTGTATCCATGACCTTTAAGGTCTAACATGGTCTGGTGGAAAGCATATTGGAAGAATGGTAGTCTGACCAACTTTCTAAATGACCTTTGACAAATTAATTGACCCCAGTGTGCTTCATTTTCCTTTCTACACAGGAAACATAAAGGCAATAATACATAGCTTCCTGCCCTATCTTACAGGGATGTCGTAAGGCTAAAATGAAATAACTGTTTACATTCTGTTTTGACATGTTCATGCTGAAATAGTCCCCTTTCTCTGCTGGTAGAAACATGTCACCAGATTTATAATAAAAACTGTTGGAAAAGGGTTTAGTGGAAACACAGTTTAATTTTACTATCTGGAACAAATTTATTTCATTCAATGATGATGCCTGGTATGTTTTAAAATGGTAAAAGCACAAGGTTCAGAATTTAGATCCAGATTGGAGTTCTAATGCAGTTACTTTAAAAGTCTCTGCTCTATACATCGAGGTCCACTGATGCTCTTCCACCTCGTCTTTAGCCCAGTACAATGTAAGAGGCAACTGTGGCCAAGGCAAAGAACATTGCAAAAGCCAAGGGCAGATTCTTACTCCCCAAATCCAGTAACTCATAGACATTGTTGTACTCTCACACTGTTCACACTGCTCAGTTTGTCTCCCTTTGTGCAAATGAGATCCACAAAACAGAATTACCAGTTAGAAAAGATAGGTGTGTGCACTTCAAGTCACAGCACCACCAACTCTGAACCCCTTCTGAATGTAGTACAGTTCTCATTCAGCTCCACAGGTCTGATCAAAATCCAACCCTAGCATAGTTTCTGGCATGAAGTAGAAAATCAACACTTGTGAATGTTAGTACAACTTTCTACTCTGCTTTTATTTCTCTGACCTCCTCCCTAAAACTGGCTCCTTAGCCTCACAAATTGAGGTCTAAGTTCCTGACTTACAGAACGTATGCTTTCAATGACAGCTATCCACTCTTTTGACAACTGTTTCTGAATTCCCTAAAATTGTGCTCCAAATTTCAAGTGAAAATACCTGGATCTCATAATTTAGAGAGCCCCAATTTATACTTTCATATCCTCTGGACACCAATGGCCTGATCACTGGAAGTTCTGAAGTAAACTTTTAAAGCCAGACCAATTCCCTGTCCCTCTTCCATTTTAATTTGTAAATCTCATACAAAGCAGAAACTCCTCCTTGGCCATTCAAAAACATGTATTTATCACCCACTATGTATTATGCAGATTAACTGTTAGTAGGATTTTAACTATTGGTGGTATTTTAACTATAGGTAGGATAATAATGATAAATATTTATTTAAAATTTGCTATAGTAGGCATTGTTCTTACTGTTTTTTTCATGCTATCTAATATCTTAGCTGTTTGAATATTTTTATTATGTCATCAGGGGAAGATTAAAGTAGTGTAAGCAAAGGAATGAGATAGTACCACCCTAAGACGTGGGCAAAAGGGACCACTGACTTAGAACTAAGCATCTTACAAACATACACACAAATTTTATTAAAACACATGTGGACTCTGGTGCAATAATTTCAGTTTGCCTGGAACTGTCCTGGCTTTGGCACTGAAAATCCTACATCCCAGGAATGCCTGTCCCTTAGGCATAGGCAGATCAGAAAGCCTGGTCACCCTAACCTCTATCACTGGCTATGTGGCTCTCAGTGCTGGCACAGTGTAACCCATAATCCTAAACTTATGCCCTTGTGAATAAGCCCATTCAGGCTCCATAGAAATGTTTCTGCACATATTTTCCAAATAGTCTTGAAACAAAAGGCGACTGCATCCAAAAGCCATAGAGGGTTTTAAGGGTGTGCCACTGGATGTATTGTAGACAACACTACTTTGCAGTATACTGCAAAGAGAAGGCAAAAAATTAAAATGTTTTATAATATTTACTGCAATCATAATAATTTGTTATGTGTGATCCTACTTCGAAGTTTAGATAATGAATGTTTATTTCTGATTTAAATATTTATTAAAAATTTTATTTATACTTTTTAAATGTATGTGTCACTTATTTTCTCCATAAGAATTGTAAACACTAAGCTAAACAAATTACCTGTAATAGAATTGATTAATGATTTTTTGAGAATGACGGTTTGGCCAGACAGTATTCACAAACTTTTATATACTACACAATGCTATTACACTTGTGAAATTTTCTTGTCTAACCTGAATTTACACTCCATGGTAATAACATGGTATATGTATTGTTATTAAAGTAAGTGATCATGTCCTAGAAAAAAAAATAGCCCTAGGTTGATTAAATCACATGATGTCTGTGAACATTAGTACCCTCACTTGTAAAATATGAATAAATAATACAAACTTTAGAATCATAAGGGAAAAAGTCAAACCATGCATATAGAATATTTTTAAAACACTGAATGAATAAAAACTCCTTTCATTAATGAATGATAACTTTCATATATGGAGCCCATGTAATATATACAGCATTTTATTTTGTGTAATATAAATTATTTATATATATAATTAAATCCTATGTATATTATTAAATCCTCCATAACAAACTTTAGACACAGGCATTATAGTATCTCAGTTTTACAGATGTGGAAAATTAGACTTAAATGCCAAATATTAAATGACAAAGGTAGGATTCAAACACAAACACAAACACAAACACAGACTTCAATATACTATTCAAACTGATGAAGGATACTTTGGGTGAACATCACTACTATATAACAGTAAGCAGAATTATTACAGTCCATTGGTATAGCAGGTCTCAAACTCTAATGCCATTTGCTATCAGCTTGAATAGAAACAGTTTAACGCAAAAAAAAAAAGAGAAAGAAAAGAAAAAGAAAAAAGAAAAATACAGTAAGACCTAGGACAACATTATTCACAATATTTCTTTTAGGCATATTTATCCCATGCTAAAATAACTAAGCCTCCATGTAGCAGACTCATACGGAGTCACATATTGAGTGACTATAGGTCGCAGGTTTCCCAAGACAGTTTTGATTTGTGATATTGGCTTTGCAAACTCTAATATCTTTTACTTTCAAAAGTGTGATTTGGAGCCAGCACAGTAGCATGCGCCTGTAATCCCAGCTTCTCAGGAGACTGAAGCAAGCAGATCACTTGGTCCCAGGAGTTTGAGACCAGTCTCCAGGCAACAAAGTAAGACCTGACCTCCTACCCCCAACAAAAAGTGCCCTGGTTTGGACAATGAAATATGTGAACATACTACTTTAATGTTTCTTGCTAAACCTAAAAGGGCTATACCTTCCCATTGCTTTTCTCAGTGATGGATCCACTGGGACTTACCCAGGCAGTACCATTTCAAAGTCAGTAGAATATCCCCTGAATATGATAAAATGTGTACAGAGTGCTTCCTGTATTTTACAACTCTTCTAATGGATATTTAGGTTAATATTAACTTAAAGACATAGAAATCACACATCACAAGGAACAGTCATTCATATCCCTATATTGTTACAGAAACATAATTTAAATGTAATATTGCTATTGGGCATACCAAATGTCATTCCAACTAATTTTGACTACATAGTTAATACGGGGAAACCTATGATAACTATCCCTACTGAGACATTTCCTGAAATTAAATCTTGTCTTTTAAAATTTTTTACAGTCAAAGAAAAATTCTTTATTTGACTTTAAACTTTACACTGAATTTCAAAGTTACCCTTGATACTGTTCTTTGCACAGTGAATATTGTAATTTCTCTCGCCCAACGTTGTGCAATTCAGATCTTATAACACTTGCAGCTTCATTATATCATATTTTAAAAATGATTATCTTTTCTTCTTACTGTTTTTAATATATTTTTATGCATGATATTGATATGAGGTTTTGAAAACTGTAACAGAATAACTAACAATAACCAAACCGATAGTTTAAATTGTGCTTATTTTTGAGGCCTTCCCAGTCCAAAAAAAAAAACTACTTACTCAATTCTTCAAAATAAAAAGATTAAGTTAGAATAATGGTTTATATCAACTTGGAGTTTAGATCAAGTATCTTTAAGAACACTGTTTTAACCAAAAAGAAAAAATGACAGTAATCAATTTGAGAGCAACCTCTTTGATAAAGTAACTTGAAACTGTTGAAATAAAGATATATTCATAAGAAAGAGTTAAATAATAGTTACCAATACAGAAGTTGAAACTGGTGGATCTTCAAAAACAAAACACTTTCTTTCTGAGTTTGATACACAGAGCTTCCCAGTAGAGGGCTCTACAATACTGAAGGATGTTCCTTGAGGAGGTAACTTTAGTGAAGCCATTTTATGATAATATACAACATAGTAAATAAACTCAACCCATACCACTCGCCACAACCCCATATAAACTATATTGAGACTTTTTAAAAAAAGAAAAAATTAATCCTATGCAGATTACAGTGAGATCATTAGCTTGATTTTAACAATCTCAAAGTGTATATAAAATAGCTGGTTTCTCTGGACATGTGTCTAATGATACAAAGCCATCTACTGTGAGCTGCAGGACACGTGTGGACAGTAGAAGCTGTTTCCTTGGAAACAACTATGTGAAAACTCTTGGAACATCTCTCCTCCCCAGGAGTTAATTTGTTTCAGATGGGGAAAGGTGATTACTTATGAGAGCGAGAGAGAGAGAGAGAGAGAGAGAGAGAGAGAGAGGTTCTTAGTTTTTTTTCTTCTATCATCACTGTTAACTTTTTTCAGAAATGCAGAGTAGATGACAATAGCGAGAGTAAATATTAATGACACTGTCACCATCTGAGATTATAGGTCTGCAACTGTTCTGCCCTATTATAGAAGAAACAGAAAAGGGATGGAATAGGAAAATCTTTTAATTGAACTAAAGTAGTCCAAAGTGTGGTGTGTTGCCTAACCATCCCAATTCTCTGGATAATTTCCAGTTCTCCACTTCTCTTAATGCTGACCACTCTAAAGTACAGATGTTTACCACATGGTGAGAATTACCTACAAAAGGTAATGAGCTGTCATACAATAAAGAGGATATTTCTGATCCACTGATTTGAACTTTTTTCTGGTTGTAGTGAAGTGTTAGACCTACAAAAGCCTCTCTTGCTTGCCCTTTCACCCTATTTGCTCCCTCTAGCATGGATTGATTAAGAAGTGTGTTGCGTTCATACCTATGGAAGCTTCCTCAATTGCAGGCATGTAGTAGCAGCTGACAGTTTAGTTTTTGGCATTGCTAATTATGGTTGAGTTGTGGTTTGGAGCTATAGAATTGCATAAAGAAAATCAGCCCATATGTGGAAAACTTAAGGTCCTATTCTTTTGTATCACTTTTAATGAACGAAGTTAACCAGACAGCAGACATCTCAACACCAATTAAGAAGACTCAACCAAAACAAAGCACACTAAATCATCAAAGTACATAAGTTTGTCAAGAGTAATGACTGTGTTACTTAAATTTTATAAAGCTTCTTAGGCCGGGCGCGGTGGCTCACGCCTGTAATCCCAGCACTTTGGGAGGCCGAGGCCGGTGGATCACGAGGTCAAGAGATCGAGACCATCCTGGTCAACATGCTGAAACCCTGTCTCTACTAAAAATACAAAAAATTAGCTGGGCGTGGAGGCGCTTGCCTATAATCCCAGCTACTCAGGAGGCTGAGGCAGGAGAATTGCCTGAACCCAGGAGGCAGAGGTTGCGGTGAGCCGAGATCGCACCATTGCACTCCAGCCTGGATAACAAGAGCAAAACTCCATCTCAAAAAAAAAAAAAAAAAAAAAAAAAAAAAGCTTCTTAGATTAATATGGTCTAATGAAAGGAAGTGTAAATTAAGCTAAAATATTTGAAATTAAATTCAAAACCAGGTGCCTCCACTATAAATTCATGGGAAAATGATCCTGTGCTTTAATAGATGGTACTGATATTATCTATCTTTTTCTATAGAGTTTTAGAAATGTGAATTAGCATTTTCCACAACTCTACAAACTCACAAAGGAAAATAAATGACTGGCTTAATAAAGCCCTTTTCTTGCATTTAACTGTATTGTCATAAAAGGTTCTTAAATAATTTCCACAAGAAAGAAGAAAATATTAAATTTTGGAAATGTTTATTGTCAGTCAGAAATTCTCAATCTCATACTAAATATAGTTCTTGTGATATATTCTAAAATAATAAACAAAATATTGTATAGATAAATTATTATTAGGTACACTAAATATCAATATTTTGTTTACTTAAATAGCTATAACATACTATAATTATTACTAAGGAGTGATTATACTCTGTTTATGATAGTTATGAAATTATTAAATATCACCAAGTTTCATAGAAAAGCTACCAAATCACAAATACACAGGCACACTGATATTCATAAAAGAAAGACAAATGTTCCAAAATAACATAATTTATTTTGGCTCCTTTATCCACATATATAATCTAGACCAACATGAATATGTAGTTATTCATGACTTAGCCTAAAATAATGTTTGGTCATATTTAGGTAAATGGAATATCTATACTACTTAATACCTATGACTTCCTTTCAAAATAAAAAAAAAATTGAGATCTCTGTGTTCAGGTATTATAAAACAGTAAAGGAGGACTAAAATTCATAATTGTGGGCAGGTCACTTTTCTGAAGAAGGACTGTATCATAATCCTAACAAGACATTTTACTTTTATCCAAAGTCCTTTCTTAAAAGAGAGATGATTTTTTACATAAAATTTGGTTAGAAAGAAATTGCTCTATGCTGCATAATAATACAAACACGGAATCCATCATTAAATGAAATGGTCTTCTAAAATATAAGACCCAAAAATGTTTCTCTTCCTTCTCATAGGTTTATATTGTGCTTTCTCTGAAAATTGAAGTTTGTGGGTTTTGTGCATGTGTATACATGAGAAAAAGAGAGAACTAATAGGGATGCACATAGACATTTACAAAACTTAGACATAGCTATCGTGAACATATTCTTCGATTCAACAATAGTCACTGTTTTTACTTGTTCTACATAGTGTTTTAAACACTTGGGAAACATCACTCAAGGGATAAATATCTTAGACTTTATACTGCTTTTGTACAAATGGGAAAACCTCATGGTATTAGATTTGGAGTGCTACCATTATACTTCAATTGTTTGCATGTGCTACTTTTTCTTCACACTTCTTGCTTTAGATAATTACGGTTGTGACAAATTATCCCTAAAGTTAGCTGCTTAAAAACAACTAACATTTATTGTCACATAATTTCTTTTCGTTGGGAATCTGGGCATATTTGAGTTGGATGCCTCTGTTTCAGAGACTGTCACTAGGCTGAAATCAAGGCATCAGCAGGAGCTACGCTGCTCCCAAGCAGCTGGAGACAGAATCTACATCAAAGTAGCATGTGTGGTTGTTGGCAGCACTCATTGTACGGTGAACTGCCGGACTGAGGGTGTGAGATCCTCACTGGCTGTTGACTGGAGGCCACATTCAGTTCCTTGCCACTGCAGAGTACAGATGGCTTGCTTGATCACAGCAACTGTGTGAGCAAGAGAGGCCAAAAAGACAAAAGCCAGCGTCATTTTGTAATGTAATCTCAAAAGCAGTATCCAATCACCTTTGCAGAGCTCTAAGGTGTAGTAGAGTCACTTAAAAGGATTCTACCAGGATGTGAATATTAGGAGACAGGGATCTTTGGGAACCATCTTAGATGCTGTCTACTAACCACACTCCTCAAATATCATTTCTTTGTTTTTCTCAGGAAATGTCAACTTTTTTGGTCTTTGCATCCCTATATAAGTTGATTGGCTTCCTTTTTATGCCACTAACCATTTTATCTTTTTATTTTAGTGCTTTTGTACATACTAGTTTTGACTACAATATATCTAATTCTCAATATATTTCTATCACAATATTTTACATATAGTATTTCTGACTAAATATTGCTGAATGGTTTCTATCTCTATCATGATCCCTCCTAACAGGAGAGTCAAACAGAGTACCTTTGTACCTTTCTATTAAAACCCTCACCTAGGGGAACATCAGATGCTGGGGTATGTTGGGGGGTGGAGGGCTAGGGGAGTGACAGAGAGGGGAAGGGAGGTTGGAGAGGGATAACTCTGGGAGAAATGCCTGATGTAGGTGACGGGGGATGGAGGCAGTAAACCACCATGGCATGTGTGTACCTATGCAACAATCCTGCAAGATCTGCACATGCACCCCAGAACTTAAAGTACAATAGAAAAAAAAAAACCCTCACCTCAAATATGAATACTCTAGTAAAATCAACATAAGTTTCAAAATACCCAGTGGAAGAAAATGTATTAAATTATCTCATTTTTATTTCACTTAGTGGACTCAAGGCATGGCATTGCAGTTCTTAACAATGTAATCTTTTCTAACAAGCTCTACTCTTCTTGAGTAATAGAGAAACAGAGCTAATGGCTCTGGGTTAGCTCTGTGTTTACATCACTTTCTACAAAAAGCACTTTGAAATGGATAATTTATACATGACATCTTGAAGCAAGTACTCCACCGGTTTTATGTCTTCTGCTATTTAGATACAAATTTTTCTTAAGAATAATCTATTCCATAGAAACTGGATAAAGAAAGAAAGAAGAAAAAGGAATAATCTAAAACATATACTAAGGAAGATTTGTATATAAGCTGACACCTATTTCTTCATAATGAAACCTAGGTCCATGAAATATTTTCATAAAAAATAGTGAAGCAATTTCATAAAACGTACTATAACAATGGACTCACGTTACCACCCCAACCTCTTAAAATGCAGGGAAAGGGAGTAATAATTACTTCTCACACATTCGTTAGTCAAACAACATTCTATATTATTTATTTTTATAAACTCTGCTGTAAAATTCCCTTTGTCTTTTAAAATAGTGTACAAATACATTACCTATAGTAGATGATATACTCTTGGCAGATATATTTTACTTGGTTTAAGATAATCTAATACTGACCAATCACAAATGAATGTCTATTATAAACAAACAAATAACAGTGTGATTATTTTCTTCTTTGAACATAGCAGAACTCTCCTTCTTTATTCATTCCCTTTAAAATCATAAAAATAACTGAATAATTATGTAATCATATTATAAATATATCATATTATTTCTGTAATCTTGACTATTAGCATCAAAGAATAGTACCATTGTGCTTGATTTGGATCACAGATGAGTTTTTGCAACAGCATTGTTAATTGGCAGGCCCGTGGAATTGCTGATGATGGTACAGAAACATTCAAAGAACAACACCGTCCTACAGGATCCACAGGAGAGCTGTCATAAACGAAATTCACCATCTGCTGCTGTTTAAATGAAATAGTGGTTTAAAAGCTTCCCATAACATATACAAACTTCAGAAAACATATTTTTTACTACAAATATAAAAGCTATAAAATTTGATTCCAGAAAAAAAGCGGGGGCGGTGGGAGAGGGAAGGAAACCACAAAGTCTTTAGATTCCCTTTGAGACTGAGTTAGAATCCAGATCTCCCTGAATTCAATTCCTTTCAACATTTGCATCAGATCTTTAGTTGATCTGGTTTCCCAAAAGATATAAGTTTTGCTTTCATAATTCATTCCCAGTTTGGCCTGGAATAAGATAGCTTACCTCCACATTCCTGGCAAGAAACATTTCTTTGCTGGAAGAAAAGTTCACCTTTTAACTGAATGTTTGGCTAGAGATCAGGAAAAAATAAGATCTGATTTCTTTTACACTTGACTTCCTTTTTCATGTGAGCCTTACACAGAATTGTCTTTATTCTTCACTCTGTCAGCTAGAATATAATAAATTATGCCAGTTCCTGTTGATCTATCACCCTTAGGAATTCTTGAACATATCCCACAAATAATGTATCTTCCAGTTCATTGAAATCTAGCAGTTTGAGAATTCATTCATCTCAAACAAAGGATGTGAAATATGCCTTTTTCACTTCCTAAGAGGCCCAATGTACCAACCTTTAAACTGGTATTTGATTTTCCAGGCTTCTAACCAGTGCCAATGTTCTTTCTTTATAATGGTGCTGACTCCTCAGTTTTAGCTTCCTCTCTTTCGCCTTCTGGGTCTGCAAAATTCTCCCTTCCAATTTTTAAACAGCTATTACTTTGTTTACACAAGTTAACAATCTCCTACCAATTCTCCTTTCCTCCTACACTCCTTCCCTCAATAACCTAGCTAGGAAGAGAAGGAATGGAAGGAAGGAGGTAGAGAAGGCTGTGAACTCTAAAGCATATTTGCATAAAGAGAATGGTTCTATTTGAGTCAATTTAATATTGAGGTTTTGTTATGTTCGTGTATAAATGAGGCGATTGGCCTATCCATGTAAAAATAAATAATACTCATATAAAATGGGTTAAAAGATTACATTATTTTAGCTTATGATGAAGTAAGACAAACATACTAAGAAGAATGTTGTTTAATTAAAACTTACCGATTGTTGAAATGATATGTTATTATTTTAGTTGACAGCGTAGAATACAAAAGCACTATATGAGAAGTCTCCGGTTATTGCTTTGCCAGGAATGAGAGAGAGAAACTTCTCCAATACGACATGCCCTCTATGGTGTCTAGTGCAATGTCTTGAACATTGCAGTCTCTCAGATACTTGTTTAATTGTTTTGAAGTGCAATTATATTTGACAAAAAATATATAAGACAGAAGAAACCCTTGAAGATTCAGTAGTAACAAAGGTCTATGTAGTGTTTTCAGCAGAATGTTTGGAGAAAGAAGGAAAATAAAGAGATGGTCAGTCAGGATCCAGTCTGGAAAAGAGTAATTATACCAGATATTTTGATGGAGAAAATTTAACATAGGAAGTTGGTTAAACAAGTACAGGAGGACTACAAAGGCAAAAAAATAAACTGAGATAACAGAGCAGTGATTTCAACAGGCGGCCTTCGCCTGTAGGACCAATGGAAGAAAGGAAAGATTGCTCATGAGACTGTAGAAGCTTGGAGGCAGGTCTCCACAGTCTCTGAGAAGAGGTTCTGTCCAGCAGGTGCTGGTACCTCTGAAACTCTGAGGAGGGGCTCTCTGAAGCAGATTCCACATCTCAGAGGAGCCGGGCATCAGGTGGCTGGTACTAATATCTCAGACATGGCTGTTTAGGGCCTGTAAGTGAAACAAAGAAAGAAAGAAAGTGGAAATCATTACCAATGACCACTGGAACCAGCTGCTGCTGCCTGAGGGAGATGAATTGTTGCTGACAAAACAGCAAACTAAAAGGAATGAGCATTTCCCTTCTTTCTCCTCCAAACTTCCAATCTCTCTGCAGTGGCAGAACCTAACAGGAGACAGCTGACAAAGTAGAAATGTAGTTTGCAGAATCTGATCTGCAGAATCACAAAATAGAATATAGACCATTGTGAGAGACCACAGCTTAATAACCAACACAAGAGAGCAGAGGCAACTGACGGAATAAGCAAAGCATGCAATCTGATACAAACAAACTGGCTGGGTGTGTATGGTGACCTGGGAATGTGGGAGGGAGGCTGGAGAAGGTGGCTAAGGAAGTCCAAGAGGTCAGGAGGTTCTTTGCCCTTATGGAGGCTTGGCATCTGGTTCAGACTTCTTCCTCCATATATTTGAAGTCACTCTCCTATCTAAGTCCTTTGATAAGGTAAAGATGGCTGTTCATTGGCTATAGACTGAAATTCAACTCTCTTGCCCTCATGTTCATATCCCTTTATGGTCTGGCTCCTGCTTTCTTTTCCCATCTTACCTTCTGTTCCCCACATGGGAAGGTCCAGCTGCCTAAAACTGAGCATGACATGTATATGTGGACACATTTGCACATGCTGTTCTCTCTTTCCAGTATACTCCAAGAACCATTCAGAAGAGCACCTAACTATCCACTGGAGATGAGCCATGTCCGTGTGGTCCAGCACTTGGCTTTCACGTCTAGGAAATGATCAGCATTCCTCTTTTCACTTTTCTGACCTCATGTCATGCCTCCCTGTCTTTGCATCAGCCACACTTGCCTCTATGTTCTTGTCTCATGATGTGAAACTGGCTTGACCTCTCCTTGCAAGGCTCTTCCCCCAAATTCTATATGACTCACTCCTCACTTTCATTAAATTTTTGCTTAAATGACATCTTCTCAGAGAGACTTTTCTTAATCGTTGTTAAGAATGTTGTAAACCAGAAACCCATTTACTCCTTACTCTCTTTCCCTATCCCTGCTGTATTTTTTAACATTGTCCTTATCATGTTCTAATGTATTATATATCTGACTTATAACATCTGCTCCTTGAAGGCAGGTTTTTACTTGTTCTGTGTACTGCATGTCCAGTGCACTAGGGAATGGGGTCAGCCACATACATGGTAGGTCTCAGGAAATACTGTTGCATGAATGAATCGAGACTCGATAAGACATTGCAAAGCACTGAGGTGCTGAGAAATGTTAGCTGCTAGAGAAAGGTAGTCAAGAGTGAAAGCAAAAAGAGGATGGTGGATTCAAATTATCTTAAAAGATATTATTCCTTGAATGGACAGAAAGACATGGGAGGAAAGGGTAACATTTTTGAAGAAGAAAAGGATTTGGGAATATTTTTAGGTTGGGGAGTAATAAAAATAAGAATTGGAACTTTTTAGAATACATTCTTCAAGGAGAAGGGGGCCACTGATTATGAATATAAATAGCATGATTAAGCCTAAAAACGAAATTCTCATCCTCTGAGATTGGAGGAAAAGCAGAAAAGTGAAAGTAAATAATTTTGTTTCAGGGGAAAGAGGAGAGTTATGGAATGCCCTGAATGAAGTAGACAGTTACGCTGTCTAGAATGAGTATAATTGTCGGAATGAGAAGGGACAAGTATTCTGCAGTAGTTGAGCCGGGGACCCTGGGGAGAGGGAACAGAGGTGCAGGGAGTACCTGTGTGCTCTGCAGGCCTGGGTGCAGAACACCCAGAAGCTTCCTCAACTTGCTGCAGCAGCATTTCACAGGACAAGTGCACCATTAAAAGAGTGAGATTTGCATTTGCCAGGGCTGCTTCTGAATTGAAGAAATGGCAAGGATGTGAGAGCAACTGGTAGAAACAAGGCCAGCATTGATTTCAGTTTTTCTCTAAATCTTGGCAAGTTACAAGTAGAGAGGAAAAAAAGAGAATGGGTGTCATTTGCTTAGGATTTTTGAGAAGGATAGGCTGTGTGGTGGGGGGAAACCAGCTTTCATTTAACGTAATTGGTAGAAAGAACAGTTTCAGCAAAGTTAATGTCAGAGGTTGCACGTCAACTTAAGCCAGTTCATGGCACCAAAGTCCACAGTCAGTGGAAGAGGGTAATAGGCCAGCAAGGAGAACTGGACACAAGAATGGCAAAAAGGGCATAAAAACTGAACAAAGTGGAAGTGAAGTCACACTGAATAAGGTCGCAATGATGAAGAAAGCAAGTCTGGTGTGAATAGTCTTGAAAGTAATTTAGGAATAATGTCGACCTCCAAGTAATACATGCAGAGAATGGATTTGCTGTGTAGTGATTTCCATGTTTGACTTTAGTATTCCCTACACTCATTCCTCAAATCACCTTGTGAGGCAAACAAGTGATTCTGTAAAACTCAAGAGACAATGTCGAAACACGAATTATCAATCTGTTAAAATCACATTTTTAAGATTAATTAATTCTTTAATTAAAGCTTATAAATCAATCACATGTTGTTTGATTGCATTCAAACAAATACTTTAAATAATTTACTTTTTTTTGAGACAGAGTCTCACTCTGTCACTCAGACTGGAGTGAAGTAGCACCATCTTGGCTCACTGCAACCCCCACCTCCCAGGTTAAAGCTATTCTCATGCCTCAGCTTCCCAAGTAGCTAGGATTACAGGTGTCCACACCATGCCAAGCTAATATCTTTGAATTTTTAGTGGAGATGGAGTTTCACTATATTGGCCAGGCCAGTCTCAAATTTCTGGCCTCAAGTGATCCACCCTCCTCAGCCTCCCAAACTGCTGGGATCACAGGTGTGAGCCACCACACCAGACATTTTTAAAAAGCATTATTGAAATATTAGAACTCCTGAGATCTGTGGTAGATGCATAATATGTAAGGAGACTAATACAATGTTTCATGCTAAAAATAAATAGATAAGTTTGCATCTCTATAAAACCCCAGGTTCTTTATTAGGAATCCTTTCATTTTTTCCTTTTATATTAAATTTTGAGTATTGGGAGGTCACTAAATTCTGAGATTTTTAAAATGTGCTATTAATATATTTAAGTTTTTAATACATTTCATCTTCTTTACAATTAAGTTTAAGAAATAAACTCTAATTTCTTATTTTGCAGATTAAGAGTATATAGTCTTTAAATGGAAAAAATTAAGAACTATTGATAATACAAATGATTAAATAAATCTATCAGTTTAAATATTCATTATAAAAAGTCTACATTTTTGAAATCACTATACTTCTATATAGTAATTATTTATTCTCTGTAGCTTTTCACTGCCATAATTTGGTCAATGCTCACATTGTTAATATTGTGGTTGTGCTATTTATTGTGACTAAAAACATTATGTCATGCCTAGCTATTCCTCTTTATTTTCTCTATTTCTATGTCACTGTTTCTCTCGATCTATTAAAGTTCACCTTAATAGATCAAGAAAGTTTAACATATACAACCTTCAGGATATCATACACAAAACCTTTTAACCAACATATATTTGGGATGGTAAGTCATCTATGAACAACTCATAAATGATCCTAAAAATCATACACAAAACCTTTTAACCAACATGCATTTGGGATGGTAACTTATCTATGAACAATTCATAAATGATCCTAAAAATTAGAAAGGCCCACAAGTCTTTCAGACGTGTTTGAGAACAGTTAAAAATAATGTAAGTCCTACTTCCTCTTTATGGTAGTTCAAAATTTAATAATGTGCAAAAGAGAATACACTTTTTTGTATTTTTAGTTTTGCAAACTATCTTTTACTGTAAATCATTTTGAAATTCAATGAAAATGGTAAAAAGATCTTTAAAAACTTTATGAACATTACTAACTTATAAAATGTGCTAGTCCATATTTTCCATTTCACATTGGAAACATTAGTATTGGCTTAACTTAGTGGACATAAGCAAAAACATATATATGAACCATCTTTTAGCTCAATCATTCCCTCCTACACACTATTCTGGGTTCAGCCATCTGCAAAATAGTATATTTATACTATTAATTATTCATCAGCTGCATTTTTCCATTAACATAATTTTATACACTAAAAAACATGCTCTTCAAAAATGTACTCACCTTGTAATCCAGCCCCACAAGGCTATTAGAGCTACTCTCTTTATCAATGAAGAAATCTAGATAGCATTGCCAACTTATACACAGTCAGCATTGATATGTAAGATTTGACTTGATTTGGTTATGAATGTAAGCAGTCTAATTATCTACTTATCTGCTGTATGACCTATAACAAATCACCTAATATTCCTCTCCATGTTCTGAAGTTTGGAAAGACAGGCTGCCAGAATATAATACTTGTTTATTCAGTAAATATTGACCGACTCACATGGTAGTTAATGTAGTAAGGCTGTAAAGAAGACAGAGAGTTTTTGGAGCTCATCGTCACAAGAGAAATTTTTGTAAATGTTGAAAGAATTGATGGCTACCAAGAAAAGATTAAAATATATATAAAATTACTGAATACATAATGCTTTTTTAGTGAAACCTGTATTGTACTGGAAATGACTCTAATTACTTGGGTTTAAATCGAGGACAACAATACTCTATTATAATAAAGTTCTCTGAGGCATCTCCGGAACACATAGGTGCTGTATGTGTCTGTCTATTTAAGCAAAAACTCACTCCCATCAGAAAACATCCTCCACGAGGGCAGATATCCTGTCTTTTTTTTTTCTTGTAGTGATTTATCATTGTATTTCCAAGGCTTACTACAGTGACTGCCACTTATTATTAATAGCAGCTCAGTATATATTTAAATGAATGAAAACAATAAATCTTAGGTCTGACCAAACATGGTAATACCCATATAGCATATTTTCCAAATGATTCTTTTGGAATCAAAATTAGTTGAATATCAGAAGAAGTTTGAAAAAATAGTCTGTTGAAAATTTACTTTTTTTATTTTTAAATATTCTATTTCACTGCACATCCATCCACAGGGAAATATTTTCCTAGGCTCTGGCTACATGACCACAGGTGAATTGGATCAGTGTTGAAAAACTAATTGAACAATTCGGGAAATCTGTTTTGTAAAGGACTGTTTAATACATCACAAGTGTCAGGACTGGTACTTCTAGTTCCTCACAGCTGAATTCAGGCATATAGATGAGTCATGATTAACTTTGGTAAGGCAGTTTTCAGATTTTTCTGATTTCAGGTTTTAGTATTCACATCATGATGTTTGATATTTATGAATTTTACATGATTTGCCAAAAATCTGAGAGCAACAGAAGTTATGCTAGTACTTAGAAATAGATGCAAGACCTTTCAGCTAGAGGTTAAAAGAAAGCGCAGTGGCTTCAGAGGTAGATGAAAGTAGTTGTCCTGGCATATTTTCTGACTTTAGATTGTTTATGTTCAATCATTTTAGATGATCATCCTAACACCTTGAAACAAATTTATTGTCTTCCAGGAAAAAATATATATAACACCTGGCAATAAAACATAAGGATCACAAAGAAGATTCAGTGATCATATTCTAGTATAATCTACATAAAACCAGACTGATTGGCTCATGCCAGAAGTCTGCCTCAGGAAAGTGTTTTATTAAAAGAACTAAGTCCACAAATAGCAAAAGGTTAATTTAAAATAAATTGTCTAGTAGTCCTAGGTAAAATCTTAGAGCAGAAAAAGGACATTAGGCAGAAACTAATAAAATCTGAATCAAGTTTGGAGTTTAGTTAATAATAATATATCAATATTGATTACTTAGATGTAACAAACATACCACAGCAGTGTAAGATGTAAACTGGATGTGGGACATTTGGGTACTCTTTGTACTATCTTTGTAACTAATTTGTAAACCTGAAACTGTCTAAAATAAAATTTTATTTTTTGAAAGCAAATTATCTACATTGGAATTACTCTCAAATACACCAAAGATTCTATTTATTTTCCATGCCAAAATGATTGAAATTCGGCATTTTTCATTCCTCTTTCCCTTATCTTCTCGCACTATAACTGCCTCAAGGACTCTCTACTATGCAATGTGAAGATTCCTAAATTTTTATCCCATAACATATACTGCAAAAATTTTTCTTTTACTGTCCCATTGATCCTTTCCCATTCTCCTGTTTTTTTCTTCTTCCCATTAGTATCTTAGCTTCTCTATTACCCACCTCATTCATTAGCCCTATGCTCTCATAATACCATCCTGCTGTCATTGAGCATCACAAGATTCTTGGTTTTATGTGAGATAATGACAATATATGTATCAGTATTTCAGAAATAGCATATTATAGCACAACAAGCTTTCAGGAAAGCAATTAATTATAAAATAATTCAAATAAGGCTTATAAATGACAGAGAAAAAATACTTCTTTTTAAATAATCCAGGTTTGAGTCTTGATAGGAAACAGTGTCTATCATAAAGCTGTTAATTCTTTAAAAGTTAATGTACATAGTCAAAGAAACTGAAGAAATACCTTCAAAATGTAACAGAGAATCATAAAATCAACCAGGATGTTGTGAAAACCCAAATGGGATACAAGCAATAAAATAAGAACCTAAGTGCATTACAAATGAATAACATAACCACACTGAAGCGAGTGATGAAGAAAAGAGCTAATATGAGTAACTTTGGAAAACAGTGTTCAGATTACATGTGGCAAGACTACAAACAAACAAACAAAAACTCTATGCAAATATTGTTCTATAGTTTGTAAATTTGTTTTCATGGAATATATCTTAGCAATTCTAAAAATACTTCATTTTTCTCTAGGATTAAACAATTACATAAATATATTGTAGATAACGACAGCCAGGCTTCTCACTGTTGAGGAAGGAAATTTCATATAAGGTAGGGCAAAGGCTAGAAGGAACACTACGCTGGCAGATGGAAATTGAAAATATTAGTAGGAACGCATGATTTTTTATATACATGTAGGTATGTGGGTGACCCATGTATATACATACATGGACAATACAGAAATCAATATAGATATGTGAAAATATAGGGTTAAACATGCATATATGTGTGTGTGTGTGGCTATATGGTTAAACATGCATATATACATATATATGCATGTTTATTGGCTCCATATATATAGGTTCTATATCTATATTTCTATATATATAGAACCAATGTAAGATATGTGTGTGTATATATATATGTATTTATTTATATATATTTATATATATATAAGTGGACAGAGGGCCACTGAGGGCCTATAAGCAATGATTTCCCAGTAGTAATGAGTACATCTAGCATTCAGATCTTGACCTTTAAATTTTATTTTCCAATATAAGGAACTGGGACTTCTTGGTAAAATGGCTGATTCTAGGTCTGTGTCATGGAAAGTTTCAGAAAGTAAGAAACTGCTCAGAAAAAAAATTGTAATTATTACAGACCAGAATCATCAATGGATACTAAATTTAGTGGGCAATAGTTTAATAAGAACTAGGATTTTTCATATTTTCAAGATCATCTTCCTTTGATACTTAATAATTAAAAGAGAAAATCACAATATTAAAATGATAAAAACCTAGAATACTCAAATTTATGCAAGAGATCAGTTTTAAATTACCAGCAATGTGATATATTGTTATCATCTCTTCATATAGGATGTACTGAGAAGCTTACCTCACTTCTGTGAGATTCTTGCCCAAAATGCAGAACTGAAATTATGTTATGAAGAAACACATAAACATACATTGAGAAAAATTCTACAGAATAAGTGGCCAGTAATCTTCAAAAGTGTTAAAGACATGAAAGACAAAGTAAACCGCAGAACTGTCCCAGAATGAAACAGACTAAAATGACATGTCAACTAAATACAATGTATATTTCTGGATTAGATATGAATCAGTAAAAAGGGCATTAGTGGGATAGTTGGGAATATATGCATTAAGTTTCTTTATTGATTGATAGTGTTGCCTTGATGTTAATTTCCTAGTTATGATTATTGTACTATGGTTATGTAAGATGTAAAAATTTAAGGAAGCTTTACAAATATAGTTGGTCTGAAATAATTTCAAAATAAAAAGTTAAAAACCATATAAAATAGTGAAATCAGATTAAATGTGCATCAAAAAATTATGGCGTATATATCCTGTGGCTATTACACCGCATTTAAAAAGAACACAGAAGATCAATATGTACAGACAGAAAAGGTGTTGTTGAAATAACAACCAATTAAAAAATACAGTTGCAATGTAATGTCTATCATCCCACTTACATATCAGGCAAACTATATATGAGTTCAAAGGAAAAAATTCTGGAATAATTCTAACCAAACTACTTACTAGTTGGGCCTGATTAGAGGAAGATGTGAGAAAAATGAAGGTTTAAGAAACACTTGTATTTTATTACATATATTTGTATATTCTTTTAATTTTATAATAAGAATACATTTCTTAAAAAAAAAAAAAAACAGAGAACAATAAAGAGAGAAAAAAGTCTTCAACTGATCCCCACTGGTTTATGGAATTAAGTTAAATTTTAAAATATATGTGCTCTACCTAACTTATTTAGATTTGAACCTTACATTCCACCAATTGGATAATTTTTACTTTTGCTACTTATCTTTGTGAATAATCTATTCACTTGTTCTAAATCCATTTACTTTAATTCTCTTTAATATTATATTTTTAAATTATAAAACTTTACCAGAAGGGAGTTGTCTAGGAAGGCTATTTAATCCCAATCATTAAGGATGGTGATAATATCTTTCAATTATTTCTTTAAGGCCTTTTGATTTCTCCAATTTCTTTCGTACTGAATGGCAGCTCTTGAAAAAGCCATTTTTTTTTTTTTTTTTTTTTTAGACAAGGTTTTACTGTTGCTCAGGCTGGAGTGCAATGGTACAATCATGACTCATTGCAGTCTCAACCTCCTGGGCTCAAGTGATCCTCTCCCTTAGCCTCCTGAGTAACTGAGACCACAAGAGCATGTGATCATGCTGGACTAACTTTTTGTAGAGACCGAGTTTTGCCATGTTGCCTAGGATGGTCTCAAACTCTTGAACTCAAGCAATCTGCCTGCCTCAAGCTCCCAAAGCATTTGAATAACATGTGTGATGTGAACCACGATGCCTGGTCACAAAAACTTACTACTTTTAAATGCTTCTATTTACATAGTCTGATTGTCTCAACCCAATAATTGTTCTTCCAGATAATTCAAAGGAGCCATATAAGAAATTTCTCTTACAGAAGGGAAAAGAAGTTTTCTTCAAGAAGAGTGCAGGAAAACTCCAGAGGCATATTGATTTCTTGTTTGCAGAATATACTAGTCAAATATAAAATGTTTAATGCATAAGTTCAGATGCTAAGAAGAAATTTCAAGTTTATTTCTTTTATTTGCTTTCATTTACAAGATTAGGGTGGATTTTTTAAATTATAGAATTTTAGGTCAGTGTGGTAGCTAATGCCTGAAATCCCAACACTTTGGGAGGCCAAGGAAGGAGGATTGCTTGAGTCCAGGTGTTCCAGACCCCTGTATCTACAGAAAATAGTTCTAACTACTTGGGAGGCTAAGGTGGGAGGATTGCTTGACCCCAATAGGTTGAGGCTACAGTGAGCTGTGATTGTGCCACTGTGCTCCAACCTAGGTGACAAAGCAATGCTGTCTCAACCAAAAAATTAAAAAATAAATAAATAAAATTCCAAAACCTCTTAGCAAACACAAAGAAATATTGCTCTATCAAGGACTAATAAAGTCAGTAAAAACACTTAATTAAAAATCATATGTGTTTGAACCTTGCTCTGTCTCTCAGATCTTAAAGAACTTCTTTTTAAATAAAGAGATTACCTTTTGTACACTTAAAATAATTCCATTCCAGATGCTATATCTTATCTGCATTCATTCTGTGATTAATGTTTATCTTCCCCATAAATGACATGAGTTCTGCTTTGCCACAACATCAAATCACACATGAACTCTTCAGGCTAAAGAGTTAGAACACTGTTACTACCTGCCCATCTCTTTCCTTTACTGCAATACCCAAGAGCTTTTTCTAATCATACGACGTCAGGAATACCAGAAATTTCTTCAAGCATATCTAAACTTTGATCGTCTGAGTAAATTTCACAATGATGCCTCTAAAGAACTGCCAAAGAAAACAGAGAGAGCCTGACACCCAGCAGAGCACAAATACAGTTTCTGTGACTGAGACCTCCCAGGTGTGAAATAAAAAAGAGAGAGGGCAAAGTGATTCTGTTTATTTAAAAGATTATTGATAGGCTAGACATTGTTTATTTTTAAATGTCTTTCTGAAGCTAAATAAAACTGTTTTGTTTCTCTTTGCAGGTCTACATAAAGTGGCTGTTATGTATGAAGATAGCCACCTCATTTTGCCCAACAGAAACTAAAATTCTCAATATCTGAGTATATGTTATATTGGGCATGTTTCTACCATCATTGAAAAAGAGAAGGGACATAATATTAATGATGACAAATTAAAATATCTTACCTGTATATTTTATCTCTTACTTGGACAGGATGAATTTTTTAAACAGCTTTATTGAAGTATGATTTACATATACTAACACTTACCTGTTTTAAGCATAGAGTTTAATGACTTTGGGAAATGTATAGTCTTATCACTTCCCCATAAGCAAAATACTGACCATTTCCATCACCCCCAGAAGTTCCCTGATGCCCCTTTAGTCAACTCACTTCCCCCACCTTGCTCCCAAGCAACTGCTGAAGTGCTCTTTGTCACAAGAGATCAGATTAATCTTTTCTAAAATTCTGTAAGATGGAATCACATATAGTCTTCTATATCTAGATTTTTACACTTAATGATCTGAAGATCTACCCAGATTGTTACACATATCAGTGATTGAGTTTAGTGGTGAATAGTATTCCATTCTACAGATATAATACAATTTGTTTATTCATTCACTATTTAGTGAACATTTAATCAATTACAGCTAAGGACCATTATAATTAAAGCTGCTATGAGCATTCATATATAGGTCTTTGTGTGAAAATAAATTCGTTTATTTTGGATAAAAATTCAGTATACATGCTGAATTATATGATGTTTATATCTAATTTTATAACAACTGCCAGTTTTCTGAAGTGGCTTTACCATTTATTTACATTCTCATCAGCAGTATATTAAAGTTCCATCTGTGACGCAGCCTTGCCAATACTTAGGATAGCTAGGTTTCTTTGTTTGTTTGTTTTTGTGGTCTTATCTTTTAATTTGCTTTGCTTTCCGTCATTCTAGTTTAGTAATATTTTAGTGTGGTTAAATTTGCCTTTCTCAGCAAACTAATATTGCTAAGAACTAAGATTGTTTCCTATATTTATTGGTTATTTATATAGTATATATGTGAAAGATCCATAAATCATCTGTCCATCATTTTAATTGGGTTGCTTTTAATTATTGAGTTATAAGTTATTCTTAATATATTCTGGATATGAGCCCTTTTCACATATACATATTTTGAAATATTTTCTCCTAAGCTGTGGCTTGTCTTTTTCATTATAATGGTGACTTTCGAAGAACAAAAGGTTTTATTTTTATGAGATTAAATTTATAAACCTTTTTCTTTTGTGTTCTGTGTTTATTGTGTGCCATATAAGAAATATTTGTCTAACCCAGAGCCACAAAGATTTTCTCTGATGATTCATTTCAATGAGTTATGGTTTATCACGATTGAATAGGCCTATGATGCACTTTGAATTAATTTTTTTGTATGGGGATTGGTAAAGGTTAACATTCACTTTTATTTTTGCATATGGCTGTCCAATTACTTCATAAAAAACTATTATTTCTTCATTTATATATCTATATATCTATATCTATATAAATGTATATTTGAAATTGTTTTGGCTGTTTTAAGATTTTTACTTTTCCATGTAAATGTTAGAACCAGTTTGTTCATTTCTCTTTTGTTTGCTTTGGTTTGCTTTTCGTGAGAATCTCAGTCTGTCACTCAAGCTGGAGTGCAGAGGCACAATCATGGCTAACTGCAGCCTCCAACTCTCAGGCTTAAGTGGTCCTCCCATGCCAGCCTACCAAGTAATTGGGACTACAGGCTTGAGCCATTGTGCCTAGGTAATTTTGGCAAGAGCCACTGCACCTGGCCAAGTTTCTTAATTTCTATCAATGAAGAAAAGGCCAAGAGGATGTGTTTAAAATTTTTTAAAACTATAGAAAAATTTGTGAAAAATTACCATCTTAAAATTATTGAGACTTCTAATTCATAAACATGGTAAGATATGTACTCAATTTCTTTAGGGTTTTTAAAATTTCAGCAATTTTTGGAATTTGTAGTATACACATTTTACAAGTTTGTATTAAATGTAATACTTAGAGTTTTATGCAACTTTAAATAATATCTTATTAAATTTCAATTTCCACTTCTTCAATGCTCATATATAAGAACACAATTGATTTTGTATATTGATCTTATTTTAGCATTATTTTAAAATTTACTCACAAGTTCTAGTGGCTTTTAAAAAGACTCTTTTGGATATTTTAATGAACAGAATTATGTTATATGTGAATAAAGAAACTTTGAGTTCTTCGTTTCCCAATCTTTATGTTTCTTTTTCCTTGTCATAATGTATTGGCTAAGATCCTCCAGTAAAATGTGTGCTAGAAGTGATGAGTGCAGAACTCTTTGCCTTCTATCTTTTATCTTTAGTAAAAAGTAGCTATTTGTTAGTAAGGACAATATAACTTGTAGGTTTTTCATAAATATCCTATATCGAAGTGGGAAGGTTTCTTTTCTTCTATTTTGATGCTAAATTTTGTCCTATCCTTTTTGAGCGTTTATTAAAATGATATGAATGTCTGTTTTCTCTTCATTTTGTTAATATGATGAATTGCACTAAATGGTTTTCAGATGCTAAACCAATCTCTTTTCTGGGATAAATCCCTTTTGTTATGATGCATTATACTTTTTATATTTTGTTGGAATTTGATAATATGTTGGTAAGAATTTTTGCATCTATCTTTATGATAAATATTAGTCCATGGTTTTGTTTCCTTTCGATCTTTTGGTTGTTATGGTAATACTGGCCTTATAAAATGAGTTCGTTAATGCTTCATTTTCCCCTATTATGTGAGAAGTACTATAAGATTAATGTTATTTCTTCTTTACAAGTTGATAGAATTCATCACTGAAACCATTTAATCTGGAAATTTCTTTGTGAGAATGTTCCCTAATATGAATATAATAACTTTCACTGATGTAGGTCTATTTAGGCATACTGTTTTTTAATTCAGTTTTGGCAACTTGTGTCTTTCAAGGAATTCATCCACTTAATATGAATTGTTAAATTTATTGGTGTGCACTTGTTCATATTATATTACATATCAGTTATTTATTGCTGCATAACAAATGACCACAAACTTAACAGCTTAAAATAGCACACTGTGTTTTCTCACAGTTTCTGTAGGTCAGAAATCAGATTATGTCTTAGGTGGGTCTGTTGCTTCAGAGTCTACCACAAGGCTTCAATCAAGATGTCAATCTGGGCCTCATCTGAATGTCTGACAAATGAAAGAGCTGCTTCCAAGCTCACCTACATGTTAGCAGAGTACAAGTTTCTTTTGAACTATTGAAGTGAGGGCAGTAATTCCTAGCAGGTTATTGACCAGAGGCTGCCTTCAGTGACACATGGGCCATTCAACATGTCAATTTATTTCATTAAAGCCAGCAACAAATGAAATTGTTTGCTAAGATGATGAGAATTATAATTTCCTGTTATATACTAATGAAATGATATCCCTAATGTTGAGGTAATCTATTAGTTAGAAGCAAGTTGCTCATGGAGAGAGTATGTATTATACAAGGACCTGAATACCAGGAGGTAGACATCTTTAGAGACCATCTTAGAAGCTACTTATAACATCTTATTATACTTTAAGTATTTGAAGAAACTGTAAGGATATTTTTTCTGTTACTGTTAAGTTGAATCACATTTTTTTTCTTTTGTTGATTGGTCTAGCTAGAATTTTATTGATCTTTTCAATAAATTGGTTGTACTTATTTCATTGATTTTCTCTGTTGCTTATGTTTCAGTCCCTTTCACTTATTCATGTTCTCTTAATCATTTCCTTTTTTTCTCGATGCTCAGGATTTAATCTGCTCTTATTTTCTAGCTAATTTCTAGCTTCAGAAACTAATATAATAATTTTCAATCTTTACTCTTTACTAATATGAACTATGAATTTCCCTCTGAGAACTGCATTATCTGTATAAAACAATGCTGACAGGTTGCATTTTAATCTTCATTTACTTCAAAATGCTTTATAATCTCCCTTGTGATTTATTGTTTTATCCATGAGTTATTTGGAAGTCTTTCAAAATTTCAAAATAGTTTGGTATTTTCCATATTTCTTTCTGTTATTGATTTCTAAGTCCACTGGTAGTCAGAAATCATATTTTCTGTACTAGTTCAGTTCTTTTAAATATATTGAGATGACTTAAGGCCTAGAATATATTCTATCTTTACTGAAAAGAATATGCTTTCTGCTGTTGAGTGGAATGCTCTATAAACATAATCTGGTTCAAGTCTTCCAAATTAAAATTGATTTTCTCTCTACCTGTTATATCAATTATTGGAGAGAAGTATTAGAATCTTTATCTGTGATTTTTATTTTAATTTGTTCATTTTGCTATTCAGTTCCTGGAGTTTTTGTTTCATATATTCTGTTTTTCTAGAGTGTTTATTCAATATTACCATCATATCTTTCTAGTATATTGATCCTTTTGTTATTTTGAAATATCTTTCTTTGTTTCTAGTAATTTTTTTTAATTTAAAGACTTTTTTTATTAATAATGTCACTGTAGCATTCTTCAGGTTGACTTTTAACTTTAATGTTTTGACTTTCACAAACAAAAATAGGGTGGAGAACTCTTGTGATATTAACATATGTAGTTATGTGTACACTATATAATGGTCACAAATTCAGATGCTATGAATAGTTCAACTTCATTAAATTACCAAAAAAAAGTGTTTTTTTTTCTTTTTTAAAGCTCTGTTAAATTTTTAGGTTAGTGCAAAAGTAATTGGAGCCTTCCCCTTACTTTCAATGGCAAAAACTCCAATTACTTTTGCATCAACCCAGTAAGTATGAATGCAGTATTAAGACTAGGGTTCCCCCAGAGAATGAGCAAGCAAAACTCAAGAAAATAATTATATGCTTCAAATTATCTTGGTCCTTGAGTTGGAATCAACAATCTTCCAGGAAGAGATAGGGAGAAATTAAAGATATGTCACAATAATTTGTTTTTAAAGTTCTACTTTAAAAATCTAAACATTATATGAAAGTTTAAACCTAAAAATTTTATGATAGTTTAAACCTTCCATCAAATATTCATATTGTTTCGTTTGTATATTATGAGTTGGAGACAAAAAAAAGTAAAAAGAATATCAGATACTCTTAAAACACACAAGAGTTTGAGAGCAGACAGTCTTGGTCTGATTGCTAAAAAATGTGATTTGCAATGTCCAAGTAATAAAATATCATACGCTAGTCTCTTAAGTTATGTGTTCCAAGCTGTGGGGCTCATAGTACTTGAAAATATTTAAGAAGATACACAGGCGGTGAAAATAACATGGGTTTATATGTGAGTGTGTTAATGTACATCAATTACTTTTAGCTCTTTTTACTAAGTCATGAAGAATTTCATTTTAATCAAAAAATGTCTTTATCTTTTTCTCCCAAAGATGCTAATCTGCCTTTATAGCAAGAAGAGAGCCAATATCACTACAGATACCTTAGGTTACATTATATCATTATATTATTGTAGCACATATTGGGTTATATATCCCATGAGTTTTCACATTTGTGAAAATAATATAATATATAGCATAATAGTATAATTTAATATTTAATTTTATAATATAATGATATAAATTATATAATGTTTTATATAATATAATGATATGTATATAGAATCATTATACTAACATATATAATAGCTTTACTGCACTAACATTTCTCTGTTCCTCACCTATTCATTCCTCTCTGATAACCCCTACTAACCACCTATCTTTTTCTGTTTCCATAGTTTTGTCTTTTCTAGAAATTAATATATGTGGAATTATACAGGATGGAGATTTTCACAGATTGGCTTCTTTCAATTAGTAATATTCATTTACATTTCCTCCATGTCTTTTCACGGTCTGATGGCTCATTTACTTCTAGCACTGAATAATATTTCATTGTCTGGATATACCACAGTTTATCCATTCATCTACAGAAGGACATATTTGTTACCTCCACATTTTAGCAATGAAGAATAAAGTTTCTATAAGCATCTGAGTGCAGATTTTTGTGTGAACATGTTTTCACTGCATTTGAGTAAATTCTAAGGAATACAATTTCTGAATCACATGGTAGTAGTGTGTTTAGATTTATTAAAAACTGCCAAACTGTATTCTAAAGTGGCTATACCATTTCATATTCCCACCAGCAATAAACCAGAGATCCTGTTGCTCTCCTCGTTAGCATTTGTTGTTTGTTCCTACTTTTGTCTTCCACTCTTTTTCTGCCTTTTGTGGTTTTACATGAACATTTTATATGATTCTATTTTCTCTCTTTTTTTGGCATATCAGTTGTACTTTTAAAAAAACATATTTTAGTGGTTGCCATAGAATTTGCAATACATATTTACAACTAATTCAAGGTTACTTTCAAATAGCACTACACTGCTTCACAGGTAGTTCAAGTATCTTAAAATAACAAAATATTCGCAATGACTCTCTTCTGTCTCTTATATTATTGCTGTCATTCCTTTCACTTATACATAAGCGTGTATTAATACATATATACACACATACGTATATACAATCAAATACATCGTTGCTATTATTGTTTTGAATAAACCATTATCAGATCAATTAAAAGTAAGTTTTTATTTTCACTTACTCCTTTTCTGATTCTATTCCTTCCTTTATGCAGGTCTGAATTTCTGACTATACAATTTTCCATTTCTCTGAAGAACTTCTTTTAACATTTCTTACAAGGCAAGTCTATTGGCAGCAAATCCTCCCAATTTTTATTTGTCTGAGAAAGTGTATTTCTTGTTCACTTTTCAAGGATAATTTTGCATGCTACAGACATCTAGGTTGGTAAATTCTTTTGTTTTTTTTTGTGTGTGTTTATTTATTTTTGGCCAAAACTTTTACTCTATTCTCTTCTTAGTTGCATGGTTTTCGAGAAGTTGGATGTAATTCTTACCTTTGCTCCCAAATAGGTAAGGTATTTTTTTCCTCAGGCTTTTATTTGGGTGTTCTCTTTACATTAGATTTTTTTGCAGTTTGAATATGACATGCTTAGAGTGTTGTTTTGATTTTGGTTTTGGTTTTTCAGCATTTATCCTGCTTGGTGTTCTGTGAGCTTCCTGGATCTAACGTTTCATGAATGACATTAATTTGGGAAAATTCTCAGTCATAATTCCTTCAGATATTTCTTCTCTTCTTTTTTCCTTTCCTTTGCTAGAATTCCCATTGTGCTTATGTTTTACCTTTCATGGTTTTCCCATAGTTCTTAGATAACCTGTCTCCTTTTTGGAAGTTTTTACTGACATGTCCTCAAGCTCAGAGAGGTTTTTTTCCTTAGTCTTGTCAGTTTGCTAATGAGTCCATCAAAGGTGTTCTTCATTCCTGTGTTTTTTATCTTTAGTGTTAAAATTTTTTTCTTAGAATTTCCATCTCTCTACTTTCCTGTCATCTACTTTCCCATTAAAGCCCCTAGCTTCCTAACCATAGTTGTTTCAAATTCCCCGTATAATAATTTCAACATCCTTATCAAAGTTAAGTCTGGTTCTGATGCTTGCTCTGTCTCTTCATGCTGTGTTTTTGTCTTTTAGCACATCTTGGTTTTTGCTCTTGATAGCCAGATATGTATTGGATAAATGGAACTGTTGTAAATAGGCCTTTAGTAATGTGGTGGTGAGGTGTGAGGGGAGGTGAAGCATTCTGCTGTCCCATAATTAAGTCTCAATCTGTTAGTAAGCTTGTTCCTCTGGAGCATATTCACATACAGTCTCCCTACCCATACTCTTTAGGTAGGACAGGATGGCTAGAGTGGGTTGAAGTTGGATGTTTTCTTTCCCCAGGTTGGTTGGTCTTTATAAAGCTACAGTAATTTAGACTCTGGTTAAATAGGTTCTCCTGAGGACAGGCCTTTGGAGAAGAGCAGCATGCTCTGGTGCATTTCAAAATGGTTCCTTTTCCCTTCTCTCTTTTGGAAGCACAAGGGGATTTTTCTGTTATTTACTTAGAACCAGCTTGCACTCCTGCAGGTCAACTCACAAAAGTTGTGGAGTCCCCCTACCACTAAGTCCCCCTGGAGTTTTTAACTCTCAAACTTGTCTGCTCTGAGCCTCCAACAAGGCATCGATTACAGTTTGGGTTTTCCTAACCCAGTACGGGTTCCCTCAGAGGTTTTTGCTGGGCGGCTAGTGCTGTGGTATATTATGTATTTGTCTGTTTGTCTCTCCAGTGTTGAGGGCAGCAGTTTGACCTGTAACCTCATTTCTTTGACGGATCTAAGAAGAGTTGGTTTTTCAATTCATTTAGCTCTTTACTTGGTCTTAGAATAAAATGATGACTTCCAAGCTCCCTACCTGAAGGACCAGAAACTGGAAATACCTCTAATTATGCCTGTGACTTCACTGAATCTGTCTTTCTACTCCAAGCATATGAAATAAGTTGCAGTTTTCCCAATGTTTTTGTTGTCATATGTGGTTACATCAAGAGTGAGAAAATACTAAGAAAATTAGCTACGAAAAGAAAAAGAAAGAGTAGGGCCTAGTAGGGGAATGAAAGTGAAATTAGGATCAGGATTTGATGAATTAACAAAATGGGATGTGGTGAGAGAGACTTTGAAATTATTGGACACAAAGAGCGTCACTGATAGAGCAAGGCCCAGGCAAAAAATTAATTTAACATGGCTTCCTCTCAGGGTTGGCAAAAGCTTAAATGTCTTATTATTCCTAGGCAGAGATTACCGTTTATGATTAGAGAGACAAGGAACGAGAGGTCCAGAGAGATTAAGTGATTTACTCAAAGTTATAATGGCCAATTAGTGTAAGAAGATTCTGATGTACCAGATATACCAGTAACCGTTAGAATTCCATTTTTAATGTTTCACCACCCCACAGAGACTTTGTAAGAAGCTTCCTTCAACAGAAGATCTGTACCTTACAGGCACTATTACCTTTTTTTTTTTTAAGTGTCGTTAGTTTGGCATGGGTTGTTTTTAACAAAATTAACTCTGTCAGACATATATTTTTAAGAAAGCCATTAGGCCACCACATGCATAGTGCTTCAGTTTAGACATTCATTCTACCAAGCCATTTATTTTGAACAGGAAAGGACTTTTGAACTGAGCACTATTTTATCTTGATTATATTAGACATGAGATGAATACACATTTACATGAGGAAAGTAAGAAATGTCATTTTACTTCAAAATTATCATGGTATAAAATGAACTATATATAAATAATGGAGAAAACTACATTCTAATACTAAAGAAGTAGCTGAAACCATAGCACTTATTCAGTAAACTTGCTTTTTCACTACAATGATGAAATCGTGCAGGCACATGATGTAATATATTAAATAATGTATCAACTAAGTACTATTAAATCACATTTAAATATACTATCCTTGATCGCTAGAGTGAAGCTCAGAGTATACACCAGGGAAATCAAGTTGTTTTGAACTTAGTTATATTGTCCTTAAGTAAATTATACACTGCTAATGCATTAGCTTCTGAGCAAAATTTTTCTCTAGACAAAAAAATTCTAACATAAATCTCCAATATGAAATAAGATTACTAAAATTTGTTCTTATCACAATGAGAAATGTGATCATTCTTTAGGTCAGAAATAAGATCTTGGTAGTACTCAATTAATAAAGGTGGCTTTGTTCTGGAGTAAAAAGGGCATTAGATATTATTAAGAAAAGTGGATTACAGAACAATCTCAGCAGTAAATAATTGTATGATTTTGTGCTAGTCACTTCACTTTGCCAGATTTCAATTTCCCACTGGAAAATGAGAGAGTAATATATACTAACTCTAAGATTTCTGATTCTATTATAAAATATTGTGGAGAGAGAACTTACTGTGTGCTAAACAATTTATGAAAGTTTTAATTTGTATTCACAATAATCTGGAAGGGAGGTATTATTTTCTTCTAGAAATGAAGAGCCAGGTAGTTCTGAAAGGTTAAATAATGTGCATACAGTCAGACAGTTAGTTAGAGGCAGAATTAGGATTTGAATCTGCCTCTATGTCTCAAAACCCCATATTGTTCCCTTACTATATGAGACCTGTTAGCATTGACTAATACTACCTACTTCCCATCTTTGAGCTGACTTTTAATAAACATTTTTAAAAGAAAAAGAAACAGATGCATTAATTTATCTTTTCTAAAGAAACAAAAACAAACTCCCACAATGTACAACAGAAGAAATAATCATCAAGGGGCTGTCAAACGCATCTACAGACAAAGGCATCCTAACAGAACACAGTGATGCTGCTTTCAAAGATGCCAAAACTGCAGGTCAGAATATGACTCCTTATGTCATTGGCACCCTTAGCTAAGTCTATGTGTAATGGCCCATGCCTAGCTATTTTCAGACTCTGTGTGATGTCTGCAGATACTTGTTTTCTCCTAGTAGCAATGACGAAGGAAAAAGGGAATTGAATTGGAGCACAACAGTGACTTTTCCAAGGCTGCAGCTTTTGTAACTTTTTTATAGTACAGGGGTTCAGAAATAGGTATTTTTGACCCCAAATTTTAGACTCCTTCCAATTGATAAATGGAGGAAGTGAGGGAAAAGATAGTTTTGTATGCAGACAACCTAATTAAAATTTCAGCACAATTAACATATAAACAACTATATTAGTAGTTTTTCCTGAGTAACAGCGGGAAAAAAAAACAGAATAAAATAAAATTCAGGATTATATCCATCCTGTCACTGAGCTCATTCTAGGTAGTATCAAATAAAATAATTTTATTTAGGAAGCATCTTATAGAGAGTACAAGTCCTTAAAAAATAACTAGTGTATGACCTTAAAAAATCATTTTGATAAAAAAGAAAGAAAAATCTAAAAGCCCATTGTACTGTCATTATGTTGTTGGCAAATATTTTTAAATCCAAACCCTAGGACTGAATGTTCGAGCTACTTGAGGAAAATGCCCAGAAGCAATTGGTCTGGGCCTGGACCACGGCTTAGGCCTCGACACTGGCAGAGTAGTCAGTGGTGAAATTGTTAGCTCAGTTGAAGGCATTTACAGGAAAGCCAAGATTGGAGGTGAAGGGAAATGAACTGGAGGAAATGAAACGGCTGTATTATTCAAATGCGCTACAGACAATTCTTTAGCTCTGGAAAAATGCACTCTGTATTCCAGGTACATGTATTAGGTTAACTGATTCCAGGTGTTCTCAGGGATAATTGATTCTTTCAGCAAACATTTTTTTAAGTAATTACTATGTGAAAAACAATGCTATAAAATAGATTGCATGAACATCTTTCATTTATTTCTGGAATTCTTCCCAGTTATAAAACCATCAGTCTTTATTTTGTTTTCATACATTTACCAAATCGGCATTTTCTCTAGTATAATTATTGATTAACTGTAATGGAAGTTTGGCTGGGTGCGATGGCCGATGCCTATAATCCCAGCACTTTGGGAGGCCTAGGCACGTGAGTCACCTCAGATCAGGAGTTCGAGGCCAACATGGCGAAAACTCATCTCTACTAAAAATACAAAAATTAGCTGGGCGTAGTGGCAGGCTCCTGTAATTCCAGCTACTCGTGAGGCTGAGACATGAGAATAGCTTGAACTCAGGAGGCGGAGGTTGCAGTGAGCCAGGATCGTGCCATTACACTTCAGCCTGGGTGACAGTGCAAGACTTCCTCCTAAAAACAAAAAACAAACAAACAGAAAAAGAAACTGGAAGCTTAATATGCAGTCTTTCTGTCTATGGTCTACAGTTATCTAGTAAGTTTCTTTTCCCCCTTTCCCCAGTAACTTGAAATAAATTTACTCAGGTATTAGTTGTGGAAAATTTCTAAAGTCTAAAATGCTTTTCAACTGTTTTCTGCAGAGATTTTCCAGACTTTGCTTAGAGACTTGTAAGGCAAAGCATATTACAAGTACTAGCAGAGAATTTCATTTCAATACATTGTTTCCTGAAGTAGAAAATCTCAAAATCTAAAAAAAAATTGAACCACAGAACACAGTATTACATTTTGTCCTCAGTTGTTTGTGAAGATAGGAAAATAATCAAAACAACCAAATAGAATGAATTTAAAATTAAAGCAACTAAAGATATCTCATTGTTATTACTTGCTTATTGCTTAAGCCTATTGTACTAAAAGAAAATTCTTCCAGCGGAGGGCATTTATATTTTAGAACTTCAGTTTCATTTCAGTGTCTTGGAAGAACGTAGTATAGTAACTTCATAATTGTCATACACTATAAATGAATATCCGTTCCTCAACTTCATATTTTAAATTATGGATATAAAAGTAGATTGAGTAAATTTAACTCACATCAGTATTGAAATAGGTAAGCAAATTTAAATCACATCAATATTCAAATAGGCAGAACATTAATGTTATATCTTGTATTTAGTCTCTAAGCAATTGGACTTTCTATGATCTGCCTATTTATTAGCAGAAAAAGAAGCCAATTTATCTCAAATTTTACACTAACCTGATCATTAAAATATTCTTAGGAAGAGCTCACCATCCTGGATGAAATGATCAGCTACCCAGCCTGTAGAATGCACTGGAAGAAGCTTGAAAAATGGCCTCTCTATGGACCCAAACTAGAAGCTGGGCCAGGATTTATTCTCTCCTCTTCCCATGTCCCTCACCTTATCTAGCACACACAACTTCAGGGAAAAACTGGGGAAATACCCTCTTTCTGGCCTCCCTTGTCTTTCTTGCCATTCCTAATGCCAGGAATGCAGGTAGAATTTTCTTTCTATTCTTTCATACCCTCTAAGCTACCTTGGCATTTGCCCAACTGTCATAGACAGAAGATGCCTCTTCTCCATCCTGTGGGATGACTTTCAGAGTTAGGTTCTTTTGGATTCCTGCTGATATGCTAAATTGAGGAAAGGAGAAAAAGGAGCCATGGGAAATCCCCCTCTAGACTGTAGTCTTGCTAGAGAATTTCACTTTGTATATTAAAAGTTGAACATAACTCATTTTTTCTGTGTCATATGCTATAACTCTCCTCCATCTCTACCCACCTCTACCAGGTAGATGGACAAATGCCTGTGGCTTGCCAGGGTAAAGTATACCTCAGAAAGAGAGAGAGAGAGAGAGAAATAGCCATCAATGTTTTTCAAAATATTACATTACAATTAAATGCATGGGAATGTAGTGCATCCCATTAGTGTTAGAGAGTTTGTACATGGGACCTTCGAACTGTTTCACTCTTCACATGATATTTGCACCTTTGAAGCCAAATTGTTTTTTTTTTCTTTCTTTACCATTCCTTTTTTTATTCAGTGTAATGTCATTATTTTTAGCAATATTTTCCATAGGTTTATTGATGCTGTTTTGGAAATACTAATTTATCTTTACCACTCAGCTATGTGTAGGGAATGTGAGCTTGAGTATTCTGTTCCTCAGTTTAAAGCTTGACTTGTACAAACAAGAATTAAAGCGAAGATGGAAAGGTATATGACAGAAATGTGGATCCTGTTTTATTTACCCAAACTTCTTTAGCATGATACAAGAGCTCTTCACTCTGTGTGGGTGCCTCACCCATTCTGCCAACTACCCCTGCTTTCATTAATAGAGAATCCAGCTTTTGAAAATACTGTAGTGATTCATGTCACACAATTTCCTACTTCTAAAAAGATCTTCATAGTTTTTAAGAACACTTAGATCTCTTCTCTGCCAATCCAAAATCAAATCTCAAGACATTGCCCAAATTCAGTACCTTCATATACTATGTAAGCTAGGCTTACATTCCCCTTCAGCCTACCTGCATCATTTTAAAACTGCAATAAGAACAAACACATACATAGTACTACATTGAAAAAGGCATTGAACTTAGCTCCTGACATGTATTAACTCCTCTAATCCAGACAATAATCACAAGAGATAAGTGGTTAAATTTTCCAGAACATACAAATGAGGAAATTGAGGCACAGTTAATTTACATAAACTACCCACAGTTATATGACTAGTCCAACAACATTTTCACAAGATTTTATAACCAAGATATATCTTAAATTTGAAGAAAACAATGAACCCCATGAAATTTCATGCAAAATTTAGGTTAGATGTGCAAATGTAGATTTTTCTAAGGAGAATTCCATCTTTACATCAGATTTCTAAAATATGTGGTCTAAAAAAAAGATTACAAGCTATACTAGAAAGTACTAAGTACTGTTCCCTAGTTATCTAAAAGTGTACTTTTTGTAAATTCTTTACACTGTACGTTAGGAATGCAGTGAATATTTTTGATTTGACAAGGCATCTATCTTAACTGAGGAGAAGCATTGAAAGTGGTAAAAAGAGAGTTCAAATAAATTAATCAAGTAGAAATAAATGAAATCATAGTTCATTCATTAATCATTCCCACTAAATTGTAATAATAAATGTAGAAATGTATAGGCATATGACAGTATTTATATCAATATAATAATAATATTTTATTTCTTAAAGGACACACCACACAAAAACATGTATTATTACATCAAAGTCAATATTTTTAGCTAGTAAATCATAACAATAGATTCATTGTAACCTCAATCATCCTTTAACTTGTCATAATTATAGGTTTTTTTTCCTATAATTCCCATAGAATAGATACGATAATGAATATGTAATTGTTTTCAATTATAAAATGCATTTAAGTCTCTCCTGTAGGATTACTTGAGCTTTCCTTCTAACACTTATTTGCCCCTCTGTTGGCATGCCTGTAATATAATTTGGGCACATGAGGTCACAAGAACTCTAATTATGCCACGTGCATACACACATGCACATGTTCACACATACATCTCTACTGTCTAATGTATTTTAAAAGACATGTTTTATAATATCTTCCCTAGAATTCATTTATTTATATACACATCAAAATTTGAACTCAAATACCATACTTTTAACAAAATCACTTTAATTCTTTTCAAGTTGCTTCCATGGTTTATAAATATTCAAACCTACCATTTTATGTTGACACAATTTTCTTCAATAAAGTAGATGAGAATAATACCATTTATTTTTGAAACTGTTGAACCTGATAACTTGACTGGTCAAGAATATCGAGAAATTTGAAATGCATCATTTAAAACAACTAAGGCCCAGGTGTGACATCTTTGGAGGACGAAATTACAGTCCTGAGATGGCAATGAGAATGGTTTATGTTTACAATTCTTCATGATATTGCAGGCTTGTCATGAAAATAAATTGCTTGTAGTCCTCTGCCATTTTCTATTCCTGTCTCATCATGATAATAAGGCATCAGGTTTTTAACGGTCAATATATTCTGAAATGCAATTTCATATAAAGATGTGTATGTGTAGAGTTCCAAAACATTCGCTACCTATGTTTACTTGTAGATTCTACTTACATTCATATTTCTGTAGGTACTGCTTGCTGTGTCTAGCAATAAATGAAAATTAAACTATGGTTCTGAAATGTGAGTGGCTCACTGGAAATCCGATAGTAACTTTCAATCTCACTCTCATTTCTAAGAGGTGCAATTTTTTTTTTCTAAATTTAGAAGTGTCAAAAACTTCATCCTATAATCATAAGAAATTCATATAGTAGGAAGGAAAAGGCAATGCATTATCACACCATATTTTCAAAGGAACATGAATGTTTCTGCTTGGTTAGGTCACTTCTTGTCTTATTACCATTTCCTAAAGCACTCCCATGCAGAAAGCCCTAGGGTTGCCAGGGCCTGGTCCTGATATGTAAAATAATTTTCCAGTCAGCCTGAGTCGGGCTGTATCTCATAAGTGCTGAAATTATCGTTCTGTTAAGAGAATTCAGTTGGAATATAGCACACTAGTATTTCTTAAGCAAGAATAAAGAAGCTGTGGTTGAAAAATTTTTAGAACTATCATAAAGATCAAAAAGATGAATTTACCTTTCAATATAAGATATGGTTATATACCTGGGATTACAGAAATGTCAAAAAATGAGTAAAAATCCAAAAAATAATAAACACTTTAAAAGCTCTTTGGAATCATAGGAATAAATAAATGTCAGAGAAGTTTGTATAACAGCTAAGTATTCTGTACATTCTCTGTTATAAAACTTTTCATCTAATCATTTAGTTAATTCTGTTCTGTATTAAATCATTAACTTTATGAGAATAGAAATCCTATCTTTACTGCATGGCTACAGCTCCAGACCCTGAAACTGTGTTCAACATGTGGTAAGTACTGAAAAATGTTTGCTAAATTAATGAATATGTATTCATGAAGTCCAGTACAGAAATCTGAGTGAGACTACAAAACTATTAATAGGCTATAAAAGTAAAAATGATGCGAGTATTATGGTGTGAAATGTTGAGGTAACCAGAATAGGATAGTATATTGACAAATTAAAAATATGAATATAACATAGTATTAAAAAGTAGAAAATCTTAATGTGCCATTTGAGATCCCTACATTATAGCCCCAATATCTTTCCATCCTTAACTATTATAAAACTCTTTACACCATGTTGCTCTATTTCTGACTCCAAATGTCCTTTCTTGTCACTGAATCTTGGCTTATTATATCAACAAAATCAAAACATTTTTTCTCCTACAGTAAACACTCAAAATGACACAGAACACTTCTGGTCACCAATATGTGTGGGGAGAGAGCCCCAGTGGACGCACAGTTGGTATAATTCAATTCACTTCTGACTCTCTCTACCAGATGTTAGCGTTAGATCCCATGGGTTAAGGACTCAGTGCCACAAGACTGCCTCCCACTTGAGATGCCAGTCATAAGTAATGAGTTGTTACCTATACTTCTGACAACTGGCTATAAATTGGGGTTTCCATGACTCCCTCTTCAGGTTTAACTTGCTAGGACAGCTCACTGAACTCAGGGAAACACTTATATTTATTGGCTTATGACAATAATAAGGGATATAATAAAGGATGCAAATGAACAGCAGATAAAAAGATATATAGATTGAAATCTGGGAGGGTCCTGAGCACAGAAGTTTCTCTTTCCATAGAGTTAGAGCATCCTATCCTCTTGGCACCTAAGGTGTTCAGCAATCTGGAAGTACTTCAAAATCCATAGTTTAGAGATTTTTATGGAGGTTTCATCACACAGGCATGGTCAATTATTAACTCAATCTCCAGCCCTTCTTGTCTTCTTTGAGGATGGGCAATAAGACTAAAAGTTCCAGGTTTCTATATGTGGCTTGTTCATTCTGGTGATCACCCCCTATCTTGAAGCTATCTGGGAGCCCACCAAGAGTAGCCTCATTAGAGCAAAACACAGTGCAATCACCCAGTAAATGTTAAGGTATTAGGAACTCTATGTAGGGAACCAGAAATAGAGACCAAATATATATTTATCATTATATCTTAATATCACACCCATATTCTTTCAACTGTGGCAAGTTGGCTTCCGCTTTTATGTTAACCATAATTAATTGATATTGGCTTTATATAGAAGGATTATAAGAACTATTCCAAGTTTAGAGGACTCTGTTATCATTGTGTACAACGAATAAAGGTATTAGTTGGGATGGCCAGTAAATACATATTATATGTATTTATTAATGTCTTGCAATCATTTTTGTCTTCAATTGTTTCTCTCTTCTTTATACCTACCCAAATGCCATCACATCTTCAAGGCATAGAAGATTACATACTATCTTTTCTATAACAGCTTTCATAACCATTAATCCTAAATGATCGCATTTTTCATAATGTCCTATGTTATATGTTTGCCTTATTTTGTTGTTGATGTTATCTTTATGTTACAACTGATACCACAGACATACAAGATTATTCAAAGCTACTATAGACATCTTTAAATGCACAAGCTATAAAGTCTAGATGAGATGAATAAATTCCTGGAAATATACAACCCTCCTGGATTAAATCAGGAAGAAATAGAAACTGAATAGACCAATAACAAATAGCAAGATTGAAGTGGTAATAAAAATATTGCCAACAAAAAAAGTCCAAGACCAGATGGATGCACAGCTGAATTCTATCAGACATTTAAAGAATTAGTACCAAATCTACTGAAACTATTCCAAAAGATAGAGAAAGAGGCAATCCTTCCTAAATCATTATATGAAGCCAGTATCACCCTAATACCAAAACCAGGAAAGGATATAATTAAAAAAAGAAAACTTCAGACCAATATCCTTGATGAACATAGATGCAAAAATCATCAACAAAATATTAGCTAACTGAATCCAAGTGGGTTCATGATCAAGTGGGTTTTATACCAGGGATGCAGGGATGGTTTAACATATGCAAGTCAATAAATGTGATATACTACATAAACAGAATTAAAGACAAAAATCATATGATCATCTCTATAGATACAGTAAAAGCATTTGACAAAATCCAGCATCACTTTTTGATTAAAAAAAAAAAAACTCTCAGCAAAACTGGCATAGAGGGGATATACTTCAAGATAATAAAAGCCATCTGTGACAAACCCACATCCAACATTATACTGAATGGAACAAAGTTGAAAGCATTCCCCCCTGAGAACAAGACAAGGATGATTACTTTCACCACTTCTATTTAACATAGTACTGGAAGTCTTAGCCAGAGCAATGAGAGAAAGAAATAAATGGCATCCAAATTGGAAAAGAGGAAGTCAAACTGTTGCTGTTCACCAATGATATGATCATATGCCTAGAAAACCCTAAAGACTCATTCACAAAGCTCTTAGATTTGATAAATGAATTCAGTAAAATAAGGGTATACATAATCAATGTACACAAATCAGTAGCACTGCTACACAACAACAACAACCAAGCTGAGAATCAAATCAACAACTCAATCCCTTTTATGAACAAAAAACTTAACTGAGGAGGTGAAAAATCTCTAAAAAGAAAACTACAAACACTGCTGAAAGAAATCATAGATGACACAAACAAATGTAAACACATCCCATGCTCATGGATTGGTAGAATCAATATTGTGAAAATTAGATACTGCCAAAAGCAATCTACAGCTTCACTGCAATCCTCATCAAATTACCATCATCATTCTTCATGGAACTGTAAAAAAAAATCTGAAAATTTATACGAAACCAAAAAAAAAGCCTGCATATTCAAAGAAGTACTAAGCAAAGAGAAAAAAATCTAAAGGCATTACATTACCCAACTTCAAACCATATTACAAGGCTATAGTTACCAAAACAGCATGGTACTGGTATAAAAATAGGCACATAGGAAAATGGAGCAGAATAGAGAACTAAGAAATAAAACCGGATACCTACAGCTACTGATCTTTGACAAAGCATACAAAAACATAAAATGAGGAAAGGACACTCTTTTCAAAAAATAATTGGCAAGCCACATGTAGAAAAATAAAACCGTGTCTTCATCTCACTTTATACTTAAAAACAACTCAAGATGAATCGAGGACTTAAATCTAAGACACGAAACCATAAAAATTCTAGAAGATAGTATCAGAAAAACTCTTCTAGACATTGGCTTAGGCAAAAATTCATGACCAAAAACCTAAAAGCAAATGCAACAAAAGCAAAAATAAATAAATAGGACCTAATTAAACTACAAACTTTTATGCAGCAAAAGAAATGATCAACAGGGCAAACAGACAAGCCACAGAGTGGGAGAAAATATTTGCAAACTATGCATCACAAGAGTCTACGATTAACACAAAGAAATCAGCAAGAAAAAAAATAATCCTATCAAAAAGTGGGCAAAGGAGATATGAATAGCTAATCCTCTAAAGAAGATATATAAATGGCCAACAAACACATGAAAAAATGTACATCACTATCAGGGAAATGCAAATTTAAACCACAGTGAGATACTACCTCATTCCTGTAAGTACAGCCATAATTTAAAAATAAAATAGATATTGGCATGGATGTGGCGAAAGAGAACACTTTTACATTGCTGGTGGAAATGTAAACCAGTATAACTACTGTGCAAAACAGTATGGAGATTTCTTAAAGAACTAAAATTAGAACTACCATTCAATCTAGCAATACTACTACTGGGTATCTATCCAAAGTAAAAATCATTATATGAAAAGGACATTTGCACATGTGTGTTTATAGCAGCACAATTTGCAATTTCAAAAATATGAAGCCAGAGATTGCAGCTCTGACTTGGACAGACAGAGCAGTGTGTGGAAGCTTGCATCATGAATTTTTGCTCCAGACAACTGCAGGAATAAGTCAGGAAACCTGAGAGGACCCACAGACCCCCTGAAGGAAGTGGATTGCTGCTCCTGCAGGACCTAAGAGACACCCCAAATACTGTGAGTGCCCAAACTGTGGAAGTAGAAAAGGAAGCACATCCACTCCCAAACACACACCCTCACTGGTGAAACTTAAGGCCTAGATTATGGAAGAAGATTTTGACCTTACCTGGAGCTGAGTCAATTTAGAGAGCCAAGAAAAATACAGGGGTAAAGGATGCAACAGAAAAGCCCTGGGAACTGGCTGGGTCTCCTAGCAAGCTGTTTTTGCCTAGCCTCATAGGAGTTCTTCTGGAGGGCAGCCAGAGGTTTTGGGAAAAGGCCACAGGGAGAAAGAAGTGTCCATTTGAACTTTCTAACAATTTGAACTGATCAAGAAGTCTCCTGGCCAGAACTCAGGGGAAGGTGTGAATCCAGTGTGTAGACACCACAGGCAAGAGAAGAAGGAAAGCCATATTTGCTTTTGCAGTTGGGAGGTGGGTAGCCTGGTTCAGGTTCTCAGCCCTGTTTGCCCACTGCCTGAAAACATGAGACTCAGTGTTGTTGGGGTTGGGGGTGGTAGGAGTAGGACTGGCTCTTCAGATTGCATGGGAACTGGGTGAAGCCTGTGACTGCTGGCTTTCCCCAACTTCCCTGAAAACCTGCATGACACAGTAGAGAGTCATAATCCTCCAAGGATCATAACTTTATTTACCTTGGAATCTCATCCCCACCCCCTACAGCAGCCACACCCAACCCTGCCTCTACCCAATTGTCCTCCCCTACCCACCCTGGTAAATGAAGACAAAGGGCATATACTCTTGAGAGTTCTAGGGCCCTGCTCACCACCTGTTACTCCCCATACTACCACAGCTGATTCTCTCTGGAAAGCGCCACCTCCTGAGAGGAGGCCAACCAGCACAAAAAGTAGTGCATTAAACCACCAAAGCTAAGAACCCTCACAGAGTCCATTTCTACCCCCTGCCACCTCCACTGGAACAGGTGCTGGTATCCATGGCTGAGAGACCTACAGATGGTTCACATCACAGGACTCTGTTCAGACAGCCCCTAGTACCAGCCCGGAGCCTGGTAGACGTGCTGGGTGACTAGATCCAGAAGAGAGATAACAACTGCTACAGCTCAGCTCTCAGGAAGCCACACCATAAGAAAAGAGGGAGAGTACTACCCTAAGGAAACACCCCATAGGACAAAAGAATCTGAACAACAGTCTTCAGCCCTAGACCTTCCCTCCAACAGAGACTACTCAAATGAGAAGGAACCAGAAAAACAACTCTGATATGACAAAATGAGGTTCTTAACACCTCCAAAAAATCACAGTAGCTCCGCAGCAATGCACCCACACCAAGAAGAAAATGCTGATTTACCTGAAAAAGAATTAAGGAGGTTAGTTATTAAGCTAATCAGGGAGGCAACAGAGAAAGACAAAGCCCAATGTAAGGAAATACGAAAAAAAAAAAAAAAAAAAAGGCAGGAAGTGAAGGGAGGCTGGGAGTGGTGGCTCATGCCTGTAATCCCATCACTACAGGCCAAGGTGGGCAGATCACCTGAGGTTGGGAGTTTAAGACCAACCTGGCCAACATGATGAAACTGTCTCTACGAAAAATACAAAAATTAGCTGGGTGTGGTGGCACACGTCTAATCACAACTACTAGGGAGGCTGAGGTACGAGAATCTCTTGAACTGGGGAGTGGGAGGTTGCAGTAAGCCAGGATCATGCCACTGCACTCCAGCCTGGGTGACAGTGAGACTCTGTCTCAAAAAACAAAAACAAAATCAAAAAAAAAAAAAAGAAGGGAGAAATCTTCAGTGAAATAGGTAGTATAAATTAAAAAACAATCAAAACTTTGGGAAACAATGGACACACATAGAAATGTAAAATGCTCTGGAAAGTCTCAGTGATAGAACTGAACTTGGGGAAGAAAGAAACTCAGATCTTGAAGACAAGGTCTTCATGTTAACCTAATCCAACAAAGATAAAGAAAAAAGAATAAGAAAATATAAACAAAGCCTCCAAGAAATCTGAAATTAAAACCTAAGAATAATCGCAGTTCCTAAGAAAGAAGAGAAATGTAAACATTTGGAAAACATACTTGGGGAAATAATTGAGGAAAACTTCTCTGCCCTTGCTAGAGACCTAGACATCCAAATACAAGAAGCAGAAAGAACACCTGGGAGATTTATCACAAAAAGATCATTGCCTAGGCACAATGTCATCAGGTTATCTGAAGTTAAGACGAAGGAAAATGTGAGACAAAAGCACCAGGTAACCTGCAAAGGGAAACTTAACAGATTAACTGCAGATTTTTCAACCGAAACCCTACAAGCGAGAAGGGATTGGAGCCCTGTCTTCACTCTCCCCAAACAAAGCAATTGTCAGCCAATAATTTTGTATTAAGTGAAACTAAGCTTCATATATGAAGGAAAGATACTGTCTCTTTCAGACAAAATAATGTTGAGATAATTTGCCACTGCCAAGCCACCACTACAAGAAGTGATAAAAGGAACCCTAAATCTTGAAACAAATCCTAGAAACACATCAAAACAGAACCTCTTTAAATCATAAATCTTACAGGACCTAGAAAAACAAAAATACAATTTAGAAAACAAAAACAAAAAAAGTTTTTAGGCAACAAATAGTACAATTAATGGAATGGTACCTCACATCACAATACCAACATTGGCCTAAATCCTCCACTTTAATGATACAGAATTGCAGAATGGATAAGAATTCACCAATTTGTGTAAAAGATTTTTTCTCCACATTCTCTCCAGCATCTGTTGCTTCCAGATTTTTTAATGGTTGCCATTCTAACTGGTGTGAGATGGTATCTCAATGTGGTTTTGATTTGCATTTCTCTAATGACCAGTGATAATCAACATTTTTTCTTATGTTCATTGGCCTCAGAACAGAAAATCAAACACTGCATGTTCTCACTCATAGGCAGGTGTTAAAAAATGAGAACACATGCACACAGGGAGGGGAGCATCACATACTGGGGTCTGTTTGGGGGTGCTGGGGAGACAGCAGGGAGTGGGGAGACAGTGTGGGGAGGGGACAGTGGGGTGTGGGGAGGTTGGGGAGAGATAACATGGGGAGAAATGTCAGATATAGATGACAGGGGGATGGAGGCAGCAAACCACCTTGCCATGTATGTACCTATGCAACAGTCTTGCATGATCTTGCACCGATTCAGCTGCTGCTTTCAAAAGAATTACTTTACACATAAAGACTCACAGAAACTTAGGGTGGAAAAAGCCATTTCAGGCAAATGAAGGGCAAAATTTCTTACATCAGACAAAACAAACTTTAAAGCAACAGCAATTAAAAAAGGAAAAGAGAGAAATCATATAATGGTAAAAGGTCTTGTCCAACAGGAAAATATCACTATCCTAAAAAATATATGCACCTAACACCGGCACTCCCAAATTTATAAAACGATAACTAATATTACTGAAATGAGATAGACGACAACACAGCAATAGTGGGGGACTTCAGTACTAGACAGGTCATCAAGGCAGAACGTGATCAAAGAAACAATAGATTTGAACTATACCCTGGAACAAATGGACTTAACAATTATAAACAGAATATTCCATCCACCAACCACAGAATATACTTTCTATTCAACAGTGCATGGAACTTCCTCCAAGATTGATTATATCATAGGCCGCAAAATGAGCCTCAATAAATTTAAGAAAATTGAAATTATACCAAGCACTTTCTGAGGTCACAGTGGAATAAACTGGAAATCAAACTCCAAAAGGAACCTTCAAAACCATGCAAACACATGGAAATGAAATAACCTGATCCTGAATGATCATTGGGTCAAAAATGAAATCAAGATGAAAATTTAAAAAATCTTTGAACTGAATGAAAATAGTGATACAATCTATCAAAACCTCTGGTGTGAGAAAACATTTGAAATGGTCCATTTTCAAGGCATGATAAATCTAAGTACTGGCAGCCAGCCTGCAGATGTAACAAACTGCATGGCTCACGCACCTAGAAGGTCCCAATAAGCAAACAATATAGAGGAGGAGTCAGCCCATAAAAGGAAAGAAAGTGTTGTTATTGGAGAATCGAAACTTAAGCGGAGAAGGGGACTGGGATATATAAGGGGAATAATGAAACTTAGGCAACAATCAAGAAAATTGTAACCTCATAGTACTCAACCAGTGAGGAACTCGGGGAGGGACTTGTGTGCTAGGAGATAAATTACCTGCTGTAAGTGCCAGGTGTGCCTGCTTACCAGACACCTGATCCTGCAAGGTCACCATTAAAAGTCTCACTCCTCTGTTCTTCACATCTCTGAGTCTGTTCTTTGGGTTTGGATGAGTGAATGTGTGTTTCTCACAAACCCGGGGTCCTTTCTGGGATCTCTGTGCCTGTGTGGAGTGGGACTCTGGCTAAGAGGGGAGATTGTCCCACCTGGATTTAGGTGGCCCACTGTGTCCTGGTGTCCCAGCTCCCCACAGAGGCCACAGACAAACCCAAGACTGTTATTCAGGAGGCAACAGAGGTGATACAGGGAGAAAAGCAGGCACCACAGCAACCAGGCAAACTTGTGCATGAGCCAAGGTGGGAAAATTAAACCGTAAGTATTTCCTTGGTGGCTGGGCATTTTCAGAGGTCAAGTGTGTGTGACTGAGGCATATCCTAGATACCACACAAGTGCGGAGTTCCGCAATCCTGGTTTTGTTCTCCCGCGAGGGAAATGGTCAAAGGTCGAATTGATTCTTTGGGTGTGCAAGAAACCTCCAGTGGGGAGGGTTGAATAGATGGGAAAAAGCTCAGACACAGAGACTGACCAAAAATGGGAAACAGAAATTCTAGGCCTAGAGGACAAAGGAAAGAGGTTGCCAAAAATGCTCCCTCTGATATTCCCCCAGATAGTCCTTTGGGGAGAATGCTTCAGGTTTGGAGAGACAACCCCTCCAACCAGGGACCAGGCAAAAGAAAAGATGATAAACTACTGTTGTTTTATCTGGCCCAAAGACGCCATTCATAAGCCTTCAGTCTTTTGGCCTAAGTTTGACTCAGATAAAGATTGGATTGGATGTGCCAAGCTTTAATCCTCTATGTGAATGATAAAACCTCAACCTCATAGGAAGAGATAGATTGCACTCTCTGCTGGATCAAGGAATCAGCTCCCATATATCCTCTCAAAGAAGAAGAAGGTGAGCCTAGTAGAAAGCCCTTGCCCAGTGAAAAGCCCTGAGTCTCCTCCATGCAAGTCACCAAATAGGGGACAGGAAGACCAAGAGCAAGGGGCAGCAGGAGGGCTAGAGAAAGAAAGACCTGGAGACCGTGGGGGAGGCAAACCAACTGCTCCTTTAAATCCTTATCCAAATTTAAGAAAATAATTACAACAGTGTAAGAGGAATATTGAATAGCCGTAATTAAAAAATCAAAAAATAATAGATGTTGGCATGGATGTGGTGAAAACAGAACACTCCTACACTGCTGGTGGGAGTGTAAACTTGTACGACCACTATGGAAACAGTGTGGAAATTCCTTAAAGAACTAAAAGTAGAACTACCATTTGATCCAGCAATCTCACTACTGGGTATCTATGCAGAGGAAAAAAAAGGCATTGTAAGATACTGCAAACGAATGTTTATAGCATCACAATTTGCAATTGCAAAAACAGAGAACCAACCCAAATGCTCATCAATCAATGAGTGGATAAAAAACTGTGGGATATAGATATATGATATATGATATATCTGATATATATGATATATATATGATAGAATACTACTCAGTCATAAAAAGGAATAAATTAATGTCATTCACAGTGACCTGGATGAGATTGGAGACTACTATTCTAAGTGAAGTAACCCAGGAATGGTAAACCAAACATCATATGCAAAGGCATAAGAATGACACAATGGATTTTGGCGACTCAGGAGGAAAGCATGAGAAGGGAGTGAGGGATAAAAGACTACTAATAGGGTGCAGGGTATACTGCTCGAGTGGTGGGTGCACCAAAATCTCACAAATCACCACTAAAGAATTTACTCATGTAACCAAACACTACCTGTTCCCCATAAACTATAGAATTAAATATATATCGTATATATATGGGACCAAATCTAAATGCCCAGCAGCTAACAAATGGATAAAGAAAATGTGATCTATAGAGACCATAGAATACTACTCAGCCATAAAAAGGAACAAGATAATGGCATTTGCAACAACCTGGATGGAGCTGGAGACCATTATTCTAAGTGAGCAACTCAGAAATGGAGAACCAAATATTGCATATTCTCACTTACAGGTGAGAGCTAAGCTATGAGGATGCAACAATACAAGAATGAGGTAATAGACTCTGGGGCTTTGGAGGAAATGATGGGAGAGGGTGAGGAATAAGAGACTACTCATTGGGTACAGTGTACACTGCTCAGGTGATGAGTGGTCCAAAATCTCAGAAATCACTGAGGAACTTATCCATATAACCAAAAACCATCTGTCCCCCAAAACTATTGAATAAAAAAATAAATTTTAAATATATATATGCAAATAAATTGCACAATAATTCCATTACTTTGAAACTCTGATATGTTTAACTTAATCCTTCACATTTTGAAAAAATTTCCTTATCTGAAAGTTTTGCTGTTGATAGAACTGGCATCTTTTTATAGTCACAAAAATAGTTCTTAGTGGAGTATTACCATGAATATACTATATGCAAAATTAATTTTCAAATAATCAGAATGCAATACACATGCTTAATTTTTTATTCTTAATTCTTAATATTAGACTAATTTTGAGGCTTGGGATTGAGATATCCTTCCATATATGCATCATCCTTGGCCTGACAATTTCATGTTTACTCTTAAGCTTAGCTTAAGCTTCACCTCTTCTGGGACATCTTCTATAATCGCTTCATTCCTTGGCCCCAGAGGAAAGTCAGAATGTTTCCTCTTCATATCTTCACAGCATCTTCTAATTCTTCTAGTTGCTTTTATTAGAGCCTTCATCACTTGCATTGTACTTGTTTGTTTACGTGTGTATCTACATGACAAGTTGGATTTCTTTTGGAAAATTATGCTTTCTTTTACTCATCTTTTATCTACAGTATCTGGCACAAATAAATAATGAATAGAGTATGCAAATAAACAGAACACTGATTCGCTAGTACCAGCAGAACTTGCAATTCGTAATGATTGAGGACAACCTAAGGTTTAACAGACCCAGATTTAAAATTGCTGCTGACATTTGATAACTTTGATGACTCTAAACCCCACATACATCTTTGGGAAATGGAGATAATACATTTGTGAGACAGCCTTTACAAAAGGTTGTGAAAATTAGGAAATGAACAAAAAGCTAAATGAGTACCGTGTCAAGCACATAGTACGCTATACAGAAAGGATTTGGTGGGGTTTCTTGGAGGGGAAGGGCTGCTATTGTTATTCCATCCCTAGACATAACTGAGGCTGAGATACGAAATCACTCAATCAATACTTATTATATTTCTACTATGTCTCAGAAGTAGGTGTCATGTTTGAAAAGGATGCAGAAAGTCAAAGCCTAGAACAAGTTGTCCATCAAAGGAGATTAAATCACAGAAGCAAACCGCAATCCGAGAAAGCAGGTTAGCTAAAAAGTGAGAAGGGTGAAAGTGGGAAAATGAAATTTGGGCCTAGAGTAATATAGGATTCATGTGATACACTGGGTAGTGATTGTTCGCTTGCTTGCCTGGATATTTTTAACCATAGTTGTTGGTTGGGATTTGTGAGATTATGTCTACGTACTACACATTCATTTAAAAAGGTTGAAACGGAACAATATATATAGGTTTATTTTCTTAATCCAAATAAAATGTTTGAATATATTCAATTCACCTTTCCAGTGCTCAGAATCCCTCATCAGTCCATTAGTCAACAAAATGGGCTGAGCACAGTGGTGCACACCTGCTTTGAGAGGCCATGACAGGAGAAGAGTTTGAGCCCAGGAGTTGAAGCCCAGCCAGGGCAACATAGTGAGAGTTCATCTCTACAAGAAGTTTTTAAAAATTAGCCAGGCATAGTGGTGCATGCCTATGGTCCCAGCTACTTGGTAGGCAGAGGTGGGAGAATCACTTGAGCCTCAGAGTTTGAGGCTGTAGTGAGCCATGATCATGCCACTGCACTCCAGCCTGGGCAACAGAGCAAGATCCTGTCTTAAAAAATAAAAAACAATTTAAAAAAATTTTTAAAAAGTATTAATTGCCTAATATATCCTCAGCCCATGCTGGTGCTCTAGAAGTCTAATAGACACCACTGGGGTCTTTCATGTGATCGAGTGAATAAGACCACTTTACCAATGAAACAGACATCAAAGGTCTAAATTTGACAGTAGAATTTCAATTTTTCTTATTATTTTCTAAACAGCTTGAGTTAGAACCTTTCTTAAATGCATTGAACAGTTTCATGCCTTCATAAACAGAAAATATTTAATATAAGTAGAATGTTTTCTAATAATCAGATTATCAACATCATTCACTGTTTCCTGATATAATTATGGTTCTCAGGTTTCTTGATGGTGGAAACGAAACTTACTCATTTTAATTTTTAAAGATATATAGATATTGAAAAAAGTTTAAAGAATAAATAATATATCCTCTTTAAAGATATTATTCTTTAATAATATCTTCTTTAAAGGGTGCTAGGGAGCTTTCTGAGCTCTGGAATCTTTCTTTCTTTCTTTCTTTCATTTTTCTTTCTTTCTTTCTCTTCCTTCCTTCCTTTCCTCCCTCCCTCCCTCTCTCCCTCTTTCTTTCTTTCTTTTTCTTTCTCTCTCCTTCTTTCTTTCTTTTGCTTTCTAGGTGTCAGCTCTAGTTTTACAGTATGTGTCAGTTTATCTTTCATCCAAGTCCCTTTTCCAAGTTTTGATTCTAACTTTTTGCATACTAGGAGACTAGACAAATGCATTTATTAAAATTTTGCCTAAATTATGAATGAATAGGTTCATACATTTCTAGTAAGTAGCATTTATAAACATTAGGTTACTGATGCTATTTTGAGTTTCTGAGTTTTTTTTTTCTTTTGGTTTCTTATTATTTGTTTTCCAAATATTTGAGATTGTCAGATAAATTTCATGACTGAAAGTGACATGTATACAATTAAACTGTATGAGTAAGTGTAACACTATTTGGTATAAGCTCTGTAATTCAATGGATTCCAAAAATAGAATAGTGAGGGAAAATATTCAGAGTCAACAGTTATTACTCTCTATTACATTTCCTTTATTTTTCTAGGTACTAGAGAAAGCCTGAATACATACTTTATGAAAAGAAATGCATGGAGTATAAAATTGTAGTCAGACTGAACTGCATGTACAAAGGCACAGATTCAGGGAAGGAAAAATTTGGTGAACTTATGCAATGGTAAGAAATTTGGTTTGGTTGAAATTGAGGTTACATGTAGGGCAAAAGAAGTTAAGGGAAGACATAAGATGATGGCGGTAGGATGGAATAAAACGGCCAAGGACATGGAATACCCTGCTTGATTATAGGTGTTATTCGTCAGAGCAATTACTTTTAACTATTGGTGTTCTCCAAAATCACCTGATGAGTTTGTTAGAAATATTACCTGTTATTTTGCTATGAATCCTCCATTGTAAGAACCACTGCTTTAGAGAATAAGAAACCAGTTAAGGTTTAAGAGCAAGAGACTGATGTAATTAAAGCTTTGCTTCTTTGTTTGCCTTAGGAAAATCACTGTCTAGGGATGGTGGCTCACACCTGTAACCCCAGCACTTTGGGAGGCCAAGACAGGAGAATTGCTGGAGCCCACGAGTTAGAGACCAGCCTGGACAACACAGCGAGACTCCATTTCTAAAAAAAATAAAAATCAGCAGGGCGTGGTTTTGTACTTCTGTAGTCCCATCTCCCTGGGAGGGTGAGGTAGAAAGATCACTGGCACCCAGGAAGTTGAGGCTGCAGTGAGCCATGATAGTGACACCGCACTCCAGGCTAGGTGACAGAGCAAGCCCTTATCTCAACTCCTACCCCACCCCAGCCCCCCAAAAGAGAAAATAACTGAAAGTATAATGGAAAAGAGAAAAACTGAAGAAAAATAATTTAGTAGTAGGTATGCAAAAGTCATCATATCTACAGAAGGACGAACTACTATACTTTGATCTGATTAAATAGTCTGAAGTATACATAAGATAGAAGAAGAAAGCATAACTTAAAATTTTAAGAAATAAATGCCTAAGAAACGACCACATAATGAAATCTGAATTAGCTATTGTGTATGAGTGTTACCTCTAAAGTACAATGTTTTTATTATCTATTATATAAACTACATAAGTTTTGTTATTAACTGATATTTGAGGTTAGTACAGGTGATGAAATAATAAAATAATATAGGATTTTTTTATTATCAAAGTAATCCACTTAATTTTTAAAATTATGAAGTATCAAAACCTAAACAAAATTTCCTATGAACTTATTAAAAAGGTGGAAAAGTTACAGTTTTGAAAAAAATTTGCAGTTCTTTTGAGGGAGAAATGCAAACTCTCTTCCAATGTTCTGCAATTCACTGCTAGGACTGAGAGCAGACATCAGAGAAAACAAGTACTCTATTTCTTTCCATGTGAAGAAGTTACCTATTATTATTTTACTCATTCATGAATTCCTTCAGCTGCAACTTATTGAGGAGTTACTATATGATAGATATTTCACTAAGTGCACAGATTCAATGTGCACAAAACTAGATATATGTGCTATCCTCCAGAGTTTGCTCTCCCCAGCTAGAGATGTAATTAAAGGGAGAGAAACTGTGGTTAAAGGCTAAGAAGAGGTGCTTACCAACAACTGGCCTAGTCAAACTGATATAATGTCTTGGTGTTCTAAATTTCCAGTAAGAAGAAAGAAGATACATTTATAAATGAGTGGTATGTTCATATTAAAGGGAAAATGAAGTATTTGCAAAGAATTTGGAATCAGAAATCCTTCATGTGAATATATCATGGTCTTCCACTGTTTCGTTACATAACATTAGTCAACATACTTGACTCTCATATTTACTTATGTGTAAAGTGAGTACAAATACAAAATTTCAAAAAAGACTGCCAGCCTATTGCAGATAGATAAAATGAAATAAGTACATGAAACAAAGTGGAACATGAATAAAGTGTGGAATAAAGCACATGAAATCATTTTGTAAATTGTAAAGGACTCTGGGGATATTATATGACATAAACAAAGTATCATATGAAGAACCACTTAAGCTCTATTTGAGCTTAGTCTATGAATACTCATTAGCAATGATCTGTTTGAAATGTTTATTAGAACAAGAAGTGCAGGTCTGTAAATTGCCTATCATTTTGGGTCGTTTAAGTATAAGACTAAAATTATCAATTGTTAAAAGACTAAAGTCTGCCAAATGGCTGTAGTTTCAGAGCTGATTTTTTGGTTGTTGTTAAAATTTATCCTATCTGTTAACTTGTCATTGGGCAATTTTAAGGAACTATGCAGTTTAAAGTTTCTATCCAAATAAACCTATCTTTAATGCCGTTGCATCTCCATACACTAAGTTATGGAGATAAACTCAGGTTTCCCAAAAATGTTTCCTAACTAAAACAAAAATACTCAGGCTTTCCAACTTTCATAAAATGGGTCAAAATTGAATTTCAAGAGTGAGATGTTTCCTTAATGTTTCCTTAAATGAACTGTTGACAAGTCTTTGGAACATTGCTGTATTAAATTTGGCTTCCCTCACAATAAGACTTCTTCTGTACAGATTGTTAAATCTAGTCACCACATAACCATAGATCCAGAATTTTCATTTTTGTTCCAAAATGTCACTGGAAGGGATTTTGCCCTTGCAAACTGCATAAAATTTACAGTAGAGTATTTGTAAAAGCAGAATGCTGAAATAGATCTGCTTTGATTCCTTGGTAAAGAGAAAAGAAGGGCAAGAAGCTTCAGCTTCTGTTTACCCTGGCATTAACTCAAGATAAGCCTTAAAATTACTTTTTGGTGTACAAACAGTGTGGTTTCCCCATCAAAAGGTTATTTGTTATAAAAGGGCTTTATTCTGTAAGTTATTGGGTACATTCACTTTTTAATTAGAGCTGCCAAACTCTGGGCCAGTGTGAGGTCAAAATCATGTCTTTTTATGATGCTCTTTTTTCTGATTATAAAAGTAATAATAAAACAATAGGACCAATTATTCCCCCCAGAGGATTCTCTCAAGTTAACTGCATCATGAAAAAACTAACCATAAACAGATGCTCTGATTTTGCCCTTTTAAAAAAACAATGTCTCGAAAGCTTTTTCAAACACTACGATGCTGTACAAAGATACTGTTTGGGGTAAAAATGGAATTGTTTTGTTATTATTCTTTATATTTATCTGCCACTAAATGAATGAATAAATGAATGAATGAATGAAAGAAGGAAGGAATGAATAACTAAATGAGTTTTCACATGAGCCAGATTGTTTTGTTCTCTCTTGCCCTGACAAATGGCCAGGCAACAAAAAACAGGGGCAATCCAATACAAACGTTATGCTGCTTCAGTGTTTATTGCTGAGAGTTGTGCAACAATATTAAGAAGAGAGTGCTTCTGCATGACAATTTTTACCACTTAAGTCTTAATAATGAAACATTTATAGTCGACTCGAGATATAAAATCAATATATATGTTTCCACTACAGATTTTTGTTTTCCTAGTCTGCATACCTATTTAATTTTTTAATTTCTTACTTCATAGGAGAGGGTGAACAGATCCTAATATAAAGTAGTTGTTGCTCAACTTTGAGTCTCACATTTACCTTTTTAGATATACTTTCGTTTGAAAAATGAAAGTTTTGAACACTGGTCAATGTTGAAGGAGGAAATCATCTGCAGTTCACAAACCTTTCCACTGCAAAGCCAGAGCAAAGGTTAAGGGTCTCAGCATAGGGTTTTCCTATAAAAGTCACAGGAAGAAGTAAAAAAAAATCAGTGTAATTCACAGGAAAAAGACCAAGCTTTGGCATTGGGACGGAGTTGGAAAAGATCTGAAGAAGAGGAAAACCGTGAGGCAGAAACAACTTCCCTTTTACTCAACCACTCAGGTCAACCCTAAAAGAGGAGCTAGGATGTTCTGAAAAGACGTGATAGAACACAAGGAGGAGGTTTGGAAAGCTCAGAGGAGACTATACCATAGCAAGCAATGTAACATCAGGGTTCCCCTGAAACAGAGCATGAGTAGAGGTTTCGAGTCATGAAGCAGTGCGGGCCAGTGCCTGTGACGTTCGTGGCACACACAGGGGCTTTTGATGGCTAAGAGGAGGATCTATGAAAAGCTGGTTTTCAAAGTGGCAGTATTACAGGACACCCAGCGACACGAAGCCCCCAGGGACATCTCCATGGAGATAGCATGGACTCAGAAAACTGTGGGCAAAATAAAGGTCCTTTCCTCCCACCACGAGGTTAGGGACTCTTTGCCCTGCATCGTTATCATACCTCCTGGGGAAAGAAAAGGGGAAGAGAAAACTCTTCTTGAGAAGTTTGACGTGATTATCTAAGAGACATAAATGACTGGAATAAGTGTTGGCTTATCAAGATTGAAGTTTTATTTTCCATTTCTCTTTTATCTTCTCCTTAGTCACTGAGAAACGGTGCTTGAGATGAAGATGTTATCAATTCTAGAAAATGTATCATGCCACAGGTTAGACATATCTGAGTTGTAGTGGGTAAATTCCGAGTGTATAAAGTGGTATTACCTAGAGATTCCAAAGCACTCCCCCAAGCTCTGTTTCCATACTTTCCTGTGGGACTTTAGCAAGGTGGTATTAACTTTCCCATGCTTAAATTGAATTTTTGGAAGAAAAAGGAAACTTGTTTATTCTGAGTAAAATCTCATAGTTGTGAGCTTACACAACTATACTCTCCCACAAAAGAAAGAATAAGGGCCAATTGTAATCATTTTAGTATCATTGGTTATGATTTCAAATACAATTTTATAAAAATACAAAGCTATACTCAAAGCCATGTATCCAAAGCAAACTATAGCTCAGAAAAATTATAACATACTGAATGCTATTTTTCAAAAATAACATTTTCTAAATTGTACTAAATTAATATACATTATACAAATATTTCTAAGTATTTATTACATTGAATGGTAATACTTGATAGAGTTCAATTCTCTTATTTTAGTGATTTCCTTTTTTTTTTTTTTTTTTTTTTGAGACAGTCTCACTCTGTCACCCAGACTAGAGTGCAGCGGCATGATCTTGGCTCACTGCAACCTCCGCCTCCGCGGTTCAAGCAGTTCTCATGCCTCAGACTCCTGTGTAGCTGGGACTAAAGGTACACACCACCATGTCCGGCTAATTTTTATATTTTGGTAGAGACGGGGTTTCACCATGTTGGCCAGGCTGGTCTCGAACTCCTGATCCACGTGCCTCGGCTACCCAAAGTGCTTGGATTACAAGTGAGAGCCACTGTGGTTGGCCTTATTTTAGTTATTTTCTATAGTAGTATAAAGCTAATTTTTTTAAAATTGTATTTTAGAGAAAAATAAGTTGTTAAAATTTAATCATGAAGAAATGTTTTAGACTTTCTCCTATTTTGCCTACTTTTCCTTATGAATGTGCTGAAGGAATGAAAGCAGAATAAAAAGCGTCATATTTGTGGACAAACAGAATAATAGACACTGGAAACTTGAAAATGTGGGAGGTGCAAGGGGGTACAGGATGTGAAATTACCTAATGAGTACAATATGCACTATTCAGGTGACGGTTACACTCAAAGGCCAGGCTTCACCACTGTGCTACTGCTTCACGAATCCACATAACAGACTTGGACTTGTACCAACAAAATTATAAAAATACATAATAAATAACAAAAAAGCAAAAATGTCCATGTTTGGATAAATATAATTTCCTGAGTAATTCAAAGAGTTAACATCTTGGATTTTATTTATAAAATAGTTTTACAGGCAGTTTTGATGTCCTTTTCCAATGCTGAATTGAATTAGCTGAAAAACGCACTTGGACTTGACTTTGACAGTGAAAACGAGCCCAAAAAGAGGGTGAATGCACATCTTTTAAATCTCAGTTACCTAATCCATTAGATTAGGAGTTTGGACCAAATATAGCTAAATATTTAATGTTCTAAAGTTCCCTTATTTGGAGATCTTCAAAATTCATCTATATTAGTCTTCATTGCTTAAACTAAATCATAAGAAACAGTTACACACAAACATTTGTCATAACATTTATATCTATTATATTATTATACTTCAGTTGTTTCAAAGTTCAATCAAAACTATGTAAGGAATTGCTTACATTTTTAGTTCCGCAGAGTGGGGAGAAAAATACTAAACAAAACTTCACTATCAAGAAAGGGCTCATGTAGCCATCTGGTGGCTAGTAAGGGAAATACGTTTGAATCTTTCCATCAATAGTGAAAATTGTTATATAGTATTTAACATGAAATAAATCATTCTTACACTGATCTAATATTCGCATGATTCTAAAAATTACCTAAAGCATTTTAATTTCTTATAAATGTAGATTTACTTTTATAATTTTCTTTGCGGCATAATACTTTTCTCGTTCTATTATATACAAATTACTAGGAAATATACATCATTGTTGCTATTAATTACAAATTATGCCATCATCAGACTTTTGATATGACAGCTCCTTAAAATATAAGGTCCTAATAGACTAAACAAAAAACATTGAATAATTATGGATGAGCTTTTTATAAATACCCATATATTACTTATATTTGCATGTAAGACCTTTCAAACAATATGCATATATTAATACATATATACTGACAAGTGTCAGGCTCCATAATCATATAAAAAAGTATAGATGAGGTTTTGAAAAATAACATAAAGACATATACAAGTGGTAATATGTAAACATATCTTAACATTGTTAAACTTGACTAAACTACAAAAACATCGAAGATCATATGTTGTTTAAAGAAAGTTAATTGCAAGAGAAAAATCTACCTATATAGATTTACCTACATATCATTATTACCTATATGATGATGTGTGATGCTTCCAGAAATTATTGCTCATTTAGAAAATTTTACAAATATTCTGAATGTCTTTTTAAAAAAATGAACATTTTTTTCAATGTAGCTATCCCTAAGCAATAAAATAAAAGCTGGTTTATAATTTAATATGACCATGGTAAAATAAAAAAATTATTATGAATATTATTAGTGAAGTTTTGTAAATACAGGCAAGATAATGTGTAATTTTACCAGAGGAATATTTTGCCATATATATATGTTTAAAAAACTAAAGGAAACAAATAAACAACTAATAAAAAAATTCATGTGCGATATTTTTTCCCAAAAGGCAATGATACTCTTAGTATAGTAAAATATAACAGTTACTAAAAAGTGCAAGTTTATGAGATTTGCAGTGCATTTGCATAACAATAATGTTATTATTACTATTTTACTAGGCATTTATGGCATCATTGTATATTTATATATAAGGCAATGTTTATTTAAATGCGAAGGCTTAAGTACAAATATTGTTCAGAAAAAACCTTGCTCAGAATTGATTTTCAAATGTGTAATTTTTTCTTCTATGTAATTTTATTGCTAACTTTATGAATAGTGAATTTTTCAGTCAATAAAATGTATAGAAACAATACACAAAGTTTTAGTGAGGTGATGATGGCAATTTAAAAGTCAATGAATCTGATAACAAAGGAAACCAAAGAAAAAATTAAAATGCCCAACAACACTAAATTTTCAATTTCAACATTTCAATCTAGAGATGTCAATGTGAATAATAAGTTCTCATTTAAACTGGTGATTTTTATAATCATTCTGTAGATATAATGCTGGGAAGATGATCAAGACTGGATTCTTCAATTCCTGGATTCAAGTACAATTCTGTCCTGCTCAAGGCAAAACCAAAACAAAACAAACAAACAAAAAAACACAATTGAAAATGTCAAATTTAAAGATACCAAAGAATAAACAAATATGCTTAAATCATATGTAAGAAACAAATATTTATCAGCTACATCTACCTAAGATTTTTGTCTAGAATATTGGTGTGAATGTTCTATACCAAGTGTTTTAATACTATTAAACCCTTTAATACTATTCTCAGAACCATTTTTGTTGGCTTGTATTTTAATGAATGGATAAGAGTACTGATTCCAGAGGCACACGTTTTTTGTCTAAATGTCAACTCTACTGGTTAATAAATATCCCTTCTTGAAAATAATAAGAGAACATTAGTATTATAATAATTATTTTATTGTAAGATTAGAGAATTGATTGCATATGTATTCATTATATGCAAAACTCGTATACTATATACAAGTGAGTAATTATAAAGTGAACAATCAAATAGCTACCACATAGGTCAAGAGAGATAGTTTTGCCTATAACCCTAACTTCACCATTTGACCCTTTCATATTGCTTTATTTTTGATAGTCGTGCTTTTTTTTTGATAGTTTTACTACATCAGCATAAACACTTCACAATATATTTTAAGTTTTTCTAGCTTTGATTTTCATATAAACAAAATCATACCATATTCATTCATTTATATTTTGATTCTTTCTCTCAACATTATGTTTGTGAGATATACTCATGTCATGTGCAGCTGCAATGACTTCATTTTCATAGCTATAGAGAGTTTGAATATATATATATACTTTCATTCAAACTGTATACAGCTGTGAAAACATATATATATACACACACATACACACAGCTATGAATACACACACACATATATATATGTATTTTTCTATTCTAGTATCAATGGGTATTTGCATTATTTCCAGTTTAGAACTATTACAAACAAAATCACTATAAAGATTCTTGTACACGCAACCTGAAGAAAATGTGCAGGACTATCTTTAGGGCATGATTCTAGGAGTGTAATTGCTGGGTTTACTATACTTGTATCGTATCTTCAATTCTATGGCTGAACTTTTTTCTCAAACTAGTTGCTCTAATATATAGCCCATCTTCTTATTGGTAGAGAGTTTCCTTTACTAAATACACTTCCCAAAATATGTTATTGTCAGACTTTTCAACTTTTGCCTAATAATAGGTTTTCTAACGGCATCACATTTTGGTTAAATTTCACAATTCCTTGACTACAAATAGGGTTGATCGTCTTTTTACTTCCTTGTTGGCCATTTATTTTGTCTCTTTTATAGAGGCTAGGCATGGTGGTGTATTCCTGTAATACCAGCACTTTGGAAGGCTAAGCCGGAGGATCACTTGAGCCCAGTAATTCAAGACCAGCTCAGGCAACATGGTGAGACCCTGTCTCTACAAAAAATTAAAAGTTAGCTGCGCATGGTGATGTCCACTTGTAGTCCCAGTTATTCTGAGGCTCAGACTGAAGCATCGTTTGCTCCCAAGAGGTCTAGGTTGCAGGGAACTATGATCCTGCTACTGTACTCTAGCCTCAGTGGCAGAGCAAGACCCTGTCTCAAAATAAATAAAGAAAAAATAAATATTGTTACTTCAACTTGACTTTTGAATACCTGCTGCATCAAATTTTAGATAACAGTTTTCTCTCTTAAAACTTTAAAGATGTTATGTCATTGTCTTCTAGCTTGCCTTGCTTTTGAGAAAAAAATTATTGTTGTTGCTTATGTAATATGTCTTCTCCCCACCTTTCTTGGAGCATTTTAAATATTTTCTAAAGATTTTTAAATATCTATTTCTTTATTCTTGTTTTATTTTATTTTTGTGAGACAGAGTCTCACTCTGTCACTCAAGCTGGAGTGCAGTAGTGTATGTAATCTCAGCTCACTGCAACCTCCACCTCCCGGGTTCAAGCAATTAAAAAAATTTTTTTTTGTCCTTTTTGATTGTTTAGCAATGTGACTGCAATATGGAGAGCTGTGATGTTCTTTGTATTCATTCTGGTTGAGATTCACTGAGATTCGTGAACCTGTATATTTATGATTTTTTATAAAAATTGTAAAATCAGACAGGCATGATGGCTCATACCTGTAATCCCAGCACTTTGGGAGGCTGAGGTGGTCAGGAGTTTGAGACCAGCCTGGTCAACATGGTGAAACCCCATCTCTATTGAAAACACAAAAATAAGCCAGGCATGGTGGCAGACACCTGTAATCCCGGCTACTCAGGAGGCTGAGGTAGGAGAATCACTTGACCCTGGGAGGTGGAGGTTGCAGTGAGCCAAGATTGTGCCATTGCACTCCAGCCTGGGTGACAGAGTGAGACTCCATCTTAAAAAAAAATTGTAAAATCCCTCACAATTATTTTTTTCCATTCCTTTTCTCCTCCTCTTTCTAAAATTTCAGTTACAGGAATATTAGACCATTTCATAAAATCTTACAGGTGCTGATGCTTCGCTCATTATTTTCGCTCTTTTTTCTTTGTCTGTTGCAATTTAAATAATTACTGTGACTCCATTTTAATTTCATTTAATCATTCTGTAGTATTCAATCTTTTATTAAACCCAATGAATAGATGTTTGATTTCAGCCTATATATATATATGTGCATATATATACACACACACATATATAATATACATATACACTTGTATATATGTATATATACATGTATACATATATATGCAAATTTGCTCTCAGAATTTTCACTTCTATATTTGACTACCTCATCCTTTCACTCACTATATCCACCTTTTACTCTAAATTCCTTCATATAACAGTCATTTTAAACAATTTAATTTAAATCTTGTTTTTTTCTTATTCGTGAGTCACATATTCCTTTTTCTTTGCTGTTTTATTACTTATAATTGTATACTAGACATTGTGTACAGAAGAACAATGGAGTATAAAATATGAATTTGTTTTATATAGTTTTATTTTTCGCAAAGTGCAAGCCTTTTCCTCTGCCTGAAAATGAGTAAAAAGACTAATTATTTAGATAATTTCTGAAGTTGAATTGAACTAAAGATGTATTGTATCCTTAAATTCAGTTGAGTTTGATCATGATCAGGGGCATTCCTAATCTCCCACGTTGTGTCTGTATTTGAGATGGAAATTGGTTGGATTTCAATTTCAGATATTCTTGAACCAAGAGTTGGGATTTACACGACTAAGTGTAGTTTTATGTGATTTCATCCCACTTTTCTCTCAAATCGATTTTTTTTTTTTTTTTTTTTTTTTACAGAAAGCATGCAAAATTCAAACTTGTATTGATTGGAGCCAAAAGAGAATTGTCAGGTAGAACAATTTGGTTTGGATTCAAGGCCCTAGTTACCAACCTGAACTGGATTTGTTTGCTCACATACATTGGAAAGCCAAATACCAAAGCATTAGGTTTTCATAGAGAGAAAAGTTTGTTGTGAGTCGGCTGGCAAGAGGATAGGACGCAATGCTCAAATCTGTCTCTCTGAGCTGGAGGTTGGGGTGTGTTTTATAGGCAGAGGGCAGTAAGACACAATCCAATTGGATCTTGCAATGAAGTGATGTTGGGAGGTGTGATCTTATTGGATCTCACCATGGGGTGATGCTGGGGCTTAGTCTGATTAGATCATGGATCATGCCATGTGGTGCCAGTTTCTTAGTTTGGCCCTGTTTCTTGGTCCAAGCATTTACCTTCCTGCTGTGGTTGCACATTTGGTTTATCGAGGCATAGTTAGGTGACATCACTTGTAATTTGGGGTCCATGGCAACTGAAAAACAACTCACTATTTTATTACCCAAAGTTGAACCAGATTGGGCTAGTTCTATCATTGCAGTCTTTCTGGTTATATTTCATCTCTTCAGCCTACTCTGTTGTCTAAGGCTTAGCTGATTTCTTCTGTTCTTGGAAGAGTTTCTCCTATGTCAGGCTTTTTCTCTGCCCACACCTATCTAGACTAGAAACCCAACCTTAGTAATGGAAGCTGACACCATGGTTGTCTGCTCACCTATGGAGAGCTTGTTTCTCTCTAGAATTCAATTTATTGAACCTCTTTGTATCCACTGTTCTTTGCTAATTGTATACAAAATTGTGATTTTTTTTTTCTCTTTACAAAAAGTATATATATTTTAGAGATAGGGCCTGGCTCTGTTACCCAGGTCAGAGTGCAGTGGCACAATCATAGCTCACTGCAGCCTCAAGTTCCTAAACTTAAGCAATCTTTCTGCCTTATCCTCTTGAGTAGCTGTGACTACAGGCATGTGCCACCACACCTGGCCAATTTTTGTATTTTGTTTTATTTTTTGTAGAGAGAGGGTATTTCTGTGTTGCCCAATCTGGTCTCAAACTCCTGGCTTCAAGTGATCCTCCCACCTCAGCTTCCCAAGTAGCTGGGATCATAGGCCTAAGCCACCATGCCTGACCAAAATTGTGATTTTTATTTTGACTGTATTTTTCTTGTTGCCATGGGTATTTCTAGATTTTTAGAGGCATGCCATTTATCTGTGATCATATTAGACACAGCATAATGTTAATCCAAGAAAGTGAGGCACAATAAAAATTCGGAGAATTCCATTTCTCAAAAGGTTTAAAGAATAAATATGCTTAACACAATTGATATTTCCAAGTGTATGTGTCTATCTATCAGTGCACAAATATTTCACTGAATTACTGCAGCTTTAGGGTAAGTATTGATCACTGTTAGGGCAAGTTTCCTCTCTCTTTTTTATTTTCTTGAAGAGTCTAATGGTTTTTCTTGGCTTTTTGGCTCTTTATCAAAACCCACATTCCTTCGACTTGGGAGTAGAACTGATGACATTATAAAAAGAAGAGAGACAGGAGCAAGCACACTGAGTCCCCTCACCAGGTGATATCCTGTGCTGCCTTGAGACTTCAAAGCCTCTCACCCTTGAACTTCTCAGCTTCCATAATTGTAAGAAATAAATTTATTTTCTTTATAAATTATCCAGTTTCAAGTATTCTTTTACAAGCAACAGAAAATGGACTAATATTGCATGGGAACTTGTCTGAGTTTATATCTTAACAGTTTCTGATTCAAGAGGAAAGAGCTATATTTTCCCTCCACTGTAGAAATTCAAGGAGGGGCTCTGATTGTCCCAGTTTGGATCAAATATTCACCTTCTGGGCACTATAACCCAAGATATAGAAACTAATCATTATCTCAGTCCAAGATGTGTCCCTGCATTTGGCTGGAGAATGGGATAGGCTAGAACAGAGTACTCTGACTGGCCACCCATTATAAACTACTAAAAACCACAGGGTGAGGCAAAGTAGGTCTTAAAGATTATGTAGGGGGTGAGGCGAGTTGGAGGTGGGAATGTTCTGATATTACCCAGAAAATGAGAGGAAGGCTGGGCAGATGAAAACAACAACAAATTCCTGGCAAGCAGAAACTATAGTTTTTTAGTGTCTTTCTCTCCTGCTGTCCCTCATTTCTTTTCTGAACAGAGAGAGTGGTTTCTGAGGTAAACTGATCACAGCAAATATCTATGGGCTGAATTTATGGATCAAAGCTACAGAGTTTTAAAATATGTTCATAAGAAACTTTGCTTTGCAACTATGTATGGGTCAAAATAATGCTTTTTTTTTTTTTTTTAACATTGGTGAGATAGGTACCAGTGTCAAAAAATTAGAGAAAGGTAGAAAGTTTAGAGAGTAGGGTAAAGATATTGAATATGGAATAAAGATTTATATCAAACAGTTACACAAGAACAAATACATTTATTTTAGTGGAAGAGAATTGTAATTACTTTTCTTCTTTCGGTCTCTCCAAATCTTATCTATAATTCCAGGCATGACTTATGCACCTTCTTTTCAATCTTGACATCTATGGAATTCCAACCTTCATCAAACTCTCTGTTCAGTAATCCCACTCTGTTTATAACATGTTTTGCAATGCCACAAAGTACAAATTTGATCGTTTATTTGAAATCACAGAATAATGAGATGTTTATGTCTTTAATAATTTCTTATAAACATGTCTTGGTGGCAAGTACAAAAGCCAAAAAAAAAATACGTCTTGGATGTCTCAATTAGGTTCCAGATTTTTTAACAGAAAGTGGCATGTCTCCTGCTGCTCTTTAAACCTTAGTTTAAAGAGCATTTAGTCTTGATAATAGCTCTGAACACACAGTACTTCACCTAATATTTGTGGGCAGTAAAGTAGCAGAATGGAATGTTAGGAATTTCCAGAAGGATATATCTTGTTACTGTTTTGAAGGTAGTTTGAGAAAAAAGCATGAGATCTGCTAACTATGCATTTTTGTATTTACTGTTAGAGATGCCAAGTCATTACCATCCTTCTTCTTCTAGAAAAAAAAAAGAGGGTTAAAATCAGAGCCCTATATCCTCAATAGACAGGTAAATTTATGCCACTGGAAGTGTATTAATAATCAAAAAAGAGGAAGGCATAAGAAGCTCAACTGGCTTCTGTAAGCACATCTAATTTGGATTTCAACAACAATTTAGATTCTCTTGGAGTTTGTTATAAATTCTTTGGAGAAAATGGTAGGATATAGACAATTAAAGATAAAACAATTATTTCAAAATGTGATTCAAGTCTATTTTGTTTGTCTCACCTGAAATAGAACAACAAATTTATATTTTTTCTTTAAAAAGTATCTGTGTTAGGGTCCCTTTCTCAATTAAGTATTTTCAGGGTCCATGAAAGTTTTGGGGGAAGAAGAACTAATCCAAATTGTTGGGATAAGCAGTACGTAGTACAGGCTGGAAACTAAATATAAGCCTCATGTAAAAAGGTTTTAGGTAATCTGTCTTTTCTGAGATGAAGGTGGGGGCATAGGTTTTCTTCTTTGCAGAGCTCACCCTACATCTGTGGACTTACTAATGTACCAAATAAATGTCTAAAATTGCATAACTACATTGAACAAGTCAATTTCTCATGAACTATCATGTATCTTTGTCTTCTACACTCCATGATGCTTTCAAATTCAGGTTACATAATTTTTCTATTTATAAAACACTTCTGTAAAAATCAAATAAACTGAAATATGAAAATAATGTTTTGAATTTCAAATATAGAAAACCAAGAACATAAAAAAATGACAGTGATGAGGGAGAAAACTTGGCCTTTACCTAAATTCTAGCATAGAAAACATGTCCCAGTTTACTAAAATAAAGACCTAGCTATTTAGTAGCTCTTTTTGTTGTAATGCAGACTAGTCAGATGTAGTTTGATTTCTGACTTAGAAGTATGGTTTCTGTTGAGGCTCAAACATGGCATCTGGTAGTGGCTGATTTTCCTCTGCACCATTTTGATTACATGTACTTTGGATGAGATATAGTCATGTCCATGTCTAAATATTGTCAGAATAATGAGGTGAATCTAGCAAAGGCTGCAGTCAAGATCAAAGAGCAATGCATTCACAACTGCCTGGACCAAAAATCAAGAGTCTTCCAGCACATGTATACCTCAGAAGAAGCAAACTGGGATAGCTAGACACCAGAGACCCTTGCTGGTCAGTGTTTGGCATGAAGAAGCCACCGAGAATTTTGGAGAAGTGAAGGCAGAAGACTAAGGAAGGATTCTGAATTAACTATAATTATCTGCAACTCACTAAAGTTAAATTTCTGTCACAGAGAACACTGAAGACTCAAAATGGACCTTAAATTCAGTATCAAAAAATAAATGTAGGTAGGGCATGGTGGCTCATACCTGTAATCCCAGTTCTTTGAGAGGCCAAGGCAGAAAGATTGCTTGAACCCAGGAGTTGGAGACTAGTGTGGGCAATACAGCAAGACTCCTATGTACAAATAATTAGCCAGACATGGTGGTGTATGCCTGTGGTCCCAGCTACTTGGAAGGCTGAAGCAGGAGGATCTCTTGAGCTTGGGAGATTGAGACTGCAGTAAGCCGTGTTTGTATTACTGCACTCCAGTCTGGGAGACAGAGCAAGACCAGGTCTCAATAAATCAATAAATAAGCATTTACAGTCCAATTGACTTTGTGAACTGAGAAGCATGTTTGATTAACTTGAAAAGCAAAGTTGTTTCAAGAGAACAGCTAATCATGTCAGTTACTACAAGTTTTGAACTTTGCTAAATTTGAGAAGTTTCTATTATTCTGGGAAATGACAGGAATGCAGGGAGTTGAGGAAAAGCAGATGGCAGCTCTTCCAGAGCAAAGGCCTAAGCTCCTCAAATTGTGAAGGCAGATATGCCCTGGCCGGTAGGGACTGCAAGTATGATAGACCAGCAAGAAGCCTATTTGCATCAGGGTTGGGAATGCTTCACGAAAAAAATAGATATTGATGAATTGGTATGTCTAGCTCATTTTTTTGACAAACTATTAAGTTTTGAAGGAGGCAAAGGACCCTCAGAAATTCATCCTATTTAAAATAGAGTCACACAGACTGCATCAAATAACATGTTGGGAGGCAGAGATAAATTTTTAGCAGAACATTTTGTGTGACACACAGATGGACACAAGAGGCTTGAAGCAGATAACTCCTGTGGCCTTAGTGATCCTGGAAGAATGGCATGTGCTCACTCTGATGACCACCTGGTGTTCCAGCTGTTCCAGTGGACACTAGTCATGGGTGCCAGTAAAACACAAAGAGATCTATAGTTTAGAACTACATGAAATTAGAAATAGAGAATGAACCATTATGTCATAAAACATGTCACAAAATATGCTGTTTTATTTTGAAATACTTTTGGCAACAACCCATCCCCCCCACCAAAAAAAAAAAAAAAAAAAAAAGAGAAAATGCACATTTAGGAAAAAATTAGTAGTACACTTTGTTTCTCAAGAGAGTTAATGATGAATGTGTTAACGTGTTCAAAATATTTGATGACCTCTGCCATCCACTATGGGGGTTATAAGGATATCACTGACCACCTAGAAACCAGAAGAAGTATGTCCGATGAAGAAATATCAACAACTACTCCAAAAACAAGCAGTTAATGTGAAAAGATTGGCTTGAAGACAAAGATTGAACAAGTGTGGTTGCAGAAGGTACATTGACTTATCACACTGTGATGTATGACTTTTCACATACAGTCATGAGTCACTTAACAACCAGGATATATTCTGAGAAATGCATCATTAGGCAATTTCATCATTGTATGAACATCATAAAGTGTACTTACACAAACCTAGATGGTAGAGCCTACTACACACCTAGGCTATATGGCATGGTACTGGACCGTGGCCTGCACACAGCAGTAAGCGAGTGGCAGGCAGGTGAGAAGCTTCATCTGTATTTACAGCCACTCCCCATCGCAGGCATTATCCCTGGAGCTCCACCTCCTGTCAGATCAGCAGCAGCATTAGATTCTCATAGGAGCACAAACCCTATCATGAACTGCACAGGCAAGGGATCCAGGTTTCATGGTTCTTAGGAGAATTTAACGCCTGATGTTCTGAGGGAGAGCTGAAGCGGTGATGTTAGTACTGGGGAGAAGTTGCAAATACAGATTAACATTAGCAGAGAGGTTTGACAGCACAGAGACCATAATAAATCAATTGCTTTCAGATTCATATCAAAACCTTATCAGTGAGTGGACAAGTGACAATTAAGCTGTATGTGGTGGCAGGCTTTATAGTGGCAAGTGAGTTGATGTACTTCAGTTGTAAAGCTGCATCTGGTGGTTTTAAAAGTATGTTTGAGACAACTTCAAATCTCTATACATTCTGGATTAAAGTCAAGGCAGAATATTCTGAGATTGCCACAAAAGCACTGAAAAGCCTGCTTCTATTTCCAACTTCCTATCCTTGTGAAGCAGGGTTTTCTGCAGTGACAGCAACCCAAATGAGATTATGGAATAGACTGGACATAAGCCACACACTTGGGATGTCACTGTCTCCCATGAACCCCAGATGAGACCATCTAGTTGCAAGAAAACAAGCTCAGGGCTCCCACTGATTCAACATTATGGTGAATTGTGTAATTATTTCATTGTATATAACAATGTAATAATAATATAAATAATATGCACAATAAATGTAATGTGCTTGAATTATCCTAAAACCATCTTCCTGACCCCTGAGTTCCATGGAAAAATTGTCTTCCACAAAACCAGTCCCTGGTGCCAGAAAGGTTGGGGACCACTGCTGTACAGCATGTCATTGTACCTACTTAATACTGCAGGCAATTGTAACACATTGATAACTATTTGTATATCCAAACACATCTAAATATAGAGAAGGTAGAGTAAAAATGCCATACATATTATAATCTTACGGGATTACCATCATATATGCAGTCTGTTGTTGGCCAAAACTTCATTATGTGGCATGTGACTATGTGACTAATCATTAATTTTACTCATTTCATGATTTCTTATGGAGTCATGAAATGATTGTGTTTTTTTTTTAGATTGGACACAGTAAAAAATAATACAATCTTATGTACCTATTTTAAGGTCCCTCATCCTTTTTTTTTTTTTTTTTTAAATAGCGTCTCTTTTCATTGCCCAGGCTGGAGTGCAGTGGTGCAGTCTCGGCTCACTGCAACCCCCACCCGCCGAGCTCAAGAGATTTTCCAACCTCAGCCTCCCAAGTTGCTGGGACCACAGGTGCTGAGCACCATACCCAGCTATTTCTCTTTTTTGTATTTTTAGTAGAGATGGGGTCTTGCCATGTTGCTCAGCCTGGTCTCGAACTCCTGAGCTCAAGCTATCTGCCTGCCTCAGCCTCCCAAAGTGCTGGGATTACAAGCATGAGCCACCATGCCCCGCCTGTGAAATGGTTGTTGATAGAATGTTGGGTCCATTAGCAAAAGAAGAACTTCATAGAGCGTTAGATGATGCCAGTGTTATATCAAATCTAGAAGATGCTAAAAATAATAATCACCTAAACTAATTTTAATAATAATTTGATAATTTATTAATCAATGTATAGGATCAATGTAGAGTCTTAGAAGTTTTTTTTTTTTGTCTTATGTAGAACATTTGATGTTATGAATACTGCCATGAATTCCATTAAAAAGGTCAAAGTTGCAAAAAATGAGGCCAACAAACATATGAAAAAATGCTCATCATCACTGGTCATTAGAGAAATGCAAATCAAAACTACATTGAGATACCATCTCACGCCAGTTAGAATGGCGATCATTAAAAAATCTGGAGAAAACAGATGCTGGAGAGGATGTGGAGAAATAGGAACACTTTTACACTGTTGGTGGGAGTGTAAATTACTTCAACCACTGTGGAAAACAGTGTGGCGATTCCTCAAGGACCTAGAAATAGAAATTCCATTTGACCCAGCAATCCCATTACTGGGCGTATATCCAAAGGATTATAAATCGTTCTACTATAAGGACACATGCACACGAATGTTCATTGCAGCACAGTTTACAATAGCAAAGACCTGGAACCAGCCCAAATGCCCATCGATGATAGACTGGACAGGAAAAATGTGGCACATATACACCATGGAATATTATGCAGCCATTAAAAACGAGGAGTTCACATCCTTCGTAGGGACATGGATGAACCTGGAAAACATCATTCTCAGCAAACTGACACAAGAACACAAAATCAAACACCACATGTTCTCACTCATAGGTGGGTGTTGAACAAGGAGAACACGTGGATGCAGGGAGGGGAGCACTATACACGGGGGTCTGTTGCGGGGAGGGGGGATAGCGGTGGGGTGGGGAGTTGGGGAGGGATAGCATGGGGAGAAATGCCAGATATAGGTGAAGGGGAGAGAGGCAGCAAATCATACTGCCACGTATGCACCTATGCAACAACCTTGCATGTTTTTCACATGTACCCCAAAACCTAAAATGCAATAAAAAATAAAATTAAATTAAATTAAAAAAAAAAGTACAAAATGGAAAAAAAAAAGGTCAAAGTTAAGGACAATTTTTTTTGTACGGGCAATTTAGAATACTGTATTTTCATGAGACTCAGCAGCATGATAAAACTATGAAAACTTTAGAATTAGAAAACCAATGAAGCAGAAACATACTTTAAATGACTCATAGTGTAAGCATCATTCACAATTGCACCTATATTATATCTTATAGATGTAATTGTTCCTCTACCTTCTTATGTGCTCAGGTAATGTCATCACCTGCACTCAAATCCCAGGTGACTCTGATTTCCAAGCCTATGTATTTAATCACTAAGATATCTCCACCCTCCAGCTTAAGAATTTTCCTCTCCATTGTCCCATAGTTTGAAAAAGACTACATAAACCATTGAATATACAATCTGTTTTCCATTTTATTTTCAGGAAGAATGCAAACTTAAAGAACAAAACTTGACTAAGGTTGAATATAAGAATGAATTTTCTGTAAAAGTAACGTAACGTTTAATAGTTTTCAGTTATTACTGTAACAAATGACCACAAACTTCATTGTCTTAAAACATACATGTATTATCTTACAGTTCAATAGGTCAGGAGTCCAACACAGGTGTCCCTAAGCTAAAGTCAAGGTACAGCCTGGCTGCAATATTTTTTGGAGACTCTAAGAGAATTCCTTGCTTTGTCTGTTAGGGTGGTGCAAAAGTAATTGTGGTTTTGCCATTATTTTTATCGCAAAACCTGCAATTTCTTTGCATCAACCTAATAGGTTTTATAGGCTGCCTACATTCCTTTGCTTTGTCCCTCTTCCTCCATGTTCAAACCAGCAAAGTAGCATCTTCTTGACCCTGCTTCTGTCACCACACCTGTTTTTCTGACAATATCTGGGAATGATTAATGCCTTTATAAACTCATGAGATTGGATTGAGCTCTCTCAGTTAATGCAGCATAATCTCCCCATCTCAAGGTTCTCAACATTTTTTTTCTTATTTTTTTAAATTTTATTTTACAGAGAGACAAGATCTCTCTATGTTTCCCAGGCTGGTCTCAAACTCCTAAGCTCAAGCAATCTGCCAGCCTCAGCCTTCCAAAATGCTGGGATTACAGGTGTGAGCCACCATCCCATGCCCAAAGTTCTTAATCACTTCTACCAAATTCCTCTGGATATACATGAACATATTCGTAGATTCCAAGTTAGGGTGTGGAAATCGGTGGCAAGCTATTGTTTTGCCTACCCCAATCATCCAAGTAAACTATTGTATTCTGCCAACCCACAAATAAGCTTCGATGATGACAATGAAATTTAACAGTCTCACAATGATACATTATAATGATGAATGTTATGAAAGAAAATTACAAGGGCCAAGAGAACATGTAGCAGAAAAGCCTTGCTCAAGAAGTTTGAGCTGACAACTGAAGAATGGGTAGAAGATAAATAAGCCAAGATTGTTGAGCATGTGTACTGTAGGATGTGGTGCTTTCAGGAAATGAGAAGGTCAGAGTAAAGGCTGTATAATGAGTAAGGAGAAGAGTAGAATAATCTAATCCTAACCAAAGAACCAGGGACCAGTTCATACAGGCTTTTTAGATTCTATTAACTTTTCTAAAAATCTTAAGTGTAGTGAGAAGTCATTTAAGAGTTTGAAGCAGGAGGAGAAGTGTTGTAATTAAATTTAGCACTTTGGAGGATGATTCTAGCTTCACTGTGGAAAATGGATTAAAGGGGGCAAAAGTGGATACAAGTTACTAAAAGAGTTGATATAAGATCCTGTGGACTCATCTATTCTCAGAGATCCTAAAGTCACCTCCATATATCCCAGATCTTCTCACAAAAACCTCCTCTTCTTTAGCATCTCCCATGTGAGCAGACAACCATCTAGTTTGGTCAGCCTAAACCTGAGAGTTCTCTCTCATCTTCCCTCCCCTCACCTTCCAATATTCAAGTCCTATCAGTTCTGCCCCCTAAATATTGCTTGAATTTGTACCCATCTTTCCATCCTCACTGCCACCACTCTGGTACAGACTACTCTCATTTCTTGCCCAGCATATTGAAATAAGCTTTTAACGGATTCCCCACATAGACTTTTGCCCTTTCTGTCCACACTGTAACCAGAGTGATCTTTCTAAAGCATAAATTTTATTAAAATCCCTCTACTGTACTTTACATTTCACACCTCCTTCCTTTACTCACACACACATACAAACCCGCATGCACATACACACACATTTATGACTCATGGGTGGCTTCCTACTGCCCAGAACATACAAAATTGCAGCCTCACCCCTGCTCTGTGTCCTCCAGGGGCAGATGATGGTCTACCTCTTCAGCTGTCATACTCCATAAAGATCCCTCCCCCTCAAGCTCCATTTCAGAGGTCTTACGTTTCTTTGGGTGTGCTGGGCTTTCTCTCGTAACAGAATTTTTGTGAATGCCAATTCCTTAGACTTTCTGTATAGAATGTTTCTCCTGTGTCTAGCTAACTCTGATTCTTTTTCATATCACAGATGAGAGAGTATTTCCTCAAGGAAGCATTTTCTAATACCTCATTTCTTTTGTGTTCTTATATCTTCTTATGTGCTCAGGTAATGTCATCACCTGCACTCAAATCCTGGTGACTCTGATTGCCAAGCCCATGCATTTAATCACTTAAGATACCCCCACTCTCCAGCTTAAAAGTTTTCCTTGCTGATGTCCCATAGTTTGAGAAAGGCTACACCATTGAATATATAATCTACTTTCTATTTTATTTTCAGGAAGAATGTAAACGTAAAGAAAAAAACTTGACCGAGGTTGAATATAAGAATGAATTTTCTGTAAAAGTAATTTAATGTTTAATAGTTTTTGGTTACACCCCGAGTAGACACTTGATAAGTGAGAATCCTTGATAAGAATTTTCAAAGTTGTGCTTAAAAAGCAGATATACCAAGTGTATTAGTTAGCATGAGTACTGCCTGGGAACAGAAAAATGAATGAGCCTGTGACATTGGGAGAGCTCTCACAGCCGTTAACCTCCCTGGGAAAAATTGCAAACACAATAGGTGACTTTGCAAGTCATCTTAGCAAGTAAAAGAATAAGTAAGAAATCTTCTATTCTTGGAGAAAAGAGGTGAGATGTACTAATGATGCTGCTTAGAAAGGTTTGCATTTTCGCTATTTGTGCCATGCGATAGATAAAAAGGGCTCCAGTCTCCAAGGCTATCACTCCATCACACTTCACAACACTAAATTCACTTAATGCTTTTTTTCCACTTTAACAGCTAAGGATGTTATCACTCATGCTGAGGTCACTGAGAGGGTAATACTACTCTTGGAGACACTAATGAAAAGGTACAGTGGTGACACGAGTTAATTGCATAGTTACCACGCAATTACCAATTAATGTTCTACTGATGTTAACATAGAATGGAAGAGCGTTAGCATTATGTGTACCGAGTACTGCATGGTATAGTAATATAGTATGATATAATATAATATAATACCATGCTTAGCAGAATACAGTATTTTCCTGAACAGGTTTGCTCACAGAAATAAAGAGGATTAAGAAAATGTATGTTTTCCCATATTTACTGTTCTAACACTGCTTAAAAATGACCTAATGGCCATGATCTTTCTTTCAACTCTTTCTCACTTAATCATTCAGGTTTCAAAAACCTGGCTGCTAGAATTTTTTTTTAAAAATTAATGGTCAGCTACAAAAAAAGTTATTTTACTCCTGAACACAAGCTTCAATGTGACTTTATTTTTCTATAAGTGAAATAGATTAGGTTTTGGATTCAGTTTCTGTAATAGAAAAAGAAATCTTTATAAAATTTGTATTAAATGAAAATAAATCTCACTGGGTGTGGTGGCTCAGGCCTATAATCCCAGCACTTTGGGAGACTGAGGCAGGCGGATCACTTGAAGTCAGGAGTTTGAGACCAGCCTGGCCAACACCTTGAAACCTCGTCTCTACTAAAAATACAAAAATTAGCTGCACGTGATGGCAGGTGCCTGTAATCCCAGCTACTCCGGAGGCTGAGGCAGGAGAATCACTTGAACCTGGGAGGCAGAGGTTGCAGTGAGCCGAGATTGTGCCACTTCAGTCCAACCTGGGCGAAAGAGCAAAACGACATCTTAAAAATAAAATTTAAAATATTTATTATTTATTTATTTATTTACTTACTAAGACAGAGTCTTGCTCTGTCACCTTGGCTGGAGTACAGTGGTGCAATCTTGGCTCAGTGCAGCCTCCGTCTCTTGGTCTTAAGGAATTTTCCTGCCTTAGCCTCCCAAGTAGCTAGGACTACAAGCATCTGCCACCATGCCTAGCTATTTCTTTCTTTATATATATATATATATATATATACACACACACATATTTTTAGTAAAGATGGGGTTTCACCATGTTGGCCAGGCTGATCTCAAACACCTGACCTCAGGTGGTTCACCCATCTCGGCCTCCAAACTGTTGAGATTACAGGCATGAGCCACCTTGCCAGGTCTATAAATAAATAAGTAAATAAATCTCTTTATCTAGTTTTTGATTAGTTCTTTACTTGCGCATAATTTTCAGGATCTTTGAATGTATTTTATTTTAACATTTTCATGAATTCCTAGAAAAGCAAAACGACCTTTTTTTTTTTTTTAAACTTTTCTAATCAATTTCCACGGGAGAATGAATTTATTTTAAGTGTATAGTTCAATGAAAATATGCTCATTTTAAAATATGGTTTATTTCATGAGTCTCTAAAGGATTTCTTCAGTAAAAGGAGGAATTGATTGCTTCTAGAAAATTATCCATAATATCTCTAAACTCACTTCTTGAGAAATTTTGCTCTAAACACCAGGCACAGCCAATAACTTACCTATCACCCACGCAGATTTAGAGCAAATCTAAGAGTAAACTTTCTGTCAAAACAATTTAATGTTGAACAGTTTTCAGTTATAACTTCCACGCATTTGCTGATAATGAACCACAATGGGCCTCAGTAAGAAACTAAAATAAAATTCATAAGTTGTTTGTTATTATCCAGTCAAATATATACATTAATTACAAGGCACTTGCAGATACTGGAGATAAAGTAGTAAACAGGACAGACACAGCCCCTACGATTCATTTTTTTATCCTCCCTAACATTTTTATAATCTATTTAATACTGCATTTTAAAACTATTCCCGGTTAAACTAACTAGAGTCAATTCTGTTCTCGGAATGCTGACCAATGATTTACAGCTACTAATGCTTTCTTTTCTAATCGCATGGTCCCAAATTATTGTCTTTCCATGAATCTGCTATTGCTGCTGACTCAATATAATGTCCACACTGTAGAGTACATATGGGGCTATAGCCCATTTCCATTGATGGTAAAAGCAATTTTCCAATTGTTTAGGAACTGAATAGAAGCCCCATTGCACAGAAAAGTGATCTCATCATGTGTGTCCTTAAGTGCTTAATGCTCCTAGTTATATAGGTTACAAAAGAATGTTAAGGTTAATACTTGCAAACATCGAGATTGGTTAGTTCAGTTTCTCAGAGTGTGATCATTAGACCAGCAGCAGCAGCATCACCTGCAAACTTCTTAGAAATGCAGATTCTTGGGTCTCACCTCAGATCTATTTAATTAGAAACAAAAACTAGGCTCCCAATCTGTATGTTAACAAATGCTACAGGTAGTTCTGATGCACAGTTAGGCTGAGAATCTCTGGGTTGAATTATGCTCAGATAACTAACATTTTAAGGCTTAAAACACAGAAGGTAGGTCAGGCCCAGTATCTCATGCCTGTAATCTCAGCATTTTGGAAGGCCTAGGCGGGCAGAACACTTGAACCCAGGAATCTAAGACCAGCCTAGGAAACATGGAAAAACCTGTCCCTATCAAAACGTAGCCAGTCATAGTGGTACATACCTGTAATCTCTACTACTAGGAAGGCTGAGGGGGAGGATCACTTGAGCCCGGTAGTCAGTGGTTGTGGTGAGCCAAGACGGCACCACTGTACTCCAGCCTGGGCAACAGAGGGAGATTCTCTCTGAAAAGAAAGAAAACGAACAAAGGAAAACAAAAAACAAAAACACGAAAGGTTTGTTTCTCACTTCTGCAGGATAATTTTTGGTGTGTTATCTGGCTACTCTGTTTTGTGATGTCCCTACTTTAGAATCCATGTAGAAGAAACATTGCTGCCATCATTTTAGGATAAAAAAGACATCTGGCAATTAGATGTTCTTGCCTACAAAGGCACATGTCCTTCCACTTAGAACTTACTATCCATATCTGGTTACTCACTCCCAACTGGTGCAGTAGGATCGGGAACTGCTATCTAACATTTTCCTGACAGGAAGAGATCAGAAATAGTAAATAGCTTTTATGATCACCACAGTGCCTAAATCTTGTATTCAAATGTTTGGCTCATTCTCTCATCTGTAGACAAAATATACTCACCCACTGATGAAGACACATCAAACAGGGCCAGGTGTAGTGGCTTACACCTGTAATCCCAGCACTTCGGGAGGCCAAGGTGGGCAGATCACCTGAGGTCAGGAGTTCAAGACCAGACTGACCAACATGTTGAAACTCCACCTCTACTAAAAATACAAAAATAGCCAGGTGTGGTGGCGTGCACCTGTAATCCCAGCTACTTGGGAGGCTGAGGCAGGAGAATCTCTTGAACCTGGGAGGCAGAGGTTGCAGTGAGCCAAGATCACACCACTGCACTCCAGCCTGGGCAATAAGAGCGAAACTCCATCTCAACAAATAAATAAATAAATAAATAAAAATAAAACAGAAGTCCCATCCAATATGGCACTGAGCCCAAACTCCACATTTTTTGGGGTAAAGCATTATATTATTTAATATAATATATACTATGTGTGACAGTCTTTATAGCAGCTTTGGATATAGTTCCTCCTAATTCAAATAACCACGAAAAAAGGGCAAGTTACTCTTCCCCTAATAATAAAAGATGGAGAAGGATAGTTTATCCACTAAAAATATTTCAGTATAGACAAGTGATGAATGGCCATCATTCAGCAGTCTCTGTTCTATAGCAATTCTAAAATCCTTCTCATCAGATTCTGCAAGGGTCTTCTACCCTCAGAACAGCATTTTCATTCAGTTCCTCCAAGAGGAAAATGCCCAAGATGGGAGTAAATATGCAATTGTTTTATTATGAGAAACACTTGTGAGAAAAAAAGATAGGGAAGTAGCTAGGAGAAGCTGGGGGAGACACCAGAGCATGATATAAACCTGACTCGAAGTGAAGGAGAGAGGACAGGAAGGTGGGATGGAAGAATCCTCCATGGCCACACAGTCAAAAGAAGCTTCAACAAGGCTGCCAGGGGTTTCTGGAGCCAAAGTCATCTGTTAGAGTAATCCCGTATCTCAGTGAGCCTGCCTTAGTAGAAATGGGACTCCTTTTGGGTCCTTGGTACACTGTCATTAACAGTGCGAAGCCTGTGGGAAACGCCACTGGGGCAGGCTTGATAAGGGATGTCAAAGTGCAGCAGATTGATTAGTGAAGCTCCCTGTCTTTGGAATTCTGTAAGACGTGTGCTTATGGCCACCACAATCCATCCAATGTGTCATTCAGATATATTCAACAGGTTCAGGGAGCAGTTCCTTTATGCTTCCTGGGGATCTGTCTTCCTGTTTGGAACCTAGAAGAGGGAGGTTAGTGAGATGAACAAGCAGTCACTGTTGTTGCAGTTGATCCTAGAGATAGCACTCATCCTCTCTTCCACCATTCCTTTGAATTTCCCTCACATTCAGCTATCACCTTGGCATTTTCTTGTCTACAAGTACCCCTGCCTCTTCCTGCTCATCAGGAATTGCTTAGAATAGTATTCTTTTTGTCTGCTGCCCCCTGTGCACATGGACTCCAAAGTGCTCTGATAGCAGCTATAAATTATAGTTCAATGGCAACCTTGCTGTGTTCTCTTTAAGAGCACATTCCTTTGGAGACTAAGACTGAAAACTGCAGAGCCCAGAATTTGTGGGGACAAGTACAGTGCTTCCCACTGTGTCATTGAGAGCAGTAGTTATAGAGGCCACTTTTGCTTCCACCTCTTGATTCCTGGATTCAGGTGTTTTTCCTCTTATGGACACAGACCATGTAGAAGTGTCTGATTTAATAAATATATCCAGCCGGGCGTGGTGGCTCACGCCTGTAATCCCAGCACTTTGGGAGGCCGAGGCAGGTAGATCACGAGGTCAAGAGATCGAGACCATCCTGGTCAACATGGTGAAACCCTGTCTCTACTAAAAATACAAAAAATTAGCTGGGCACGATGGCACCTGCCTGTAATCCCAGCTACTCGGGAGGCTGAGGCAGGAGAATTTCTTGAACCCAGGAGGCGGAGGTTGCGGTGAGCCAAGATTGCGCCATTGCACTCCAGGCTGGGTAACAAGAGCGAAACTCTGTCTCAAAAAAAAAAAAATAAATAAAAATAAATAAATAAATAAATAAATAAATAAATAAATAAATATATCCATCTTTAAAGATGGTACCCTACCCTTTAAAGTGTTTTCTCCAATGTGGCACTTCAATTATACCTTTGTTTTTGTTTTTTGGTTTCGGGTTTTTTTGAGATGGAGTCTCACTTTGTTGCGCAGGCTGGAGTGCAGTTGCATGACCTTGGCTCACTGCAGCCTCCTCTTGCCGGGTTCAAGTGATTCCTGTGCCTCGGCCTGCCAAGTAGCTCGGATTACAGGCACGTGCCACCACACCCAGTTAATTTTTGTATTTTTGGTAGAGATGGGGTTTCACCATGTTGGCCAGGCTGGTCTCAAACTCCTGACCTCAAGTGTTCTTACCCACCTTGGTCTCCCAAGGTGCTGGCATTACAGATGTGAGCCACCGCACCCAGCCTCAATTATACCCTGGGATGGCTGATCCAGATTTCGGTGAAGTTGGTTGACTCTGAGTCATGCATAGATCCCATAGTCATGTAGATCCCATAGTGATGATCCTGTTCTCAGACCCCTAGTTACATACAATGTTGTGTGGGTTATGCTGGGAGAGAACCCTAGTTATCAACTTGGCATGCAGACCAGAAAGTGTGAGCAGCTTCTAAGGGGAGAGGGAGGCATCTGTTCTCTTGAATGAGAACAGTTTCTGCACCATCTTTTGGCACAGAGGAAATGCTAGCTCTTAATAGGGAAGAGTGAATCACTTCTGCACCCCCAGAAGACCCAGGGGAGTTACAGAGACAACATTCTTGTGGTCAGTCCATCTGGTTGACTGTGTACCATGATTCAGGATTTGGAATTTTCCTTACCAGGGCCCTAACTTTCATATAGCAGGCATGCCATGGCTAAGCATTCAAATATCTTGGGAGTTCTGTTATTCTGATAACTAGGTCTTCGGTGTAAACTTAACTGTGTCTGCCCATCCACTCAAAGTATAAGGGCATTTTTGTAAACTGAGACGGAAACTCTCTGGCTTTCGCACTTAGGTATTTACTGCTGGTTTACAGCCCTTATTTCCTCATTAATCTTCTGCAGGGTTAATATAATTTAACAGTAATCGATGAACTCAGCTTTACTACCCTCATATTTTTCTAAATACATATTCTTTTCAAATTATACCAAATTATATCATTATCATATCTTCCACAACACCCCCTCACACCCACACACTGGAACAATTTCTGAGGTCACCTCTGTTGAAATCTTTGGCAATTATTCTGCCACCTTGTGCCAGGGACAACCTGTACTCCACTTATCAACCAGGATGATGTCCTCTTTACCTGAGGACACGTGCTGGGTGACCTCTGTTTACCTTTTACTCATTAGAGTTAAGAAATATTTTAATCTCCCAACTGTACAATTTTCCTAAATTTCTTTCTTCTCCTTCACTTATATGTATAAATCAGCAAAATCATTTATTCTTATACTATCTTGCTAAACACAGCCAACAGCAACAAACATTGTTACCAACATATATTTTCAGAACATGTTTCCTGGAGCTCAAGTTAACTAGGTATATAACCTGACTTCCAAGTTAACACAATCAACAGTCTACCAAATGCCTCACTGACACACTTCATGGACTTCAGTTTTTGAAACCAGTTTTCTCACCACCTGTACGCCCAGCCCTTTAACTCTTGCCACCTACTTAATAAGGTTTTTGCATCTCTGTAAATTAGCACCCCACTTTTGGTGTGAATTTCTGTTTCAGTTGAAATTGGTTAGCTTCTATTACATTACCAAGCTTATTCACAAATTTCAGCTTAAAAAACAGGGAATTTTTTTTGTTATGTAAATATCCTTCGTGGAGCAGCTGGAGACCTACTCCATTCTGTGCCCACTTTTGTAGCCCAGGCTGATGGAGCATTCACCATCTGGATCAAGTCCTTGTCAGCACCATGGTGCCCAACTCTGCAGGGGCTCCACCCAGTCACCACTGAGGCAACTAAGTATAAATGGGACTTATCTCAGTCGATACAGGGGCAGTTCTGCCTCCTGAGATAACTACTAAAATTCTAATTCTTTCCATCACCATTCGACCTGAGTAATGTAGCTTACCCAGAGGCTTCCAAAGGGAAGAGGATACATCACGCAAATGTCTAGAGAGGTAACTCTCCATGAGCTAAACACTGGGCATTGAGAACTTGGACCAATAGGAAACAGTAGTTAGAAGGGAACTCACAGATAAATCTCTCCTCTGTCCTTCTCACCACTTTCTCCTGGACCTATCGGGATCCACTCAGGAGACTGAAACCTCAGCTGGAATTTCAACACACACACAAAAACTTAATGTAAAGACTTTTAATTAGATAAAAGGTAGTGGTATTAGTCTTGTTTGATTTGCTATAACAAAATCCTGGGTGCCCTAAATAGCAGAAATTTACATTCTCACTGTTTGGGAGCCTAAAAGTCCAAGATCAAGGCTCCGGCTGGGTTTCTGGTGGTGACTCTCCTCCTGGCTTGCCAGTGGCTGATTTCTCACTATCTCCTCACATGAGCTTTCCTCAGTGTGCACACACGGAGGAAGAGAGGGGGGAGCTAATCTTATCAGATTAAAATCCCACCCTTATGACCTCATTTACCCTTAATTACCTCCTTAGAGGTCGCATCTCCAAATACAGTCATGCTAAGGGTTGAGGATTCAACATATAAATTTGGAGGGGCACAGACATTCAGTCCATAATATACCAAAATTTCAATCAGATTTTCAAAGTGACCCAAACCTAAGACAATTTAACAATCACTGATGTGGAAATCAGAAAGTTATGGGGATGCTTAGAATGCACAGATTTTCTTTAAGTATTATTAATTAAGACATTAACAGGCTAAAGGGATTAAAATATAAAAGATGAGACAGCCACTGGTTTTGCCTACGTAACATCTATTCTCTTATACTTCCTTACTGTAGTAGATTGGGGGGAAAAAAAACATAAATTTTCCCATTTCCTATAAGTATTGTGACTTTGCCATCCTCCCATTGTGAAGTAATATCTCTCTCTCTACTTGAATCTTGGATTAGCCATGTCATTGGCTTTTATCAATGAGACATTAACAAACATGGTACTACATGATGCTTAAAAGGTACTAGCATATTGGAGCTTGCCTTCCTTTTTTTCTGGGAATGCTGAGACTACCATGAGAAGAAGTCCTATCCTCCTGGATCATGAGTGGTCAAATAGAGAAAGAGGAAGGCTCAGCAATTCCAGCTGAAATCTTAGATGAGAGTTTAAGGCCATTGCATATTGTTCAGTGGAGCTGTCTTAGAACTGCCCCACAAACCCAAAGAATTGAGAGATTAATACTATCATTGTTTTAAGCAATTACATTCTGAGATGGCTTCTTATACTGCAAAATTCAATTTATTAATACCCATTAACAAAATCCCAAATGTATTTGGTTTGGCAATCTGGTTACTGAAGATAACCTTCCTATAATCTACAGCTATAAATAGTGTCTTCTTGATCCAGTTCTGGCCAATGAAGCATACACATATGTTGCTAATTGGTGTCTGGTAGTGGAGCCATCTAAAGGGAGGTAATTCTTTTAGTTAGTATGGTTCTTTGGCCCTTTGCTTTTCATCCTCCTTCTTGCCTGACATACAGATAAAATAAAGGAAGCATATTGCAACCATGAGATAAAAGTCCCACCCTAAGAATGGTAGGACAGGAAAATAGAAAGTGATTGAGCCCTGATAGCAGTTTAGCTCCCATGCCAGGTCAGGACTACACAATCTCCAGACTTTTTGTTATATGAGAAAAATAAAATCTTCAATCCACTGAAATAAAGGAATGCAAATACTAACTCAAGGTATGAAAGAAGGTGGAGTCACTGATGGTCCCTATTTTGCTAGCTTTGTCAACTGGATAATGGTTCCATTAATCCAAAGAAAAGGCATATTTTGGGATAAGATAAATTTAGAAAATACTGAGTTTAAAGTGCCTGTAAAAGGTATAGAAGACACCAGTTGGAAGGTGAGCGTCAAGCCAAAGCTATTATAATACCAATACTTAGAGGAAAGATCTGGGTTTTAGTATAATTTAGGGAATCAACAACCAGTGTTGTGGTAGGTAAAACTGCTGGAGTGCATGGATTTCCCAGGAAGAGTCAGAGGAAGAAAGTGTAAAGGAAGAATCTTAGGAAATACCAGTTGTTATAGGATGGTTGGAGCAAAGTGTTAAGAAATACAGATAAAAGAATGTTAAGAGGTTTAGACATAGACTCTGGTGAGCTTAATATAAGGATTGAACATGTCCTTATTGGATTTACCAATCAGAAGGCCACTAAGGTCCTTTCTGAGAGCAGAGTCCCTGGAGTGGAACCAGCTAAAGCCGGATTATGGTGGGGGGAAGAGTGAATGAAAGGTGTTGATAAGGAGACCATAAGTCGACTTGGCTAGTGAATCTTGGCTGCAAAGGACAAAAAAATAGGGCAATACCACGGAACTAAGTAGAGAGCAAATTTTGCTTTTGCCTTTTAAAAATTTTTTGGTTTGTTGGTAAGACTTGAACTTATTTATAGCCTGCAGGGAAGAAACCACTGGAGAGGGAGAGTGTGAAGATATAAGAAAAAGAAGTACTGTAATTGATAGAACACGGCCAGGCATAGGCGGGAAGGGATGGAATCAAGAACACAGGTGGACAGCTTAACCTTAAACGGGAGTTGAATCTCCTCTTCCTGTGAGAGCGTCAATATTTCTTCCTGAGACGGGAAAGGTGCACTTAGATCTACATGGATACACAAGAGAGATACAAAGGGCCTGACTGTTGTAGTTTCAGCTTTTATCTGCTGTCTGATCTTGATTGGAGGCATGTGAGAGATCAGGAAGGCAGAACTAGTGGCTTCTCTTGTGTTAAACCGTGGCAGGAATCCTGCGCCAAATGCTGTCAGCTTTTGAAAGCATTCACTACTCATAAATTAATACCTACATGCTACAGTGCTACTTAATTAATCATCGTTAATATTTCAAATGTTGTGGATTACAACAAAACAAAAACATATTGTGTCATAGACTGATGATTCACCTAGTTTCTAAAATGAGCAATATGCTCTTCTGGAGAAGAGAAACGTTGTTCTCATGACAGTTATTGAGGAATTTGAATACATTCAACCTGCTCGGGTTTATGCAGTCACTGTCCTGAAAAGAGGAGAATAATTTCTGTAACTAGATAATAGAAAAGTATGTTCAGAACACACTTACATTTTCTTTAGTAAATACAATTGGAAATTAGAATGAGGCAAAGTGGAAAAGTAATTGGAATGATGAGGCCAGCTAAGTTCAGGGACACATTTTTGGCAGTATTTTGGAGGGCTTTTCAAGAACTATTTGCAGCAGCAGCGGTAACTTCATTAGTTAAAGTGCAGGGGGGCATAGACTGTAGAAGCAATCTACGATAAAGGTTTGGATGATAGTGGTCAAAAATTATACTAAATAGATGAAATGAGTGTATATCTTTTTTGCTTTTTACCTATAGTTTTCTTAGTACTTGATTTTTACAATTAGTGTTAATTAACTGATTTTTTTTCTTTTCAATAGGATGTCTGCTATGTTTCAGACCACATGCCTTCAAGCAAATACTTCTTTCGGATGTATCTTGTATCTCTTTTAGCCCATAACTTGAATTGCAGTGATGTCTTTTTGCCTCTTTTCTTTATGGGAGGCAGTATGACATGGAAGATGCATGCCACCCTTGGCTCTGGAATCATATCAGCTCTGACCTACCAGCTTCATGACTTCCTGATTCCTCAGCTTCCGTGATCACCTATAAAATGATGTTTATGATACAGATCTTCTGGAGTTGTTGTAAGTACTGAAGGTGTTAACTAATTAAAACCTCATAAAACAATTCTGGAACATTAAAAGCACCCTTAAAATAAAAAAGTCAGCTACCATTAAAATATAGTGATGATTTTTTAATGGTTATTTCATTCAGCAAAACTTCTATATATGCTAAATATTTTATAATGTGAACTTCAACAAAAAGTAGCTTTAAGTTGCCCTACCAAGTAGATTTTCACTAGTTTTTTTTTGATGTGGTTGTTCCATGGTATCCATGGTGGTGATTGCTTCCAGGACTTCCTGAAGATGCCAAGATCCAAGAATGATCATATCTAATATAAAATGGTGTAGTATTTGCATATAACCTAAATATTAATATATCCTCCTGTATACTTTAAATCATCTCTAGATTACTTATAATACCTAATTCAATGTAAATATATATATACATATATATATATAGTTGTATTCTTTAAGGACTAGTGACAACAAAAAATATCTGCAACCATCCATTTTTTTTCCCAAATATTTTCCACTGGGTGCAATGACTCATGCCACCAGCACTTTGTGAGGCCGAAATGGGTGGATTGCTTGAGCCCAGGAATTCAAGACCAGCCTGGGCAACATGGCGAAACCTGGCCTTTACAAAAACACAAAATTTAACTGAGCATTGTGGTGCATGCCTGTAGTCCCAGCTATTAGGGAGGCTGAGGTGGTAGGATTGCTTGAGCCCAGGAGGTAGAGGTTTCAGTGAGCCAAGATGCACTCCAGCCTAGGTGGCAGGCGGAGACTCTATCTCAAACATATATATATATATATGTATGTATATGTGTGTGTGTGTGTGTGTGTGTGTGTATTTGACCTTCAGTGTGTTAAATCCAGGGATGCAGAACCCATGGATAGAAAGGGCCAACTGTATTTGATGAGGCCAAATTCTGAAGGAGTATAAAACTTAATGCAAGGTATCAAAAGCAAGCATCTGAGTGTATAAGTATAATTAATTCCATATTTCTTTGCTGCTGCTGCTGCTCTTTCTGCTTCTCATCCTCCTTTTCTCTCTCTTTTTGTGAAAATGGGAGATGGCTTTGTGCATTTTTAGAGTCCAAACAGGAGGTATATTCCTCTTAGCTGTTTTTTGAATTTTTGAAATTTGGATATCAATTGGATCCAAAGCTGATAGTGAATGTAATCCAAAATAGACAAATAATCTTCATAAAAATTTTATGAAGATATGCAGAAGAAAAACTAGTATAACAAATTGATGATCTGAGTGAAGGTCAATAACCTTAATGATTAATACACACAAAAGGAAATGGAATGAATTGAATAATTATGTTACAATGCTCCCTAATGCAATAGTCTGCTTCTTTGCTTTTAGCTTGAATTTTACATTTTTCTTTCGTTTCTTACACTTGGTTTGGTTTGTAAATAAGACAACAGCGAGTCTCAGAGGCTTTGGAGGATGCCTAGAATCAGCATTTTCTCTTATGCCCACTAGATGGCAGGTATAGGATTCTGAATGTTTTTCAGGAGCTATGTGTCAACTTTTTTTTTAAGCACACTATAATTGCATTCATGTAAAGTTCAAAAATAGTCAAAACTAATTGGGTTAGAAGTCAGGTAGTAACTGGAAGTGTTTATGGAGTACTGGAAATATCCTATTTATTTTATTTTAAAATCCATTTATTTTTTGACATATAACAGTGTATGTATTATTACATACAACATAATGTTTTGAAGTATATAAACATTGTGGAATTGTAAAGTCTAGCTAATTAACAAATGCATTACCTTATATACCCATCATCTTCCTGAGAAAAATACTTAAACATCCACTCTCTTAGCATTAAAAGTACAACACCTTGTCCTTAAGTATGGCCTCCACGTTGTACAATAGATCTCTTGAACTTATTTTGTTGCTTATTTTTATTTGCAGCACTAGATGAGAAAACTGATTTTGTTCAAAGTACAAAATTTTGGAAATGAATCATTTCAGCTTCTGCCCCCTTTCCCAGTCTCCCACATAAATCCTAAAAAACAAACAAAAAAAAGGACTGGCAAAACTGGTAAAGGAGGACAGAGTTTCCAATAAGGCTTTTAAGCATTCTCACACGATACACTCATTTTCTGTCTTTTTCCTTTCTCCTTTGGACACATACAATCCGAAATGTGGTGTAGTCTCTGTGTCATCTCAGTCCTCTTATTTTTCCACAGTGGAAAGATACCTGTTGCCCAATTGCCAGGGGCAGGGAGAGAGTACATTGTAAATTAGTCATAGATTTACTTTGTTTTCTTTATGAAGAAAGAGAGAAGGAAATTTTAAATAATTTTTTGTTCCTTGTTTTCCACTGTTTTGTTTAAAGTTTTTCTTTCTTTCTTTCTTTTGTTTTGTTTTTTTTTTTTTTTTCCTGGCTTGAAATACAGTTGAAATAACTGCATTTTCTGCTTGGAAGTTGTGTGCCTTTCCACTGAGGGGCCAAGGCCCTGGAAATGTAAAGGGCCAATCTTTGTTACAGAGGGGTTCATTGCAGCGAAGGGCGGGTTCTGCAAAGACAAACAGGTCTCACAGATAGTTGCCAAGGGCACCACCGAATACATCTTTGCATTACACCTTGAACTAGCATGCTCATATCACCTGTTTTTATTGCGCACACCATAAATGACTGTAAAAGTTTGCAAATCTTGCAGAGACCTTGGCAATCAATACTTCACAGGAAATCTACAAAGAGGGGGTGGGGAAGAGAAGGGATCCAGCCTAGCAGTTTGCCTATTTGGTACAAGAACCATATCTTGACATTGAAAATTATTAAGTGTTCGATTTTCCCAGTGTCTCAGCCAGATGCGTAACATACGCAGAGCAGTTTCAATTTAGACGCTCAATTTGAAATCTTGGCTTTGCATTTTTATTAACAGGTACGGGAATCTGGGAACATTCCTGTGGCCTTCCTTAATCTGAACTTACTCTGGGTGCTTCTGATCTGTGACTGGAGTGCAAAATAAAGACTAATTTTTATCTATGTCAATGTGGGGCCAACTAAGGTGGCCAGTCCTGAAGGCCAGGCCTGCAGCTTTAGTGTTTTTAAATAAATATCTGACCACCAAACGGGTCATGCAAGTGTATGGACTTTTTCTTTTCTTTTTAGAGTCTGCACAGTGATGGTAGGATTGGGAGTAGTAATCAATCCCTGTGCCATGTTCAATCTGCCTGTTCTACCGATGTTTTTGTTCTTGTTTTTCCGTGTTAAATTCAAGTCTTTAAGAGGAGGGCGCCCCGTGGAAAGCCCGACAAATCAAACAGCAGAGGAGGGTACCAGAGTCCTGGGGTCCGAGTTACAGTCTGCTATTGCTCCAGGCCCAGCGGGGGCTGACCTCGATGGAGGCTGGTGCAGGGTCGGAAAAGATGAAATGGCCCCGCATCCCGGTTCCCAGGGGCTCGATTGGCAGCTTTACAGCTCGGACAATCTGTGCCCTTGCTTTGGGCTGCGCCAGGGAGTAAAAGACCTGTGCTTTCTTTGAAAGAGGCCATGGCAGCGAGGTAGAGAGCCGCTGCCAGAAGGGGCCTGGATGGCTTAGGGCCCTAAACCCGGGGCCTGGATGGCTTAAGGCTGAAACCGCCCCTGCCCCCACCCCCACCCTCACCCCGCTGGCCGAGCACTCCCCCCTCCTAGCCACGGTGACCGGAATCCCAGCCTTCCCTTCTGATGCATAAAACATTCAGAGGCCTCTAGGGAGTTTTTGAAATTCTGGCGGAGGCTGCTTTATCCGTTGTTTCGCCCCCTGGGTCAAACACAGGTCCATTGGGTGAGTTAGAGGAGCTATTAGCTCAGCCACAGACTAAATTTAACCTGAGTCCTGGTGGCCACGTCCAGCCCGCGGTCCTTTCCATACGAGTGGCTTTGAAGGTGTCACTGAGCTTTGCCCAAATCTAGAAAAGAATGGGAGAGGAACTGCATGAGATTTTAATTTTTCTCCTCCCCCCGCCCCGCTTCCTGCGTGTAAACCCGAGTAAGGGTGGGAGGTAATCCCCATCGATTGAGCCCGCGCGGGGAGGTGACCCCGGCGTGGGTGCCACAGCGGTCACGAAAGATCGAGTTCTGAACCTGGCCAGCAAGGGTGGCAGCGGCCCCAGCAGCACCTAGGCAGGAAGAGGATACTTCCCGTTCGCGTTTGGTGATGGTTTTATGTACCAAGAGATGGGCGCAGAGTTGCCCTCTGAAATAGCGTCTCTGGATGCTGAAATCATACAGACCTTTTCCCTGAGGTTGTGCGCGCCTGCCTGCGCCCTCCCTGTTTCCTGAGCCCTCTGCCGGAGGCCACTGCTTTTAATTAATAGTATCAGAACGGTTGTGGGAGAACCTGGAGTTCTTATCAAGACCATCTTGGTGGCATAAGGAAGCGCAAGAGTGGGGGTGGGGGTGGGGGAAATGGTGTAAAAAAGATTAAGTACCAAAGCGAAGAGGAAAAGTACAGACTAAACGAGACATTTAATAGGAAAGTGAAGTAAAGGATTTTTTGACGCCACATTTTGTACATTTAGTTTTAGATTAAAAGAGCAGATGCAACATATATATATATATATATATATATATATATATATATATATATATATAATTTCCCCCTAACCACTAACTAGCCAAATGGAACATTATATCTGCTGAAAACCTTTCCCTGAAAAATTATCCTGAGTCTTTCTTCTTATTGTTGTCCAACCCCCCACCCCCCAACCCCCAAGCATCAGGGGATGACTCTCCATAGGGCACATTTTTCATCTTCAGCAGCTTAAAGCCATGCCATGGAGAATCGTAATAAATTAGTTTCAGGAACAATATAAGTGATGCTCTAAAGCTTGGTCTTGTAGCATTGGTTTATCTAGTAAAAACTGCCAAGCTCCAGAGTGGAATCAAATCCTTGTCTCTTCTTCTAGTTCTTAACATCGTTATTTATTCATTCATCCATTCATTCACCTGAAACCCCTCCCTTTTTGCTCCTGGCACAGGAGGATTGGCAGTGTTACCTAAACTCTTCTCAGAGGTTTTTAAAAATTGAACAAATGCAGTGTTTTTCTTAGATAATAACTAAGACTTCACAGAGTTTAATTTCTTGAATACATGACTGTTTTTCTCATTATTCAAAATCCTCGTGTTGATAAATTTTATCACAAAGGTTCTACATATTGTGTCAAAATAATTTTGTACACAGAACATGTGATTATTTTCTGGTAGATCAGCCATTCTACCACACATCAGTAATGAATTGATTATCCAAAACCTAACCACTTACATCGCAGATAAACAGTGAAATAAACTGAGACTATTGAATTAAAACATGATTTCTCTGCTGGGAACAAGAGATGTCAGGTGTCATTAAAGCATCTGTGGATGAGGATGGACCAGACTTTATGTTTTATGAAAACTATAAATTTACATTTTGGCATAGAACACGATAACCTTCTTTCTCCAAGTATCCGGAAATATGTTTAAACAGAATGTCCACAGGTGCTCTGTAAACAACACATCTATGAAATATTTGCATAGGAAGTATAACCCGTTAATTGTAACTCTTCTGCCTTTGCCGTGTCAGGATGGTTCTCATGGGCGACACGAGCAGAAGCCGCTTTCCTGGCTCGGTTTGCAAACCGCGTGGGGCTCGAGGACCCAAAAAATGTGTTTTGTTCAAAAACGTCGATTTAAAGAAAAATAGTATATGATGTCTCCGCTTTGTCTTCATTTCTAAAACAGCCAACAACCTGTTTTTCAAAGAGCCTTTCAGCAGGATATTCAGAAGGAGGAAACTGAGAAAGTTTAGTAAATCCGATCTAAAAAGAAAAAGAAAAAAACACCTAGCCCTTTGATCTCCCTGGCATTGTTATTACAGCCTTAAAATATCAGCCAACCCTCTGGTAGGAAAAGAAAAATCTTACGGATTAAGTAACTATTTATCTCATGAAGTTAATTACTTGTTTGACCTGAAGTCACTCATTCCTGAAACCACGAAGTTAAATTGTTGAGATGTTTTTAAAAGCCAGCGCTCTGGCTATATTGCTCGGGAACAAATGCCTGATCAAGAAGATCAGCGCTTCTGGGATGAGTCTGAGCCCCACTTCTGCAAGTCGAAAGCTGAAGGGTATGGGAGGGAGAAAGGGAAGTTTTCCAAGAAACTTATGTAATATCTATGTAAATACAAAATACATATGTAAAGAGGTACTTAAAGACTAAAACCACAGGTAGCTGGCGTGGCTGGGAACGGAAAACCATTCCCCCTCCTCTTCCCAGAACTCTTGCCGAGCTAGATGGTCAGGAGCGTCGTGGTAGATCACAACCCCAGAGACCCAAGGTGCAGTTTGAAGAAAAGGTCGCGGCTTCCCCTAGTGGTGTGGCTTCAGAGATGCCCCGAGGAACCCATTTAATTCCCTTTAATTATACTTCCAGTCTTTTTTCTGGACCTCATGAGCTCAGGATGAAATCAGCATCCTAGGGTCAGCAGGCTTCTCCCTGCTACCGCGTGTCCGAAAGCACTTCCACAAGCCAGGGTTGACATCGCCCAAGACGAGGCGGGACGCGGGGCGGGGGAGGGGCCTGCGACCGCGTCGCGGGAAGGACGCCTTGGCCTCGGGCTGCAGGCGCGGACCTTCGGGGGCTCCCCCGCGTGCGAGAGGCGCACAGCGATCCACTCCAGCCCCGAGCGGTCCGGCGCGGTGCGCCTCGCCCGGAAGGTGGAGATTCCGGCATGTGGCGGCTGCCGTCACCGCCTGGCGGCCCCGCGGAGGCCCGGGAGAGCCGCTGCAGCCTCGGGAGGCCGGGCCTTGGGACTCACTGGCCCGACCGCTGGTCGCCCTGGGGCCTTGGGAACCGGGAAATGCGCGCGCCGAGGCGGTGGCGGCCTCGCTGCTTTCAGTTTTCATTGAGTCTGGTGGTTACTGTTTAACGTCCCCACCCACGTTTCAGTTTGTTTAGTAAATCGATCGGGCTGTGAGAGTCAGGGCGCTGCCCTGTCGCCATTGAGCAAAGCTAATATTCTCTCAGCATATGGTCTAAAATCTTTGCTAGAGATCGGGAAAAACAAACAAACAGACAAACAACAACAAAATCCTTAAGCTTCCTCTCCCAGGTCCCCCCAGCCCCACCCCCACTTCCCACTTCTTCGCTTTCAGCAAACTTCCCAGCCTGGGAAAAGTGCGGCGCGGGACAGCGCGGCGGGGTGGGTGGGGGACCTGCTGCAGGGAGATGCGGCGGCGGCCGCGCGGCTGACTGCGACTAGGGAGCTCCGGGAACGGCCCGCGCAGGTAAGTTTCTCCGCCGCCGCCCGGGGCCCGGGCTGGCCACAGTGCACCGCCCCGGCGGCTGCCGGGCAGGAGGAGCCTCGGTTCCCCTCGGGCGGCTGAAGCGGGGGGGCGCTGAGCCCTAGGACCCCTAGGCCAGGCAGTGTTGAAAGCAGATACCCCGAGGCCTCGCCCAGCCTGCGCTGGAGGCAAGAAGGCGCTGGAGGTGGGGCAGCGGGAAGTGGAGGGAGCAGGGGAGAGAAGGGTGCCAGTCCTTTACCCGGGAAAAGAAAAGAAAGAAAGAAGAAAGTTGTATTTGTTTGAGTGCAGAGAAAGCTTTGGTGGCTGTAGAGAGTCATGTGATTCCCAGGTCTCTGGGGGCTTCCGTGGAAGTACTTCTGTGGCCTGGGGCAAGCCCAGGACATACGGATGTTCCTGAACCCTGGAGGTCTGTGGGGGAGGTGCTTGGTTCTGCAGCATCATGCTGCCCATTTGTCTCAGCTTCCAATCGTCTCATGGACACATTTTGGGAGTGGGTTATCTGCCGGTGATGCCGTTGGGGGCTATTTTAAATACAGTATTGAGACCTTCCTAGCTAACTTTGAGATGAAATGTCCTTTGGAAGCTTAGTTAACAACGTGCCAGTTAAGCAATAACCGTTGTGTCTAACTGAAATAAGCCAGCACGTGATAAGATCTTAGAATGGAATATATGTGCTTAATACCTGATGATCTGTGCTTATAAGGCTTGCTGGGAAGTGAGTCAAAGCATTGCTCCAACAAGCGAAACAATCAGGATGAGTTTTCACTTGAGGGCAAGGGCAAGAGAATACAGAATCCAGAAGCTCAAAAGTGAATGGGATGTCCTGGAAACTAAACACTCATGGATAGAAACATTTCCTGGTTTTGTTTTTGTTAGTTTCTTCTGCTTTCCTGTTCCTTTTACGGGTTTCTCCTCTCCCTTTAGAAGCAGTTATTCGTCATTAAACCATTCTTGCTGTCTAGCTGTCACCGTTTTTCTACAGGAATCCTCCTGTCCCCACCTCCTTACCACCACTCCCTCTCTTTTCATGTCTTGTACACACTCTCACTCAGGCCACCTGATCTACTGTATGGTTGAAGTAGGTGACCAAGTAGTGTTGGGCTCTTTCCTGGTATCATTTGAAGGTGTGGTGAGGAGAGGGAGGTTGTGGTGAATGGTGGTAAACTGCTCATTTTTCACTTTTCAAAATGGAGTGGAAAATTGAGAGCCATTTGTCTTTTTTCCTATTTCTCCTAAGCTCCATTTATGGTCCTATAAAATAAGGACCCAGGCTAGAGTGTAGTGTAGTGGCACGATCTTGGCTCACTGCAACCTCCGCCTCCCAGGTTCAAGCAATTTTCCTGCCTTAGCCTCTGGAGTAGCTGGGATTACAGGCGCCCGCCACCACTCCTGGCCAATTTTTGTATTTTTAGTAAAGATGGGAGTTTCACCGTGCTGCCCAGACTGCTCTCGAACCCCTGACCTTGTAATCACCCACCTCAGCCTCCCAAAGTGGTGGGATTATGGGCATGAGCCACTGTGCCTGGCCTGGCTTTTTTTTTTTTTTTTATTTCTGGTTATTTCTCTGAATTCTGAAGGTAATATTTTCTCATGAAAACACATCAAAATTGTAGTAAAATAGAAAAGAGCTCCCTTCCTCATTCCACTCCATGTATATGTAACCTCTGTTGATGTTTGGGTTTGTGTTTCTCTAATCTCCATATGTGTGACACAGAAATTTTATTTTTTTTTAATCTGAATAATGGTTCATATCATACTAGTATTCTGAAATTTATTTTTCTTTAATATTTTAAAAATACTTATCTGTCAATATATACAGTTTTTTCAGCCAATATCCCTCAGAATATTCATTTGGATTTTTCAATTTTCTAATATTACAAACAATGATGTGAGTATCTATGTACATTATCTTTGCATGGGTACTGCTGTATATTTATTCTGAGAAGAGAATTGCTGGCATCAGGGAGATGTTTGGTAGATATTGCCAAGAGCCTGTCTAAACACCCACAGTATATTTATTGTACCATGCTTGCCAACACTTGATGATAATGATTTATTTAGAATGTTGTCAATCAATTGTTGAAAAATTGATTCCTCATTGTTAGGAATTATATAAACCAGATGAATAAGAAAGAGTCTCTAATTTCTTAGAGCTTTCAGCTAAGCAGTGTAGAGAAAAATCACACCAAGTATAGTTCAATGGCTAGAACACTGGCTTTGGAGTCATTCCCACCTGTGTGCTGATCTCAGTTCTGCCCCCGTCAGTTGTGCAGCCCAGAGCAGGTCACTTAATTGTTTCTTCAGATTATATAGCTGTGAAATGAGAAAATAGTTCTTACTCTCAAAGTACATGTGGATAAATTCCTGCATTATTTAAATCAACCATTTTATCTGTTGAATGTTTGACACTCCCTACACTGTATTTCAGTATGGAAAAATCATATTTATACAGGATAACAAAAAGTTGTCAAGAAATCTAGGCAGTTTTTCACCATCTCATTTAAAAGTATCATTATTTAATAGTACGTTATCATTTAAAAGTATGATATCACCTGGACCTGACAATTTACTGTTTTAAATAATTTGAATCTTTGCTCCTCTGGGCTTACACACTGTCTTGTGCTTTGCTTATGCTCTTGGCTAACTGAAGATTATGTTTTACAATTTTTTTTTGCATTTGCTTATTTCAGACATCATAGTTATAGGTTCCAAATAAAGTTAATATATATTACTTTAGCAGGAATTAAGTTACAGGGTCTGTACACAGTATCTGAAATACAAATATAAGTACTACCTGCAAACAACAATAATCTATCTTGAAGACAAACATAAGGTGACACGATTATATTAGAGTAATAATTATAATTAATGTAATACCATGGAAAACAGAAGCACAAAGGATACATTTGGCTTGAGTAGCCTGGAGATATTTCAGGGAAGTGTTAATGAACTTCTGATGAGAACTTGCTGAGTGGAGAAGAATTAGAAAACTATTTGAGGCAGAGGAGATTGCACCTGAGTTGGAATAGTGGCAAGAGATGAAGTGGGGAAGGAACACTGTGCCAGATTCTAACAATATTGAATATGGATAACAAGGATTGGAACAATGTCTGCTAGGCCCTGGGAAGTCATCAAAATCTTTAAGCAGGTTGAGTTATGATTATTTTTTTAAAGATTGACAGGCAGCATTTTGGAAGATGAATTAAAGATGGAAAGGAGAGGAGAGAAGGGCAAAGAAGAGAAGAAGGGAGAGGAGGGGAGAGGGGAGAAAAGGGGAGAGGGGAGGGGAGAGAGGGGAGGGGAGGGGAAGAGAATAGTAAGAACTACTATAGTGTCCAGTGGCAATGAAGATGAGAAGAGATTAAAATCTATATCTTTCAAAGGTATTTAAACTGAATTAAAGGACTATAGAATATGTAAGATGAAGGGGTGAGAGAGATTGAGACTGACCTACATTTCTGTATTTCTCAGCAATGACTTAGAAGCAATCGTTTCCTAAGTTTCTTCCGTCTGGTTGGGGATACCTATAAAAAAGAATTATTGGCTGGGCGTAGTGGCTCACACCTGTAATCCTAGTAGTTTGGGAGGCCAAGGCAGGTGGATCATTTGAGGTCAGGAGTTTGAAACCAGCCTGGCCAACATGGTGAAACCCCACAAAAAAATTATCTGGGCATGGTGGTAGGCACCTGTAATCTCAGCTATTTGGGAGGCTGAGGCAGGAGAACTGATTGAACCCAGGAGGGGGAGGTTGCAGTGAGTAGAGATAATACCAATACACTCTAGCCTGAGTGACAAAGCAAGACTCTGTCTCAAAAAATAAAAATAAAAAAATTATTATTCAGTATGATAAGTATAATTGTTGAGTCCTGGGGAAGTATTATTAAAACCTAGTGAAAGGCCCACTCACTTTACCTGGAGTATGTTAAATAAGAGATTCATGTGAATTATTTATTTTTAAGTTAGGTTTATTGAAATATAATTTGCCTTAAGTAAAGTCCCTTTTTATGCATGTGTTTCAGTGAGTTTTGACAAAGGTATGTAGTTTTGTAACCACTACCACAATGAAGATAAAGAACATTTCTGCATCCAAACCCTCAAATTCCCTGTGCTCTTTTGTAATTATCCCCCTCCACTATTCCACAGGCAACCACTGATCTGATTTCTGTCATTAATGTTGCCTTTTCCAGAATAATATATAAATGGAATCATATAGTATGCACCCTTTTATGACTTACTTTTTTTTAATTTAGCATAATTATTTTGAGATTCATTCATCTTATTGTGTGCATCAGGAGTTTATTCCTTTGGGGGAAAAAAACGCCTAGATTTATGAGGTATAATTGACATACCATAAACTGCATATATTTAAAGTGTACAATTTGAGAAGTTTTGATATAGGTGTATACCCATGAAATCACCACAGTAAAGATAGGGAATACAGCCAGCACCTCCAAAGATTTTTTTAAAGCTCTTTTATACACTCTTTCTCCTGCTCCTTCCCATCTCCTCCTCCCATGTCCCAAAGCAACCATTAATCTACTTTCTGCCCCTGTAAATTCCTTTGCATTTTCTAGAATGTGATATCCATGGGGTCATGCAGTATTATTTTGTGTCTGGCACATTTTACTCAGTGTAATTATTTTAAGACGCATTTATTTGGTTGCATGTACCAATAGTTCTTAAATTATTATTATTATTTTTGCTAAATAGCATAATGTCGTATAGATATTCTGCAATTTGTTTATCCATTTACTTGTTGATGAACATTTAGGTTGTTTCCAGTTTTTGGCTATTACAAATAATGTTGCTATAAACTTTCTTGTATCAAGTCTTGGTGTGTATGCTTACATTTGTCTCATATGATTACCTAGGAAGAGAATGGCAGGGTCATAAGCATGAAATTGTCAGTCTGGTTTCCAGAGTAGTTGTCCCATTTTACATTCCCACCAGTGAGGCTTGAGAGTTCCAGTTTCTTTACATCCTAACCAACACTTGGTATGGTCACTCTTCTAATTTTAGACATTGTAAAAGTTATGAGATATTTCATTGTGATTTTAATTTGTATTTCCCTAATGACTAATGATTCTGAACATCTTTCTATGAGCTTATGCAACATAAATATTTTCTTCGGTGAAGTTTTGTTCAAATCCTATGCAGCCCCCCTCTTTTAAAAACTTAATTGCTTTTTTCATTATCAAGTTCGAAGAGTTCTATATATATTATATATATCAGTCCTTTTTAAGATATGGGTTTTGAAAATATTTTCTCCCCACATGAATTTATTCTTGTACAAGGGGTATGATATGACCAAGAGGAAAAAGGTAAAGAATGTCATAATCATAAATGGGAATAGCATGTACAAATGAAAAAAATAAAAAGTTCGGTTTATGAGGCCTCAATATATAGTAAAACAGAAAAAGATGATAGAAAATGAATTTACAAAAATGGAGATTAACCTGAATGTAAAGACCTCTTTGTGTCATGCTATGGAATTTAGACTCTTTTTGTGAGAGTAATACTAATAAATATCAATACAGTAACAATATTGATACTAAGAATTGAGTGTTATAACAGTTTATAGAATTATTTCATATACACAGTCTATGGTGTTTCCCCTACATTAGTTTATTTAAGTACTGTGACAACTATGTGAAGGCACAGAGACTTGGAACCACATGTAATCAATATTAAATATAGGTTTTTCTGCATGTGTGTGTGCGCATGGGACATGTGAATTTAATGGAGTGTGAGGAAAGAATGACAGCTGGATTGGTCTGCAAGGGCTGAGGAGGGCACTTTCCCAGTAGGGCAGGGGACATTGTCCTGCTGAGCTCTGGCAGGTGGTACAATAGGCTCTGATAAAAGTTGGGGTGTATAGCTGTACTCAAAAAATGGCAATTCACGGTTATTATAGAATGATTCACAAAAACTCCAGAATCTCAGAAGACATTTTAGGTTCTGTGAATTTTCTTTTAGTTGTCCTTTATTTGTTACCTGACTCTAGATAAATAAAGTAAAACTGTATGTGTTAGTTAATTTGTTAAGAAAAAATAATGTGATCAAGTTCTTTATTTTTAATTTTATTATTTTAGTTTCTCATGGGAATTCAAAGAACTTACTTTTTCAAACATACTCCTTTTGTTCAGTATATCTTGTTTTCATTGTCTCGCTCAGGGCTCTGGCTTGACTTTTTTCTCCATGCCACTGCCATGCAATTGCAATCTCAGATCAGCTTCTGAAACATGAATAAAAATTACTGCTGAACAGGCTCATGACTTGGGAATTTTAATATTTTCCTCTAGTTTTTCGAACTCACTTGGAAGTTCTGAAATGTGCTGATTTGCTCTATTTTCAAAATTTTCATCCATTTAAAACTCCTATAGCTTCTTTTTATGGTAAAGTAATGGTACATTATAATCCAGAGAAATTGAAATCTACTTGCAAGTGTGTTGCTTCTCCATATTAAAATAGTGTACCCTTATAAGGAAGGTAAAAATGATTTAAAAAGTAATTGTGTTTAATATGTTCATGTTCATAAACATTACTGTATGTTATTTGTGTATCTTTTGTGTGATCATTTCAAAATCAGTCTAAGAACTGTTCAAGTACTGTGCAGCATGTCTACATAGACCGCACTGGATCTGCCACTTTCTCACAGATTAACCAAAAGACCCGAGCTTCTTTTAAAATACATTTGCAAAATCATTCTGTTTATATTCATAATACTTAATTCATTTAGGGTGATGAAAAACACTTGCCAGCTTTGGAGCTAAATATACTTGATTCAAACCCGAAGCTTTGAGCATGTTAGCAAACTTCCCTGAGCTCTGTCTGCTCAGTTCACAGTACATTGTGAGACATTAATAAGATGGCATTTAAAGTGCTGAGCATAGAGTCTGACAAAAGGCAGATGTGCTTAATAAATATTGTGATTGCTTGCTATCTTGACTCTTCTTTATTTTGTTAATATTTCTATATATTTATTCTGATTTCTGCATGTTTGGTACACACACATGCGAGCGCACACACACACACACACACACACACACACATTGCTGTGACTAGTCAACATTCTCTTATTTTTATTTTTTATATATGAGTGTCTCTGTCACCCAGGCTGAAGTGCAGTGGTGCGATCATAGCTCACTGTAGCCTCAAATTCCTGGCCACAATCCATCCTCCTGCCTTAGCCTTCTGAATAGCCAGGATTACCAGGAGTTAACATTTATTCAGTTTGTGTGTGCTAGACACTAAGTGCTTCACATATATTAAATTGTTTAATTCTTTCAATAACTCTATAAGATATAAGCTATTGTTATCTCTACTATGCTGCTGAGGAAACTGAGTCAAGGAGATGTTATGAATACCCAGTTGAGACTAAACAACTAGTGTAGGCATTAAATATGAACCAAGGACATTTGTCTCCAGAGTCCAGTTTCTTCTTATAATAACTTTAACACTAAGGTCTTATGCTATTAATCTCATTTCAGTTTTTACAGTGTCTTCTAAAACTAAAAATGAAATAAGGTAATTTTATTTTTCTCTTTCTTTGTGTTCCATCAATTATTTACATGAAGCATATGAATGATTTCACTGGATTCAATCTGAGCATCTATTAGGTGAAAATAATTTAATTGATATTTTATGTATAAATGAACAAAGGACGATTGACCTTCTGAGACATGTTAGATTGTGTAAAACCCTGAACTGGATATTTTAATTGAAAATAATTTGTGAAATTAGGAATAAAAATCATAATAGTCAGATGTTTGATCAGATAGAACCTGGTGCTTATGATATTGAATTTTATCTAGTTTCGCACAATAAATTTTGATTAGTTAATTATAAATGTGTATGCTTTACTGTCTTCTCTTCAAATATCACAAATAAGTATTAGTTTAGAAAGTTTCGTGATTGGTAATTACTTAGTAAAACTTCTTGGGAAATGAGGCTTACAATTTAAAAGACATGGAGTGTTTTAAAAGCTAATTTTTCTTTTCTTCTTAATTTAGTGGGCCACTTCCTTTCTAGACAAAGAATCCTGCTACCTGAAACTATCCTCATTATGGGTATATTAAATAGGAAACTTGGGTATATTTGTACTTAGCACATGGAATATATATTGAATTACTCTCCGTTGCCACGTGGCTTATGAATTTTAATGGTCATATTTTTCTTCTATTTATGCATAGATTCCCAGAATGCTAAAACTTTTATAATTTGCAAAGTAATTGTTGTGTAAGTAGAGAATATTTTTGATTTATGTCCTCAAGCTGCCGTACATACTCAAGTTGTAATGGAGAATAAATAGTACGCTTACATAACATGTAGTTTTATTATTTAAGCCCAAAACAATTTTGTATAACATCGTGGTTTTCTACTACATAAAGCATATATATTTTTTCTTATACATAAGTCCAAAATCTGACATTTCATTTGTAAAATTGAACATTTCTTTGAAAGAAGTAGCTATGATAAAAATGTATCCTTTGTTAAAAAGGCTTACAATTCAATTAGACAAGAATTTTTGAATGGATTTTATTTGCAAAACATATTGTGGCTCAATTGACTTAAAAATAAAATCCTTGAAGTTTAGGAACTGGCAAACTAGTTGGGAAAATAACTACAAGTCTCATTGAAGTTGGATTATGATAAGTGTTGTAATATACAAATCACTTATCCCAGAATACTAATATACATACATACATAGAAACTCACACGTGTGTGTGCATGCACACACACACACACACACACACAGAATATATATTAAATACACATTTGCACATATGTATGTATATCTGTATATATATTATTTATGCATAGATAACATGCATTAATAACACACATCAGAATATTAACACGTGTATTTAGATTGTAAATATATGAAATCATTCTGTTTAATTGAATTAAATTAAAGAACTTAAGCATTCTTAATCATTTGCTGTATTTTCCATCATCTATCATTAGTGCCATTCTTATACTTTTAAGTATTATTCCTTGAACAACTTGTCAATTTAAATCAAAGAAAGAGCAAAATGGGAGTAACCATCAAAACTAATGAAGATTATTTTGATAAGAGAAAAAAATGGGACCAAAATATGGGAAATTAATGTAACCTAGAATAATATAAATTCATTTCTATAAAAACATGCATGACAAAGAGATTGCATGTCACCTTTTAAAAAATAGAATTGAATTACACAATAGAATTGAAGTACACACACACACACACACACACATATTTTAAGTAGAAGTGTTAGTTTGCTAGGGCCACCATAACATAATTCCACATACTGGGTGGCTCAAATAACAGATACTTATCTTTTCACAGTTCTGGAGGCTGGAAATTTAAGATCAAGGTTTCAGCAGGCTTGGTGTCTTCTGAAGCCCTTCCCCTTGGCTTGCAGATGGGTACTTCCTCCTTGGGTCCTCATATGGCTGCCCCTAGATTGGTGTCTCGTCTGTGTCCTAATCCCTTTCATAAGGACACCAGTCATATTGTATTAGGGCCCACCCACATGACTTCATCTTACTTTAGTTATTTCTTTCCGAGGTACTACTGGGGGTTAAGATTTTAACATATGATTTGGGGAGGGCCACACAGTTCAGCCAGTAATAATAGAGCAGCCATAAAATGATTAGGTCTTGTTAGAAGCTTGGATATTTTAAATCTTCCTTACAGTCTATGCATATATTTGTTTTCGACTATTAATCACATCAACTCACTTCAAATATCTAGAACCAAAACCATTTACGTTTACTTGTAGAAAGCTTTCCTTTTTCTTAATACCAATCCTCATCCATACTTTCCTCATTGTTAGGCTTAGTGTATTCCCCTTTTGACAAGTCTCTCTGGCTACGACAAATGGCAAAACTGATGTGGCTAGAGGATGGTATGTGGAGTCACTGAATATATAGAAAGAAGACTCTTTAATGAACAACCTAGTGATAAGTCTCTTGTTTTAAAAAAAATTATTTCTGTCTGCTACTTAGGTACAAACCACTATTTTCCCATCATGGCCTTTGAGTAAATGATAGTGTTTTGATTAAATAGCAGCCGAGGGAAGTTCTGTGGGCATGGGTGTTTGTGTCCCTGAAGCTATCAGAAGTTAACAATGCCAAAGTAAGCTGAACTCCAAAGCAAGGCGGATACTGTATTTGCATTTGGGAGAAACAGTTTAAGTATATATTTGAGGCTTTTGTACTCTGCTCTGTTCAGGTCCTCGTAGAGGCATTTATGTAACACTTTTATTTATAAATGATGAGTTTTAGTAAGAAGCGTTGAATGTACACCAACAATAATCCAGAATCTGCTAAACTGGGTACTTCTCTTGAATCAGTGGAAAGAAAAACACAGCAAATCACCCTTCACGCTGAGCAAAAGTTTCAAGATGTCAGACCCATTCCAAGAGACACTATCTAAAGTGGGATCTTCTCTGTCCTGTTTGAAAGAGATAAATATGCATAGCCTTTAAGATACAAAGGGCAGTTTCTGTATTTGAAGTTATGCATTAAACAGGTTATTTCAGAGTTTCTCAGGTAAAATCCTAACAACTCTGATTGCAGTACAAGCTCCATGATTCACACTCGCAAACACTTCAATGTCATTAACAATGTTATTTCAGCTCATGGGTGTTTGGAAGAGCGTGCTCACTCCAGTGATTCTGTTTTAAAACCATGAGTGATTAGTTGTGTTATGGCTTTAGCTATCTTGCAATAAATATATTAGCAACAGTAGTTTATTGATTTAGATAAATTTATCAAGTCCTAGCTATTTAACTTCTTTATGCTTTAGTTTGCTCGTCTCTAATCTGGGAAAACTACCACCTACTTTCATAAGATTCCTGAGAATCTTCAACTGAACAACATATATAAGACAACACTCAGCACCATTTCTGGTACTTGCTTAATCAATTGAAATATCTTTTCTCCATTATTTTTAATTTCTTTTTGTGATATTGGAACTAGGTTAAGAAAAAAATAACTCCCAATTTTTTGCCTAAATCAAAAGCCAATAGTCTTTCTTAATTTCTGTCTTCCCCTTACACATCTTATCTAATTCATCAGTAAGTTAGAGATCTGCCAATATTACCTTCAAATGGGCCTCAAGTTTTCCACTTATCTTTGCCTCTACTACTACTATGTGGTCTGAGCCAATTGTGTACCTGGACAACTGCTGTAGTCTATGAACTGCTTTCTCAATAACCACATTGCTCCCTTCAAGGATGACATTCTTAAAACATAAATAAGAGCATGTTATCTTCCTGCTTAAAATCATCTGATTGGTTTCTCATTGTACTAGGAATAAAGTTTATTGCGGCCTATGAGGTGTTTGATGTTCCCGCCTCAGCCATCTCTCTCTTACCTCTTGTAATTTTCTTTGACTCCCGAAGTTTTAGTCACATCTGAGTTTTCTTCATTCCCCTCAAATTAGTCAAGCTATTTATTTTATCTCAGGGCTTTTATCCTTTGCAGTCAATATTCCTTCCAAATCCTCCCCCAACCTCCCACACATAGACATCACATGAATATATTTTATCCTTTAGTTCTCAGTTTTGGTGAATTTCCTCTGATTTGTGCAGGTGTCTTTTTTCATATTTATTGATGATTGGAGATAATTCAATAGACCCAGCTGACTGGGAGATCTCAGCAGCAGAAGTTTGAGTGGATATTGTCACAGAAGACCAGGGAAGCAAGAGGAGAAAGGAAATTAGGATATTGAGTATTTAATGAAGCAAAACAAGCAAACAATATAACTATGACTCATTCTTTACCTATAACTTGAAAGTGTGTATTACATGACATAATTATTTTTGTTTGGATTAAGAATGATTATTACTAAGAAGTGCTAGTTAAGGACTCTAAAGCAGTACTGGACAATAAAGATATAATTCAGCCCATGTGTACTTTTAGCTCTCTTATGGCCACATTGCAGGTAAGTACAAACAAAGAAAAGTCATTTTAATAAACTATTTTATTTACCCCAATACCAATATATTAAAAATGTCGTTTCAGTGTTTAGCCAATATAAATGTATAAACTGTTAATGAGAAAAAAACAAAGAAAGCAAAATTATTAATGAGATCTTTTATGTTCTTTTTTCATAGTAGGTCTTGGAAATCTGTGCATTTCACACTTACAGCACATCTCACTGTCTCCCAGTCACAGTTCAGTGCTCTGTGACCACATGTGGTCAGTGGCTACCTAGTTGGTCAGTCTAGGTCTAAAGGTTATTTAAAGGAAGTTTAATCTGTACGATTCTTTTATTGTCTGGGATGATCTTTTATTCAGTATTGTGACAACTTAACTTTGAATTTTCTTTTAGATTTGCTATACCAGCTTTCTATTTTCAATGGCTTTTAAATAGATCTAGGGGAAAAATATTTTCTTGCATTTATGAAAAAACCTATCGTCTCTATCTAAATTATGTTTGAAGATAAATAAGGTTGACAGGGGTTAGTTTACACTAGAGAGTTGACAGTGCTGCTAGACTTTCCGCCACTTTTAAGATTTATTTAAGAGGCAGTTTACACGGAAATTGCAGGTACAAGTGGTTCGCAAACTTGAGTGGGCAGCAGGATCACTTGGGAAGCTAGTAACTCTGAAGATTTTTGGGCTTCACCCCAGGACTCAGTAGGTCCAGGATGGTGGCTGCATTTGTAGCAAGTTTTCAGGTGCTGCTGCTGTTGGTAGAGGCCAGTACTGGCATTGACCATCTCACCTCTCCGCATGCACAGTGCACGTGGAGATTGCCTTGAGCAACAGGGCATTTTTTTTTTTTTCATGTGGTTGATGATGCAGACCCTGGAAACTACTCTTTTTTTGTTTATTTGTTTCTATGTGTGTGTGCACGAGAGGTGGAAGGTGGATGGAGGAAGTTACCTACCCATTCATTACGGTGTTGTGTTCTACTTTGAGAAAATAGCAGCAAAAGAACTTTAGGGGAAGCATAACAAGATAAATTTCAGAGAAGGAAACTGAGATCAGTGGTCAATAAAAGCTCCCTAGTGACTATTCCTTATATTTTACCTCTTATGCTGTGAGGGATGGGGAAATAGGGAGGTATTTTACCTGTACAGTGTCTATTTTCTAGGTCCAGATGACAGACTATTACTGAAGCAGTAATAACTCTGTTGAATACTCAACCAAAAAGCTAATATTTTCCACACAGTAATTTATTTGTTTTTCTAGCCATTATGATATCCACCAAATTTCAAGTGTTAAATTAGCTTTGAGGCTTACATGGAAATAAGTACCATTGTTTCCATGATCAGGGCAGTGCTCGTTCAGCTACTGTTTCATGTTGGATTTCTGCAAAGCTGCAATTGTGTGAATCAGGCCTCAATGAATACTAGGTAAAATTAATGTCAAATTTCTGAGTGATGAGGAAAATCATTATCAAAGTAAATATATTAACTTTGGTAAGGCTATGAATTTTAAGATTTTTTTTAAAAGGTGAAATTTAGGAAACAATCCAGTGAAATTAATCTTTCCTTTTTATGTTCTCTGAAAATTTTTATTTCCCTGTTGCATTACCTAATATTTATTGAGCACTTATTATTGGCAGGCACTGTTCTAAATGCTTTATCAGCATTAATTCATTTATGATGATGAATTAATAGTCAACAAGCTGATGACTATATCATTACCATTCCAATTTTACAGATGGGTGCTACACAACCAGTTAGGAGCGGAGATGATATTCTGCTGTGCTTAACTGCAGCATTATATATCTTCCTCTGTAGATTCAGCTGCCTTAATTTGTTCTTTCTTCCTTGACCTCTTCCTATTCTGTAAACTTATACCCCACTACACACCCATTTGAAATATTTTTGGCCTGGAATTTTTTCCCTTTTCTTAATTTTTAACTTTTTCCTCCCTCCATGTCTTCTCTAATTCCTCTTGTTTTGGCTTAGATCTGCTTTTTTTTTTTTTTTTTGAGATGGAGTTTTGCTCTTGTTGCTCAGGCTGGAGTGCCATGGCATGATCTCAGCTCACAACCTCCGCCTCCCGGGTTCAAGTGATTTGGAGTGATCTCAGCTCACAAACTCAGTGCAATGGCATGATCTCAGGTCACAAACTCAGTGCAATGGCGTGATCTCAGCTCACAACCTCCCAGGTTCAAGTGATTTGGTGTGATCTCAGCTCACAACCTCCAGGTTCAAGTGATTCTCTTGCCTCAGCCTCCCAAGTAGCTGGGATTACAGGCATGTGCCACCATAACTGGCTAATTTTGTATTTTTAGTAGAGACAGGGTTTCTCCATGTTGGTCAGGTTGGTCTCGACCTCCCAACCCCAGATGATCCGCCTGCCTTAGCGTCCCAAAGTGCTGGGATTATAGGTTTGAGCCACTTCACCAGGCCAGATCCGTCCTTAATAACATTTTACATTAGTTAGTTCTCATAACTCTCAATATATTTATGGGTATTCTTAATTATAAAAGCAGAAATGGAACATTCAAATAATTTTTTAAACGAAAATTAAATAACTATCAAGCACACACATACTTCCTTCTTTGCAATTTCTGTCCAGTTTCTTATATGTGTATGTTTGTTTGCAGATGTATGCTTTATATTTATTCACTATGAGTAATTTGTATATGGATTTTTACATTGATTGTTGAATTATTTTTTCCTTATTAGAGTAATACTTCAAATTATTTTCTTAATATCAAATTTTCATTAAATGGAAATAATACAATCTACTTAATCCTTTTTAAAATTTTTGTACAGGCTGAGAATGCTTATTAATACAGCATTTAAAATTGTTTACCTTTATTTTATGTTTTAAATTTCCATTTTTATTCTTAATTCAGTGGCGACATGTGCACGTTTATTACAAGGGAATATTGGATGTTGCTAAAGTTGGGGCTTCTATTGATCCCACCACTCAGATAGTGGACATGATACCCAATAGGAAGTTTTTCAGCCCTTGGCCCTTCTCTCCCTCCCTCTTTTTGGAGTTCCCAGAGTCTACTCTTCCTAACTGTATGTCCATGTGTACCTAAGATTTAGCTTCCACATGTAACGTGCAATATTTGGTTTTCTGTTTCTGTGTTAATTTTCTTAGGATAATGGCCCCCAGTTGTATCCACCCTGCTGCAAAGAACATGATTTATTTTTTTTTTTAATGGCTACATAGTATTCCACGGAATGTGTGTGTGTGTGTATATATATATATGTTGGTATGTGTATATATATATACACACACACACACATATATATATATATACATACCAACTTTTCTTTATCTGATCTACCGTTGATGGGCACCAAGGTTGATGCCATGTCTTTGCTATTGTGAACAGAGCTGCAATGAACATACAAATGCATTTGTCTTTTGGTAGAATCATTTATTTTCTTTTGAGTACATACCTAGTAATGGGATTGCCAGGTTAAGTGGGAGTTCTATTTTTAGTGCTTTGAGAAATCTCCAGACTGCCTTCCACAGTGACTGAACTAATTTACATTCCCACCAACAGTGTACAAGCATTTCCTTTTCTCTGCAGCTTCACCAACATCAATGCAGCTTTTTTTGTTTTGTCTTTGTGTGTGGGGGTTTTTTTTTTTTTTTTTGAGACAGAGTCTCAGCCACTCAGGCTGGAGTACAGTGATCTGGGCCTCAACCCTCAACACAACCACCATCTCCCAGGTTCAAGCGATTCTCTCGTCTCAGCCACCCAAGTAGCTGGGTTTACAGGCACCCGCCATCATGCCTGGCTAATTTTTGTATTTTAGTAGAGAGAGGATTTCACCATGTTGGTCAGACTGGTCTTGAACTCCTGACCTCAGGTAATCTGCCCACCTCGACCTCCCAAAGTGCTAGGATTACAGGTGTGAGCCACCAAACCCAACCCAATGCAACTTTTAAAAAATGAATTTATCTAGTACTAACTTCCAGAAGTTAATTTACTGAGTCAACAAATTAGCCTTTTTCTGGCCTTTTACATATATTTTTGTATTGTTTTTGCTTTTAAATGAATTTTTTTTATTGAATGGTAGCCCATAGTAATCATACACTCAAATTTTTACAAATATATATACATATATATATACACACACCACACACACACACACTTATGTGACCATTGCTACCCCACATAGAAAATTTCCAGCTCCCCAAAAGTATCACTGGGCTTCTAATGAGGCATAGATTAATTTAACCTATTTGATTGTCTTGCTGTGTATTTTTTTGTTGTTCTGTGGTATGCCATTGGATGAATATACAACAAGTAATTTACCAAATCTACTGTTGATGGTCACTTGGGTTTCCTGTTTTCTGCTATTACAATAAAGCTGTCTTGAGCATAGTTTACATGCCTTTTATTGGACTTGAGTACTCATTTCTGATGGGTATATTTCCAAGAGTGGAATTACTGGACCATAAGGGATACATGCGTTTAGCTAATATTAGTTTTTTAAGATATAAAATCTATTTAAAATATGAATGGAAATACTGCTATTTTATCAATTGGTAAGAATATTATACTATCACTTAAAAGGAGAGAGATTAAATAATTTAGAAAAGTGGTAGCGGAGTCTAGAAACAACAAATTCCACTTGCCTTTGGTCATTTTTTTCTTTCTGTATGAGCTTACTGTACATGCTACTACATAGCTATTTTTTCATAACAATATATTTCTAAGTTTTTATTCCTTTATTATCATACCGTTTTGGCTGTAAGCTCCCTTCATGTCCATTCCTCATGGATTTTGCTCATGCCACTGTGTCTGCCCAGAATCACATCTTCCCCGGTCTCTATATGTTTCCCCATTGCACTTCCTCTAGACTTATCATACTTTTTATTTAAGTAAGGTTATCAGAACAATACATTTTAAAGAACTTAAGCTATTCTTATAAAGTATCTCTTTTTATCATCTTAGAGCATAATTTTCTCTGAATTAAGCAGACATTTCTTTTATATCTTCTCTTATAGCCCTGAACCAGGAAGTGAGCTCAGAAAAAATTTCCTTCAATGAAAGCTTTCATGCATACTTAGTAAGCAGCTTTCATTTGTTTCTTAGGGTGTGACTGCAATAAATATTTTGTCTCTGGGACACCTAAATTATGGCCACGGTTTGAACCTCAATAATATTGTTGGGGTGTAGACCAGACAATGTTTCCATTATTGCAATTCTTATTTATTGGAAGATAAAAGGTTGTTTAGTGAAAAGAGTAGCTGGAAAGAGGTAATGATTGGCTAAGTGCTATGGAACTCCCTGACACTGATCGAACTATGTTAATGTTTAGTTCAGTACTTGTGAATATTACAGTCGCTTCTTAAAACTCCATCATGTAACACCATTTTCAGGCCTGGGATGATGATGGGGTTAGGGAGAAATACAATGATTAACTTTTAATGCAAGATAATAATCAAATTTAAACTTTTAAATCTGTGTATTCTTTTTCTGTGTATTATTCTAAATCTGTGTATTATTCTAAATCTGTGTATTAATTTTGAAAAAAATGTTTTAGTTAATTTTCAAATATATTGCTATTACATGAGAAGTGAGGTGATAATAAGTAATCTTTTTAGGGCAGTTTTATCAGAAATTTACAACATATCATGTACTGGTTTTTGGCAGGTATTAATTTACTCGTGATCTCCCTGTATTTCTTAGAATGCATGTTACCTTGTGAATATCAGTGAGTAGGCTGTGATGTTGAGCATCTGACAGGCATTCAGACTCTAATTAACTGTTGAAATAAAAGTATTAGAAAATTAAGAATAGGCCAGCTGTGGTGGATCAGACCTGTAATCTCAGCACTTTGGAAGGCCGAGGTGGGTGGATCACTTGAGGTCAGGCGTTCGAGACCAGCCTGGCCATGGTGAAACACCATCTCTACTAAAAATACAAAAATTAGCTGGGGATGGTGACACACGCCTGTAGTTCCAGCTACTCTGGAGGCTGAGGCAGGAGAATCACTTGAACCCAGGAGGCGGAGGTTGCAGTGAGCCAAGATTGCACCACTGCATGCCAACCTGGGTAACAGAGTGAGACCCTGTCTCCCCAATAAACCAAGAGTATCTTGGTATCTAGTATAGTACTTGACATATAGTGAATGCCTTGATAAGTATTTGTTGAATGAATGGCTATATTAATAAAATAGGTTAAATTTTAATAAGTCTGTATTTCCTTGATTTAGATAATAGTAGGGAATATTGAGAAAAATGTAGAAAATAACAGAATTTATAGAATACTCCTATAAATGTATATATATTATATATATTATATCAAATAACTTACATTTTATTAATGCAAATGAACACTGAAGGTTTGTGTAGCACTTTAAGTCAGCAGTTCTTTCCTAGGTATGGGCCCTTCACAAAGTCTTTCACATGATTAAGAGGAAGTATGTACAGTAATATCAATCAAAGCAACAGCGTTTTTAGTTGTAGAAATCAACAAATAACCCCAATATCCATCAATATTAATAAAACATTGCTTTATATACATATAATGGAACATTACATTGTGGTGAGAACATATAAACTAGAGGTATACCCATCAACATGAGTATTAATATTATTACTTATATTTTGTAAAGGGAAAGTAGGAATATTGATGAAAAACTCAGGTTAATGCTGAATTATTTAAATCTATACCTGACAGGTGGGTATATAATTGGGGAAAGGCACAACTGGGGCTTTCCCAGACTCTCAGTGTTCTCTTTCTTCACTTAGGTAAGTTACTTGGTGTTTCATTTATTGTTAGCCTTTTACCCACATGAATGCATTATGTGTGTGCTTTCATCTCTGATATATTTTAAATTAACAAGAAATAAATTATTTTCTAGGGACGGTAATGTGTTAGGTATTTATGGAGCTTTCAGCTATATTAAAGGTAGACATTGTTTCAATAACTGCAATTATTCTAGGCTTATTTAATAAGAAGTATGTGGTGCCATAAGACCATGCAATAGGTTATACAATCCAATCAAGAAAGTGCAGAAAGAGCTTCACTGAGAAAGTGGTAACTATCTGATATCTAAATGATGAGTGAAAATTAACTTAGAAAACAAAGGAAGAAAAGGAATATTCCATGTAGGGAAACTGATATTTGCAAAGGTCTCATAGTGCAGGAGAGAGCACTGTTGAATAAGAAAATAAAGAAGCCCAGTGTATTTGGAGAAAACGGTATCATGAAGAATATTATTTGAGAGGTAATAAGGTCAAAATATGAATCTTGTAGATAACATTAATACTTTTGCCTTTATCTACGCTGATGAGAAGCTATTGAGATATTTTAAGCAGGGAGATGATGTAAACAGATTTACATTTTGAATATATCATTCTGGTGGCAGGTGAATAACAGATTGGGTGGAGGCAAAGGTAGATATGGGAAGACCAGTCAAGAAAATATTTGAGTAGTTCAGGCATCAGATCATGATAGCTTAAATCAAGTTACTGGTAGAGGATATGAGAAGTAGATTGATTTCAGAGAGATTTTGAGGGCAAAATGTAAGAGATTTGGTAATAAATTGAAAATGGCAAGTTTGAGAGAAATTCCTCAAGAATAATTTCTAAGCTTCTACCTGGTCTAAATGAATAGTTGGTGGTACTCCTCACAGAGAGAGAGATTATAGGAAGACCAAAGGTTAAATGGACTCTCTACATGGTCGATTTGTACATCTAACATCTGCACATCTTAGATCTCTGAGAGCAGATACTGATTCAATTTAGACTTTGTCTTTCAAGAATTATGTTTCTACACTGCATTTTTTCTGGAATTTAGTCTTCAATATAGGGTAAGTTCATTTTTTTCTCTCTCTCCATTTTTATTTATTTAGGCAACATACAGATTGTGAATATAAAGAGAGTGTTTTGGCTCTGTTTTTCTCTCGTTCATTTCAATTTCTGACCATTGGCCTTACTTCTACCACAGGAATTTCTGCCTCTAAATCCCACATATGGAGGATTATTGGTTCTTTGCTACTCATCATGGTTAATCAACACTCACTTCTCATAATGAAGCTGGTACTATCTAATGTAAGGCTTGTTTCAGGATTAGTGACGATCATGACATTTCATAAAAGTGTAGTAGAGTGAAGCATAGTTCTGTGTTTTTGTTCCTTTTAAAGCAGAAAGGCTAATCAGGGCCAAAATTCTGAGTTTAAGAAAGAAGGCTAGAATCATAGCATTTCATTGCAATCTTCCAGTGAGAAACCCCATAGATATCCTTTCCTTGAATTTCTGACAGTATGGTAGACTGAATGTCTAGAGAAATCCTTTCATTAGCAAAACACCTAAAGATTCCAGACAGAATATGTATATATATATTCTCTTTCTCTTTCTATATATATATGACACTACCAATTTGCCAGCTATTTGAATATATATATATATATGCACGTGTGTGTGTGCGTGTGTGTGTATATATATATATATTCTGTCTGGAATCTTTAGGTTTTCTGCTAATATATTTATATTTAAAAATTATTTAATTGCATAGCTGAGTTGGTGGAAAGTAAGGAGAATTCTCAGAGTCCATGATCAGCGTGAAATCACACATCAAGAGAAGTAAGCAAGATGAATGTAACTAAAACAGACATTTTCTCTGAAGATGTTTGGCAGTTCTTCATGGCATATAGCCTAGGATTTAAAAGACCATTTTTTGTAAAGAAATTTAGTTTGGATTGGCAAAAGTTGGCAGATTTGACTGCAAATATCTATTCAGGATCTCTGAAAGGCAATGCTTATTGTGAATTAAATAAGCAAATTAAAGAGAGAGAGGGTCAGGAGGGGAGAGAGAGAGAGAGAGAATGCTCTTGAGGGAGATACTTGGTTCTGGGTTTAGTACAGGAAAAAGAAAATTTCATCAGAAGAAAAGTCATAACTTCTCCTTTATGTAAGCCAGATTCATAGTACGTATGTAACCTAAAAATCTCTAAAGGTAAAATTTTACTTTTAAGTGACACTTGGTTGATAGTATCCCCAAGTACTTTGCAGAAGCTAGCAAAAATCCTGTGAAAAGAAAACACTTTAAATAAAGGTCCCAAATAATTCTCATAGACAAAATTTCACAGGACATGAGATTGCATTAAAAAGATAATCACTAACTACAGACAGTTGAACATCTCAGTGCGACAAATCAGTAAAAACAAATTGCAGAAGTAGATTTTAAAACATTGTTGCTATTAGAAATTTCATTTCTAAAATGTAAATTAATTATATTTAATGTTCAAAATTATATAGAGTATTAAAAATATAGTAAAAGACAGAAGACTATAAAAACAGATACATTTTAAAAAGAACCAAAGAGCAGTTTGAGATATGAAAAAAAAAATAACAAAAGAAGGTTGAAATTTATTGTATGTGTTACACAGCAAAGTAGACATAACTCATAGCTAAAAAGGAAATTTTTGAAATAGAAGATAGATCTGAAGAAATTATATAGAAGGTAGAGCAGGGAGACTGAGCTGGAAAATGCAGGAGGCTTTAGGAGATAGGGAGGACAGAAAGAGAAAGTGCAACATACATCTAATTGGAGATCCAGAAAGAGGGAAGAGAAAAAACACAGGTGAGATGTTTAAAGTAGTAATTGCTGAAATACTTTTAGAATTGATGAAAGACATGGATCTTCATATTCACAGAGCAAAACAAATCTTAAGTCAATTATATATTATGGTATAATCACAGAACAGCTTGACATAGTGAAATCACTGAACATTGATCAAGATATTAAAAAGCAGAAAAAAGTTAATATAGAAAATAGAAGATAGTAGTATATGGTAAAAACAAATCTAAACATATCAGTGATCACGATAAATATAAATTGAGTTAAATTTTCAACTAAAGGAGATGATCAAACAGAAAACAAATAAACAAACAAAAAACTACAAACAAAATCCCACTTCTGTTGTTTATAAGAACACACCTAAACTAAAGAATACAGATGCTGAGTGCAGTGGCTTAGACTGTAATCCCAGCACTTACAACAGTGGCCAAAGTGGGAGTATAAGTGCAACCAAGGAGTTGCAGGCCAGCCTGGGCCACATAGGGGAACCCATCTCTTCAGAAATAAAAAGAAAAATAATTAGCCAGGAGTTGTGGTGTGCCTGTAGTCCCAGCTACTCAGAAGGCTAAGAAGGGAGAATAGCTAGAGCTCAGGAGGTCGAGGCTGTAGGTTAAAGCATGATAGCACCACTGCACTTCAACCTGGGTAATAATCCTGTATCAAAAAATAAAAATAAAAATGTAGAAAATTTTAAAAGTAAAAAGATGGGAAAAATATACCAAAAGAGAAAAAATACCTTTTGTTTTGTTTTTGTTTTTTTGAGACGGAATCCCATTCTATTGCCCAGGCTGGAGTGCGGTGGCACGATCTTGGCTCACTTCCACGTCTACCTCCTGGGTTCAAGCGATTCTTGTGCCTCAGCCTCCCGAGTAGCTGGGATCACAGGCATGCACCACCACATTTGGCTAATTTCTGTATTTTTAGTAGAGATGAGGTTATACCATCTTGGTCAGCCTGATCTGGAACTTCTGATCTCAGGTGATCCGCCCACCTCTGATTCCAAAAGTTCTGGGATTACAAGGTGTAAGCCATCATGCCCGGTCAGAATTTATTTTTTAAGTAACAGGAAAAGGAAATTCTAAAGCAAAAATATTGCTCTATATGGTAGCTAGCTTCTGAGATACCACCCAGTGATCCTTGTCTCTTGGTATTCATGGCTTTTTAAAGGCTCATCTACGAATGAATAGGCATGATCTTTTTAACCAATAAGATAGTCCAGAAATGACAATGTGTGATTTCTGAGGTTCAGTTATAAAACACTTGTTTCACCTTGTTCTTTTGAAACACTCTATGGGGTGGAATTCTGTGTAAACATTTAGACAACTCTGTGGAGAGGTACGTATTTAATCAATTGAAGTCTCAACAGACCCTACCAATTTGCCAGCTATTTGAGTGAGCCATTTTCAAAGAAGATCCCCTGCCCCAGTCAAGTGTTCAGATGTCTATACCCTTGCTGACGCCTTGAGTGTACCCTATGAGAGATCTCAAAACAGAACCACACAGCTAAACTGCTTCGAAATTTCTGACCCATAGAAACTATAAGAAGGCCAGGTCATCTGGCTCATGACTCTAATCTGAGCACTTTTGGAAGCTGAGGCAGGAGGATGGATTGAGGGCAAGAATTAGAGACCAGCCTGATCAACATAGCAAGAACTCATCTCTACAAAAGAGAAAAAGAAAAAAATTAGCTGGGCGTGATAGTGCGCACCTGTACTCCTGGCGCCTCAGGAGGCCGAGGCAGAGGATCACTTGAGCCCAAGAGTGAGGATGCAGTGAGCCGTGATGGGGCCACTGCACTACAGCCTGGGTGATAGAGCAAGACCCTGTCTTGAAACACATATAAAAAAGAAAGAAGTTTTAAGATAATAAATTTTAATTGTTGCTTTAGGCCACTAAATCTCTAGGCAACTGAACTCAACAAGAAAATATAATTTTATTTATTGATTGATTTTTAAACGTTTTATTATTACCATTACTAGTGGTAGCAGTAGAGACAGGCTCCCACTACTATGTTGCACAGGCTGATCTCAAACTCCTGGGCTTCTGCAACTCTCCCGCCTCAGCCTCCCAAAGTGCTGGGATTATAGGCATGGGACACCATGCCCAGTTGAAGGTGCAATCAATTTTAAACCTTTATGCATGTGAGTATAATGTCAAAATAAACACTTGGTAATAATTTGCATACATTTTAGTATATCATTACAGCTGAAAACTTTAACACAACTATATCAGTATTTCTAATATTGACCAGACAAAAAAAGTAAGTATATAGAAGATTTTATAAATTCCAAAAGACTAATGTCACATAACTATATTCTCTGACTTTAGCACAGTTAAGATAGTATTCATTATAAAAATAAGAATCCTCTAGTTTGAAAATCAAAAATAGACACTTTTAAATAACTTATGTTTCTAAGAAGAAATCATAATGGAAATTAGAAATTATTTAAAAATAAACGATCATGAAAATGCCACGTATCAAACCATCTGGAATACCACTGAAGTAGAAACAAAAGGGAAGATAAGCCTTAAGAAGCTTATAATAGATAGAAAAACACAGCAAAAATAGATGAGATAAACACCCAACTAAAGAAGTCTGAAACAGAACAACAAAATAAGCACAAAGAAATAGAAGGAAAGAAGTCATAATGAAAATTTAATAAACAAGGAAACAATAATATACAGAGAACGAAGAATAGGGAGTGAAAAACAACTCTAGAAATTTGAAAACTCTTAACAAAATGATTCCAGAACACAACAAGGCCAACGTGCACACACACACACACACACACACACAGACACACACACACAAAATCAGGTAAGAAAAGTGGGATATAATTACAATGTAGCAGGGATTACAATGATAATACAGGAACATGATAAATAACTTACACCTCCACACTTAATAATTTTTAAAAAGCAATTTCGTCCACAAAAATAAAATTTATCAAAAACAACCTGAAGAAATAGAAAAATTTAATAGTCTGATAATCATTAAGGGCTTGAAATCATTGTCAAAAATCTCTCCATAAAGAACATACAAATCTGAATAAATGATTTTACATGTGCATTTATCTAAGTTAAGGAACCTATAATTTCAGTCTTATTTTAAATCTTTAAAAGACTAGAACATTTGGGAAAACTCTACAACTTATTTCATGAGGCTAGTGTAATTTTGATACCAAACGAACACACCATAGAAGAAGGAAAAATGGTAGGTCCCTTTGACTCAAGCACAGATGCAAAGGTCCTATAAAATATATTAATAAAGCAAAACCAAATTTGTTTATAAAAGATAATACACACTCACAGGTTTATTATAGAAATACAAACCTCATTAAGCATTAGAAATCATCTACTAATGTATTCACCAAATTTATAGGTTAAAAGTAAAATCCATTATGGTCATCTTACAAATACAGGAAAACAACCTATAAAATTAACATCAATTCATGCATTTGTTAAAAAGCTTAACAACCTAAAAATACAAGAGACTGTCTTTACTATAATAATATGCCACTAGCTACCAAATGTTTTTACTAAATATCTCATTCATGGTGAAACACTAAGATCCAGAGTAAATCAATGATGCCTATTCTCATCACATCAGTTCAACATTGCACTGCAAACTGGGCCCAGGGCAATGGCAAGAGCAAAAGCAGTAAGTTATTAGGCACTGAAAAGAAAAATAAGATTTTTTTTTTTTTTGAGACAGTCTCACTCTGTCACCCAGGCTGGAGTGTGGTGGCACGATCTTGGCTCACTGCATCCTTCGCCTCTCACGTTCAAGCGATTCTCCTGTCTCAGCCTCCTAAGAAGTTGGGATTACAGAAGTGTGCCACCATGTTCAGCTAATTTTTGTATTTTTAGTAGAAATGGGGTTTTTCCATATTGGCCAGGCTAGTCTTGAACTCCTGACCTCAAGTGATCCACCCGCTTTGGCCTCCCAAAGTGCTGGAATTACAGGTGTGAGCCACCACACCCAACCAAAAAAAAAATTTAATGTTATATTGAAGATAGGACTTTCTATTTTTTAAAAAAGCTATAGATAAATTTTTAGTAATTTTTTATTATAAAATCCAAAAACAGCATTTATGTGCATTTCTATAAATAGTCTGTTGTTACTGTGTTAACTTTGAAATATTTGATTATAATAGCAACATAAATTATAAGATACCTCAGAATAATGGGAAAAATGAGTTTTTTACATGGGAGAGAATAAAATTGTATTGAAAAACATTAGAAGACACCTAAATAAATGAAAACTCGTGTTATGTTATAAATAGGAGGACACTGTTATTAAAACGACAATTTTACTCAAATTGGTTTATGATTTAATGCAAATCCTATTGTCTTACCAGGACTTTTCATGAAAACTAACTAGCGCATTTGAACATTTATGTGGTAGATCAAATAGACAAGAATTACTGATTTGCTCTTGAAAAAGTAGGACAAGGAAAGACCTCTTGCCCTATCAGATACCAAGATCTACTGTAAATCTATTGTAATTATTACAATGTATTGTTAGCTTAGAAATATATTGCTGAAACAGAATGATTGGCCCACAAACAACCCACTCTTATGTGGAAACTGATTCTCTGAGCCAGCATTGCAGGTCAGTGGGGAAAGGGTATTTGCCTGAAGAAAAGTTATTGGGAAAACTGCTTAATACAGAAAAGGTGAAACTAGATCCCACCTCACACTTAAAATTCAATTCCAATTGGTTTAATAAGTTAAATTTGAAAGGGACATAAGATAATATCCTTCTGATTGCTTTTCAAGAAATAATTACTTTAAAAAAAAAAGCAAAGCTGTAAAGGGACAATGAAACATATTTAAAGTTTAAAATGAGAACTTTTGCCAGGCACAGTGGGTCACACCTGTAATCTCAGCACTTTGGTAAGCCGAGATGGGAGGATCACTTGAGATCAGGAATTTGCATCCAACCTGGGAAACATAGTGAGACCCCTGTCTCCACACAAAATATAAAAGTTAGCTGGTCATGGTGGTGCATGCCTGTAGTGCCAGCTACTCCAGAGGCTGAGGCTGGAGGATTGCTTAAATCCAAGAGTTCAAAGCGTCAGTGAACTATGATTGTGCCACTGCATTTCAGCCTGGGGTGAGCAACAGGAAAACACTGTTTGTAAAAATAATAATAATAATAACAAAAAAAAACCCACTTTGTCGGTGGTTAGACACTATAATAGACTGCAATGGCATTCCAAAAGCTGGGAGGAAATATTTGCATTGCCCATGACCAACAAAGTTTCGAATATAAAAATTCGGAGTCGGTCAACTAAAAAAAGAAAACCGATAGAAAAGTGTGAATAAGGCATAAGCATTTCATAGAAATATTTGTAAACATATTCTCTCTTATCTATAATTAGAGAAAAACAAATTTCAACTGCAATTCTTATGTCATACTCATCATATTTCCAGGTATTAAATGTGTAACACTATCAGCATTAGTGAGCAACAGGAACTGACATACACTGTAGGCAAAGTGACTCTTTCTACAATCTCTTTAGAAATCTATTTGGAATCAATAGTAAAGTTAAGCTATAATATATGTCAGGGCAAGGGGTCTTAAACTATCCAGGACAAAGAGAGAATGTTTTTTTAAAATTCCCAGTCCTTTATAACAGATGACACAAATAAATTATTAGAAAAAAGAAAGGTTAATACATTTTTGGAAAACAATAAATTTAAAAACATAGACATAAAAAATATAAACACGTTTTTATTATTTGATTCAGTAGACATAATTATATTTTAATAAAATAATATAAAGTAATGTAACACTGACAAAATATAATTAGAAAAACTATTCAGATTGTTTATTGAAAGTGTGATTATTAGCAATTAATATAAAGAATCACTATTACACTTGTCACCTTTTATCATTCCATAATTATTTCTAAATAAAATGCCACGAGTGAAATAGGCATTTCATATGTTTTATGACTATAGGAGCACTTTGAATATTCATTGTATGTATTAATAGAGTTTTTAATGTGACAAATGAGCTTGTTTCTTGCTTGTTTGATGTATCTGAACTGGATTGGATTGATCACAACACTACAGGGAATACTGTATATTGAAACTGTTCCCATATTTTCTTACACTAAATCAGTTTCACAAAAGCATGTTGACAGGTATGTACATGTAATGACGCATATACATAAACATATGCATGTTTAAGAAATCATGAGTTTCTTCTCATACCGCCAATTCTAATCCATCACCACACGATCTTTCTTGCCTTTCTTAATTTTCTATTTGTCTCTTCTTATATATGCAGCCAGAGCCCTGCCTCCCAAAAACTATAAAACACTTATTCATTTGCTTAGTCCTACATTAACATCTAAAACTGTTTCAGAATTACTTCCACTGTACCACTGTAAAACCTAAAACAAGTTTAGGATATGTTCAAACTTTGTCCCCTGTCCCCAACTTCCAACCCTGCTGCAGACTGAGGGAATACAGACAAATAATGAGTTCACAGGAAACTTGGATTAATTCCTTTCTTCCTTCTCAATCTCCCTCCTGTTTTCTCTTTCTCCATTCCTCCCTCTCTTCCTTTCTTCCTTTTCAGTTATGATATTCACTTGGAATACAATTTATCTTTACACACTTTATCTTGTTTTCTTTCTGTTTTATGTTTTTTTCTGCTTCCATTCTTATTTAATGAAATTTTTGAATATGTATATTACACTTTCAAAAGTAAAAACTATATATATAAAAGAATTACAACGGGACTCATGCTCTCTTGTATCTCTTCCATTCTATACACTAACCATATGTAACCAATTTCACTGGGATTATTTTTCATAAAGATTAGAAGTTATACGTATAATAGTTTTTGTTTTTTTCTTTCATGAGTAGGGTAAATATATATGCTTTTCTTTTTCTCTCACTTTGATTTTTTTTTCTCCACTTGATTATATCTCTTGAAAGTTACTTCAGATCAATTTATAGAGCTCTTCCTCATTATTTCTTTGTAGTTGCATAGTATTGTATTGTGCATATGTATTCATTGTATATTTAACCAGCATCCTAGGCTTAGATATTTAGGCAGTTTCAATATTTGCAATTACAAACAATCCTATAATGAATAACATTGTGCATATATTTATCATGGTCAAAGGTGTATCTTCAAGATTAATTCATAGCAATGAGATTATAGCATCCAAAGAGTAAATAGCCAAGATCGAGTCATTGCACTCCAGCCTGGGTAACAAGAGCGAAACTCTGTCTCAAAAAAAAAGAAAAAAGAAAAGAAAAAGAAAATATCATTGTTTTTAATTTTTATACAGAATTAACCCAGGGAGCCTGGGATTACAGGCAGAAGCCATAATCATTTAGTATTTTAAAAATTAATTTTCAAATCTCCATCCATAACCTGTTTTAATTTGTAGTTACTTAACTGATGAAATTTTTACATGTATGCATTTTAATGAAAAGTAAAATCCAAAGTACTCTATAAGAGTTATAGGATCTAAGGATAATTTTTTGCTGGTGTACAATATCAAGATCTCTACCTCTTCACTGATAATATTGTCAAATTGTAGGACATGTCATAGCAATCTAAAAGCTTTGCTCTTTTAGGCTTCTGACTTTCATTTTTGTTTTCTATCTGACATTAAAAGACATATTACATTTCTTTCTTGGAAATATGAAGAGCAATAAATATACTAAAGATAAAGACAATGAAGTAAGCCTGGCAGTCTCAATCATATCTACTTGGGATCAAAATGGTTTAATAAATTGCAGAGACATTAAGAGTTCACATATATGGAATTATGTCAAAAACTTCAAACATTCTCTCCTGAACATTTTCCTTTATTAAACATGATATCCCCACATGAAATAAGGAGTTTTTAAAAATACAATAAGCTTACATGTTATAATCATAATATATAATAATTTCTAACTTAAAACTGTTCTTTAGAGAAATCAGTTTTTACTACATCACTAAGACTATTTTTTTTTCAGCAAGTCTTTCTTGGTGAAGCAATCAGAATATTGATTTCTATTCTCAGGAAAGCTTCTTTAAATTCTTTTTTCTTTCCAGTTTCCACACACAGCATTGAAAGTAAACGCTTCTTAATCTGTATAACTATTACAGAATATTTTCTTGCCATTGCCACTGTGCCATCAGAACATTATCTTAATAAAGTTTAAACTCACAACTATTATGTCAATGTGATCCTTTTCAGTTTTACAAATCCATAGCTGGTTGATTCTAGTCATCAGTGAAGTTGAGAAATTATTTCTCTATATCACTAGTCTATACAGTTTACGCAGAGATTAAAATAGTTGCCAAGTTAGTGATATTTATGCATTCATCCAATTCCTAGCTGTATTCATTCTGTGAGTGGGTCCACTATTTTGCTTCATTTTTTGTAGTATTTTAAAGTATGCTGTCATTGAAAAGTGGGACTTGAGCTGCCTTCTTTGCAGTGGTTGCAGCTATCATTTCTAACATCATTTTGATGCGGTCTTTCACTAATGCCTCAGCAATGTTTACAGATTTTTGGCTTTAACAACACCAAGTGTTTTAAAAAACATATATGAAGTGTTTATGTTGAAATAGGAATATGTATAGTTTTACAGATTGCCAACAATTATGGTTAAAAAACTAAATCAAACATGTGGAAGATAATGTTTTATTTCTTTGAAACTGCTTATTTTTCATTATTTTGTTTAGTACTACCATTACATTCTGAAAAGTAACATCTTGTCCTGACAAAACTTAAAGAAAAAAAGTAAAGCTTATACTGCCATCAATAAATTAAACATTAAAAATGAATACACAAATTTTACAGCCCTAATTTAACTATTAATAGTAAATTATAAACTTTAAAAGTAGGCTTAACTTTAAATTAAAAGACTATACATGTATTTATAAAAGTATATGTCCTCATTTCATCACATTTTTATACTTTAATTAATTAATTTTCCTCTCCTCCTCCTCCTCCTTCTTCTTCTTCTTCATTTTTGAGACAGGATCTTGCTATATTGCCCAGACTGGAGTGCAGTAATGTGATCATGGCTCACTGCAGCCTCAACCTCTTGGGCTCAAGTTTTCCTTCTACCTTAACCTCCTGAATAGCTGGGATTACAGGCAGGCACCACCATGCTCAGCTAAATTTTAAATTTTTTTGTAGAGATAAGGTTTTGCTATGGTGCTGGTTTATACACTTTTAGATTGCTGTTGCCATTCTAATTTTTAAAATATTGCATGGTTCTATTGTGCATGACTTGTATGTGTGTTTTTTAAAGTGTTTATTTTATTGTCCTAAGAATACTTAACATGAGAGCTACCTTGTAACAAATTTTTATTTTTTATTGTTTTAAAGCCAAGATTAGAAGCTGTCTTGTTTTTTTGTTTTTTGGCTTTTTTTCCTGAGATAGAGTCTCGCAATGACACCCAGGCTGGAGTGCAGTGGCACGATCTCTGCTCACTGCAACCTGCATTTCCCAGGCTCAAGCAATTCTCATTCCTTAGCCTCCTGAGTAGCTAGGATTGCAGGTGCGTGCCACCACATCCGCCTAATTTTTATATTTTTATTAGAGATGGGGTTTCACCATGTTGGCCAAACTGGTCTTGAACTCCTGACATCAAGTGATCCACCTGCTTTAGCCACTAAAAGTGCTGGGATTACAGACGTGAACCACTATGCCTGGGCTTTCTAACAAATTTTTAAGTGTATAAGAAAATATAATTAACTGTAGGCATAATGTACAACAGATCTTGATAACTGCTTTTTGTCACACTGTGAGTTCAACATTATCAAACTAGCAAAGTCCTTTTAAATGATATGAGTTCACTGATTCTGTGCTTGGATATTATAGCAAAGCCAGATTACTGTTAAAGTTTCTAAATGCTTGCTCTTCATTTCTGTACTTATTCCATCACAAACTTGTAGCAAACAATCAGGGAACTGGCTTGGGTCCACGAACCACATATTGATTTTTGCACCTGGAAACATACACCAGAATATTTATAGCAGCACTGTTTCTAAAAGGAAAAATTGGAAACATCCCAAATGTCCATTGATAGTAGAATGGATAAATGCATTGTGCTATGTTCATGTGATGATTTACTATAAAGTACAGAAAATAGATAAAGCATTCTTGTGTCCATTAACATAGATGAATCTCATAAACACAATGTTCAGGAAAAAAAATCAAGTCAGAGAAGAATGTATTACAGTAATATTTCATTTATATAAGGATTCAAAAGAGAAACAACTAAATAGTAAATTGCTACTAATTCACAGATATGTAGTAAAACTCAAAGAAATGCAAGAAGTTATTATCACAGGACAGAGATTACCCCAGGGAGTGGAGATTCAATCAGTTAAGGTACCCAGAGCACTTCAAAATTACTGTTCATGCTCCACTTTATAACCTGGGTACTGGGTATATGAATATTTGTTTCATTGCTTAACTCAACACAAATATTCTTTTGCATGTATATATTTTATAATAAAATTACCACAATTATAAGTGGGCAAGACTTAAAAAAATAAGATATTTGAAATACATTTTAAAAACATATGAATGGCCCAGCACAGTGGCTTATGCCTACAATCTCAGCACATTGGAAAACCAAGGTGGGAGGATCACTTCAGACCAGGAAGTCAAGGCTGTATGTTCTCCAGCTTGGGCAACAGACACAATGTCTCAATTAAAAATAAATTTAAAAAAATAAAATATGTGCATAAATAGGAAGACATTCCTAGATGGGAAGACATAAAATTATAACTATATGTTCGATCCAATTCCAATCAGAAAAAAAATTTCAAAAATTAATAACCTAAATATTTCCTAAAGCCTATAGGGGATGGGAGGTCATTGTTTTATATTGAGTTTGAATATAGAAATCTGATCATGACAACATAAAAACCTGGTTTTTAAGGTGTTCTGGGATAAAAATAAAACAAAACGCCTACATTATGTGAGTTCACCAGAGCAACTATAAAACAAATAATGATCAGATGACCATTACTGGAAAGCATGACAGAGCACGGGAATGCTCAGTCTCGGGCTCTGCTACGTAATGCCTTCATTACTGAATGTTTACATCTCCCTCAAAATTCATGTGCTGAAATCTTAACTCTTGAGGTGATGGTATTAGGATGGTGGGGCCTTTAGGAGGTGATTGAGTCCTGAGGGCTCTGCCCTCAAGAATGGGATTAGTTCCTTTATAACAGAGGCCCTAGAAATCTAGCTAGTCTCTTCTATCATGTGAGGGCAACAGGAGAAGGTACCATTATGAACCTAGATTGGGCTTTCATCAGACACCAAATCTGTTGGTGCTTTGATCTTGGACTTCCCAGCCTCCAGAACTGTGAGAAATAAATTCCTATTATTTATAAGTTATCTAATTTATGGTATTTTGTTATATCAGCCTGAATGAACAAAGACAATTAATTATTTTAATCAGATCTCTTAAGTGCATTATCCAGTTTTCCAGTCTATAAAATGAAAATAGCAACAGTATTAACGACTTCTGAATTATTGCAATAATTATATTATTAAAAGTAAAACAAGTTTTACATTAGCAGTCAAAAATTATTTATTTTAACTTCATAATGAAGAATTCTATAAAATTAAAGTATTTGTTTTTTACTTTGTTTTTCTTTTGAGATGAGAGTCTCACTATGTTGCCTATGCTGGTTTTGAACTCCTGGGGTCAAGTGATCTTTCCACCTTAGTCACCAGAGTGGTGAAGATTACAGGAATGTGCTCTTCGTATTTGCTGGTTTACTTATGAAAAGTAAGAACATATGGTATATATGTCATCTGATTTTTTTTTCACCTATCTACATTGTATACATCCTTCTATGTCAATCTTTTATTGTAGTTGTAATAAATAAAGTTGTAATTCGTTTTAGGTTCATCATCTGACCAAACAAAACTTTAAAAGTCATTCCCTTCTCCATACTTCTTAAAAGTTAGAAACTGTAAGTATAAATAAATAAGGGTGACTTGTCATACTGGATATTAATTAAACTTAAAACAATAATCATTAAAGCTCTATGAAGAATAGAGCAATGAAATAATGTAAAAGCTCTGAAACAAAACCTAATATTTATAAATTTCCAATATAAAATTATATGATTTAAATATAATCATGCTTATAAGTTATTGTAATGTATATAAGGGGAATTTGTTTGATAAATAGTGCTGGATATTGTTATGAATATTCATTGGAAATGAAAAATTTTAAGTGAAATATTCAGAAAATTTTTAAAAAACACCAAAAAGGACAACAATCTATCTGATCTTGAGATAAGGAAAACTTTCTAAATATAAAAGCAAAGTAAGAAATTATACAAGGAAGTAATGATAGATTTGATGAAAGTTAAACATTTAAAAAATACAAAGGACTATATCAGAATTATACAAATCAAGCAACCTATTGACATTATTTTCCATGAGTATTACAAACATAGATTTAACTCCCTAAAACACAAAAGACTTTGTAAATTATGAAGGAAATTCCTCAAACCCCATTAAAAAGAAAATAAAATAGCATAATTTCACAAAAACTGAGATTTTTGGGGGGCATAGCAGTTAGAATGAAGATTGTGTTGCTACAACTAAAGGCCCCCAGAAAGTTGTTCAAATAAAATAGAAGTTTCTTTCTCATATAACAACACCGAAGTGTCTGGTCTAAGTTGAATGGTATTTGTGTTTCATATGGTTATTTGGGGATTCAGACTGCTTCTATCTTTCTGCTTTGCTATCTCCTAGGGCAGCCATTGGCAATTTTTTTGTAAAGAGCCAGATGATAAACCTTGTAGAATTTGGGGGCCATATAGTTTCTGTTGCAGTTACTCTACTCCTTAATTGTAGAATGAAAGCAGCTATAAACAATACATAAATGAATGGTTATAGCTATCTTCCTATAAAACTTTTGTAAATTTGGTTTTTAATTAACAAAAATACATAAATTTGTGGTGTACAACATGACGTTTTGATATATGGATACATTGCAGAATGGCTAGGTCAAGCTACTTCATATATGCATTATCTCAGTTATATTTTTTTGTTGTAAGCTCTATGATGCTGGTTTGAGAAATGAAGAATAGTTAAGATCAACTTAAAATCCATTCTCAGCAATTTTTAAGAGTACAATATATTGTTACTAACTATAGTTCCCTGATGTACATGTGTTCTTCCCGTATAACTAAAATTTTGTGTCCTTTGACAAATATTTCCCCAATCTTTCACTCCCCACCACTTTAGTCTCTGATAATCAGCATTGTGCTGTCTGTTTCTATGAGTTTGACGTTATTAGAGTCCACATAAAAGTGTGATCTGTGACTGGTGTCTTTCTGTGCCTGGATGATTTCACTTAACACAATATCCTTCAGGTTCATCCATGTTGTTGTAAATGACAAAATTTTCATTTTTAAGGCTGAAAAGTATTCTACTGTGTATATATTCAACATTTTCTTTATTCATCGGTTGATGGACACTTAGGCTGATTACATGTATTGGCTATTATGAATAGTGCTGCAATGAATATGGGTGTGTTTTAGAGGGATTTTGTGTATTTGATCCAATTCCAATCAGAAAAATAATGAAACAAAATTCAAACATTAATAGCCATAAGTATTCCTAAGGCCTTCAACATACTGATTTCAAATTCTTTGAATATATACACTGTAGTCAGATTGCTAAATCATATGGTAGTTCTATTTTTAATTTTTTTGAGGAAACTCCATACTGTTTTACATAATGGCTGTACGAATTTACATTCCCACCAACTGTGTACAAGGGTTCCGTTTTTCCCATATTGTCTTTAACACTAATGGTCTTTCACCTTGATATTGATAATAGCCAACTGACACGTGTAAGGGGATATCTCATTGTGGTTTTAATTTGCATTTCCCTGATGATTAGTGGGACAGTTTGAGTGTGTCCCTCAAAGTTCATGTGTTGGAAACTTAATCCAAAATGCAGCAAGTGTTGAGAAATGAAACTTTTAGAGCTGATTAAGTCCTGAGGGTCTGTCCTCATAAATGAATTAATGTTGCTATCATGAGAGTGAGTCATTATCTCCAGAGTGGGTTTGTTAGAAAGGGGAGTTCAGAGCTCTCTCGCTGTGTTTCTTGTGTGCTTTCTCGTCTTTCCATCTTCCACCGTGGGATAATGCAGCAAAGGGCCTTCACCAGGTACCAGCATCTTATTAGACTTTCCAGCCTGTAAAAGTGTGAGAAATAAATGTATTTTCTTTATAAATTACCTAGTCTGTGGTATTTCATTATTGCAACACAAAACAGATTAAGACAATTGGTAATACTGAACACATTTTCTTATACCCCATTGGCCATGTGTATGTCTTTTTTTTTTTTTTTGAGAAATGTTTATTCTGATCCTTTGTTCATTTAGGGGGTTACTTGTTTTTGTTTTGTTTTGTTTTTTGTTTCTTTGCTATTGAGTTGTTTGAGTTCCTTACATATTTTGGATATTAACCCCTTACAGATTATAGCTTGAAAATATTTTCTCCCATTCTGCAGGTTGTCTCTTTACTCTGTTGATTGTTTCCTCGGCTGTGCAGAGCATTTTAGTCTGATATAATTTCATTTGTGTATTTTTGATTTTGTTACCTGTGCTTTTATAGCCATATCCAAAAAAATTATTGTCCAGAGAAATGCGATGGAGCTTTTCCCCTATGTTTTCTGCTGGTAGTTTTATAGTTTCAGGTGTTACATTTAAATCTTTAATCCATGTTGAGTTGATTTTTGGAAATGGTATGAGATGAGGGTTAAATTTCATTCTTCTGCATGTGGCCATTCAATTTTCCTCAGCACCATTGATTGAAAAGACTGCACTTTTCCCATTTTGTGTTCTCGGAATCTGTAATGAAAATCAATTGATCCTAAGTGTTTGCATTTATTTCTGGGCTCTTTATTCTTTCATATTAGTCTATGTGCTTATTTTTATGCCAGTACCATGCTATTTTGATTACTAGAGCTTTGCAGTAGATTTTAAAATTAGTTAGTGTGATGTCTCCAGCTTTGTTGTTTGTCTCATAAAACTATTTACAAAACAGACAATTTGGTAGTTTTACAGCTTTTGCTCTAGGGCCTTATCTTGTTCTGTTAGGCTGAGCCCTAATCACAGGTATACCTGTACTCCAGCTTGCAGGAAGGAGTGAGCATGGAAGCTTTCATGCACAATGTCTGAAAGCCCAGGCACCTAAGTAGGAAACATCACTTTTGATGCCGTTCCACTGGTGCAAACTTAGTTCCATGGCTTCGCTGAGCTGCAAGCATAGCTGGGAATATGATCTTCACTTCAAAAGTGACCAATTACAAATCCTGTTTCTTTTTCTTTTTCTTTTTTTTTTTTTTTGAGATGGAGTCTCACTCTGTCACCAGGCTGGAGTGCAGTGGCACAATCTCGGCTCACTCCAACCTCTGCCTCCTGGGTTCAAGAGATTCCCCTTGCCTCAGCCTCTTGAGTAGCTGAGGCTACAGGTGCATCACTATGCCTGGCTAGCTTTTTTGTGTTTTAGTAGAGACAGGGTTTCACCATGTTGGCCAAGATGGTCTTGATCTCCTGACCTCCTGATCTCCTGATCTGCCCACCTTGGCCTCCCAAAGTTCGGGAATTACAGGCCTGAGCCACAATGACTGGCCACCCAATTACAAATCTTTTGCTTTGGAAGGAGGGAGATCATATGTTAGGGTACTACCGGATGTCTCTGCCAAACTGTGTTCAACAAATTCAAAATAACTTTACAATTTTATAATAAGTAATACAAATAAATATTACTAAAGAATAAAAGTTATCATATTCAGTGTTGGTATTATACCATGTCTAGTGGTTACAGTGGTAATATTTATAATAACAAATGATTGTTACAATATTAGCATGTGTCCAGCACCACAGTATGCTATTGATAGACTTCTTTATTCCTAACCCAAGCTCAAGGTCTGGGCACATTTATTGTCACCACTTTCCAAATAAGTATCTTTTTAATGAATTTAAAAACTAATGTACGCAATTAGTAACTGCTTGAGCCATGATTCCACACCAGCCAGTCCTATTTTAAAGCCTATGCTCTTCACTATTAGATAATCAAAATATGAACACTTTTATGAAGAGTGCATATGTTTGCTTTTCCACTTGAATGAGAGATTATTGAAGGCACTCTCTATTATTAATTTTGTTTCTTGAGCACATGGCCTGGTCTATATTAGATAGATTTAGAAGAAATTAATGACGAAATGAATGATGATATAAATTTAAAAAGGTTAAGTGATCGCTAAAGTTCACCTAGAGAATAACAGTCATGTCAGGCCTTCTCAACTTTAGCTTTCTGTTTTCGATGTCAGGCTGTTCTAATATCTGCAACCAGACTCCTTGTTTCAGGATGGTTGGCATGCATCTGTGCTGTTACTTGCCAGAAGCAGAATGGTACCAAGACTAATTACACTGATTTGAGCCTCCTGGAACTCAGACCTTAATCTGCCTTCTTCGTGGGCAAGTTATTTCATATCTCTGATTCTACCGTTTTTTGCTTTGTTTTGCAAAATAAGTAAAAATAATATATATCACACAAGGTTGGTGTATTGGACTGAATGTTTCTGTCCTTCCCAAATTTATATGTTAAAGCCCTAAACCTCAGTGTGATGGTATTTGGAGATGGGGCCTTTGGGAGGTAATTAAGATGAGAATAGGTGGTACAGTGGAGCTCTCATGATGAGATTAATTGCTTTAAAAGAAGAAGAGGCCTCTCTCTCTCTCTTTCTTTCTCTCTCTCCCTCTCCCTCTGCTTCTCTCCCCTACTCCACATACAAAGAAAAGGCACTGCGAAGACAGAGCGAGAGGGCAACCATCAGCAAGCTGGGAAGGAAGAGGGCCCTCACGAGAATTCAATTTTGCTAGCACCCTGATTTTGCACTTACAGTCTCAAGCACCAAGAGAAGTAAAATTCTATTGTTTAAGTCACTCAGTCTATGGTATTTTGTTATAGCAACCTGAGCTAAGATAGTGGTACTGAGGGTTAAATGAGAAAAGTATAAAATTTTTAGTACATTTCCGAGTACATCATAAAACCTTAGTACATGCAATTCTTATCCTGGGCATCAAATGGCGTGCCTGGCACTTCATACCCACTACTAGTAAGCACACAGTAGACTATTTGTTACCTTCCTATGTCATCTCCAACTGCTTACACACCTCCTTGCTCTCCAACCACATTGGCCTACCTGAGGTTTCCAGAAGACACAGAGGTTGTTGCCGTGCCAGCCTTGTACCTGCTGTGCTCGCCACAAAAGGCCTCTTCTCCCTATTTGCTCAGGTCTCTTACCCGTCATTCTCTTAGAGTGGCCTATTTAATTAGCCTACCCAAAATAGCCCTGATCTCCTCATCCTTCTTTAAGCAGTCACTGACATGCTGATTAATATATGTAGTTATTTTTTGTGTATCCCTCTTGCTTACCAGAATAAGTTCAATAAGAGCAGGGACTATCCCCAGTGCTGAGAAGAGTACCTCATCTATAGTATCATTAAACCTATTTTTGAGTGATTGAATGAAAGCAGTTTTTTAAGAAAATGCTTCTAGTAAGACCTAAACTATACAGAAAAACATGTATATATGTTAGCATTTTGGAGGGAATGCTTGCCATTCGTATATAAAAATTAAGATAAAGGTTTTGAGCCCCTCCTTCCTTATCACCCTCATATCATCCCTTTGGTGTAGATTATACATTCCTTAAATATATTATTCTATCTCATCAAAAAACAAATAACTCATCTTCAAAATTAAGGATATCAACTCTCAAATGATAAACAGTGATGTAAGTTTTTACAGACTGACTTCCTAACAAATTGGTACCAGATTATCACAGTCTTTTTGTAAGAACAAAATGCAGTTCCTGAAACATATAATTTTTGAAACTTTTTTGTAAATTCAAGCATTATGTTCCATATAGCTCTTCTAACTGTCTTATCTAGAAAGATTTTGTTTAGTCATATTGCTTTTAGGCAGATAGGAAGTGATTAATAATTAAAAATTAAGTTCCATAAAGTGTTGGTATCTTTAGTTACACACATGCAACAATGGTAATCAATGTGGTGAGTAATGTTTAGGTACTATGCTCCAGAGAACAATTCAATCAATTGCTCCAATCTGGTGTTTCCTGTTATGCATGAATTTGGAGAACTATAATTTTCTGAATAATTCAACTTAAATAAAGCAAAATGAATTGTGTGAGTAATTAAAGAACAGTTCTGTTAATATTTATTCTGATAAATCATTTCAGATCTATGTTTAATTTTGCAGACACATCCATAATATCATTGAATTAGTAAAATATAATAACCCTAAGAAAGCTCATAGAAATGATTATTGCCTCTATATTTTTCAGTCAGATGTTAATGTTTTTAAATAACCATAATGCACTGTGAATATAATTTCTTCAAGTTACTTTTGCTGCTTCCAAAATACTAGTGGTAGCAGTGTTTGCATACTTTCTGTGTTAAGACTGATATCATCTCTCAATCACAAAAAAAAATCAAAACCGAAAGGTCTTAATTCAGTTAACTAACAGAATTATTACAATTCTATAGAGTTAGATATTTTAAATCAGAACTAGTTGCAACAAGTTATACGAACTTTGCCATTTTATGAACATAATTTGACTAAGTGGTTATGAGATCTGTGAAGAACACTTCTTATCTGGGGATAGCTGGGATGTCTTTGTTCAGAAGTTCACAGAATTTTATAAACCTGTCCAGAGCCTCATATATATCCAGTAAGGCTCATTTTCTACTTATCTCAGATCTTATTCTCTGTATAAGATCTTAACTGAGTAGTGCAAAATTCAACATAATATTTATATTATAATGAAGAAGTAAACAGAAAAGAAGAGAATGAATCTCGAATTCATTGAGTACCTACCAAGAATGAAAACAAAAACATTTGAAAGTGGCATGAGGCCTGAGATATAATACAGTTTGAGATGAAATTTAGGGTGTATTATAAGCATTTGCTGATTTGTACACTTGAAGTATTATTTCCAAAATCCATTTTTTTATTTCCCTGAAAGCATGGTCCTCTAAAGAATATAACTTTTCCTGTGTTATTGGATTACTTAGTTTTCATTTCAAGTTTATATTCGATGTTTTATCTTGTTTGGGCCATTTTCAAGTCTGATTTATTTTTAAATAGAACATAATGCACTGACTAAGATATATTTCCTTAGAAAGTGTAAGAATGATAGCCTTTCCAGCTTGGTAACCAAAACCTATTCCTTGTCTTCAGAAGATGGTAAAAAATAACATTCTATATAAAAGTCACATAGAAAAAAGAATATTTTATTTATTTAACTTATTTTAATTAATTAATTAATTATTATTATTATTATTTGAGACAGAGTCTCACTATATTGCCCAGGCTGAAGTGCAGTGGCATGATCATAGCTCACTGCAGCCTCAACTGCCTGGATTCAAGCAATTCCCCCATTTCAGCCCTCTGAGTAGCTGAGATCTCAGACGTTTTCCACCATGCCTGAATAAAAAAATATATATATCTGTAGAGACTAGGTCTCATCATATTGCCCAGGCTGGTCTTGAACTCCTGAACCAAAGCAATCCTCTTGCCTCAGCTCCTCAAAGGACTGGAATTAAGGTGTGAACCACTGCACCTGGCCTAAGAATATTTTAACTAGTCCATTTGTTTAAATATTTACCCAGTTTCTAATATATCCAGAACAGATCCACTGGCTAATTTATTGATTCAGTCATTTTCCAAGCATCTGAAGTATTCAGAACAGTCCTAAGGCTCTTTATTATAGCAATAGATAGTTCTTCAGTCCAGTTGTAAAGAGGACCTACGTACATCAGTTCTGAAGATGAGGAACCACACCTCTTACATACCACATAATCTAAGAGAAAGTGGTCACGTGAAGATTTGTATTAATGCCCTGGCACCATGCTCCTCCTGCATAATCAGGTGGTTCCTTGACTTGCCAGCTTTATATGATCCTCTGTCTTGACCTTAAGATAGAAGGGATGTTGGTCACTATGGCTGTACACCTTATGCATGTTCTTCTATACACCTCTGAGATAAATATTTTTGACATGGTTATATAAATAAACTGAAGATGACCATGATGAGACAGCAAGTAACAGGGTCAGAATTAAAACATGAGTCTATGTGACTCTAATGAAATTTCCCTAGATTTTACTAAGAATTATTTGAGTAGAGAGAAAGTTTTAGAGAGGTTGGAAATTCTTTGGGGCCTGACATGCTGCAAAGAATCTAATAGGTAGATCTTCTGCTGTTTGCTATAGAGAATACTTCTGAAAGGCATGTGGAATATCTGGGTCAGGGATCGGGGCAATGAGGGTGGTGGCTGCTCAGGTCTAGCTCTGCAAAAAGATATTTTTCTTTTAAGAGCATTGACATAGAGTAAAGCATTTACTGGAGACAGGGATGTAGGAGTGTGAATTATATACAACATTGTGTGTGCATGTGTGTGTGTATGTTGATATAGCTAGGAGTATGTTTATATTACTAGAAGTGAGATGATGGTCCCTTTGCAGTAGAGAACAAAAAAAGAAAGATACTAATTTTGAGGAAAATGTAATGATTTATTCAGTTTTATATATATTTAATGTTTTGCAGATACAGAGTCTCACTATATTGCCCAGGCTGGTCTCAAACTCCTGGATCCAAGAGATCCTTTCACTTTAGCCTTCCAAATTGCTTGGATTACAGTGTGAGCCACCGTGCCAAGCCTCAGGTATATCTTAAGACTAGCCTGCTCACTGGTAGGCGGTTAGGTTTATACATGTACATTTAGGAAGTAACAAAAGAAGTAGCAGCTCATATTGTACATACAATCACTGAATGAATGTACAGAGAGATAAATAAATAGATAAGAGAGGGTTACATACCCAGTCTTGGATTAAGAATGGGAGGAAAATGCAAAACCTACTAAGGATATGAGAAAGGAAAAAAATCAGCAGAAAGGAGACTATTGTTGGTTTATATTTAATGGTCTAACCATTTTTTACTTCTAAGGAAGAATAGTTGTCAAAATGAGGGAAACTCTGAGGATAGAAGCGCTCAGACTGATTTTTCAAAGCTGCATTTTCCCACATGATGTGGGGTCAAATTTTTTGTGATATCTACTCAGACAACAACAATAACAAATATACAAAAAGCTGTTTTGCCTTTGAGCATTAAAAAAGTGTAAAAATATTCCTACTATCCTCTAAGTTTCTCGAAGACAGGAATTGTATCTCTTTAATATCTTTGTTTCTTAAATGCCTGGTACATGTGGTGAATTGAATTTATGCCTTCGTGGAAAGAAGCAATAACCTCCACAGACAGGTTGGCATTTAGGGGCATAGTTCATGTTGCGTCAACATCATAACTGGGTCAAAGTTAAGAACACAGTTTTCATCTCATGTGTGTTTTAAAATCAAAAGTGAAAACTAAAGAGAATAATGATAATCTCTCTGCTTCTATTTTATTTTTCCAATGATTTTTATATTTTAACTACTATTTAATGGATATGTTATTGATGAAAACATTCTGATTATCCTTAATAATGTACATTTTTAAAGGCCAGGAATGGTCTTTATCTCAGGAAGTAAAGATTATGAAACAAACTACCGTAATTATATTAAAAAATATTTTGTATTTTACAATTTTTTTCATTATTTTTTATTTGCTTACAGTGACTACATTCCTTCAACATTTGTTCAACAAATGTTTGTGTATCTAGATACTTCACCGTTCAGGCAGAGTGGGATTATACAAAGGAAGGTAGTTCCTATTCCCTAGTAGGAAGAAACTCTTTACTAGCTAGGTAAATAACACTTGTATAAAATTTGATATAATGTTGGCTAAATAATAACACCAAACATATCTCAGAGTAGTATATGACTGCATTCTTAGTCAGTATAATATTCATAAAGTGTCTTGAGTTCTTAGGAAGGAAAATCACTTTGGCCTATAAAAATTATGAAGCCTAATGTACATGCAGAATCTTAAACTTGTGCCTAAATTCTTCTCATTATGTAGCAAAAACTCTGATTTCTCTTTGGTATACAAATAAGCTATCTAAAATGTGATCAGGAAATCAATAGGAGAATGAAAAATATAGTCTATTTTTTGAGTGATAGGATTCTTGATCATAAAAGATTCATTCTAGTCTTGACATCATAAGTCTTGAGTTCATACTTGGCTTGTGTAGTAGTGTTTATAAATGAGCTGTATATTTTAATTTCATTTAGAAAAGACAAGTGAACTCTGCTGCATCTTCATGTGAAACCCAGTAACTAATTTATATACATGTTCATTCCAGAAGCATTCATTCATTTATGCATTTAGTAATATATGCATTTATTCTTATTTCTTATCCATTGATGTGATTGAGACCCAGATGGTCTGATGGCAGCATGGACAGGCACTTGCCTTCAGAATGCTACCAACCTAGAAAAGTCCTCCAGGACTATGCTTAGAATCCAAAAGAGTTGTTTTTCAAGTTACATAGGCTATGTCTTAAAGTAATTCACATACTAATGAAAAATCATACACCATGGAATACAGGTAGTTACATAGTAAATCATTTTTCCTTAGTCATATTTTATACTTTTTAGAGTGATCATAGTTTCTCATAGTTTCCATGAGAATTTGCCTAGTTGTGAGGCCTTGTAGATACTAGTTAACTCACACTGTGTTATGATTCTGTATAAAGGAAGCTTAAATCAATATATAGCTTCTCTTTAGAGAAATACAATAAAATCTCTAGGTTTTCTCTAGGAATAGAAAAACAACCTCTTCACAGTACATAAAAAGAAAAAAAAAAGTGTTCCTGAAAATGACCAGTAACTAAGTGGTTTGAAAGAGTTAATACAGTGTCCTACAGGCCTAATTAATAAAGACATTACCTATCCCTATATTGAAAAGATGGACATGGTTTCTAGTTCTGTTTCAGGTTGATTTATGTGGGGAGAGTGTGATGACATAAAATACTTGGTACTTTTTCGTTCAGTTTACCATTTAATCTATAAATGCAAACCACGTTAAAGGATGTTTGAAAAAAATAAACTTGAAAGCCAGCATTAACCTCCCAAACCAGCTGAAGGTGTTTAAAAGACAATAAGGGTAAAATTTCATTATACAGACTTCAAGAGGATTTTTAAAAAATCTGTAGACTTTCCAACTAAAATGATGAATGCTGTTCTGATTCTAATTGACAAGTGTTATATATAAAAGAGTTCTTGCCTTCATTCTTATCAAAACTGTGGGGATTTCCAATGATAGGACAATATTATGTGGGTGGAAACTTCTCAGAAGAATAGAGAACTTATCAGTATTTACTTAGGTTCTATTACATTCAGAGCCATAAAAGAAACTACACTCATAAATTTATAGACAGTCAAGGATATTGCCTCTTCCCCAAAGAGGCTAGATATTAAAGGAGTGGAGTGAATGAGCTGAAATCATGAAGTGGTTTCAATATTGGAAGAGTTTTCCCCCTTCATATTTCAACTTGTAACTAATATGTTATGAAGAATCACTGGCTAGCTAACTTTGAGGGTTTGGCAGAAGAAAAGAGTCTTCACCACTTTTTCTTACAAATGTTATTTTTCTTCTATAATTAGTACTTAATAATATCCACCCTTTAATGCGTTAGTGTAGGTTAATTATTACCACACTTGTTCAAATATATTTAGGATTCCAACGTTGCAGATAAAGAAGGAGAGGTTTATAGAGGTTAAGAATCTTGCCCAAAATCACACAGCAGGGACAAAACTTAAGCTTGTTTTTTTTCTTGGCTTCCTATTTCTGCTGTCACAAATTACCACAAACTGAGTATTAAACAACACAAATTTATTATTTTACAGCTTTGGAGGTCAGAAGTCCAAAAGGGGTTTTACTGGGCTAAAATCGAGCTGTCAGCAGGGCTGTATTCCTCTGAAGAAGGCAGGAAAATCTTTTTCCTTCCCCTTTTTAGCTTTCAGGGTCTTCCTCCACTCTTGGGCTCCATACCTTGGTCCCTTCCTCCATTTTCCTTCTTTAAAGCCCACAATTTCATTACCCAACATCAGTTTCTGCTCCCACATCTCCTTTTCTGACTCTTCTTCCTCTCTTTTTTATTTTTCAAGGACCCTTGTGATTGTATCAGGCCCACTTAGATAATCCAGGACAATCTTCTCTATTTCGAGATCCTTAATTACATCTGAAAAGTCACTTTTGACATTTAAGGAAACATTCACGGTTTCCAGGCATTAGGGTATCTATGACAGACCATTATTCTGCCTACTACAAAAGCTAAAGATCTGGGTAAGTATAGCACAGTTGTGTGCATATAGTAGTTCCTTCTTCTGTGGGGCATATATCCCAAGACCCCAAGTGGTTGCCTGAAACTATGGATAGTACTGAATCCTATATAAATTATATTTTTTTCTATACATACATACTTATGATAAAGTTTAATTTATAAATTAGGCACAGTAAAAGATTAACAACAATAGCTAATAATAAAATAGGATGATCATAACAATATACTGTAATAGAAGTTATGTGAGTGTGGTCTCTTTCAAAATACCTTATTGTACTTTACTCACCCTTCTTAGGCTCATCCAAATTGTCAGCACCATTAACTCTGGCACTTTGGGGCCATTATTAGGTAAAATAAGAAAAACTGTCACAGTATCATAGTGCTTTTGTCACTTGAACTGTGACAGTTAATCTGATGACCAAGATGGCTACTAAGTGACTAATGGCTGGATAGGATATACAGAGTGGAATCAGGACAAAGGGATGATTCACATCTAGAGCAGGATGACATGAACTGTTATCATGCTACTCAGAACAGCGACCATTTAGAACTTATACATTGTTTAGTTTTGGAATTTTCAGTTTAATATTTTTAGACTGCAGTTGACTGCTGGTAACTGCAACTGCAGAAAATAAAACCTTGGATCAGGGAAGACAGTTGTATTTTAATATTAATATGTTAATATAATTTAGTAGAGAAAAAATATAATCACACAGATTAATGATCACTACAACAATTACGGTAGTGTGCTGTAATAGAAATAGCTTTGAATCTGGAAAAATTCTGGCTCCATCATTTACTAACTATATAACCTCAGATAAATCTCTTAGCGTCATCTCTTCAGAGTTGATATGGTGGTGAGTTATAAGGAATGTTGTTCCTCAGAACAAATGGAAACGTTTAAATATTTAGCTTGTAGATGTTCTACAAATTCTTTTTCCTTCTCCTTCATTTTTTAGAAAATAACAAATATAGAGAAGGCAGACAAAATAAGATAGTACCTGTTGCATTTCAATGTTATAAGTAATGTCTAATAATAGTTAAATTTGCAAAATGACTTATTTTCTAAATATATATATATATATTTTTGTTGTTGTTGTTGTTGTTCTTTTTTGTGAGATGGAGTTTCACTCTTGTTACCCAAGCTGGAGTGCAATGGCACGATCTCGGCTCACTGCAACCTCCGTCTCCTAGGTTCAAGCAATTCTCCTGCCTCAGCCTCCCGAGTAGCTGGGACTACAGGCGTGCGCCACCATGCCCAGCTAATTTTTGTATTTTTAGTAGAGACGGGGTTTCACCATGTTGACCAGGATGGTCTTGATCTCTCGACCTCGTGATCCACCTGTCTCAGCCTCCAAAAGTGCTGGGATTATAGGCGTGAGCCACCGCGCCCGGCCTTTTCTAAATATATTAAACATTTTGTGGGCCTTATTTTTATTTTACAAATAGTATTCCACTGCTCAATATGCTCTTTTTGTTCCTCCTCTGATAGTCAATGTCTGCTTGTTTTTTTTTTTCCTATAATGCCTGTTAAATTTAGGAATCCGAATTAATTCATTAGCTTGATGATGGCTTTTCCTCATTCCATTTTAGAAACTTAATTTCTTTACCATGTAATTTTCTTTATTGTTGCTTCATATTATAGGTATACAACTAGCAGTTTTATGAAAAATAAATCCTGCACCAGCCTTTTAAAAATCACTAAAAAATTTCATATTATAGAAAAGTCATAATATGAAGTATCACCTCTGCCCCGTCATTCCCTCACTTTGATCCTATTCTCAGAGGCAACTCCTACTGTTGGGTTCTAATTATTTTTCTTTAATATGTTACCTTATAATTCTTGATCACATACTTGTCAACTTTTTAAACAATTGTTGACTACTGGTATGAAAGTCTAGGATCTGGCCAATTTAACTACACTGTCTTTCCTTGTCTCTCCTTTCAATATTTGACATTTATATTTTAAATTTTATTCTTCTATTGTTTACTTTTACAACTGAAAACAATATGGAAAAATGTTCATTTATTTTCTTCAACAGAGTCTATACTCTTCACTTTCTAAATAAGATATTAATACTCCTACTTGTTTCCTTAACTTTTTCTTTCTTCACTACCTTAACTTTGGTCAGCTGTCAAGTTTGTTTATATTTACAGTTTTCCTATAACCACCTCCAACTATTCTTTTTATGAATACATTGACTTTAAAGCTGGAAATGTATGAGCAACATTGTCAAACCACAAACATTGTTTGATGCTGAGTCACATAGTGTACTATGTTCTTTGAAGTAGTTTCACTCTCAGGAAACCTAGGGCATTCATGGGAACAAGTTCACCATGTAAAAATGGAATCTCTCATGCTTTTTTTTTTTTTTTTAACTTAATTGCTTGAAATCATTTCAAATTTACCTTTTCTTTAGATTTATATTTGCTCGGTATAATACCATTCCAAATTTATTTGTATTTGCTTTATTTGATCTTGACAGTTTCACACAAATTTGTTTTTATCCTGAAATTTTAAATTGTTGTTTGTTTCCTGCACTGAATTTGCCTTTGCCTTATCCTAATTTTTTACCTCCTCAATGTTTTATATTGTCTCAGATCTTTTTCCCCTTGAAAATGTCCTTCACTGAGCACTATATAGTGTTCCTTCTTCCTTCAGAATGTGTGGCCTCTTTAGTCTTGCTGTACAGCTGTCATATTCCAAATCCCCTCAATTTGTTTTTTGGATGAGATTCTTATTTTCTTTTACCCAGTGTAATTTTGTCTATGTATTACTGTTTTAACTTTTATGGAGTCTATCAGATTATGTATTAGTGGTGTGAGATATTAGAGACTGGTTTATCTTATACCCATGTCTGCTTTCTAATTCCTCTCATTTAGATCATGAGACATGAGGCTGCCCCTTATTTCTGAAGTACTGTACAGGAAAACACCAGGGAACAAGTATTCCAAAATCATGATTGCTAGGTTCAAAAGGCATCATCCAAATGTGGACAGATAATTCACTAATGAGGTGCAAATAGAAAGAACAGGAGAACAGTTTGGGAAAGGAAAAGGAATGAGGCATGATGAAAAAGTGGTAAACCTTGTTTTCTAATCCTTGACTGGATTAGGGTAGAACAGAGGCACAAAGGTGTCTCCCTACACTTTCTAAGGCATCCTTGAATAGAGGGAATAGTCACCTTGCTTATCCTAACTGGAACTCTTATTTTTGATTGACTTCCTAAGATGTTGGTAAGGGGTGAAATGGTATTATAATAACTTACAGATAGCCTCATATAGGATTCTAAAGATCCTACATATAACCCATGTAGCCTCATATAAACTTATATGCAAAAAAATTTTAGAGTTTAAGATGATATACATAACTAGAAGAATATATCATATTCATGAATTAGATGATTTCATGAATTATGGTTGTCACCTGTCTGCAATTTTATCAATAAAGTTGTAGTGTTTCCTGTGAAAAGCCAAGCATGATTTTTAGTGAATATTAATAAGCTCATGATAATCATCTATATACCTTTCAAAGGTATAAGAAAGTCAAGAAAATCTTGAAGACAATATTTTATCTGCTTTTATGCATGTGTGGCACATTTTATAGGTTTCAAAAATTAAAATAAACAAATAGAACCAATTATATAATCAGAAGTTTCAGAGACTAAATTTATAATCAGCAATATGGAAAATGTGCTGGAAGCCTAAAAGGTAAGCAAAGGACATATATATTATGCCAAAGAGCAAAAGCAGAAAGACAACGAAAGTATGAAATTAAAAAAAAAGAGAGACAAAGAAAACTAATTTAGGAGGTACAACTAGTAGAAATAATAACAAGAAAGTGAAAGCAAATAAATGGGAAAGAAGCACTGATCAGAGGGGAAAAAAATAAAAACTAGAAAATATCCTCAAAGTTTACCAGGACATATGTTTCAAACTGGAGCTTTCTTTTTTTTTTTTTTTTTTGAGATGGAGTTTCGCTCTTGTTACCCAGGCTGGAGTGCAATGGCGCGATCTCGGCTCACCGCAACCTCCGCCTCCTGGGTTCAGGAAATTCTCCTACCTCAGCCTCCTGAGTAGCTGGGATTACAGGCGTGCGCCACCGTGCCCAGCTAATTTTTTGTATTTTTAGTAGAGACGGGGTTTCACCGTGTTGACCAGGATGGTCTCGATTTCTTGACCTCGTGATCCACCCGCCTCGGCCTCCCAAAGTGCTGGGATTACAGGCGTGAGCCACCGCACCCGGCCGAGCTTTCTTAACTAACTCAATTCTTCCTTTACTTACTCTGCTTCTAAACCTTCCTGTAATCCTTTCTTCTATTGGAAATGAAGGAAGCAGCCTGGGATAGTAGATTCTTCACTTTGTTCCTTCCTCCTCACAGGGTATGTGTGTGCATCTGATGAAATAATGTATACAGAGTAAATATGCATGAAAATTAGGAAAAGGTCAGTATTCATTTATTAGCTCCTTTTTTCTTTACTAACAGCTTTTAGTATCTGTTCTTTACTCAGTTTAAGGAAGTATCAAGTGGAGGCTCATTATACTCCAAAATGCAAATATGTTTCTGAGACTTTAAACACCAGATTGTCTAACTTCATAATGCTAGAATTCTGCTCCTTGATAGTCATACCAAAATTTTCTTTTTTCAAGGATTATTTTGTTAATACATTCTCCCTTCTTTCCTCTCATCTGTCAGCAAGCAACAACTGCCTCTTTGTCTTCCAACTTTTTATTTTCTCAAATTGCCAATGTCTTCCTTATAGTCAAGTTTATTTTTATGGATTTTATTGTATTTATCCAATTTGTTTTATTATACTGTGCTGCTGAATTTTCCTTCTATGGCATTCTTTCTGTAAAAATCCACTTTCTTGATTTTGCTTGACTTGTTGATCTTTCTCTTTCTTTCTTTCTTTCTTTTCTTTCTCTCTCTCTCTTTCTTTCTTTCTTTTCTTTCTCTCTCTCTCTCTCTTTCTTTCTTTCTTCTTTTCTGAGACAGGGTCTCACTCTGGCACCCAGGTTGAATGTGAGTTTGGTTCACTGCAGCCTTGACCTCCTGGGCTCAAGAGATCCTCTTGCCTCAGCCTTCCAAGTAGCTAGGACAACAGGCACATACCACCACACCTGGCTAATTGTTGTATTTTTTTTAAAGCTGGGATTTCACCACGTTGCCCATGCTGGTCTTGAATCCCTGGGCTCCAGCAATCTGCCCACCTCAGATTCCTAACGTGCTGGGATGACAGGTGTGAGCTACTATGCCTGGCCCAACCATTCCTTCTCTATCCTCTATGTTGTTGTTTTTTAAATTGGGGAGTACACTTTTTTCTTTTACTTTTTCATTAAATATTTCCTTAGAATATTTTTAGTCTTACATAATCTTCCTGTGCATTCTTATTTGTTTTCTTGATTTAAGATGGTTTCTAGGTTTTTGATTTTCTCTATGACCAGCTCACATATGTCCCTGAGACAGTTTCTCTACTAAAATATTTATTCAAGAAATGTGTGAGTGCTCATTATGCACAGAATATTTAGCAACACATTCTTTCCACTAGTGTCCTTCACCTGCACTCCATTTCATTGGAATGGCCGCATTTCTGTTATCATTCAGTATTCACTGGTTCATGTTAGAAAATTTTATGTTAACGAACAGCATACTGAAGTCACAAGTTTTTATCTATTCCTATTTTTAACTTCCTTCTTCTGGACATCAAGAAAATTATCATTAAAAAAAATATCATTCCCAGATGACATTCATCAGATCTACCTCTGTGCACTGTTAAAACAGAATGTGGAGTTCTAATCTGGACTGTGGAAACTGAGTTGCTAGGATGGACTTGCAGAATCTCTGTTAGTAGCAAATGGTCTAGTTGATTCATATTCACATTAAGTTTTAAGAACCACTGCTATATGTTGATTTCTTGTTATAAATGATATCATTATATATATTTATATAAAAATGTACATTTGTATATAGGCATATATATGTAATGTTCCATACAAATAATTATATCTTGGCAATAGATGCCTGAGCAGGAAATGATAGTCAAAAGGAAAAACCATTTTAATATATCTTCCACTATTCAATCTCTTGCATTCTTTCTCTAATTTAATTCTATAATATAATTTTTCTAGTTGTATATTTACCCTCTTTTCAGTCTTCGTCGTTGGTTTCCTTCCTACCATTCATTTATATGCTGGCATTCTTTGGTCTTTGTCTTTTCTTCTACACGTAAGGTTCTGCAGAGGTGTCTTAGGTATTTCTCAAGAACCATGCTTAGCCTGCATCTCCCAGTTTGTATTCATTTAATGAACTAAAAGGTCAATATATAATGTATGTAGAGTTTCTAATGCTAAAATTTTTCAACAGTCAATGTTTTACCCTCTCCCTGTGTAATTTACTCATTAACAATTCCTTCCTAATATGATGCCTTGTTATCACCTCCCTATCATCTGGAAAGCAAGTTAAGACAAGTAGATTATAATTTTATGGGAAACCTAAGTCTTGAGAAACAAAACAAAATAAAATCAACTCTTTACGCTTTACTCTGAGGTTAAAAAAAAGTTGTATTAGTTAGCTATAGCTACAAAACGCTACATGACAAAAGAATCCAGTGGCTTATTGATATTTTACTTTTACACTTAAAAAAACTGTAATTTGGCTGATCGAGGCTAGGATTTTCTGAATCAGTTACATTGCAGGCTTCTGATTTGACATCAGGTCTTGGGTGCAGGTGGAAGGAGTAGTAAAGACAATGGAAAATCTTTTTTGTGGCAGATCACAGATGCACAAGAGAACAAGCCAAACCATGCAAGGAATTACATTATGTTCACTCACATTTCCTTAGTCAAAGCAGTTTCAGGGCAACCCTAACCTTAGTGGGATGGGAAAATATACCCCATCCGCAGTGGGAGGCTTTGTAAAATTACATAACACAGGGTGTGGAGGCATAATACTAGTACTAGGCACTGAGTAATTGGGACAATGATCCTATCTACATCAGAAGGATAGTATATGAATCTGAGGATTCTTGTTATACATAATTTTTTGTTTGTTTTGCCATTATCAGACACTTTCTCAGATGGTTTTTTTAAAAAGGGTTTCACTTACTTGATTAAAAAGGTTACCATTCATTTACTTACTTGTGTTTTATCATTAGTTCCTTTACTGTAGAAGTGGCAGAAGCCAGAGAAGAAAGGGCCTCAGTCTCTTGCCTGAGTCTGAGATCTGTGTTTCAAACTGTCTGACAACTCATCTACAATTTTTTCTCAATAAGTACCCATAATTTTATTAATTCTTTATCCTAAACCTTTCATGCCTTAATTTCTCATCATTAAATCTCCCCAAGTTATCTTCAAGTTTTTCTTCTTTCTCATCCTTATACCTTATTTGTGAACAAATCCTGCCAGTTCCAATGGAATGTTCAAGTCTTCTCAGTCAACTTTTTTTTCATGAAGTGTTTTCATTTTTAACTAAGAGTTTTACTTCAAAAAAAACTCTAGAGCCAGAGGCATCTTACAGAAAAATAAATCTGGTAGTATCCCCTGTTTAGAAGGCTCTCTCAGCTGCTGGAGCCCTGGCTATCTTCTCGTTCCTATTCACCAAAGTACATGGAATACTGACTTCAAAACTCTCACTTTTTAGATGATTCTCTTATTACTTGAATATCACCTCCATTGCCTTCTCCACTCAGTAAAGCCTGATTCATCTTCCAGAGCAAAATGGGGTGTTATCTTTGCTCTTAAGCCTTTCGAGATTCTCATACAAAGTCAATGGTCTTTTCCTGGCATTCTCACTATATTCCGCCCAACTATCCATTCAAGAATTGTTTCATGAATTCTTTACATTTGATTACAAAAGCATTAAAAGCAAAAACCTTATGAAATCAGAGGACATATAAAGTGTAAAGAAGAAAGTATAATCACTGTTCTCAGCTTAAGAGAATACAGTTAACATTTTGGTACTATGTTTTTATGAAAGGATTACTTCATTTAACAATATAACATACTATTTCTTCAATTGTAGTCTGTTGTAAAAATTAATTTTGCTGTTTCTCCCCCCCTGCAGATTGTTCATTACTTTAAGGATCATCATTTCTCAGTTTACACCTTATTTCCAGTGCTTGGTACAATTCTTGGCAAACAGGGAGCATTTATTTAACAGTTGTGTGAATGTTAAATTATTAAGTCCTAAATAATTCAGTGAACAAAGAAGCATAACTATAAGCCAATGACAAATTATAAAACAGGTAGTATTTTACTAAATTCTGGGAATCTTGTTATATTAAATATTATTTTTTGAAAGCCTGAAATTATGTCAAGGCAATAGTTACGCTATAATTCAGTGTTAATCCTGTTTTCTATATATTTTGATCTCTTGAAATTATTTGCTATAAGAAATCCAGTCATATAAGACTTTAAATATTAGTCAAATAATCCTGTAGTTTTAGCACTGGTAAGAGATATAAGGGGTTAAGTCACTCTAGTCTTTTTCTTCTTCTTTTTTTTAAAGACATGTAACTTCTTTGTCTGATCTCCTTATGGTCCTTGTCACAACTGCATGGCTTTTAATCACTCATACATTCAGTGAGTTACTGCACTGCTGGAACCTTAATAATGTTCTAGTTTGTTTGGATGATCTTCCTGATAAAGTCCTGACAATCTCTCAGTATAATGGGAAGACAATCAAAATAAAAAATGCTTTAAAAGTTCAGGTAGTGGAGCATACTATTATTTTTCACACAGTGCAAGTATATTAAAATACTGACTTTCATGCATTTGATTGAGTTTGTGATGAAATCCAAGAAAAATTGAAAATTTGAATTATTCTACTGCCAGTAGGGACTGTATATCATGAACAGAAAAGCAGGCATATGTAACTGACTCTGGTAGCATAATCTGAAACGTGTCAGCTTGCCCTCCTTTTATATAAGTTTCAGCAGTATAGCTAAGCAATTAATTTATTATATAGCTCTCTTATATTTGCAATTACCACATGGAATTTTACAAAAATATAAAACGTCATCTTCAGTGCACATAGTTTGAATAATTAAAATGATGTCTTACATTGATAGAGTGTTTCAGTATTTTCAAGGTGCTTTCCATTAAAGCATTCTCATTTGACTCAACAGCCCTCTAAATGTAATTAGTGGAACTGTGATAATTCTCCAACCTGTTCCATGTCTTCTGTCTCCTTCCCTCTTATTAACTTCCTATTTATCTTTCTTTCTTTCAAAGAAGGCAGTTTGGTGTGATGGAAAGAGCATAGAATATGAATTCAAGTATTTAGTTTATCCTTGTCTTGAATTACTCTGACATTGGAGAGATCACTTTCAGTTCTCTGAACCTTGGTTTTCTATTTGGCAAAGTAATGATAATGCTAAAGTATACTCCCCAATGTTGTGAGGATTAATTAAGGTGAAATAGGGGAAAAATTAAAAGAGCAAGTGTGACATTCATGTTAGCTTCTTTTAAGGAGAGCTTGGGATGATGGAAAGAGAACAGATCTTTGCTTCATGGCTCCTTACTTATGGTACTGGAGCAAGTAATCTACCCTTTCTGAGCTTTATTTTTCTATATGCGAAATGGGCATCACAATATCTATCTTGTGAAGCTGCTGAAAGATAAGGTGACATATATGCTGATTCTAGCCTAGTTCCTAACTTGGAGTTGTATGCCCTATTGAAAGTGTTTCCCCTTCTTTCATCCTTCCTCCCTCTTACCATTCTTCTTTCCCACCTCCTGTCTTTCCACTTTACTCTTCATCCGCATCTCAACTTCGTGTGACAGAAAAAGATAAAGAACATGGCTGGAAAATCTCAAGATTTAATAATTTAGAAAGGATTTAGCTTAGAAATTCTTTTTTTTAAAGAAAACTGTAATTTTCGGTTGATGGGGATCCAAGTTCTCTGCCCTGCTTTTGAGAAAAGACCCCTTCCTGCCCACTTTGAAATCTCCATTGAATTCTGTAAACTTTGTGCAGTAGAATTTGGAAAACCACCTATGTAGCCTAACCCTCTCATCTTGCAGATGGAGGAATTTGAGGGAAGTTGAGAGACTTGCCTAAGCTTGTGAGGCTGGTAAGTGATGAGCTAAGACTCAGTCGTTCTTTGCCTTACCCTGTTGTTCCCTTAGTAGTAAAGATATAGCGTGCAAATATGTATAACCAGATTCTGCTCTTGTTACAGTCTATTTGTGTAGATGGAACTTACATTAAGTTGATGAGCATGAATCATCATTGTTTTGGGGGGCCGGACACCGCAAGCTTTATGAGGGCAGGAACTTGTTTGCTGTGCTCCTTGTTATTTTATTCCCAGTGTGTGGAGAAGTGCCTGGTTTCCTATAAATAGTAATACTTTAAAAAAGTATTACTTCACTGTTGGGCAATGACATATGTTTAGCAGATCACGATTTATATATAAAGGTGTCATTATGTCATTGAAATTGTTTAGCTTTATATGTGATACAGACATAAAATACATTTGTATTAATATGCTGATGTGTATACTTGGTCACATGTTAAAATGTGTGTCTGACTGTGTAGGTCATGATTAAAAATGTTTGAAAAATACGGTTTTAGACAAAGGGAATACTAAAGTTTGAGGCGGGCATGTGAGTGCTTTGTGGGAAAATAGTGAGTTTAATGGTTTTGCTAAATCTGAGGTGAAAAGAATAGTGAAATCAAGTCTATCCAGAGGAAGAAGAATCCATTTGACTCTTTATTAAAGAATTACTGGGACTCCACTTCGCCTCCTGACTGTCTCCATCATCCACAATAAGAAGACTTAACAAAACTACATGTAGGAAGATTAGGCAGCTTAATCTTACAGGAGTGATTCACTCGGATTGGAACCGGAGGGAGCCAACAGAGAACAATGCCAAAGAGGCAGCACAGAGTAGGAAAGTTATGGCCTTAACTGGGGACACCTGGTAAAGAAAACCAGTTTCTTGGGCATGGTGGGGTAGATGAGGTTAAAAAAATGTGAATGTGTGATGACAAAATGGAGACCCAATTGTGAACAATTTCACAGAATGGCTGTCTGAGAAAAAAAAGACATTAAGAGAACAAAAAGCAGGAGTTAGGAGAAGGTTAGGATGGAGGTAAGAATCTTTGTGGTCAACTAGAGATCTCTAGACATTGAGTAGGAATCAATCTAAAGAAGACATCAAGGTCTTAGTTAAAAAGATTACTTTGAGAGAAAGAGATTCCTCCTCCCCTGAAATCTGTCTAGTAAGACCACAGGGAAGGGAGGGATACTGGATATAGACAACAAAACTTGAAGAAACAGTTAATAAATGCTTCTTTCTTTAATGAGAACACTGACTGGAAGAGCAGTTTTAATCAACAATGTGGCATTCGCCTACTAATTTGTTAGTAACGAGACATTTTTAAGTGTGCAAAACATTTACTTTGCTAGGTGAGAAGCATGCTCTTTATTTGACCTAAATTTGTTTAATATATACTGTTACTTGAGAAATTATATAACTTTGACCACTCTCCATATTATGGCTTGATTAGGAAATTAGAAGAAAGATAGACTATTGTATGAAGGTTTTGGATTTCACGTCCTTAAAGCTACTTAAAATAAGTTCAACATTGATGAAAAATGTTGAGAAAGCTAGAAATCTAATTACAAATAACTGAAATATGTCCATATAAGCTGAAATTTTCCTTTTGGTTTGAGTTTGCCTGAATTCAGAGGAAATTTAGAGGTCAAGAATGACGAATAATTATTTTTTAAAAAACCATGGCTTGTGTTATTTATTTTTAAAAGGAAGCCAAATAGTATCCCATTGTTGTTTATTAAAAGAAATATATGACAACATTATAGAGTTGTCCTGTGAGCACGTGTGTATGTGAATCTATATAAGAGAGAGACGATGAGCCTAGGTGTGTTTAGGTGTGTTTGTGTGTGTATTTATGTATGTGTGTGTATGTGTGTAATGAAACTCGGTCTCCAGGCATGGCCAGGTACAAAGGTCCATCATTTAAGTCTCAGAACTAAATAAACATGTGAGGTTATGATTATTTTATTGAGCTTTCTTATTTTATGACCCGCTAATGGCTCATGGATCGGTTATATTGATAAGCACTCAAAACATACAGCTTCAGAGTTTTTTTAAAAAAATTTTCATTTATTGTTTTTATTTTAAAATGCCAAGAAGCAAACACCCGGTTCCCAGTCTTATTTTTCATTTATAATAAACCTCAAGAGTACAATTCATATTATAGAGAAGGAATGAAAGTGTATGCAGGGTTGTATATAACTGGCAATTTGTATGCAACGCTAACGTACTTTCATTTTCTGATGAAAATTATTGAATTCCTTTTTGAATTTAAAATTAAACTTATTTTAAAATATATTTTTAATTATGAATTTGGGGGTTATATGTGCAGGTTTGTTACATGGATATATTGTGTAATAGTGAGATTTGGGCTTCTAGTGTACTCACCACCCAAATAGTGCATATTACACCCAAAAGACCATTTTTTCAACACTTACTTGCCTCCTGTCCTCTAATTTTTTGGATTGTCCTATGTCTATTGTTTCCATTTTTATGTCCATGTCCATTGTTTAGCTCCTACTTAGAAGTGAGAACATGTGATATTTGATTTTCTGTTTCTAAGTTATCTCACTTGGGATAATGGCCTCCAGCTCCATGAAAACTGGTGCAAAAGACATGATTTTATTCTTCTTTATGGCTGTGTAGTATTCCACGGCATATATATACATTTTCTTTACCCAATCATTCATTGACAAATACTTGGGTTGGTTCCATGACTTTGCTATTGTGAACAGTGCTGCAATAAACATAGGAGTTCACCACCAAGAGGGTATCAGTGTTCCCTTTCCTCCACACCTTTGCCAAAATTGTTGGACTTCTGAGTTCGAGGGTATGTTTTGAAATCAACTATTAAATATCAGGTTAATGTTTATTTTTAGGCTGAACTTATGGCAAAATTAACCCTGTTATGACGGTTAGCATCTGTGAGAAGATAACATAATGCAAGCATAGTTTTTAGAATTTGTTATTTTGTTTTTGCATATACTATAGGTCATTTATGTCTATTTTATCAAGAGTTGAGATGCTAGAAATTTCTGTCTGTTTAATTTCCTGTAGGAACTACCTATAACTTTCTCCTCAAAGAAAGAGGGGAGGGGCAGGGTTATGCATCTTAATTTAATCTTCCCAAATTTGCCAACCAGATAAATTCCTTCACCTGCTCTGGGGCATGGAGTGGAGTGAGGTCAGGAGTTAGTTCCGGTTGCACAGAAGGAAATATCAAGAGTAAGGCGCAAGTGCCTCCTCCCATCCCAGTAGATTCATGAGTAGATTCAATTTGAAAACTAAGTGTAAACATTTTGTTTAATGTCGTGCTTGATAATCTGTCTTGTCTATTTTCAAGTAAAACTAAAAATTGAGTATTTAGCTTTATAATTATTTAGCTTCTCTCAAACTCTCAGTTTTATCAACATCTTGTCAATTTTAATTGATAGCACCTTTAGCAGAGTTTGTAGGAATGAAATAGAAGCATTTGCCAGTTTTGCTTCAAGAGTCTGAAATATTTTAGTTATTTAAGATTATATTGGAGTGAAAAGGGAAATCATTTGATTTGATATATGCATATGTTCCCTGAGGTCAGCGACTACCATTAAATTTTCTAAAGATTCTTAGGTTAATTTTTTAAATCGTGGACTTTTAATGCTAAAATATTAAAATAACACTATGGGGAATGAGAAATGTTAGACGTTATCAATACCATTGTCTATTGAACCCTCTATAGTCTTCAAGTCTCATCATATGTACAGAAATTGAAGAACAGTTAATTTCTAGGTGACTAAATTTGGAAACACTTGTAAAGAGAACAGGCCAATGGAAATTTGTGCAACAGAGAAACATGTATTTTCTGAGTTTGTTAATATTTAAAATAGGATCCATACCCAAACTAAATGAAACTAAAAATTCAGTTCCTGCTATTCTGCTGACCTTGCATTTCTTTTCTTTTCTTTTCTTTCTTTCTTTTTCTTTCTTTGTTTCTTCTTTTCTCTTTCTCTCTCTCTCTTTCTTCTTTTCCTTCTTTTCTTTCTTATCTTCTTTTGATGGAGTCTCTCTCTTGTTGCCCAGGCTGGAGTGCAGTGGCGTGTTCTGGGCTCACTGAAACCCCTGCCTCCCGGGTTCAAGCAATTCTCCTGCCTCAGCCTCCCACGTAGCTGGGATTAGAGGCCCCGCCACCATGCCCAGGTAATTTTCATTTTTTAGTAGAGACGGGGTTTCACCATGTTGGCCAGGGTGGTCTCAATCTTCTGATCTTATGATCCATCCGCCTCGGCCTCCCAAAGTGCTGGGATTACAGGTGTGAGCCATCTTGCCCAGCCTGCATTTCTTTGTATTACTATTTGCACCATTAACAATATATATAAATATATATTTTAAAAAGTTATGATGCATGAGCTTACATAAATATACGTTGAAATTTAGGCTGGGCGTGATGGCTCACGCCTGTAATCCCAGCACTTTGGGAGGCCGAGGCGGGCGGATCGCATGAGCTCAGCAAATCGAGACAAGCCTGGGAAACATGGCCGGACCCCGTCTCTACAGAAAATGCAAAAAATCAGCTGGGTGTATTGATGGATGCCTGTGGTCCCAGCTATTTGGGAGGTTGAGGTGGGAGGATCGTTTGAGCCCAGGAGATCGAGGCTACAGTAAGCTGAGATCCCACCACTGCACTCCAGCCTGAGTGACATCCAAATTTAAATAATATAGAGACAAAATGATGAACACTGTTTAAAGGAATACTGCATATTAGAATTCTGGAGTATTTCCACAGGCATTCGAAAGTCCTAAAATCTTTTGTTTTATGGATTCTAAAATCCAGGTTTTTGTACAGATTTTCAAATTTTTTTTTCTTTACTGAAGACATTGAAATTCATGGCACAGGAGCTTGTGATTCCATCTTGAAAATTAAAGAAAGTGGTTTGTTAAGATTCTACAGTCCCAAAGTATAATGTGAAGTGAGAATGCATATTGATATTAGATAAATTTAGGCTTTGAGTCTTGGCTTTGTCAAGCAATATGTATTCCTGCTCAAGTTAGTGTACATATTTGAGTCTTAGTTTGCTCATGTATAAAGTTGGAGATAGCAACACATAGTTGTACAGGTATATGAAAGGGCTTGAAAAATGTGTAGCAAAGAATTGGCCCTTGTTATTTGTTAAGCACAATATTATTTCCAAGGGAACTCTCCCAAATCATCTCTGACCAAGCTACCACCCTTGTTAAGAGATAGACTGGACTCTTAGATTATATATCCCTTAGCTTTGCTCATGAATGGAGGCAAAGGATTCATTTATCTAAAGGAATAAGAACGATTGCCCTTGAACAGTTAGTGGATTCATGCACCTAAAAAATGGCCTGCATATGGTACCACTCAAACCTTTTATTTCTTGCATATTTTGCAGATAATATGATTTTCAAATACAGGTTGTATGGAATCAAGTGAATCATATGTAGGAGAGGATTGATTTTCAGTAATCTCTGTGTAGATTATTTGGCAGAGGCCAGATTTGAACTAAGGAGACTGTCTTTAGAGCCATACGCTTATTCAGGACATAGTAAATATTCAGAGATAAAGCCAGTGTAGAAATTACTATCAGGGCTATGTCATCAACAAGATTCTGTCACTTGAACTGCATGTTTTTTTGGTGTGTGTGTCTCTTACATAAAGAAATAGCTATGCTGCGTATGCCTACATATTTGTTGAACAAACATTTCTTAAAATTAGAAACTGGATAACAAGGGAGTCGCATTTGTTAAACTACCACAGAGGTGAAGGAGGATTTTACAAGCTGAAAAGTATGACAAAAAAAGGGAATTTCTTTATCTTCTATAGTATTGATTCATAATATATTTCCAGAAGATTATCCATCACATCAACATTTTTAAGTTTATTTGCATCAATTTGAGAAAAGTGGTTTATCATGATATTTTTAATTGATTAGGATATACCATATTACCAAAAACAGCAAAAGCATATTACAAAAGTTTATGATTTATCTAACAGAAAAAAAATCCTTAAGTTCTATTTATTTATTTATTTATTTATTTATTTTGGTGTTTAGATAAGAGTTGTTTTTTTTCTGAAAAATTCTCCCATACTATCTGAGAACAATATAATTCTTATTAAATGCATGCTAAATTGCCTATTATATAACTCGCTTATTTATGTGATATATCTGGTAACTTTTGGTTTATTAATCTAATTTTTTTTTTTTTTTTTTTTTTGAGACAGAGTCTTGCTCTGTCACCAAGCGCCAGGCTGGAGTGCAATGGCGCAATCTCGGCTCACTGCAACCTCTGCCTCCTGGGTTCAAGCAATTCTCCTGCCTCAGCCTCCCAAGTAGCTGGGACTACAGGCACACACCACCACGCTCAGCTAATTTTTGTATTTTTTTTTTAGTAGAGATGGGGTTTAACCATGTTGGCCAGGATGGTCTTGATCTCTTGACCTTGTGATCCACCCACCTCAGCCTCCCAAAGTGTTGGGATTACAAGCGTGAGCCACCGAGTCCAGTCTATTAATCTAAAATTTTAAAAGTTTGTCAAGAATTAATAATAATACAGAATTTAATAAGATTAACTGGAAAGTACGTAATATCTATAGTAAAATTAAATCTAAATTTGGGAAAAATCATTTCCTCTTTTTGGAGCAGGACACATTTTGTTTGTGTATAGGCTTAGCCATGGCGGAGCACCACATATTGAATGTTGAAAGTGTCATACCCAGCTAATTTTTATATTTTTTATTTTAGTGGAGATGGAGTTTAACCATGTTGGCCAGGCTGGTCTTGAAGTCCTGGGCTCAGGTGATTTGCCTGCCTTGGTGTCCCAAAGTGCTAGGATCTCATTTTTCTCACCAGAGAAAATCAGTGAATTAGATCGCTGGTTTTCAAACAGCACTCTGCAGAATCCTATACATTTGAAATGCTTTTTAGTCTCCCACACAATTCTGACTTTTATCCATTAGTTGCATGCTTGAAATTTATTTAGATACTTCCATAAAGTAAAGGTGTGAAAAGCCCCTGGGCTAGATTACATATGAAATTCCTTTACTTTTAACATTTTATGAGCCATTTATTTTTTTCCTAATTCCTACGCTTGAGTCAGACATGGGAATTACCATACAAATTTTGTGCTTTTCCACTTCTGGAACTGCCTTATACTCCAGACTTTTCATGGAATATCCATCTGCTCTTCTTACTAGTCGAAATTCCATTTGTTTTTCAAGGTCCAACTCTGGCTATCCCTGAGATGAATTGAATTATCAGCCAGGAAAAAACTTTCCTTCCCTGGCATTTTGAAAACAGTAGGTTAGTATTATTTTTGAGACATCGAACTGTTCTTCCATTCTGTTGTGGTTGCTGTGTACTTGATGAGTTTCTGTCATTCCTGCAGAAGCTGGGAAAATCTGACAAGCAAGAGTAGGGTAATGAATAGAAGATAATGAGGGGACCCCAGGGCACTTTCTAGGATGTACACATTCCATCAAGAGGGGGTGTCACAGCCTTAGTGAGATTTCTGTACTGTCCACAGGGAAATTTAATATCAACATGGTCAAATTCTATTTCAATAAAAATTGTGCATCTAAATTTTTAATGAAATTTTTAAAATCTGAAAACTCATTTATAAAAATGTAAAATGCCCAAACAAAAATACGTGTGATGGCCACTTGTAAACACCTCTGGACTGCATACCCTGTGCCTGTCTTCATCCTCTAATATGAACATAATCTACTTGCACACTTGTTCAGGAAAGTTTATGAATTTTGTTGGAAATGCTCAGATAGCCTTTTATATAAGCTTGAATAAAATCATGTTATAGATTTTTTTTTAAATCTAGTGCAAATGACTGTCAAGAACAATATGACAATGTCCTCAAGAAAATCAAATTATTAAGTGGATCATCTTCAAATGTAAAATCTTTTGTTCTTACCCTCAGAATGTCCCCTACTTGAGGCTTTGCAGTATAAAAGCCTTCCCGAATAAAAACGAGATTAAGGAACATTTCACAGTTCATTAAGCAGCAGATAGATTAGCTAATCGCCAAGAAAACATTAAGTCTCATCTGGAAATTTGGGAGGATTTTAATGGGACCTCATTTTATTGATCTTGAAAGATATAGTTTGTATTAAAAGTCTGTTTTGTTTTTTGGAAGGAGTCTCACTCTGTTGCCAGGGGCTGGAGTGCAGTGGCACAATCTCTGCTCACTGCAATCTCTGTCTCCCAGGTTCAAGTGATTCTCCTACCTCAGCCTCCCAAGTAGCTGCAACTACAGGTTCACACCACCATGCCTGGCTACTTTTTGTATTTTTTGTAGTGATGGGTTTCACCAAGTTGTCCAGGCTGGTCTTGAACTCCTGACCTCAGGTGATCTGCCTGCCTCCGCCTCCCAAAATGCTGGGATTACAGGCTTGAGCCACCTCACCTGGACTGATTTTTATTTTGTTTTGTTTTAGATACTTAACTGAGCACCTTTAGATGTTTGTCACTGAAACACTGACAAGTTTATATTTTTTTTAAATGTTGCTTGCTGGTCGTCATGCTCGCTTTTTTCTTATTAAGAATATGTTTAAGTTTTAACCTGTAAAACAAAATTTGACGCAGTCGTATGTTGATTCTACATCTAACAGCGGTAGTGTTTATAACATATTTACACCATTGTTTTATTATTGTTGGCTGAAGTAATTCCTAGTTAACTTTTCACTTTCTGGCTAAAATTGTAATCTAATTCCTTGTTCTGTTTATTACCAAGTAGCAGCGTATTCAGTAGTAACTGAGTATTAGGAAGGACAATTGAGAACTTCTAAACTCAGTGACATGTGAACTGAACATGTGCAGGTATCATAAAATAAAGTTTGAAATGATTTGTTTATGATAAAACAATAGCTCATTAATGAGGAAATGGACAATAGCATGTTACATTTTTCTAAAGTAAATATAAAATGGATTATATTTAGAAACAATAAATGTTGATATATTAAAATACTTATTCATTTATTTCAAATAAGTCACATAATTTATTTATTTATTTATTTATTTTTAGTAATTTTATCTTAATCAGTTAGTCAAGGGATGGTCATTTTCTCTTTTCAACACAAATGTAATTCCTTAAGTGGTTTTGATGGCCCAGGGCAAGACTGCATTTCTTTGTATCTTTTCTTTTTAACAGGACTATTAACATTAAGCAAGCAGATGCTTTCTCCTGTTAAAAAGAAACAATCCACCCATTCCACCCAGAGAAGCTCCCTCTGGTATTCGGCCCCTCCCTGCACTGACATCTGCAAGGCGGCCATTTCTTTTCTCAGCTTTTGTTGCACTGCCCCCTGCATCTCACCAAGTGGACTCGCAGTCTAAATTGTTCAGGTTTCTCATCTTTTTTTCTCCCTAAAATGTAAACCTACCATTGGTGCAGCTCTTCCTTTATTTTAATATTGTGTATTTAATGCTGGGCTTAGGTAAATAAAAGGTCCACTCTCTTAAAACTTAGGGAAATTATGCATTTAAATAGAATGTATATAATACTTTAAAACTGTATATCAAATATTCTCTTAAAAATTATTTATTTATTTATTTATTTATTTATTTTGAAACGGAGTTTCGCTCTTGTTACCTAGGCTGGAGTGCAATGGCGCGATCTCGGTTCACCGCAACCTCCGCCTCCTGGGTTCAGGCAATTCTCCTGCCTCAGCCTCCTGAGTAGCTGGGACTACAGACAAGCGCCACTATGCCCAGCTAACTTTTTGTATTTTTAGTAGAGACAGAGTTTCACCATGTTGACCAGGATGGTCTCGATCTCTTGACTTCGTGATCCACCCGCCTCAGCCTCCCAAAGTTCTGGGATTACAGGCTTGTGCCACCGCGCCCGGCTTAAAATTTATCATAATAACACTTAAGGATCAAACAGGGTGATATCTAATAAGTATTATTATAGTTTCTTAGATATATTATCTCTGTGTTTATATATCTTGATCAATAATAAACAGCACTGACAAGAAAAACTGACTTTTTAGAACAGTGTGCTATACACATGGACACTTTCACATAAAATACTTCAGTTGGATTATCACAACTTTATTATTATTAGTATTACAGATTCAAAAATGAAGTTAATAAATATTCCAGTAGGTCAGGCAGGGTGGCCCACTCCTGTAATCCCAGCACTTTGGAAGGCCCAGGCAGGTGGATCACAAGATCAGGAGTTTCAGACCAGCCCGGCCAATATAGTGAAACTCGGTCTCTACTAAAAATGCAAAAATTAGCCGGGCGTGGTGGCAGGTGCCTGTAGTCCCAGCTACTGAGGAGGTTGAGGCAGGAGAATTGTTTGAACCAGGGAGGCAGAAGTTGCAGTGAGCCGAGATCGTGCCATTGCACTCCAGCCTTGGTGACAAAATAAGACTCCGTCTAAGAAAGAGGAAAGAAAGAAAGAAAGAAAGAGAGAAAGAAAGAGAGAGAGAGAAAGAGAGAGAAGGAAGGAAGAAGGAAGGAAGGGAGAGAAAAAGAGAAAAAGAAAGAAAGGAAAGAAAGAAAAAGGAAGGAAGGAAGGAAGGAAGAAAGAAAGAAAGAAAGAAAGAAAGAAAGAAAGAAAGAAAGAAAGAAAGAAATATTCCAGTTAGAGAAGCTAAGTAGATGGCTGCTTTTCAAAATGTAAATTTTTACTGTTTTAACAAAAGAAAATTTAACTAAATTGGTAATATATTTTCCTTTTGACCCAATGTGTCATTAAGAAGAATTTTAAGTGAATTAGAATGTTTATCTCAGCATTTCGTTAAATAGAAATTGTTAGAAACGAATCACATGACTAAATAGAAGACTGGCTAAGCATGGTATTGTACATCTTCATGATGAGCAATAAACAGTCATTATGAATCATGTGTTTAGCAAAATGGAAAAATTCTCCCAGGTTAATTATAATTGAAAAGAATGGTATATAGAAATGCATAGTGCTGCTGATTGCAATTGCGGAAACATATCTGAGTTCTGAGCGAAAATACTCCAGTGCTTAAGGCTTCTGCCCATCTCAAGGGCCTCTGCAGAACTCTCTGGGCCATCCTCTTTGCCTGGCTACTTCTTCAGGTTCAGCTTCAGTGTTTCTTTCTCAGGAAAGCCTTTGCTGATCTGCAGGGCCACTTCAGACCACGTTATGTTCCCAGACACATGTTCTCATAAAACTCTAATTTTTCTTCATGGTGTATATATTCTGGTTATAATTAATCACCTTGTGGTATCTTTTAAATGTCTGTCTTCCCCAATAGACTATCAGCTTCACTGAAGCAGTAACTGTGTCCTTGTTTACTCAATGCCTGTCACAGTGACTGGGACATAGAATGAGCTCAGCAAACATTTGTTGAGGAAATGAACAAATGAGTGAATTGCAGGGCACTCTCTTAGTACTTTTGATATAATTTCATTGAGACTCCACCAAAAACTTATGAAGTAGAAACCATATTTATTACATTTTATGGATGAGGAAGCTAAATTGTAAAGGAAGAAAATTGTCCAGAGTTATATAGCAAGCAGACAGCTCCAGTGTAAACCTGATGTCTCTGAATGTTGTGCACAAGCTCTTAGCCACCAATTGTAAGCAGTGGTACTCAATGTAACTAAGATAACTATATCTAAATGGCCAACTTTGTAGATCAAATATGCAGAAATATTATAAACTTTATATTAATTTGTTAATAAATTTATGAACAAGTTAAATTCTGAAGAAAATATATTTAAAAATGGAAATTGTGGTAGAATTGTAGTGGTTCTTATGTTTTTGTGCACAATTCTACATTTCCCAAATTCCCTGTACCAAGTACTTACCATTTTCTACAAAAAGGAAGAAAACGATTAAAATCTATTCACCTCAGCATGTTAGAACTAGGTTTCAAGTGTAAATATTTTGACACCAAATTCCAGAGATTTTACTCATCAAAAGAGAAAAATCAGAGTTCTATATATTAAAAAGTTGATCACTATCGTGTGAATTGGCACAAGACAGTGATCAACTATCACTACTTTTCCTTCTTAAGGTAGCCACATTAAGCCTATACCATAGAAACTGTTAATTAAAATCTTGAGCTGATTGAATATATTTCTTTCTATACCTTTTGTACTTTTTGATATTTTTCTATCACTAATACTGGCCAGCAATCAAATTTATATCATCCAGTTTTAAAGATACCTGTTTCATTTATTTTAAACATCAATATTTAAGATAAACTTGCCTTACAAAAATTAATTTTGTTCTTGAAACTCAACTACTGCAATTCTACCACAATTCTACAAAGGTAACACATAATTTAAAAATCTCTCTCTATAGATGTCTTTCTTATACTTTTAATTTTGGTTTTCCTTCCAGTGATTTCTGCCTTGACTGTCCCTGTTCTTGAAGTAAATACAAATGATGAAGGACCCTGAAAAACTCTGGGCTCAGATTTCTCTAGTTTGTTAGATGTTTTGATTAGACAGGGGCATGTGTTTTAAGATACAGCACTTGTTTTAGAGTTAAGTCATGCTACCTACACAGATTATAGTGTCTGCTGCAGACGCTAGTTTCTCCGCTAGGTCTGCTCTAGCTGCCAACCATTTCCTTTATCCAAAGCATCAGATGTGAACCTTGAATGATTATATGGGACCCATTTTTATTCAGGCCTTAATGCCAGACTTAGCTGAGTGTGGTGGCGTGCACTTGTGGTCTCAGCAATGTGGGAAGCTGAGGCAGGAGGATCACTTGAGCTTGGAAGATCGAGGCGGCAATGAGCCATGACTTCACCACATGCACTCCAGCATGTGCAACAGAGCGAGACTCTGTCTAAAAAACAAACAAACAAACAAACAAAAAAACTGGGTAATGTTAAAATCCCACTTATTTCAGCAATTTAAAAAAGTTAAAGATTAAAAACTCAGTTGTTTACTCATTTCTGAATGATAGAAATGCTTTAAAACTCATTTTGACAATCTATTGTTCCACTATAACTAGTGTTTCACTGTGACACTGAAACAATATTTACCTTGTGATAGGCTTCTTTTACCAACTTGCAGACAAGTTTTTCTTTTATGTGTACTTGTATGTGTGAATCAGTGATTCTTTTATTTTGTTATTTTTTTTTTTTTAAGTTTAACATGCCATTGGCTCTAGAAGCTGCCATGTTTAAGACTTTCCGGATAGATACATACTTGATCTTTTACATTTGTCATTTGGTTTGTACACATAATATCATTTATCTGCTCAACAAATTTTTGATGGCTTCCAATCACTCATGTAAAACATGAAAACTTAAATTTTCTGTCTGGCTCTCTCTAAACTCCCCATAAAAACGTCCCACTCTTACTGTCTAATCACACTTCTCACACATCCTTTCACACACTAATTATTTGCCTTTCTTCAACCCAAAAGTCTTCTTTTCTTTTGCCCACCAATCAAAATCTACCTATTCTTTAAAGTCCAGCTTAGACCTAGTTTCAATTATAAATTTTTCCTCTCAATTTCAGGACTGACTAGAATTAGAATAATTTTTTTTTCTCGCTTGTTCATGTTAATTAAGATTGTCAATATTTCTCTCCACAAAGATTGACTCCTTTTGGTAGTCCATTCTCATGCCGCTATAAGGACGTACCTGAGACTGGAAAATTTGTAAAAGAAAGAGGTTTGACTCACAGTTCCGCAGGGCTGGAGAGACCTCAGGAAACTCACAAATATGGTGGAAGGGAAAGCACACATGTCCTTCTTCACTTGTCATCAGCAAGAAGTGCCAAGCAAAAGAGGAAAAGCCCCTTGTGAAACCATCAGATCTTCTGAGAACTTACTCACTATCACAAGAGCAGCATGAGGGTAACCATTCCCTGTGATTCAGTTGCCTCCCACTGGATCCCTCCCACGACATGTGGGGATTATGAAAACTACAATTCAAGATGAGATTTGGGTGGGGACACAGCCAAACCATATCACTCCTTGAGGGTAGGAACCATGTTTTATATTTCTCTTTATGTCTTTAAACTCTAGAACCAAAGGCCACTTATTAGAAAGTTTACAAATTGCTGTTGTTAAATGTAATTTGGAAAAATTTGCCATTGGACTCTTTTTTCTTTTCTTCTTTTTTTTTTTTTTTTTTGAGATGAAGTCTCAGTCTGTTGCCCAGGCTGGAGTGCAGTGGCGTGATCTTGGCTCACTGCCACCTTCGTCTCTTGGGTTAAAACAATTCTCCTGCATCAGTCTCCTGAGTAGCTGGGACTACAGGCATGCGCCACCATGCCTGGCTAATTTTTTTTTTTTTTTTTTAGTAGAGATGGGTTTTCACCATGTTGGACAGGCTGGTCTTAAACTTCTGACCTCAAGTGACCCACCCACCTCAGCCTCCCAAAATGCTGGGATTACAGGCGTCAGCCACCGCACCCGGCCTCATTGGACATTTTGAACAATAAGTCTGGAATCATACAACCTTACTTAGGACTTTAAAGCATTAGAGACTTTAGGGATTATATAGCAAATTCTTCATTTTACAGATGAGAAAACTGCAATTTACATGGGGACAGTATGCATTGGCCATTCTTAATAGCCTTTATCTCAGTGTCTTTGGTAGCATTTCTCATTCTATTTCCTCAAATTTAAAAAAATGAAATATAGGGGTGTGATATTTCCTGTCTGTTAAAAGGTTTTAAAAGGCACTGTTTCATCCTTGGTTTGGTCAGAAAAGCAGAAAGCACTTTAGGAGTTTGAAGTAGGAGGGATTTAATTTCAGGAACAAAATGCTAACAAAACTCATGGAAGGCCTGGAGAAACAGAATTCAGAGCAAGACCGCTGTTAACCTACAGGCTCCCCACTCTCTTTGGCAAGTCAGGGAGCTCCAGAGCACTGATTCAAGAAATGAGCTCCAATAGGGAGGTGGCTGAATTCCAGAAAAGTAACTCAGAGCTACAATAGAATCTCACGTTTGGTGGAGCCTATGTATTTATTCACCTGCAGTTACTGGAGGAATGGTAAAGCTCCTGCCTTTCTTCCACCTTCCAAATTTTACGTGAGTGCTTCTAAATGGCAGAATCTGTGCTGGAAAGGAAACTTACTTTTAAGTGTTTTAGCATCTTGTTTATTTATCTCAGTGGTTTAGTGCCTTTCAATTTAAGGGCAAATATTCCTACACATGTCAATAGCTCACAAATTATCGATCTGCTCTAACACTAAACAGTAACTGATGTTTATAATAATAGAATTGTTAGTGCTGGAAGAGACTAGTGATAAACTGAACTTCATCTTCTCATTTAAAAGACTCAAGTCACATAGCAATGGTGTTGAAGAGCCAACTGTTTTGACCTACCTCCATGGCTCAGATGGAGTGTTTTCCTGTTATACTTGTCCCTGAATTTGCCTACTGCTTTATTCCTACATTCAATTGAATTTTATAACTTTCTGATTTAATAAGGATTTAAACTATCAAATTATTTAGTGCTAAGACCATGGTTGAGTTTTATAAGACACTTCAAAAAATTGTACATGAGACATACACACAGCTACAAGGGAGTTTAGATTGCTCATTGCTCTTCCAAGGTGAAATCACCATTTTATCTGATGACTTACAAATGAAAAATGTGACCAATAAATCTAGTCAGATCTCTCAATGTTGTGAATGATCCTCCCGGTAGCCAAATATTATAAGTCTATCATGACATGATTGCTTACTTCATGTTGACTTGTTGTTTTGTATGGAACTTCCTGTGGCGTTAGAGTTTTCTTAAGTATAAACCATTCCAAAATCACACTGTTATTACAGGTTGCTTCGTCCTCAGGCTCTCTAGTATTCCTTCTGGGCTATTGGTCTTTCAACATGCAGTTAGGGGATTAAAGTAAATCATTTAATCCATGCAGCATGTCACTCAATAGTATACTTTTGGAAATTGTTTCCACAGGAGCACCAGCGAAAGCAGCCGGTCTGAGATATTGACACTATAGAAAAAACTGACAGCTTACTCCTTGTATTGATTCTACTCTTCTCTACAAATATAGACTCCGTTCCCTACCACAGCCTTGTAAGTGGTGCCTGCTGAGGCTGCTAAATTGCTTTGTAAATTATTTATTACTTGGACACCTTGTAAAGATCTCTTTCCTTCTTGTTTGACTTGCTTGTGCTTTCTAGGTTCATATATACTGAAAGGTCTCAAAGTGCACACTGACCATAACCTTCTTATGGAATCCTTTCCTTCCTGTCTTTTATTGCAAATATGATTTTCCTTGCCTATATGATAACTATGTCTTTTGTCATTGGTTTTTATTTCTGATCTGTTGCTTACAAAATATCATAAATGTTTATATGTACATGTTTGGAGCCTGGCACTGGGCAAGTAATTAGCATATTCTCAGATTAAAAGTTTAAATATTTAAAGGACATTTATTTAATAGTGGGGATGAGTTTGTATTAATAAAAACTTTATCAGAGCAAATGCACATCTTTAGTTTATTCACACTTATGTAGCAGAGTCAATGTTTTGAAAAAAGATGGTAAGTGGTTTCTCTCTTTTCTTATTTGTTCTTACGGATATTTGGTTTTCTGAAGAATTTTTAAAATGTTTATAATGTAGGTAATAAAAAACAATTTTTTTGTCCAGTAAACAGAACAATTTGAGCAGATTGTAATTGTCCACTTTTAGCTAACTGAAACCATACACTCACATGTAAAATACTCAATAGAAAAAGTCTGTGCTGAATAATTTGCATTTTCCTCTCTCCCTCTCTTAGTTTCCTACATTAGTCATCTCAGCACTAGTATAAATTTGTTGACTTAGGTCCAGAGTTATTTCAGTGCCTCTTATAATTTGGAAATCCAAGAAGCTACTCCTCTCACCTATCCCTCAAAATTCATTAGTTTGTGTTTGGAAAGTACAGGCTTTTCAATCTTGTCTCTGTCATTCATGAGTTCTGTGACTTTAAGCAAGTAAATTAGCCTTTATTAACATCGACTTCTACTATGAAATGAAGTAGTAATAATATCTATCCAAAGGATTACTGGAAGAATAAATGTGGTATATTTGGAGTCTTAGAACAGGCATATATTAGGTATCAGTGTTGTTTACAACATGTTACTGATAGATAATTTTTTACTTGATAATTTAATTTTATGATAATTATATTTTATATAATATCAATAAATACATGTTGAGAATAAAAAATGCAGTTAGTAATTATATGCTAAAATCATAGTATCTTGTAGGCAATTTTTTTAGGTTGTAGAAATTTGGCCAGGTGCAGTGGCTCATGCCTGTAATCCTAGCACTTTGGGAAGCCAAGGCGGCAGATCACATGAGGTTGCGAGTTCGAGACCAGCCTGATCAACATGGAGAAACCCCGTCTCTACTAAAAATACAAAATTAGCTGGGTGTGGTGGCACATGGCTGTAATCCCAGCTACTCGGGAGGCTGAGGCAGGAGAATCACTTGAACCCAGGAGGCGGAGGTTGTGGTGAGCTGACAAAGTGCCCCTGCACTCCAGCCTGGGCGACAAGAAACTCCACCTCAAAAAAAAAAAAAAAAAATTGAAAAGCACAAAAATACACTTCTAAAATCACTGCAATTCTTTTTCTTTTCTTTTCTTTTCTTTTTTTAAGACAGGATCTGCCTCTGTTGCCGAGGCTGGAGTGCAGTGGTACAATTTCTGCTCACTGAAACCTCCGCCTCCTGGATTCAAGTGATTCTTGTGCCTCAGCCTCCCATGTAGCTGGGATTACAGGCGCACGCCACCACACCCAACTAATTTTTTTTTTTTTTTTTTTTTTTTAGTGAAAATAAGGTTTCTCCATGTTGGCTAGGCTGGTCTCAAACACCTGACCTCAGGTGATCCACCCGCCTCGGCCTCCCAAAGTGCTGGGATTACAGGTGTGAGCCACCACTCCTGGCCAGATCACTGTAATTCTCATTGAAATGGGGAATGCAAGTCACTTTGAGGACTAAGGATTAGGCCATGAAGATTTATAAGCAGAAGAGGCCAGCTGTTTCTAGATAGGCCACTGTGTTTAAGAGATGGGCACACGAAGAAGAATGCTTTACCAAAACACGTGGCTTTAGACAGTGAGGCCCTTGCCATACCTAGAAGTCTGTTTCAGTGATGGCCTCTTCAGGCCAGGTTTATTCTAGGGCAGTGCTGGTTTTCTTGTGCATGGCTTTGTGCCAGCACATATCACTATGACTTCATTTCATTCTTTCCTTGCATATTGAAAGTAATCACCTTTAAGATGAATTTTCTACACCTGTTTTCATACTCAATTCCTGGCTCGAAATGCTTGTTCCTTAACATTATTCCAATGTTTCAAGGCCCAGCTCAAATGCCACCTCCCCAACCTGATCTGTCACTCTTATTACCACCTATTTTTTTCCCTCCCTTCTAAATTTTTTCAGCATTGATAGTATGAATTACCCTAAGTAGTGTCTGAGATCAAATATAATGCTGTCTGCTTTAATAATTATTTAATGTAAAACTGTCTATTTAGCTAGAAACCCATAGGAGAGTCTTAATGAAAGATTAAAGAAGAAGCCAAAGACGGGCTAAAGCAGAGTATTTTCAGATAAAAGGCATGGTCCAGCACCAGATGGGAGCATTATCATGACCCCCTATGTTTGTGCACATTTCACATATGTGCCGCATTCTCACCAATAATGATGGCCTTCACCACACTATTTTGTACATTACATAATGCTTGCACCTAATTTATTTCATTTATTCCTGAAAGCCATTTTATGAGATGGGTCTCTTTATCCTCATTTTGTAGAGAACCAAAGCCCAGAAGGGGTTACAATGATTTGTCCTGAGTCACACTGAAGTCCATTACTTTTATTTTCTATCCATCCCAGCTGACCTTACACAGTGGCTCATCTCACCCTCACAGAAACCACACAAGGAAGGCCAGAAAGATATTTCTGGCTTTGATTTATAAGCAAGGAGGCTGATTTCTCTTGAGAAAAAGTCAAAGAAAGATTTCTCATCCAAGCAGTCTCTCCCTTTTTCGTTTTTGGAGCAGAGAAAGAGTGAAATTCTCTGAGCAATAAGATTCGTTTGACACAAAAAACAAGTGGAAGTCTGCAGACCACTTTGTGCAGCAAATGCATGAGGGAACAGAGTTGGAATATGACTGAAATATATATATATATACTCAACACATAAATACATATGTAGTCATATACATATGAATCCTAAAATACTTAAATATATGTGAAAATATGTATTGAAACATGTATATCTTTCTTATTTTAGATACATTTAGTAAAATTTGGGATAGAAGGGAAAATCTCATCATTGGAATGGACCAGATTTGTGTTAAACAATTTGAGAAAAGAAAGCAAGGTATGGGAGGATCTAAAATGGCCGAATAGGAACAGCTCCAGAGTGCAGTTCCCAGCAAGAACAATGCAGAAGGACACATTTAAAGCAGTGTCTAGAGGAAAATTTATAGAAATAAACGCCCACATGAGAAGCAAGGAAAGATCTAAAATTGACACCCTATCATCCAAGTTGAAAGAGCTAGAGGAGCAAGATCAAAAAAACTCAAAAGCTAGCAGAAAACAAGAAATAACTAAGACCAGAGCAAAACTGAAGGAGCTAGAGACACAAAAAAACCCTTTAAAAAATCAATACATCCAGGAGCTGGTTTTTTGAAAAGATCAACAAAATAGACAGACTGCTAGCCAGATTAATAAAAAAGAAAAGGGAGAAGAATCAAATAGATGCAATAAAAAATAATAAAGGGGATATCACCACTGATTCCACAGAAATACAAACTACCATCAGAGATTACTACAAACAACTTTATGCACATAAACCAGTAAACCTGGAAGAAATGGATAAATTCCTGGACACTTACATCCTCCCAAGCCTAAACCAGGAAGAAGTTGACACCTTGAATAGACCAATAACAAGGGCTGAAGTTGAGGCAGCAATTAGTAGCCTAAAAAAGTCCAGGGCCAGACTGGTTCACAGCTGAATTCTACCAGATGTACAAAGAGGAGCTGGTACCATTCCTTCTGAAACTATTCCAAACAATCCAGAAACAGGGAATCCTTCCCAAATCATTTTATGAGACCAACATCATCCTGATACCAAAACCTGGCAGAGACTCAACAAAAAAAGAAAGCTTCAGGCCAGTATCCATGATGAACATAGATGCAAAAACCTTCAATAAAACACTGGCAAACCAATTGCAACAGCACATCAAAAAGCTTATCCATCACGATCAAATAGTCTTCATTCCAGGGATGCAAGGGTGGTTCAACATATGCAAGTCTATAAATGTAATCCACCACATAAACAGAACCAAAGACAAAAACCACATGATTATCTCAATAAATACAGAGAAGGCCTTTGACAAAATTTAACAGCCCTTTATGCTAAAAACTCTCAATAAACTAGATATCGAAGGAGCATATCCCTAAACATTAAAAGCTATTTATGACAAACCTACAGCCAATATCATACTGAATTGGCAAAAACTGGAAGCATTCCCTTTGAAATCCAGCACTAGACAAGGATGCCCTCTCTCACCACTCCTATTCAATATAGTATTAGAAGTTCTAGCCAGAGAAATTAGGCAAGAAAAAAAAATAAAGGCTATTAATTAGGAAAAGAGGAAGTGAAATTGTCTCTATTTGCAGATGACATGATTGTATATTTAGAAGACCCTATCATCTCTGCCCAAAATCTCCTTAAACTGATAAGCAACTTCAGCAAAGTCTCAGGATACAAAATCAATGAGCAGAAATCACAAGCATTTTTTTTACACCAATAACAGACAAACAGAGAGCCAAATCATCAGTAAACTCCCACTCACAATTGTTGCAAAGAGAATAAAATACCTAGGAATACAACTAACAAAGGATGTAAAGAACCTCTTCAAGGAGAACTACAAACCACTGCTCAAGGAAATAAGAGAGGACACAAACAGATGGAGAAACATTCCATGCTCATGGTTAGGAAGAATCAATATCATGAAAATGGCGATACTGCCAGAAGTAATTAACAGATTCATCACTATTCCCATCAAGGTATGAATGACCTTCTTCACAGAACTGGAAAAAACCACCTTAAACTTCATATGGAAACAAAAGAGAGCCCGCATAGCCAAGACAATCCTAAGCAAAAAGAACAAAGCCGGAGGCATCACGCTACCTGATTTGAAACTATACTACAAGGCTACAGTAATCAAAACAGCATGGTACTGGTACCAAAACAGAGATATAGACCAATGGAACAGAACAGAAGCCTAGAGGCAACACCACACATCTACAATCATCTGATCTTTGACAAACTTGACAAAAACAAGCAATGGGGAAAGGATTCCCTGTTTAATAAATGGTGTTGGGAAAACTGGCTAGCAGTGTGCAGAAAGCAGAAACTAGACCCCTTCCTGACACCTTACCCAAAAATTAACTCCAGATGGATTAAAGACTTAAACATAGGACCTAACACCATAAAAACCCTAGAAGAAAACCTAGGCAAAACAATTCAGGACATAGGCATAGGCAAGGACTTCATGACTAAAATGCCAAAAGCATTGGCAACAAAAGCCAAAATAGACAAATGGGACCAAATTAAACTCCAGAGCTTCTGTACAGCAAAAGAAACAATCATTAGCGTGAACCAGCAACCAACAGAATGGGAAAAAATTTTTGCAATCTACCCATCTGACAAAGGGCTAATATCCAGAATCTACAAAGAATCGAAACAGATTTACAAGAAAAAAACAAACAAACCCATCCAAAAGTGGGAGAAGGATATGAACAGACACTTTTCAAAAGAAGACATATGAGACCAATGAACATATGAAAAAATGCTCATCATCACTGATTATTAGAGAAATGCAAATGAAAACCACGTTGAGATACAATTTCAAGCCAGTTAGAATTGTGATCATTAAAAAATCTGGAGACAACAGATGCTAGAGAGGATGTGGAGAAATAGGAACATTTTTACACTGTTGGTGGGAGTGTAAACTAGTTCAACCATTGTGGAAGACAGTGTGGTGCTTCTTCAAGGACCTGGACATAGAAATTCCATTTGACCCAGCAATCCCATTACTGGGTATCTACCCAAAGGATTATAAATCATTCTATTATAAAGACACACACACATGTATGTTCATAGAGGCACTGTTTGCAATAGCAAAGACCTGGAACCAAACCAAATGCCCATTGACGATAGACTTGACAAGGAAAATGTGGCACATATACACCATGGAATATTATGCAGCCATAAAAAATGATGAATTTGTGTCCTTTGTAGGGACATGGATGAATCTGGAAACCATCATTCCCAGCAAACTGACACAAGAACAGAAAATCAAACACCGCATGTTCTCACTCATAGGCGGGTGTTGAACAATGAGAACACATGGACACAGGGAGGGGAACATGACACACTGGGGTCTATTGGGGGGGGCCAAGGGAGGGACAGTGGTCGGGGTGGGGAGGTCAGGGAGGGATAACATGGGGAGAAATGCGAAATGTAGGTGACAGGGGGGTGGAGGCAGCAAATCACATTGCCATATGTGTACCTATGCAATAATCCTGCATGATCTGCACATGTACTGCAGACCCTAAAGTACAATAAAAAAAAAAAGAAAGAAAGAAAGAAAGAAAGAAAGAAAGAAAGAAAGAAAGAAAGAAAGAAAGAAAGAAAGAAAGAAAGAAAGAAAGAAAGGTATATATTTGGAGGGAAAGGAACTATTAGACTGAACTATACTGAGTAGTCTGAGTTTCATGTCCTGGGAATAAATGGAGGCTGGTTGGACACGTTTCCCCATCCTGAAGAGTGTTTGGAAAAAGGCATGCTTTCTTTCTTACAAAATGAACCATTGAGGCAAATAGCTGTAAAGGCATATACAGCAAAATAGCTTTGCCAAATGTTTATATACCATGGATATTTCCAACAAAAGTGTAAGAGATTGTCCATTTGACTACATTCTTATCAGTATTTGGTATTGTAATTGAACAGGTGATTGTCCATTTGACTACATTCTTATCAATACTTGGTATTGTAATTGAAAAATAATAAAATCCTAGTTTGAAAATTTTTAAAATTATTGTTTATAACATTGAGCTTAGGATGAAAATATTTTATATATTTGTTTACTGATTGCATTTCTTTTTAAAAAATATAGTATAAATTCTTAACTTTTTGTTTACCTAGTTTAACAACAGTGTTTTAAAATCAATTTATGTAAGCTTCATAGTTTTTTTTACCTGTTTAAATGTTTATAAGCATATATGGTTCCCCTGATGATCATATATATATATATATATATATATATATATACATATATAAGAATTAGACTTTTTTTGCTGAACCTGTTAATTTTATTAAGCCTGATTATTTTCTTCTTATTATTTTTCCAAAAAATTTAAAAATTTTGTCCCAAACAATTGGGGGTATGTTTTCTTTAATTTTTTCTGTTTCTACATTTTCCACTGCAAGTAAATTTGTAGATGTAGACATCAATGCCAAATAATAGAATCTACACTTTGTATGTTAATATTTTTCCAATGCAATAACTCTGAGCAGCATTGTATTGTTATTTTAAATAGTAACAGTATATATTAGGAAAACTGAATGATTATAAGCTTAGAGTTCATTCACAAAATTTATTAAGTTCATACTTGGTTGAAACAATCATAAAAAAATCAGAACTGTCTAAAACATCAAACCTTCCTGCAAAGAGAAGACAGTTAATGAGATTATAAACATGTATTCAATACATTAACAAGCTGCATGAAATAAATGACATAATAAAATCAGATAAAGTGTTGTTTTTACAGAGTAAGGAAAAAGCTACCACTCTCCCTCACAACACACACATACACTGGTTGACAATACACAAGGAGACTATGAAAAAATCATGTGACAGATAAGTAACTAAAATAAATTTAAATCATTTTTATTGCCCAAAATAATGAGATGAACATTAGTAAGGTCTTTTCTTACAGTTGCATAAATTAGGCTTTAATTTGTGACCATTGAGAATACTGCTCCAGACTAGGGATTAAGTTTGTTTTTATTGAATGTAATAAATAAAGATTCCACATTAAAATATTATGAATCATGTGCATTTAGAAACAATCTTATCAAAGGCCAGTACTGTGGTTTATTAGTTCTTGAAATTATTGCCTAGATTATTGCCTTGAACATAGTAAGTGGTCTTTTTTTTAATGAATGAATTAACAGTGGCAAAATGTAATATTTGAAAGGATCAGATTTTAGATAATACCAGTAATAACATATGTAGAAATAAACATGCTCTGAAATGCAGAGTTATAGAAAAGTATATTTATTTAACAATAAACATCTCTACTTTAAAAAGGCAACAAAAACAGTGTTTATTTAAATTGACTTTGAATTGCCACCTGCTATCTATATGCAAGGTGACTTTTTTGGTGTTAAGGAAACTATATTGTTTCATAGCTTGGTCTCCATTCATGAGTAAGTGATGCCGGTAGTACACTGATATATCTCATCAAATAACAAAACACTGAAGACAGAGTAAGATGAATATCATAGGAAAGGAAAAATGGCAGAGATTATGGGACAAAATGACTTTTGCTTGCTCTATTTATGCTTTTGCAACTGATTCACAGATTATGTTCCTAAGACTTAAACTAGTATCCTACTCTTCTCATTGTGTCATCTTTAAAATCACCAACAATGATATTTCATATCATGCAAAGTCATATAGAAAACTTTAATAAAGTTGTAATATCTGAAGTTTCCATTTTTAATATCCCCATGTGATGGCATTCACTTCTATCCCATTTATTATAATAGTTAAGGATGGGAAGTTATTATTATATTAAAGAAGACTTTGGAGAACTAACTTGTAATGTAACTATAGGCCTCAGAATTCACTATGCTGAGGAGCTAGTAGGATCCTGACATTTAATTGTCTCTGCCTGAGCATTCTGTCAACTTTGGAACTTGTATAAGGGAAGTGTGATAATTTTTTTTTTTTTTTAAGACAAACTCTCCTCTGTCACCCAGGCTGAAGTACAGTGGCACGATCTTAGCTCACTGCAGCCTTCACCTCCTGGGTTCATGCAATTCTTATTCCTCAGCCTCCCAAATAGCTGGGCCCACAGGCGCTGCCATCATGCCTACCTAATTTTTGTAGTTTTAGAGATGGAGTTTCACCATGTTGGCCAGGCTGGTCTCGAACTTTCGGTCTCAAGTGATCTGTCTGCTTTAGCACTTTTAATTTTTTATAATGAAATATTTGGTACAAACACACAAACATTTGTAGTATAAAGAATAATACTGAAATCAGCACAATATAGTCCCAAACTTAATAAAGAAATGGAAAAATATCAATATTTCTATAAGTTTTGCCCCATTATTGATCAATTATTTATTCCTTCCGTCTTCAACAAAGTCTTTAAATTTTGTGAGCTATTGTATTATAGTTATGAGCAGGTATTACTAATAACTAATAACTGAATGACAAAACATCCATGGGAAAAATAATGTAATATTAAAACTAATATTTAAAAATCTGTTACTTCTTCAGTAGTGTATATTCAAGTAATATATATTCAATATAAGTAATAAGAAAAAAAAATTCAGAGTTCCAGAAAATTATTCTGTAATAAGAGTAAACAAAATTTACAGTAAAATGTACTTCTTAAAGATAATTGGTCTTTTAAAAATACTATTCTAGTCACGGTTATTCTTTATTCTTTTTTCTTGTCATGAGCTCTTCCTGACACCTACTGGCAGGGTTCTAGTAGCTTCCTGAATATATCTTAGTATAATAATTTTTTTTCAACTCTGTGGATGTTAACGTTAACTTCACAACACTGGAGGTCTTTTTGTTTATGTTTTCTGTGTCCGTCACCCCTTAACTACTCACACAAAAGCTTGACGTTACCAGTTGTTCTTAGGGCAGTTTCAAACTCCTAGTTATTTTAAACAGCCACCAGAATTCTCCATCTCTTAACTTTCAGAGGGAATTTGCTCCCAAATGTTGGATTTCTTAAATAATTTTGAATCTCTTCTTACCACTTAATTTATAAAAAGAGAATCTCTCTACACAGCTCAAGAACATAACTGGTTGTCATGAAAGAGCTCCTATAATATTTGGTTTTTATTCCATGAAAATTACTAAGACTACAACCAAAAAAGTGGTAAAAAAAAAAGACATAGAAAACATAGAAATACATGTAGAAATATTATAATGAAGCAGTAGCAAATACATTATTGCTATACAGATATATATATATGAATGGCATTAAAATATGTAAAAAAAGGTTTTGCTATGTCTCTGATGACTGTCTAAAGTTTTGTGACTATGAGAAATGTAGTTTTTGGAAAAATCCAGAGCTAGATTTTACTAGATTTAGAAACATTATCTTAACAACAAAATGCAAATTTTGTTTCAGAAAAGGTATTTCCTCAGTTCCAATGCCCTATGATTCAGGAAAACCTAGTCGAATAGGGTCTACAGGCCTTTGCTTGTTCCTCACAAGCTTTGATGGGGTATACAAATGCTGTGTAGATGAAAAGGGCTTGATGACTTGAGAACCAAACAGGGCTGTGTATTATCTCTGTTTTAAAACAAAGTCTGTTTTCTCTATTAGCAGAAAAGGTATGTGTTTCTGTTTGTGGGTCATCAAAATACACCTAATTTTGTCAGGCGGAGGACGCTACATCTGATTCCTTATGAAAGAAAGTCATAACTGCTGGACACAGTAGAGGCCAGGAGAAGGCTAGACATTGTAGAGAAATTAAAGGAGGTATAAAGTGCAATATATATCTAATAAATAATTTATTGAAGAAAAGATAAAATGGTTTCATGTAGCTATTGAAGAGGAGCAAATCATTATAAATTCAAGGCAGAAAATCTTCATTTCATCTGAACCCATATTACCAAATGTTTTTCTTTCTAGTTGTTCCCTGATCTTTCCTAGATATCGTGGATTTCTTTACAGTGCTGAAAAAAAATCTCTCCAGATATTTCGGTGTTCCCAGCTTTTGTTACTGTAGGTTAAAACTTTATTTATAAGATTCCTGAAATTTTTTTTAAATTAAAAGAACATTCCTATGATATGGTATGTCAGTTTAGAAACTAAACTTAAATTGGATTTAATATCCTGATATCTTTGATTTGCTATAAAATCTTTTAAAAAATATACAAGCACTACTTAAAATTAACTGGAATATGATTAGTATAGTATAGATATTAATAGAGACCCTACTGAAAATTTTAAAAGAAGTTTGAGGTATCTATACCACAGACAAATGCTAGGACATTTGGGAACCACATAGAATTTTTAAATTCCATCATAGAATCCCTATTGGCACACAAGACAAAAAAAAAAAGATATGCTTAATGTAAGAGACACATATATTCTTGTTTCAGCAAGATTATATATAAATCAAATTTCTCTAAAAGAAAATATTATTTGTCTGACAGTGACTCTTCATTTTGAGGTATATTACTCAAAACCCATACACAGTTTTTGAGTCTTCTATTAACTTGTGTAAAGTTCAAAAGGAACAAAAAGCAATGAAAGTCCAGTAGGAACAGTGAAGTTTCCTAACAAATTTGATAACCTAGATAAAATGGACAAATTTCTAGGAAGACGCAAAGTATCAAATCTGACTCAAGTACAAACAGCAACTCTGAACAGGCTTATAACGTGTAAAATAATTAAATTAGTGATCAAAAAAATTCCCACAAGAAAAGTCCAGAATTGTATGACTTGACTGGTGAATTTGAGCAAGTATTTAAAGACAAGTTATCACAAATCCTTTTGAAAATACTTTCAAATATTGAGGAAAAGGGAGCACAATTTATTATATGAGGCCAGTATTACCCTGATAACAAAACAGGACAAAGACATCAAAAGAAAAAAATGGACAGAAAAGCAATCTTATGAATGTAAGTGAAAAAAATCCTCAACAAAATACTGTACTAGCAAACCAAACACAGCAACATAAAAAAAGATTATCTATCATAATCAAGTGGGCTTTATCTCACAAGTGAAAGGGTGGTTCAACATTAAAAAATCAGTGTATACTAAAAGAATAAAGAACAAAAGCCACATGATCATCTCAGTAGAAACAGAAAAAGCATTTTACAAAATCCAACACATTTTTAAGAAAAAAACTTAACAAGCCAGAAATAGAAGTGAACTTTAGCAACCAAATAAAGTACATTTATGGCAAACCCATATAAAACATCAAACAAATGCTGAAAGATTTCAAGTCAGGAACAAGATAAGAATGTCTGGTTTTGCTGCTTCTATGCAACATTTTACTAAAGGTCCAAGCCAGGGCAACTAAGCAAGAAAAAGAAAGAAAACATGTCTAGATTGGAAAGGAAGAAGTAAAACTATGTCAATTTGCAGATGACATGATGTTTTAAATAGAAAGCCCCAAGAAACCCCTCAGTAGCTATTCAAACTAATAAATGGGTTATAGGATACAAGATTAATATACAAAAATTAGTTTTATCTCTATAAATCAGCAATAAACAGGTGAAATTAAGAAAATAATTTCATTAACATAGCATTAAAATAATAAAGTACTAATAATCAAGTTTAACAAAAGAAAGAAGATGTGCACTAAAAACTACAAACATTATTGAGAGAAATGGAAGAATTCCTTAATAATTAGAAAGACATCCCATGTTAATGGATTGGAATAGTTAATATATAAGTAAGAGGGCAATATTCCACAATTGATTTACATTTTTAACATAGTCCTAACGAAATTCCAGCTGTCTTTTTTTTTTTTTTTTGGCGGATCTTGACAAGCTGATAATAAAGTTCAGATAAAAATTCAAGAGACCCAAAATATGCAAAAAGGAAAACTTAACAACAGCATAAAATCATAGCTGAATTAACCACACTTTCCAATTTCAAAACTTACTGCAAAGATACAGTAATTAAAGCTGTACAGTATTAATATAGGAACAGATATGTAGATTAATGAGACAGAATTGAGAGTCCAGTAGGGGAAAAAGCCTCATGTATTTATGATCAATTGATTTTGACAAGGGCACCAAGACAATTCAATTGAGAAAAAGTAGTCTCTTGAAAAAATGGTGCCAGTACAACTGGAAATTTACATGCAAAAGAATGATGCTGAATGCTTACTTGACTTAATATACAAAAATTAACTAAAAGCGATTAATGACACAAATGTAACTGCTAAAACTATCAAACTCTTAAAAGAAAACATATTCATGAGCTTATATTAGGCAATGGATTATTAGATATCACAATAAAATCATAAACTACAGAAGAAAAAGTAAGTCAGACTTCTCCCAAATTAAAAACCATTGTGCTTCAAAAGACATTATCAATAAAGTGAAGAGACAATTCATACAATGGGAGATGTTTGCAAGCCATGTCTGATAAGGGTCTCATATGAAGAATATATAAAGAACTCTTACACTGCAGCAACAATATGATGAAAACTCAATCAAAAATGGGCAAGGGATTTGAATAAATGTTACTCCAAAGAAGACATATAAAGGGACAATAAGCACATGAAAAGATGCCCAACATCCAACATCGTTAGTCATTAGGCAAGTGCAATTTAAAACAATGAGACAATGCTTTACATCCCCCATAATGACTATAATGAAATAGAAAGTAACAAGTGTTGGTGAGGATGTGGAGGAATTGAAATCTCATATATTACTGGTTAGAATGTAAACAGGGAAACTGCTCTGGGAAAATGTTTAGCAGTTTTTCGTTTTGTTTTTTTTTTTGAGACAGAGTCTTGCTCTGTCACCAGGCTGGAGTGCAGTGGCACGATGTTCGCTCACTGCAACCTCCGACTCCCTAGTTCAAGTGATCCTCCTCCCTCAGCCTCCTGAGTAGCTGAGATTACAGGCATGTGCCACTACATCCAGCTATTTTTTTTTTTTTTGTATTTTTAGTAGAGTCGGGGTTGCACCATGTTAACCAGGATGGTCTCGATTTCTTGACCTCATGATCTGCTCACCTTGGCCTCCCAAAGTGCTGGGATAAGAGGCATCAGCCACCATATCAGGTCAGCAGCTTTTCATAAAGACAAATATAGAGTTACCATATGATCTAGCAATTTCTCTTTACAACATGTACCCAAGAGCATTTATAATATATGTCACATTAAAAATTATATAACAATGTCCATAGCATTTTTCATAAAAACTGAACAGAGGAAATAATTTATATTTCCATCAGCTAACCTATGGATAAGTAAAATGGGTTATATTTTTAATAGATAACCCATTTTACTTATCCATAGGTGGCTGATGCCTGTAATCCCAGCACTTTGGGAGGCCAAGGTGGGCGGATCATGAGGTCAAGAGATTGAGACCAAAAGAAAAAGCAAGCTTTTAAATATATGGTAAACTGCCTCATCCTATGCAAATAATTAAAGAAACACAAGGGTAAACAACAATGTAACATGGCTCTTACCATTCAATTTTTAAACATGTCTTTTAATATTTGGTATTGATGAAGTTTGGAAAAAAACAGGCATTCTATTATGATATATTATTGGAGTGTGTGTAATTATTATAATTGCTTTGAAGTGATTTAACCTAAAAAAAAAGAGTCTACCTTTGACCCCAAAATTCTTCCTAAGGACACACATTATTACTAATGATATTTGTAGGCTAGTCATGATATTGTCTGTAATAGCAAAAGTTTGGAAGTAACTCAACTATCTATTAGTAGGGAGTAGTTCAATAGATGATGATATGGACATGTTTTTAAACAAAATATACAAAACAAAATGCATATTGTAATATATTTGTATTTTGAAAGTACACAAACATACACATGCAGTTTTTACATGTGTATACTTTTTCTGGACAGATACATAATATCTACAAAATGGTGAGATGTTATCAGGAAGGGCAGCAAGAGGGATTTGGAAGGGAAAACAGATTACTTTTATGTAGAAGACTTCACAGGTAAATAATTCTCAAATATTGAAAACAATTTTATATGGTAAAGGAAAGCACTGGTTAGGAGAGCAGACTTTGACATTAGATAGCCCTGTGTTTGTGTTAGGTTGTGTTGCTTACTAATGGGCAATTACGAAACTCTCTAAGCCTCAGTTTCCTCTATGTAAAATAAAGGGAAAAATGGTGATTTCCTACAGAGCTGTGGGTATTAAATAGGTTAAAATATGTAAAGTAGCACAGAGACTGGCATAAATTGATCATTTAATTAATGCTGTATTATTTTTATTACTAATAGAGTGATAGTTCAAGATAGTTGGGTGTAGTGTGTCTCTGGCTTCCAATGAGGGATGTTGTCAAGATATTCTTGCAGTACCTTCTGGTCTAGATCACAGCTTTTTATCCATGGTGCTGTGATGAGCTAATGTGTCACTATCATTGTTGTTTGTGTTCTGAATAACTTGTTGCTTACTATACTTTGCTGAAGTTTGAGGTTTGTTCTATGTCAGAGCTGAATCAGTGTTGTACCTATAAATACTTTTACTCTCTTAAATTATAAAATGATTTTTTGAATCAGAGAAAGAGGAGTGGAGTACTTACAGTATTTGTAGGAGTGGAGAACTTATGGAGTTCTGAAAATTGCTGATAACTCTGGGTGTGCCAACGAGAATGTGTCATGTATGAGAAAATCACATGGTCACAAGCTGTAATTTTTTGCTGTGGATGGGAATCAGTTTAAAGTCAGTGAACAGGAAGTTCCAGGTAATCTAAAGGCCTACGACTAATTGTAGTCTATTTTTAGAATATATAAGTCTAAGTTGTCTCCATAATCCTAAAAGACAATAAAATTCTGGGTGTGTTGGGAGGCTGAGGCAAGTGGATCATCTGAGGTCAGGAGTGTTAAGAATTGAGCATATCCTAGATTCTGGTAGAAATTTCTATACTCACCTACATTAATGAGTGAAATTAAGAAATAGTCACTCATCTTTCCACTCTTGTCCCACAAAATATAATAGGTATAATTCAAAGCTACAACATTATAAAGTGAAACAGATTAGGGATCTGTTTCAGATCTGGCCAGCCTGGCCAACATGGTGAAACCCTGTCTCTACTAAAAATACAAAAATTAGCCAGGTGTGGTGGCGCACACCTGTGGTCCCAGCTACTCAAAAGGCTTAGGAAGGAGAATCCCTTAAACCAGGAGGCACAGCTCACTGTGAGCTGAGATCATGCCACTGCACTGCAGCCTGGGTGACAGAGTAAGATCTTGTCCTAAAAAAGAAAAAATTCTGGATGTGATCAGGAAAGAAAATAAATCATATTTTTACCTTTTATATTAATAAGTGTTTCTCCCTTTAAAATATCAAAAATATTTGGTTATTAAATCTCAAGAAAGACATACTCTTAGAACTGACATTACTAGGCCAAAATTTACAAGTATTTTAGTAACTCTTGATATATAGACATATATTATACAAACACAGACATATATACACATATACATATACGTTTGGGAGGAGGGCAATTTGCATTATTATTCGTGTTGCATGAGTGATATCAGTTATCTGTAACACATACTGTTATTTACAAAAAGCTCATTTTCTAGGCATAATATATTTTGAGGTTAATGCACTGTAATTATTACCAAATTTGGACATTTTCCAATGTTAGTTTTCTATTATATTTCCCTTTGTCTAAATTGTACTAATGATGATTTGTTTATTAGGGTCTTGATATTTTCATTATGAATTAAAATGATCTTTCATTATTTATTTGTAAGTAAACCTGGGATTTTATACAGTGAATTGTGATTTGTGGAAAGCAGTGTGAATGTCTAATCTGTTTCACTTTATAGTGTTGTACTTTTGAATTATATCGATTATATTTTGTGAGACAAGAGTGGAAAGAAGAGTGACTTATTTCTTAATTCCACTCATTAATGTAGGTGAGTATAGAAATTTCTACCAGAATCAGGATGTGTTCAATTCTTAACACTCAAGGTTATTACTGAGAAATTTTCTTTTCGGAGAGTTTTATGGATAATTTATTAGGGTTGCGAGGGAAAGTCTCTTTTTCTCTATGCCAACCTTTTCTGGAAATGTTAGTTTTCAGTACAAGTACTGATTTTACCCAGTAAATGTTGGTAGTTACTGATTTCTAAACTCAACTCTTCTGCTAACTTGTTGGTGGACCTTTGACAAGTCGCTTAACTTGTTTCTCAACTGCAAAATGAAACGTTAGTCTGAGATGTCCTTAAGATCCTTACTAGCTGTGCTTCTTTCCTGATTCATTTACACTATGCATTTCTTGCCTTAGATACACCTTTGGAATATGTAAATGAATTTGGAAATGTCTGTGCTCTAACCTGAGTTTGCTTCTTTCTCTACATCATTCTTTAACCCTTATTCTAGCCCAAGACAAACAGTACAAAGGTTTCAAAAGTTTGCGACTTCAGATCCAGAATGTTTTGAAACAATATTCATTCACTAAAATATGAGCAAAGTTAAAGCAAAATATTTAATAACATTGTTTTACCTCTCAATCTTTTTGTTTCAGTTTCACTGCCTTGTCCTTTACAAAGAAATATAAACGTGCCTTATGATAGAGTTATTCTGTAAACTCCATAATGCAAGCGTTCCAAAAAAAAAAAAAAAAAAAAAAAAAAAGAACATAACACAAGAGCTGCAAATAAACATGTTTGGAAATTTTTGACACTTTTTTCATCTAGTTTAAAAATCGTCTGAGGAAGAATTTAATTTATTCATTTAACTGTGAGATACATTTTAAAAATTTTGTAGAGACACAAACTCTGAATAATTAACTCTGTTACTACTTAATAATTTAAGTGGAATGACCCTTAACGGTCTGTTTATAATAACTAACACAGCACATTTTAATTAATTTTTTAAATTAGAACAGGCATCTCTTAGAGCTTAAGATTCTTGGGGGCAAAATTTAACTTTTAAAATTGGTTAGTATAGTGTTTTTTTTTTTTTTTCTTAATGAAAATAAAACTGATTTGCATTTTAAAAATCTGGGAACACTTTTTAAAATGATTATGTTGGTAATTTAACATCAGGCGTGCATTATAGCGAACTGTACCTTTTCCTTCTATGTCTTCATATCAATCTTCTTGTATATTAGAAACTAGGTAGTATAAAAGTTAAATAATTGTAACCTGAAAAGTCCAAGATTTAGTGATTTTGGGAATCTGAGTTTGAAATTTCTGTCAAAAAATATAAAGCTAATCTTATAAAAATAGAAGTTCGGTTTATAAGATAGCAATAATATAACCTATCATAAAATTTACAAGCAGCTTTAGTAATTATTAAATACTAAGTTTAATAAGCATGAAACTTATCTTCCATGTTCAGTGGCTGTTTATCTTATACTTGAACTCTTCCCTCATTTTATCCTTTTGAATAATACTGTACTAAAGCGAATCTCTGATTAATATTTAAATGTACATGGGGAGAAATGGGTAACCTAATCAGAGAAAATAATTAACAAACCACCTCATTCTCATATCCCTGAATTCTTACAAGGAAGCATATATTTTGATTACTACAATGTAATACCCTTTGACCTCCTTTCTAATTCAAAGCTTATTAGATTTCATGATTGAACTGTCTCACTAACATTTAATTATATTTCTTAAATATTTTTTGAATGTGCTCTTATGTCCTGGATTTTTCTAAATTCCACTTTTCTTCTCCCTTACAATAGCAAAAGTTAACCAGTAAGGATTTTTTCCTCTTCCAGACAATTTTGGGATAGGTTGCAAAGACAAATTCTTGTGGCCCAGGTAGTTAAAGTGCTTTCTTGGCAAAATAACAACAATAACATCAACAACAACAAAAGCTTTTCATGCAGTGGCTAAAAGATGAGACAGGTCTTTATGTGTTAATGTAGAATGATATACATGTTTAGATGGTTGAACATTATAATTTTATTTGGGCTTAAAAATGTTATAGGTTTACAAAAAGAACATATATGATAGTTATAAATTCTATATGCATATTTGTATGTTTATATGTGATTGTGTGTTTGTGAAATATACATTTTGTATATACATATAGATTATATGTAGGAATTATAGGTGGACAGATAATTGTCTATTTTTATATGTATTCTATCTACTTACATTTCTGTTATTACAATCTCTATCTCTATATAGAGATTTGGTATTGGAGAGGGAAGTATTGACTTCTAAAATTCTAATTGACATAAATTTTAAAGTTTACTCTTATTTTTCATTTGCAATCAAAGCTTGTGTAACTTTGTAGTTAAAAACATAAAGGAAAATGTAGTGATGAGCATTGCTGTTCTCTTTTCAAATAATGTATTTTATAAAACAATTTTATATATACAACAAAGTTGTAAAACTTGTTAAAAAGGTAGCAATTCATCAAAATTTAACTAGTTACATGTTTTAAAAGTACATGGTGTTTCAGAATAATTCTAAGAGATGTGCAAAGTTTAAGACAATTTTAAACTTATTAAGTGACTTAAAACATAAAAGAAATAAATGAAATTGCCAGTTTCTGGGTAAGAAAACTAAAATATGTGGAGAATTTCATTTTTAAATTAATTGATAGTTTGAACAAAGCTTGTAAAAAGTTAATTTTCATATAATAAACAGAATAAAATAATAAATTTGAAAAAAATAAAAGGGAGAATAACCATATCAGTGGCTAAACAATCTTACAAGAATACAATGATGGTATTGGGATAGGAATAGACAGACAGAATATTTTAACAAATAGAGAGACTAAATGACCTTTTTTCATGTACAGAAAAAACCCATCCTTCCAGGACAGGCAGAGAGATTGGGCTGGGAGCTCCTTTCCTCTACTGTCTGGCTCCAGAAGGAACTTCCCCATGCTCTGTTTCAGAAAAGGGGCTGGGCACAAGCTTTGAACTATCTGCTAATCTTATAATATCCAAATAAAATATGTTTCTGTGGGGATTTATATATGGGTACAAAAGTATTTACTTTAAAAAAATAAAATGAAGTTAGATTCCCATCTTACATCATGGCCCCAAATAAATTCTAAATGTATTATATAGTTATATAAAATATTGTGCCTTAATAACTGCAGGAAAAATTTATTAAATCTCTTGAGGAAAAACTTTCTGGTTTAAAATTATTCATCTATTCAAAAGCTATTGAAACCTCATTTTTTTTTACCCAGTAGGTATACAGCTTTAAGACAAAATAACCACTTTTGAAAGAGCTTAGAATCTAGCTGAAAGCACAACTCAAATATTGAAAATAACTATTGATCTTTATACTAGGGGAAGAACAGATCATCGTAAAGGGAAAGAGAGAAGCTGTAATCACTTAGGTAAATACAGAGGCAAGAGAAAACATGAGCTGAGAAGTTCATTAATATTGAAGGTTCTAGAGGAAGAGAAGAGTGACAAAAGATAAAGCTAAAGAGGATGGCCAGTTCTGAGTTTGAAGTGTCTTGTAATCCATGTGGAGGAAGTTACACTCTATCCCAAGAGCAGTGGAAAGCTACTGAAGAGTTTTGAGTAAATGAATTTTGGAAAATTTAGTTTTACTGACTGATAAGGAAGATGGAGTAGAAGTGACTATAGGCCTGAGAGTCTGGTTAAGGAGACACACAAAGAGAAAATTACAGAAATGTGTGCTAAGAGGTGAGTCTAAGGTATCCTAGAGGATGACATACCCATAGGACTCCACTCATGTATAAGTCAGCTGAGGTCTGTAAGTAGAGAAATCAGAAGAGGATTGGCTGGAGCAAGCTGAGATATTTGTAGTTAGGCTTAGGGCCAAATTCCTAGTTCTAGTGTGTTCTAGATGGAGAGAACAAATCTAGGGGAAGTATAAGGGGAAATTTTCCTTGTGAAGAGCCAAGGACTGAGTCAATGTGAGAAAGAAGTAGAAAGTGCAAACCTTTGGGAGTCAAAGATTCATATTTGGTGTCCTGGATCTAAGATTTGTCTGAAGAGACCTCATGCCAAGAGGAGGTTGGTCTGCAACAGGAATTCTGCAATTAGGGTTGGATGTGAGAAGCCTGAACATTCTTTTTTTTTTTTTTTTTTGAGACGGAGTTTCGCTCTTGTTACCCAGGCTGGAGTGCAATGGCACGATCTCGGCTCACCGCAACCTCCGCCTCCTGGGTTCAGGCAATTCTCCTGCCTCAGCCTCCTGAGTAGCTGGGATTACAGGCACGTGCCACCATGCCCAGCTAATTTTTTGTATTTTTAGTAGAGATGGGGTTTCACTGTGTTGACCAGGATGGTCTCGATCTCTTGACCTCGTGATCCACCCGCCTCGGCCTCCCAAAGTGCTGGGATTATAGGCGTGAGCCACCGCGCCTGGCCCGAGAAGCCTGAACATTCTAATGCCTATTATAGAGTGCATTATGGGACACATATTTTAATAGGCATTGTCATGATTTATTTGGAAATCGTGGCAAGGTAGACATATATATATATGTGTATATATATATATATATTTTTTAAATTGCACTTTAGGTTCTGGGGTACATGTGCAGAACATGCAGGATTGTTGCATAGGTACACACATGGCAATGTACTTTGCTGTCTCCATCCCCCCGTCACCTATATCTGGCATTTCTCCCCATGTTATCCCTCCTCAACCTCTCTACTCCCCACTGTCCCTCCCCTATTCCCCCACAACAGACCCCAGTGTACGATGCTCCCCTCCGTGTGTCCATGTGTTCTCATTGTTCAACATCCACCTGAGTGAAAACATGTAGTGTTTGATTTTCTGTTCTTGTGTCAGTTTGCTGAGAATGATGATTTCCAGATTCATCTATGTCCCTACAAAGGACATGAACTCATTTTTTATGGCTGCATAGTATTCCATGGTGTATATGTGCCATATTTTCTTTATTCGGTCTATCATTGATGGGCATTTGGGTTGGTTCCAAGTTTTTGCTATTGTAAACAGTGCCACAATGAGCATATGTGTGTATGTGTCTTTATAAGAGAACAATTTATATTCCTATGGGTATATATCCGGTAATGGGATTGCTGGGTCAAATGGTATTTCTATTTCTAGATCCTTGAGGAATTGCCACACTGTCTTCCACAATGGTTGAACTAGTTTACACTCCCACCGACAGTGTAAAAGCATTCCTATTTCTTCACATCCTCTCCAGCATCTGTTGTCTCCAGATTTTTTAATGATCATCATTCTAACTGGCATGAGATGGTATCTCAATGTGGTTTTGATTTGCATTTCTTTAATGACCAGTGATGATGAACATTTTTTCATATGTTTGTTGACTGCATAAATGTCTTCTTTTGAAAAGTGTCTATTCATATCCTTTGCCCACTTTTTGATGGGGTTGTTTGTTTTTTTCTTGTAAATTTGTTTAAGTTCCTTGTAGATTTTGGATATTACCCATCTTTTTCAGATGGGTAGATTGCAAAAATTTTTTCCCATTCTGTTGGTTGCCGGTTCACTCTAATAATTGTTTCTATTGTTGTACAGAAGCTCTGGAGTTTGATTAGATCCCATTTGTCTATTTTGGCTTTTGTTGCCAATGCTTTTGGTGTTTTAGTCATGAAGTCATTCGCTATGCCTATGTCCTGAATGGTTTTGCCTAGGTTTTCTTCAAGGGTTTTTATGGTGTTAGGTCTTATATTTAAGTCTTTAATCTATCTGGAGTTAATTTTAGTGTAGGGTGTAAGGAAGGGGTCCAGTTTCTGCTTTCTGCACATGGTTAGCCAGTTTTCTCAACACCATTTATTAAAGAGGGAATCCTTTCCCCATTGCTTGTTTTTGTCAGGTTTGTCAAAGATCAGATGGTTGTAGATGTGTGGCATTGCCTCTGAGTCCTCTGTTCTGTTCCATTGGTCTCTATCTCTAGTTTGGTACAAGTACCATGCTGTTTTGATACCAGTACCATGCTGTTTTGATTACTGTAGCCTTGTAGTGTAGTTTGAAGTCAGGTAGTGTGATACCTCTATCTTTGTTCTTTTTGCTTAGGATTGTCTTGGCTATGCAGGTTCTCTTTTGGTTCCATGTGAAGTTTAAGGTGGTTTTTTCCAGTTTTGTGAAGAAGGTCATAGGTAGCTTGATGGGGATAGCATTGAATCTGTAAATTACTTTTGGCAGTATGGCCATTTTCATGATATTGATTCTTCCTAACCATGAGCATGGAATGTTTTTCCATCTGTTTGTGTCCTTTCTTACTTCCTTGAGCAGTGGTTTGTAGTTCTCCTTGAAGAGGTCCTTTACGTTCCTTGTTAGTTGTATTCCTAGGTATTTTATTCTCTTTGTAGCAATTGTGAATGGCAGTTTGTTCTTGCTTTAGCTCTCTTTAAGTCTGTTATTGGTGTATAGAAATGCTTGTGATTTCTGCACATTGATTTTGTAACCTGAGACTTTGCTGAAGTTGCTTATCAATTTAAGGAGATTTTGGGCTGAGACAATGGGGTTTTCTAAATATGCAATCATGTTGTCTGCAAATAGAGACAATTTGACTTCCTCCGTTCCTAATTGAATATCGTTTATTTCTTTTTCTTGCCTGATTGCTCTGGCTAGAACTTCCAATACTACATTGAATAGGAGTGATGACAGAGGGCATCCTTGTTTAGTGCTGGATTTCAAAGGGAATGCTTCCAGTTTTTGCCCATTCAGTATGCTATTGGCTATGGGTTTGTCATAAATTGCTTTTATTATTTTGAGGTATGTTCCATCTATACCTAGTTTATTGAGAGTTTTTAGCATAAGGGGCTGTTGAATTTTGTCAAAGGCCTTCTCTGCATCTATTGAGATAATCATGTGGTTTCTGTCTTTGGTTCCATTTATGTGATGGATTATGTTTATAGATTTGCATATGTTGAACCAGTCTTGCATCCCTGGGATGAAGCCTACTTGATCATGGTGGATAAGCTGGATAAGCTTTTTGATGTGCTGTTGCACTGGTTTGCCAGTATTTTATTGAAGATTTTTGCATCTATGTTCATCAAGGATATTGGCCTGCAGTTTTCCTTTTTTGATGAATCTCTGCTGGCTTGTGGTATCAGGGTGATATTAGTCTCATAAAATGATTTGGGAAGTATTCCCTCTTTTTGGATTGTTTGGAATAGTTTCAGAAGGAGGGCTACCAGCTCCTCTTTGTATGTCTGGTAGAAATCGGCTCTGAACCAGTCTGGACCTGGATTTTTTTTGATTGGTAGGCTATTAATTGCTGCCTCAACTTCAGCCTTCGTTATTGATCTATTTAGGGTTTCAACTTATTCCTGGTTTAGGCTTGGGAGGGTGCAAGTGTCCAGGAATTTATCCATTTCTTCCAGATCTACTGCTTTATGTGTGTAGACTTTTTTATAGAAATCTCTGATGGTAATTTGCATTTCCGTGGACTCAGTTGTGATATCCCTTTTATCATTTTTTATTGCATATATTTGATTCTTCTCTTTTCTTTTTTATTAATCTGGCTAGTGGTCTATTTTGTTGATCTTTTCAAAACAACAGCTCCTGGATTTATGGATTTTTGAAGGGTTTTTTATGTCTCTATCTCCTTCAGTTCTGCTCTGCATCTTAGTTATTTCTTGTCTTCTGCTAGCTTTTGAGTTTTTTTAAATCTTGCTCCTGTAGCTCTTTAAATTTTGAGGATAGGGCGTTGATTGTAGATCTTTCCTTGCTTCTCATGTGGGCATTTATTTCTATAAATTTCCCTCTAGACACTGCTTTAAATGTGTCCCAGAGATTCTGGTATGTTGTGTCTTCATTCTCATTGGTTTCAAAGAACATCTTTATTTCTGCCTTCATTTCATTGTTTATCCAGTCAACATTCAAGAGCCAGTTGTTCAGTTTCCATGAAGTTGTTTGGTTCTGAGTTAGTTTCTTAATCCTGAGTTCTAATTTGATTGCACTGTGGTGTGAGAGACTGTTATGGTTTCCGTTCTTTTGCATTTGCTGAGGAGTGATTTACTTTCAATTATGTGGTCAGTTTTAGAGTAGGTATGATGTGGTGCTGAGAAGAGTGTATATTCTATGGATTTCTGGTGGAGATTTCTGTAGATGTATATTAGGTTTGCTTGGTTCAGATCTGAGTTCAAGTCTTGGATATCCTTGTTAATTTTCTGTCTTGTTGATCTGTCTAATATTGACAGTGGAGTATTATAGTCTCCCACTATTATTGTGAGGAAGTCTAAGTCTTTTTGTAGGTTATTAAGAACTTACTTTATATATCTGGGTGCTCCTGTATTGGGTGCGTATATGTTTAGGATCGTTAGCTCTTCTTGCTGCATTGATCCTTTTATCATTATGTAATACCCTTCTTTGTCTCTTTTGATCTTTGTTAGTTTGAAGTCTATTTTATCAGAGACTAGGATTGCAACTCCTGCTTTTTTTTTGCTCTTCATTTGCTTGGTAAATCTTCCTCCATCTCTTCATTTTGAGCCTATGTGTGTCCTTGCACATGAGATGGGTTTCCTGGATACAGCACACTGATGGGTTTTGACTTTTTATCCGATTTTCCAGTCTGTCTTTTGATTGGGTCATTTAGTCCATTTACATTTAAGGTTAATATTGTTATGTGTGAATTTGATCCTGCCATTTTGATGCTAGCTGGTTGTTTTACCTGTTAGTTGATGCAGTTTCTTCATTGTGTCGATGCTCTTGCTCAGGGGTCACATAATAAGGCTCATCAATGGAACTTTATCATCTCTCCCTCATGTGCTGCATAATATGCTGCACGATGCTGTTCTGGTCAACAAAATACAGTCAGGTGCTGCATAATGGTATTTAGGTCAACAGTAGACCATGTAAGGATGGTGGTCCATAGGATTATAATGGAGCCAAAAAGTTCCTCTGGTTAATGATGTCATAGCTGTTATAATGTCATGGGGAAATGTGTTAATCACATGTTTGTGGTGATGCTGCTGTAAACAAACCTACTACACTGCCAATCATATAGAAAGAAGTACTGCCCATACAATTAGATACAGTGCATAACATTTGGTAATAGTAATAAATGACTATGTTACTTGTTTATATATTTACTATACTTTATTATTATTATCTTACTATTATAATTTAAGTTCTGGGGTATATTCAGATCTTGCAGATTGTGCAGGATTGTTACATAGGTATACACTTGCCATGGTGGTTTGCTGCATCCATCTGCCATCACCTACATTAGGTATTTCTCCTAATGCTATCCTTTCCCAATCCACTCGCCCCCTGCTATCCTGCTCCTAGAAGTCCTTATTTTAGATTGTACTTCTTCTACTTATTAATGAAAAATTAGTATAAAAGAGCCTCAGGCAGGTCCTTCAAGAGGTATTCCAGAGAAAAGCATTATTATCATAGATTATGACAGCTCCATGCACGTTTTTGTCCTTGAAAACCTACCAATGGGACAAAATATGGAGGTGAAAGACAGTGATATTGATTATCCTAACCCTGTATAGGCCTGGACTAACGTGTGTGTTTTTGTCTTAATAATATTTTAACAGAAAAGTTAAAAAAGTTAAAAAAATTAAAATTAAAAATAGAAAATGTTCTTGAATGACATTGAAAGGGCAAAATAAAAAAATAGAAATAAAAATAGAAAATGTTTATAGAATATGAATATCAAAAAATATTTTTGTACCGCTGGCAATGTGTATGCGTTTTAAGCTGTTATAAGAATCAAAAAGTTAAAAAAAACTTAAAGGTGTAGAAAATAAAAATGTTACAGTAAATTAAGGTTAATTTATTTTTGAAAAAAATTTTTTAATAAATTCAGTGTAGCCTAAGTGTATAGAGTTCATAAAGTCTGCAATAGTGTATAATAATGTGTTCTAAGCCTTCACATTCACTTACCACACACTCACTGACTTACCCAGAGTAACTTCCAGTGTTGCCAAGTTCCTTTCATGGTAGGTGCCCTTGACAGGAATACCATTAAAAAAATTTTTTATACTGTGTTTTTACTGTATTTTTTCTATATTTAGAAACACAAATGGCTACCATTGTGTTATAATTGCCTATTGTATTTAGTACAGTAATACACTATACAGATTTGTGGCCTAAGAGCAATAGACCATAACATATAAGCCTAGGTGTGTAGTAGGTTATACAATCAAGGTTTGTGTAATTACACTGTATGATGTTTGCACAACGAAATTGCCTAATGATGCATTTATCAGAATGTATCCCCATAGTTAACATATCTCCTGTGTGTGTACATATATGTATTTATATGTTTCATATAGTTGGATTCTATGTAATTAAAAATAATTCTGAAATTAAAATTTAACATAGTATTTCTTCATATTTCTCAATCACTTTAAATTGCTGACTAATAATGGTTCATCCATTTAACACTTCATCTTTTTATTTTGGTATCTTTTGATGAACAAAAGTTTTCTTTTTAATTTAATATAATCAGATGTGTCAATATTTTCTTTATCATTTGTGATTTTTGTATCTTTTATTATTCATTTTTCTGCTCTGAGACAATAAGTATATTTGACATTATTATTATATTCTTAAAGCCTTTCTTTTTACATGTAAGCCATTAATCTACATATGTTTGTATTCAAGATTTGACTTTATGATCTCTATAGGTATAATTAATTAGGATTACATAATTAATCATTTACCCATTAGACTGGAATTCCATATGGATATCAACTTTTGTCCACGCATGGATCTATTTTGAGCTCTTTATTCTGTTCTACTTATATCTCTCTAACAATACCACAATCCCTTTATAACATGTACATATGCCTTAATATGTAATTGGGAAGTCTTTTCCACTTCAGAATTATTCTGGCCTCCTTGGGCCTTTTTCTCTTTGATTACATAGCAATTGTAGAATCCCTTCTTAAAATACAATTAAAACAGTACTTACTGTGGGTCAAAGTTGAATTAAAGTTGTAGATTAACTTGAGTGGTGTTGACATTCATGGATGTGGTATATGTTTGCGTGTATTTAGCTTGACTTTAATAACGTTTTATAATGTGCCTCATTATTACTAAGTACCTTAGTGTTTTTGTTCCTTTAATGTTTAATGTATGTTAAATGTATGGGGAACCTGTTATGTGTAATAGTGCTATCTAAGCATCCAGATATGACTAGTGAACAATCAAATATGTTTCTAAAACAGAAAGATGCAATGAATTTTAAATGAAGTTTAAATAACTTCTCCCTACCTTTTATAATACTATACAGAGTATTAAATTATTAAAAAAAAACCCAAGTCATTGCAGTAACACACTGATTATAACTGATAAGAAACAAATAATTTTGTATACTTCTATATTTTTCACAGAAGTATTGATAATTGTCATGTCTTTATCAAATAATATTCTTAGTGTAATAATATATGAAGTATAATGTAAACATTTACTAGAAGACACCTTTTAATTTTAATTAAAAATTAATCTGCTGTGAGATTATATCTCAAGGAAGTATGAGTATACTTATATACTCATCATATAGATACAGTAAAATGCACAGATTTTCCATCTATAGCTTGATAAAATTTCACAACTATACATGCCTATGTATCCACGGATTAGGATTTAAGCACAGAGACATGAGGATTTTTTAAAGACCTATAGTGGACACACATTTCATATGGTTTGACTTTTTATTAATGTATTTATTAAATAAAAATGCATGATGTAAATGTTATATATAGTATTTTATTAGGCATCATAAGGTATACGAATAACTATGCAAAGTTATAATGTAAGGAATTTCTTTGAATTTGGGAGGCACATAAACGGAAACTTCAGTCAACAATTCAAAACATTCTACAGCTGTGTGCCCAACCTCATCTTCCTTAGAAAGGAACAAAGACTCAAGAAATTAAATGATCACTCTGTCTGATTAAAATGGTGATCTTGAGAAATGTTTCATTATTTAGTATTGGATCATGCTCAGCTTTGAAAACCTACCTGATGTATTTGTGTCCATATGTTAGATGCTTTTTATTACAGTAGCCATTAATTTATCAGAATTATGACATTATAAAATAAGTATTTTAAGACCAATAGCCTGAATACAGTACACAGGAGGAAATGGATGGAGAAAAGATGGAGGAAGTAAATGTACTCAAAGGCGATACTGCAATACCCTACACAGGAAGTGATTTCACCTTGAATTAGGAAGACAAGGGGAATGAATAGGTAGAGATAAATAAGAAAAGTGTTATTTAGGATGAATCAATATAACTTGACTATTGAATTGATAAAAATATTAAAATAGACAGAATTTACTGTTTGTTAAGACCATAAGTGTACCTATTTAGTACACAGGTTATTTGAACAATAATTATACCAAAATAAAATTAGGTAAATTATAAAGGCAAGTTTTTACATTTGCAGTGGGTAAATGGGTTCCAGTGTGTGTATATTAAAACTTGTATTAGCCTGTTTCATAAATATGACAGTTTGGGCACAATGTCAGTTTTTGGCAGGTGGTTTTCATTCTTCCTAAAGCCCCAGTTCTCAGTGTTAGAGAAGATAAGAGGACAGATGAGGTCATACAGTAAACCCACACTGAGAAATAATGAGACAAAGAGTTGTCACTGTCTTGGCAGTTTTAACCAATAACACTTTCCAACATCTTTTCTATTAATATTTTAGCTTTAATGAGCAATTATTACCCTGTGCAAACCTCTGGGACTGAAAAGACATAGAATGTGCTACCTGACACCTCACCTCTAAGCCACCTAGCTCCATAGGTTCACATGTGATATTTTATTAACCTCATAGTAGTGAAATTGAATATTTTGGTCCACATTTATATTGTTGTGGCAGAATTTTACTGTATGTGAAACAAAAGCACTCTAAGAAAAAAATGATTATTCAACCAATTAAGATATAACATTATATTTTGCAATGGAGCAATCTCTGTAAGAAAAACTTGAAATCATATTTCTAAATAGTGATGGTAATTTTAAATGCCTGAGACTCCAAAGGAAAATTGAATAGCAGCAAAGTAAAGAATGAACCTTAGAGAATATTTGTATTTTTGAGGTGGATGAGGAAACAAACAAAAAAAGGAGTTGTCACACATGTAGAGGATGAATCAGAAGAACCTAATAAAAACTATTTACTGCATTTGGTAAATATTTTTACCAAATATTGGAGGGAGATTTCAAATGAAGCTAGAAACTGAAATATCAGGACTCATGTAAATAGAACAGATCTTCATTGTTTGCAGATTCTATATTTGTGAATTTTCTACTTGCTCAAATTTATTTATTTATTAATTTAGAGACAGTGTCTCATTCTGTCACCCATTCTGGAGTGCAGTGGGGTGATCATGGCTCACTGAAGCCTTGATCTCCCAGGCTCCCAAGTAGCTGTGACCACAGGTGCTCATCACCACACTAATTATTTCTTTTTCTTTTTTTTTTTTTGTAGAGACAGGTTTTGCCTCCTGAGCCCAAGTGATTCTCCTGCCTTTGTTTCCCAAAGTTCTGGGTTTACAGGCCTGCGTTTACAGCCACTGCACCTGCCCTCAAATTTATGTTTAACCCCCAAATCAGCACTTGGACACTTTTGCATTCATTCTTTGACATATGCAGAGTGGTGGAAATGTTTGTGTTATGCAATGCGCAGATTCACAGTTGAAGTCTGAGGCAACGGGCAATACTTTTCCTTCTTGTTTCAGCTCTCATACTGTAAACAAGTGTTCCTTCTTTTAAAAAATTAAATTTTTAGTAGAGATAACAGGGACTCACTCTGCTGTCCAGGCTAACAAGCATTCTTTTCACAATATATTTAGTGCCACATTTTTCTCATTTTTGTGCTTTTTGTTGGTGATTTCACTGTTTGAAATAGTCCTCAAGTATATTGTTGAACTACTGTCTAGAGTTCATCAAGGGAAAAGGGCTATGATGTGCCTTATAGAGAAAATACATGTTAGATAAGCTTTCAGGGATGAGTTATAGTATTGTTGGCTGTGAGTTCAATGTTGATGAATCAACAGTATATATTAAATCAGTGTCTTTAAATAGAAACACACACAAAAGAAAGGTTATATATTGATTGGTTCATGAAAATGTTGTGACCAGAGGCTTGTAGGTGCATAGCCCTGTTTTTCCTAGGAGCAGTGGTTTGGTATTTGCTAATTCAATGTTCATGATGACCCTTTAAAAAGTAATTACCATGGATAATGAGAATCGACATACAAACATCTATATACACAGACAAACACATACACACACATCTGTTTTGTGTTTAAGAAGTTAAAGTAGAAAATTATAGTATACCAATGATAGTTACAGTCTCCAAGAATACAACTACAAAAAACATATTTTGGCAGTTAGTAAATTTTATTATATTACAGGCAATCAGAATTCAAATAATTTTGTTTAATATTTCTTTCTGAAACTGGTGCACCATTTAGCTGTTTTGATACCATAAACAAGTAATTTTATAAATGTACATATATGAGATCTTTCAGTTATTGTGATTACTAATTTGTAATATGTATCTTTGTATGAGTCTATATTAGGATTTTTCTTCTTCTGTGTAAATTAGGTAAAATTCAATACTTTCTCTGCTAACTTTATTTAAACAATGCTTCTTGAGCTCTCTGTTATTTGGTAGGAATTTAGTAGTTCAGAGAAATCAATTGACTCTTCTACCAAAACACTTTTTGTCTTTTTGAAATGTTGAATAAAGTCTTTAAACCTGATAGCAATGCCTTTATCTCTAACCCTGTTCATGTGAGAGTGCGTAATTGTGCATTTTGCAATTTCCTTGTCTCATTTGTTCTCTGTTGTTTATCTGCTTACTCCTAAGGCTGGGAAAAGTGATAATAAAGGGTGGCTCATGTAGTAGGTAGAAAATGAGGGTGAGTCCATGGATATCTAATCCATGTCTTGGTACTAGTGGCATGCAATAATATAGGCCTACCAAGGCTCCTAGAAGATTTTTTCAGCTTTAAGTTTTTTGTTAGATACACTGCCAAGATATAGATGAGACTATAACATGGGGAAATATGAGTGGCTACATTTAGGCCTCATGTTTGCAGCCTTAAAAACCTCAATGAAACATATTTCTCTACTTTCAAGATAAAAGATTCGAACAATTGATGTAACTCTCTCACATCATTACTGTGATTATCAGAGGAATAAAAGGCATTTTTAGTAATCTACCTTTTCTTCTGTAAAATACTTTATGTTTGAAAAATGGGGTCCCTCATAGAGCAAGGTCAGTATTATGGGAGAATGACTCATTTAATTCTAAAGCTGTAATATGTTACAATAGTTTGTCTTAAAATGGTTCAATGCAGATGTCATAGAATGAGTTCAGAAGGGTCTGCACAGGCCAATTCATAAGAAACTGTTACCTCTCTGTTTGGATTTATGAAACTGGTTCTCTAGTTTCATTGTATAGTGGTGTCCAAAAAGTAAAAAGCCTAAACTCCTTTTTTCATGTCTTTCTTATGTATTAGTCTGTTCTCACACTGCTATAAAGACACTGACACTGGGTAATTTATGAACAAAAGAGGTTTAATTGACATAGTGCTGTGTGGCTGGGGAGACCTCAGGAAACTTGCATTCATGGCAGAAGGCAAAGCAGGACACATTTTGCATGGCAGCAGGAGAGAGAGAGGGGAAACCATCACTTTAAAAACCTCAGATCTTGTGAGAACTCCCTCAGTATCATGAGAACAGCATGGGGGAAACCATCTTCATGATCCAGTCACCTCCCACCAGGTCCCTCCTTCGATACATGGGGATTACAATTTGAGATGAGATTTGGGTGAAGACACAAATCCAAACCATATCATCTGAGCTGTAGGCGAAAGTGGGATGTATCTTTCTCCTTTAACTTTCTAGAAATGCCATTCCCTCAAAAATATAAGGCTAGGAGACAGGGTGGAGGTAGTGCACCATTTTCTATTGTAGTGAGGATGAGTGATGCTTATTTGTCCTATTAGTTTAATATAGGAAATGGACTATGATCATGTAAGTGAAATTAATTACATAACTACCAAATAAACTACAAAGAAACAGAGAAGTGTTCTGTGAGAGAGAACTATAGGGAAGATTTACTTTAAATTAGATGTGAATTTCCTTTCAATAATTTCTACTTGAATTATTTAGGCATACTCAGGACTCCTGTTGTATTTTTTAAGATTCTCAGTTTGGATCCCCTTTCTCATCACAATATTTATCTTATTTTTAAGTTTTTAAAAATATTTAATTTTTAAACACATAATTTTGTTGTCCTCTCCTCCAAACCTTTATTCAACCACCATCCACCTTTCTCAAGAAGAGGAGCTACCAAAACAAGCTGGCAGTAAGGCCAGGAGGGTGAGAACAAAGCAGAACAGAGTAAGTGTACAGAGGCCACTGTTCCCTGCTCTAGATGTGAACCTGGGGACCTGTGCCACAGGGCCCTGGAGCAAGAACCAGAGTTCCAACCAGGGAACCTGGACCTATCCAACTCACCTCAAGGATAGATTGTGCTAGTCTAAATACGTTATATCTGGAGAGCTTCTGATGTTCTAGGCCTCTGAAAAAAATAGTCAGCTGTGATAGTAAGCTGACTTCCCCTATCCCTTAGCCTTGATCCTCACCACACTTTGTAGTTGAAGGCATCACAAGAGGCTCTACCTGTCACCTTGCAACAGAACTGGCAATTTTTTGGCTGTTCTAGCACCTGCCCACAAGGTTACTGTGCCTTACACTGCTGTGTGACTCTATTTACGATACTCAGGCAGGCAGATCTGGGACATGAAGATGAGTAGATCCACCAGTAATTAAAAAAACAGCAACAACAAAAAAACATCTGAGGAAACCCAGCAGCCAGAGAAAGGAAATATAAGTAGAACACTTAGGTGGCCAACTGGCATTTAGGCAGAATTTCTGCACCTGGTTGGTGACAATTAGAATAAAATAATAAATACTTTAGGTTTAAAAACCAAAATGTATGATTTTGAGTTCAAAAATTTAGAAGAATTCAGTGGGCATATGGTGCCTGTGGAGATCTAAATTAGTGGTCTAGACGGTGCAACTAACATAAATATCTGAACAAGAGCAAAGCTGCAAAGAGATGATAATCATAAAGGAAAGCATACAAGACAGAAGACTGTGGCAGGCATTGTTCAATGTGCCTTTTTTTTTTTTTGACAGGCTCTCATTCTGTTGCCCAGGCTGGAGTGCAGTTGTGCGATCTCAGCTCACTGAAACCTCTGCCTCCTGGGTTCAAGTGATTCTCTCACTTTAGCCTCCCCAGTAGCTGGGACTACAGGCATGCATCACCACGCCCTGCTAATTTTGGTATTTTTTTGATAGACACTAGCTTTCACCATGTTGGCCAGGCTGGTCTTGAAATCCTGACCCCCAAAGTGCTGGGATTACAGGCATGAGCCACCGTGTTGGCTTCAATGAACTTTTTGTCTCTTAACTTAGGTAATCCTTAAAAGAACCCTTTGAAATAGAAATTCTAGAGAAATACAACATTTGAATAATAAATTTATGTAAAATAGAAGAATAAAGAAAAAACAGACTGTAAAAATGTAATACAAGAATTCTCTCTTGATGAAGAAATGTTAAGCACAGAGAGAAAGAGCTCATAAAGCTCCATGAAGGACTATGACAAAATAAATTAAAAGATGCACTCCTAGACATATGATCAAACTCAATTCCAAATATCAACAGTCAAATTTAGCATTTCAACACAAGAGGTTAGAATAGATAGATTAAAGGACATTGACATATTATCTTTCCACTATCTAAGATATTATTTATCGGTTAAAGAAAGGTATTTCTACTCAATTTTATATTCTTACACTTGGTCATCTTCATTTAAATATGCATGAAATTTATTTTTCTATGTGGTGTGGCATATGAGTCCAACTTATTTTTATCTAGGATAATAAAATATCGAAATAATTATTTAAATAAAATATGCTTTTTTCACACATTTTTATATTATACAGTCAGCCCTTCATATCTATGGGTTTCATACTCACATATTTCACCAATGACAGGCTGAAGATATTTTTTAAAATAAATAATAATAAAATAAAACAAATAAACAGTTATGATGACTACATAGAATCTGCATTGTATTAGGTATTATAAGTAGTCTAAAGATAATTTAAAATATTCAAGAGGAAATGCATAGAATATATGCAAATACTATGCCATTTTATACAAAATGAGCATCTGAGGATTTTGGTATCCATGGGGTTACTGAAACTGTCCCATGTGGATACCAAAAGACAAGTGTATTCATTTACCATATACACCAGACAAATTTGAATTTATTTTTTATCTCCTAACCTATTTATTCTTAAACACAACTATTCTGTTTTTATTATAATGGCTTTATATTATGTTTGCATATCAGATAATATCATCTTTGCTATTCTTTCATTTATAGCGTTTTCTATTTTAAAATTTTTATTCTTTAATATGAGTTTGAAGTCATATCATCCAAAAACTCCTCTACCTCATCAAAAATAAATAAATAAATAAAACTCATCTGTAACTGGCTTTGTATTTAGGACTGCATATGTTATTTTGAGAGAAGAGTTATTTTTATGATACTAGCTTTAACATATAAGAAATTGAATCTTTATTATTGTTTTCATTTCTGGATGATTATTTTCTACAATGTTATTTTCATAACATTTTCCAAGATTTATACCAATTATTTTTTCTTTTGCTATTGTAAATGCTGGAACACAAAAAATAATAATAGTGAGATTGCATACGCTTGTAGTATTTTAAGGGAAATGTTCTTAATACATTACTGGAAGCATGTTCAATGTTGTTTCGGTATATTTTTAAAATAATATTTATGTGGGCACCTTCTGTTCCAGTGCTTGCTTTTTATACCACATTGTATCATGCTTCTCAAACCTTATCTTTTATATTTAACCCTGGAGTGGAAGTGAATTGGGGCAAAGAACGTCTGGAAAGTCAGGATTGGTATCATGATGTAGATATGGAGACTACATCAAAAATGGAAAAAGTTTTTTTTTTTATTTAAACTAGCCCCAGGCTAGTAATCCTATATGTATATTTTACTACTTCCCACTGAAATGCCCATGACTAAACTACAGTGCAAATTAAGACAGACATTCAAGAGTCAGATAGTACAGGGCTTACATCTCTATCTAGCTGCAAACCAATATTTTTTTTTCTGTTATAGAAGTGTAAATGTATAGGATATTAATTCCGTTTCTCAATCCAGCTTCATGGATACTGTAGAAAAACAATGGTTCAGCTATTTATCTCTTTATACAGATATAAATCTTCATCATTATCACAATGAACATTATTTTATCATGATTACTTGATTATAAGCTCCATGAGGCCAGGAATCTTCTCTATTTTTTTTCGTGCAGAAATACCCAGTCACTGGAAAAGTATTTCACACATAAAATGTATTCATGTACTTAATGTAAATGCTATACACTTCAAAGTTTATTATTTGCATATGTATTTTATTCATACTTTCAATAAGTATTTGTGGAGCATTTACTGTGTGACATGCAGTGTTTTAGGCACTGCAGACATAATAATAAATGGAAAATAGAAGGTCTTTGCCTTCATAGAACTTACTTCTTAAAGCAGTGGTTCTCAGATTTTGCTGCACATTGGAATCACCAAGATTTTTTTAAACACTGATACCACCTCCTACCTCCAGACTTTCTGATTTAATTCATGTCTGATACAACTTGAAACTTGGGGGCCTTTAAAAGTTCTCCAGATAATTGTAATATGCAACAGAATTTTTTAATCACTGACTTAATATATAAGTTAGGCATTAAGCAATTGCAGATTTCTTACTTAAGAGTGATAATAGATTGTGTTACAAAAGCCACCACTTTACCCACTATGTTTAGTTCACATTATATTCATATCTTTACTCTTAATATTATTTAAATTATGTCCTATATTCTTGCACCAAAAAAAAAGTTCCTTGTGGTATTTTTGAAGAACCAACCAACCAACACTATTTTTCTAAAAATACATTTATCAAAAAGGAGGCGAAATATTTAACATTTCAGTTGAGCCCGATATACATCTGCCTTTATTAAATGGAGGTGCAAATATTGTTTACTTTTATCCCAATCAAATATCACATTAAAAGTTGCTCTCCATGTGTATCTTAAAAAGCTTTAAAAAAGAATTTTGAGCAGTTCTTGACTACTTGACTGTATATATAATCTATTATTGTATTTTATATGGAGAAACTTTAATTCTTATTTATAATTTATTTATTTATCTGGCTTCCAGATGCTAAAAAGTAAGTTCATTATAGTACATTTGTTTAAAATGTTCAAGTCTAAATTGCACTCAGCATAATGAAACTGCTGCTATTTTTCTTAAACATTATACCTCTTCAGAACATATTTGCCATAGGTACTGGCCTAAACTGATAATTTCTTTCCCTTCATTTTGCATAATGCAGCAATTTTGGTTTCAGAATGCCACCACAATCTTAAATATTCTGACTAACTTTGCTGAGTTTGCAGTAGCAACAATGATAATACCCATTGTAAAAAGGAAATGCAGAAATAGTGACTGTCAAATCCTAACATGTTCCTTATATCCCCACTTTATTTTCCTTACCAGTATAATCTATACTCCAGTTAATAATTTAGTGCTAATCAGCTCCTTATCTTCTGAAAAGGAGAGTCTGCTTTGAATCACAAGGCAGCTGACCTTGAAGGTAGGTTTAATATATGCAGATTTCTTATATCACCTCGAAGCCTTTTTTACTCAAGAGTATTTTCTTGGTTACATTAGCTTTGAGCTGTGCAATCCTTATTTTGTCTGTCCTAACAGTAACTGATTTAATAATGATATGGTTTTCACTCTTCTTTAGTTTTGGATTTTACATTTATTTGTATAACTAGTTTTAAATCATGTAGTGTTTTAATGTGCAAATAAAATAAATATGAATAGTTAAGGTAAATCATAAATACTAGAAAGAAAATAGCATCTTTCTAAACAAATTCAGCTATTTCACAAGGTGCTTATGTAGCTCTGTCCACTTTCTTTAGATTTTACTGTCACATGGCATTTTTTAGTAGTGATGTGATAAAGATTTAAAATTGGCTCCTTGGATGACGTTTTGGGAATTAAATATCAATATAAATTGAGAAATGAGCCATAGAATTTTATTTTATATAAAACTATGTAAGCAAAGCTATATTATTATTATACAACTATGTAAGCAAAGCTATAGAAGTTAGTTTAAATTTTAAAAATGTTCAGCAAATTGAGGAGAGGATCATGTTTCAAAAATAAGATCGAAGTTAGAATTTTTACATGTTGGTAATAACTTTGGTTTAAATGTGTTAATGAGTTAGTGTGATTGCATAGATCTAAACTGAGCAACAAAAGAAAAAGATTTTAAAAAATTTTTGTTTATCTAAAAATTACATATAATCTCGGCTTTAGGAAAAAAATGTACAAAGCTCTTTGCAAATAAAATCCTATCATAACAGACAATTTGAAACTTCTTTGTATGTGTATGGTAGTGACTTGCCTTAAATATTAAAATACCCATCTTTGTTTGTTGTAATTTTTGAATTTGCTTGTTTTCTCCCGTCAAAATTAGGAAGAAGAAAATACCAGATTTTTGTTTCAAAAGAGGAAGAATGGTTAGATTAGAACAGTGGCAGCAAGGAAATATGATTTTTTTTTTTTAAATTGAAATTCTTTTGAGAAACAAAAGGTGGCTTTGCTTTGAATTAAAAGGCCATTTTGTTGGGTAGAGCTCTCCACTTAATGGTTTCCTGATTACACTGAAAAGTACACTGGGTTCATTTAGATTATTATTCTTCTCATCTAGCTTTTAGTGATCACTTGTGTGTAATCTTCATACTTGAAAAGTAGAATATGAAAATAATGAGAAACTACAGATGTGCTTTGGAGATTGATATGTAGTGCTTTTGCTAGTGAAAAATAATCTCAAAGAAATAAGTTTAGGAAACAAATTTCGTTAACTCCATTTTACAATAAAATGTTTATATATTGGTATTAGCATTCCAAATTATTTTCATGAAAATTATTTCATGAAAATATCCTTCATTTTATTAGCTTGTTTTCTATTTTAAAATCATGCTGTGAAAGAATGATTAAATCAAATATAAAGTATAGAATGATTTAAATGGCTTAATAGTCTTCCAGATAAGATAGAACTATTTCTGCTATTATCTTGGAGAATCAATAGTGAATTGAGTTGTTGTCTTCTTTAAACACTACGCTGTTCTCACTGCTTGTTATGTTGCTTTAAAGAAATTTAAATAAAATATTTCACATGCTAGTTTAGAGAATCATTGCTCTGAGAGAAATATTTTTCAACATCATTAGTTGTGCTGTTTAAAACTGACCTTTTATCTACAAATAATGTTGTCATTCTCTCTGGAGCATTTGACCTGACTAGGGCTAAGACGGCACATCTTAGCCTACAAAACATGAGGTTTCACTTAGTAAAAGCAAAGTTTTGCTCAATTTAGAGAACAAATACTGGAAAGTAATGTTAAGATAGATTTTCAGTTCATAGTTTATCATATATTTATATTTTTTGATATATATTAAATTTATATATCTTTAGAAAATGTGTGCTACTTATTATAATTACTGTTTTATGTATTACTACGTCACCCACTATGAGTGATGTGTTTCCCAATTAAACCTTTAGAAGTAAACTTAAAAGCACTCATAAATTTCTGTTGAATGTAGGGTTTAATAACATAGGTCTCATCTATTTAAAGATAATTTTTTTCTACTATCACCTGGGCATAAAATTAATACAGTGTTTTTATTTGTTTGTTAGTTTGTTCTACTTAAGCTCTTAATCTAATGTAGCCTTGATGAATTTACCCGTGTAAAATACTTGATTAAGCCATAATGAAAGACTTCTTGGCTGATATCCATCAGTCCCTTTGCTGAAAATTACTGAATTTAATGTGAATATGTATAAAGAAACGCCATAACTGTGTCAGGAGACTAAGGTTTCTATAACTTAATTTAATAGTTTCTTTTTGTTCAATTGTGCCATACACATGTTTACTGAGTTATGAAAACTTCACAATCACTAACGAATGGGAAACACAAAGAATTAGTATTAAGAGTATGCTGTTTGTTCTCATTATGATGCATAACTAAAAACCTATAATTAACTTAAATTATTTCTCTGTGACTTCTTTTCTTCTTTTTTTTCTTTCTCATTCTCCCTCTTCATGCTCCCTTTCTCCTCTTTAAATAAATAAAAATATTCTGAATATGGCTTAACTAGTTTTAGAAGTAGAGAGGAAGATTGGTTATAAAGAGGAATATAAGTTAATTTATAAATAAAAGTTATTTCAAGTTAAAATCAATACAATAGAAACTCTAATTTCCATGTAGCCAAAACTTGAAATTAACTCAAATTCTCAATTTCCTTTGTAGATCATACGAATTAGTTTTCAGGGTAGGCACTTCTTACCAACTTTATACACTTATCAAGAATCATTTGGATTTGTTATCTAGTGTATAACTGCCATTTGTTCTTGTTATTTCATTTCACAATTTCATTAAAAAATTGTGCAATCTAATACAACATGATCATTAAAAGGCTTTTATTTTATTTTTTTGAGACAAAGTCTCACTCTGTTGCCCTGGCTAAAGTGAAGGGGCATGATCTTGGCTCACTACAACCTACACCTCCCAGGTTCAAGCAATTCTCCTGCCTCAGCCTCCGGAGTATGTGGTATTACAGGCCCACGCCACCATGCCCGGCTAGTTTTTTTGTATTTTTAGTAGAGATGGGGGTTTCACCATGTTGCCCAGGCTGGCCTCGAACTGCTGGCCTCAAGCAATTTTCCCACCTCAGCCTCCCAAAGTGTTGGGATTATAGGCGTGAGCCACCATGCCTGGCCAAAAGACTTTCATTTTTTCCTCCCCTATAGAAACCATGGGAAATACTGTGGAAGTAGATAAAACCCAATTGTTTAAAGTATGGACAATATTTTGAAAAAAGGAAACTCTAGAAGGCTTCTAGAATTTTTGCTTTGGATTGCTTTATGGGTGGCTTTAATTTTTCTTCATAAACAAAAATTTTCTAGAAATCAGAGGCAATGTATGAGACTTAGCAAAAAAAAAAAATTAGTTAAGAATCTTAATCAGTGGATTCTTAATGAAAAGGTCTTTGTTTTATAAACAGTAGCAGCCAGCAGCCATATCCCCCTATGTAAAAGAAGCTATGAAGTAAGGATACACATTTTTTATGACTTTCTTTTTTAATTATTTTATTTGCTTAATCAGTTCCATAAATTATGAGTCCTAGAATTTAAGAAAAGCGGGATTCCACTGTGCTTTGTACTCTCCTCCAGAGAAAAGCTGCAGAAACTCCTTCCTTTGCTAGGCTGAGGCTGACTGAATTCCGTGGGTGTTTCTACATCTGAAGATCATTACAAAGACTACCCACTTGAGGAGATATGCATGCTATTCAGATCTACCGTATCTTCTGGAAATTCTTGAGTTCTTACTCTATGAAGTGAAGAAAACAATTTACAGTAACAAAAATGGGACACAGGTTTCTTCTTAAAAGCTAGCTCTGGTTAGTTATTAATTGCTACTTGAAGATCTGTGCTGAGATCCATCTGTAGCCCCTTTCACCTGAGAGTTGAATGCTCTGATCCAGTAATGTCAGTCAGCTGTGGGAACAGACTGGGGTGGAAGGATAAAACTATGACAGCATTGTTCTCCTGAGCTACAGCCACATTTCTTTCAGTGTTTTCCATATCCATAAATAAACTTTTTCTATCTTTTTCTCTTTTACCTGTCCTTCTGTTGGGACATTTCCATCAGTGACATCCCTCTATATTGGTTAGTTATTTCAGAGATTAAAAAGTTTGCAGGCTCTGCACAATTCACCCCTTTGGTTCCTATAGAAAACATATGTTTGTTAACTCATTTAAAATAAGGACCACTTCACACAAATAAAAACCACAGACTAACAACCACTTCTGTCTACTTCTCTAAAAACTGAATCACCTATGTCTAATCTTCATTAAAGAAAGTCAGTCAAAAAAGAAAGTTTATTTCAAGATATCATCCTTACAATTAAGAGTATACAGAATATGAGGACAAGAGGACTATTCCAACGATTGCTGTTTGATTTAGTGAATCTGGCTGGTAGATTGACTCTAAGCTATTTTCTTTACATTTTGTCACATGGTTTAGAGTACTTTAAGAGACCAGCCTTCCCAGGTGAAAAGTACACTAATTTCTAAGACAAATTATTCGTAAGGATTATGGTGTTAAAAAATTGGTTAAGAAATATTACTTTGCTGCAATCTTTAATGAATGTGGAAAAGGACATTCTGAATTTCTAATGTAAATGGGGCTGGAAGTCTTTCTTGAAAAATAACATCAATAAACATATTTTCAGAAGTAAAATATATTCATTGAGTACTATTGTCTAAATATTCCCCAAACCCTAGACGTTCCTTGTCAAATATACACATAAAAGATATACTGTGCTATATAGATAAGGGTTGACAATAGGAATATATAGATATACATATGTTAGGGATGATTTTATTTCAGTTTAATGGCATCAGGATTCAAAAGAAATGAAACATGATATATGTAACAACTATGTAAATGCCTCTAATGTTCTAGCAGCTGTACTGCTTCTGTGCTTGGGAAGTTTGCTGACATAAATGGGACACAGACCCATAAATAGTTAATTAAAGAGAATATTGTTAAAGGCCATATCAGGGTTATGCCTAGGGGCTATCAGAGTATGTCATAAATCCTCACATTTCAAATTACAAAATTTCCTTTACTCCAAAATAAAAGTAGCTTTATTGTACACTTAAGAAAATTCGCAATTGTAAAGTGTTTATGGGAAATGGTAACTTCCAGACTTGATTTATCAAATTTATAACAGTAAAGTAAGTGCCATTTTTCAGAATATGAAGTATGTGATTTCAGCTCCTCAAATGGGATACCTGACATTATTATGACAGTTTAAAACCTGTGAGATTTTCTTTTCAATTTTTAATTCTTCTCTTAATGATCTCATTTATTGTCTACCGGAAATCAATTTAGGAAATCATGTTAGTCCACTAAGCACTTCAGATAAGGCTATTTCACGAAGCATTCCAAGATTATCACAAGGAATTGCTTTTATATGCCATAAAAGAAGAAATAAGCTGAATATGGCCTGCCAAAGAAGGTTACAGTTTTACAGCCCCTCCCACTGCAGCTCTTAAGTCACTCGTTTACATTAACTTTGGATTATCACTCACAGATTGAAAGCAAAACAGCAAAACACTCATCACACACTCTGGGCCTGTGGTGCCACTTGTATGTGTGTTTCTAAATCAATGATGAGGGTATCAGAACCAATATTGGACATGGACATGGCAAATTACAGTGAAGTTTTGGATCCAACTTATACAACTTTGGAGTTTGAAACTATGCAGATTCTATATAATTCAAATGGTGAGTTATCATCTGTTTATATATGTAAAGAAAAGTAAATATAATTGGAGAAGGTAGACTGAGCTTCCAAAGGTGGTGGCTCAATGTTTTATTTTTATTTTTTTTCTGGAGAATTTACGTCTTTCTTTTAAAGCCGCAAATCTGAGCTTTTGCACTTTCTTACAAAATTTAAGTTAATAATGCTAGGGCTATTTTATCTTAGAGGTAGAAAAATCCTGGTTTTGTATAATAAAGTAACTTCAGAATTCTGTCATGGGCCAGTTAGAGAGGTAAAAAGAATAGATTCAGCCATTATTTTATTTGCTGTAAATCACAGTAATAAGTAATATTGGCAGATTGACTGTGAAAGTATATTTTCTATGCAATGTTTAAAATGACATGGAACAAAGTTTCCACAGAACACTAGGGAGTTTTACTGATTGTCTACTTTTCTCATTATTATTCCAGTTCTCAAATGCTACTGATGAGAAACTGCATTTAAAATACTATCAGGTTTTTGCATTGAATGCTAATATGAAAGGAAATAGGTTTATATTATAACCTCACTTATCAGGCTAATGTTTAGCTGCACAAAGCTGTTGGTATTTAATTACTGTAACATTTTAACTTTAAATAAGACATGAGTTGTTTAGGGTTTGTGCCTTTATGTAGTACAGTTTACTCTTGGCTTTGAATTTAGACTTAATTCCTAGTAAAAAAGATCTTGTTTAAAATATGTTATAACTGATAGAACTCCTAAGATTGAGTAATTATGTATACTTTGGAAAATGTGTGTCTGTGTGTTTAATGTAAGACTGAGAATATATCTTGTACTGAGGACCTCTTACTATTCTACTGTACTGTACAATTTGTATGACTGGTGTTCTGGTTCTATTTACAATAAGCAGTTCCTTCTTAGTAGAGGTTTAAAAAAATAGTTAAAAGATGAATTCTGAAATTTTAGCACAAATATAGTTAAGATAAACCTGTAGTGCAACTTTCAGGAAGTCACTGTTTTGTGCCTTATGTTTAGACTTGATTAGGGATATTTAATAGAGTATTTCATCAGAATCATGACTTGAAAAAAACACTCGATTAAGAAATGGTAGGGGCATAATTACCATAATCATAACACTTATTTACTATAAGTGCTTAACAAGTATACTAAAATAACGAATTTGTACGGTTATATGCAAAGTGTGATGTAACTTGTTTGTAATAATGTTGTCAGCAATATGTAAGTACGACACTAAACTTGAAGCAAGAGGTGAATTTTTCATATTTCTATGTAGTCTCTCAGAATACAATAAATTCCAAACAGTTCTAACTTTCATATTGTTAATATCTGTGTTGTTAATGTTACCAAAAGCAAAATTTATAGCATTTTAGTCCTATAATGTCACATAACTCTAAGCATATGCTCATTAAGGTTTTTTTCCAACTTCATGAAATTATATATGACAATATTTGTCTACTCAGAAGCATTAGTAAGTAGCATATATGTAGTGTCGTAAAATGTAATCAGGACATAACAACCTTTAGTTTTAACCTTTTGTTAGACATACAATAATCAGTTGTTAATATATTTACAATTTTATAATAAAGTTTTACTGTATTACAAATTTAATATCTTTTGAATGCCTACAGATTTTTAAGATGTAATCCATGATATTAACTTATTTAAGATATATTTATTTTATTATAAATATCTACATTTTAAAAATAATTCTTCCTTCAGAACTATGTATTAGATGACCACTATATTCTGGGCATAATCCTAAAAGCTGGAAAACAGAGGAATATATAAAACAGATAAATTCTCTACCATCATAGGGTTTAGAGTCGGTTTGTAAAGATGGGTAATAAATGAGCAGATCAATACAGAATATACTTTTCAGAAATAAAGTTATTTTAAAAACTAAGGCCAGGTGTGGTGGCTCACATCTATAGTCCCAGAACTTTGGGAGGCTGAGACAGGAGGATTGCTTGAGCCCAAGTGTTTAAGACCAACCTGGGCAACATAGTGAGACCTTGTCTCTACAATTAAAACTTTAAAAACTAGCTTGGTGTGGTGGGGTGCTCCTGTAGTCCCAACTACTCAGGAGGCTGAGGTGGGAGAATTGCTTGAGCTCAGGAGGCCCAGGCTGCAGTGAGCTAGGATTGCACCACTGTACTCCCGCCTGGGTGACAAAGCAAGACCCTGACTCAAAAAATAATAATAATATATAAAATACGCAGGGCTTTAGGTTCTACTTGAAGGACAGATGAGGGGTGACTTTTTAAAAGTGTGTTCAGAGGTTTCACAGAAAATATGAAATGTTAACAGAAACTTGGTAGCTAGCTCAAAGATAGGTTTAGGGAAGAGCTTTCCTCCCGGACAGAAGGAACAGCAAGTGAACAATTTCTGAGATGATGGAAAAAAAAAAAAAAAAAGGAAGACAATATTGCTGGAGAATAGCGAACTGAATGAAAAGTGGTACCAGATACTGGGATCAGAGATTTGGGGGAGTTGTAGTGGGAGGTTGACATGCAGGGTTTACAGCCTGTGCTAAGATGCCTATGGTTTATTCTGTATCTCATTAGAACAGGATTGGATGCAGAGGGTGACATGATGTGAATTTCTTTTTTAAAAAGTTATTATTATACTTTAAGTTCTGGGATACATGTGCAGAACATGCAGGTTTGTTACATAGGTATACATGTGCCATGATGATTTGCTGCATCCATCACCCCATCATCTACATTAGGTATTTCTCCTAATGCTACCCCTCCCTAAGCCTCCCACCCCCTGACAGGCCCTGAAATGTGATGCTCCCCTCCCTGTGCCCATATGTTCTCATTGTTCAACTCCCACTTATGAGTGAGAACATACAGTGCTTGGCTTTCTGTTCCTGTGTTAGTTGCCTGAGAATGATGGTTTCCAGCTTCATCCATGTTCCTGCAAAGGACATGAACTCATCCTTTTTTATGGCTGCATAGTATTCCATGGTGTATATGTGCCACATTTTCTTCATCCAGTCTATCACTGATGGGCATTTGGGTTGGTTCCAAGTTTTTGCTATTGTAAACAGTGCCACAATAAACATACGGATGCATGTGTCTTTATAATAGAATGATTTATAATCCTCTGGGTATATACCAAGTAATGGGATTGCTGAATCAAATATTTCTAGTTCTAGATCCTTGAGGAATCGCCATACTGTCTTTCACAATGGTTGAAGTAATTTACACTCCCAAAAACAGTGTAAAAGCATTCCTATTTCTCCAATGTTGTAAATTTGTTATAACAAGATCATTTATGTGGCTGTGGGGTAACAAACAGTAGGGCAGCAAGAATGGAAGGAATGAATTTAGATAGCAAGCTGTTACCATAATCTAGAGGAAAGATGATGGTTGGTTGAACAAGAATGTCCATGGTAAAACGTTGTGGATTAAATATGTATTTCAGGCCTGGTGTGGTGACTCATGCCAGTAATCACCACACTTTGGGAGGCTGAGAAGGGTGGACTAGCTGGGGTCAGGAGTTCAAGATCAGCCTGGCCAACATGGTGAAACCCTGTCTCAGGTAAAAATACAAAAATTAGTTTGGTGTGGTGGCACATATCTGTAATCCCAGCTACTTGGGAGGCTGAGGCATGAGAATTGCTTGAAACCCAGAGGCAGAGGTTGCAGTGAGTGCAGATCACACCACTACACTCCAGCCTGAGCGACAGTGGAAACTCAGTCTCAAAAAATTAAATAAATAATTAAAAAGTATTGTAAACATGGACTTAACAAGGGATTGGTTATAAAGGATAAAGGAGAGAATACAATAAAGACTCACAGATTATTGGCCCTGGGAAATTGGATGGATATAGGGAGGCTGAAGGAAGGAAGAACAAGTTCTAGGGGAAAAATGAAAGAGTTTTGTTTTTGATACGTTAATTTGCAATTCTGATTAGATTTCACAATGAAGTTCTTCAATAGGTGCCTGGGCATTTCAGACTGATGCCTATGGTAGACATCAAGGCTAGAGATAAAATATTGGACTTGTTCATCCTACAGCCAATATTTATTGTCATGGGACTGATAAGCTTCCCTTGGAAAACAGTATAGTTGGAGAATTAAGTCTATGGTGTCTCAAAGTTAAATGTTCAGAAATAAGAAAGGAGAGCTTGGAACAGAAGCAGCCAGTGGTTGAAAGGGAAGCACCAGTGTGGGGTCTCCTAGAAGCCAACGAATGGACTGTTTCGAGCCTATAAATAATTAGTCGAACAATTTAATCAGGAAACAGTGCTAACTCTAACTGCAATCTTCCTTTTTCATTGACAGATAGTTCTGCCCCAGAGACAAGTATGAATACCGCAGACAACAGTGTCAACTGTCTGTGTGCCATCTGTGGGGACAGAGCAACAGGAAAACACTATGGGGCATCGAGCTGTGACGGGTGCAAGGGTTTCTTCAGACGCAGCATTCGCAAGAGTCACATTTATTCTTGCAGGTACTTTAAATGCCCTTTCAGGAGAGTTATCTCTACAGGTGTTTCAGTTTGGCATGCAAAAAGTAAGAAAAGAAAATTCAGAGGTTTTGTGTATCTGTAAGTCTGTAAATAAAATCTCTAAACTGCGGTACAAGTAAGAACGTGTAGGTATGTATTGCAGGATGTATTCACATAGGTGGTTATTTTTTATGAAACATTTTAGACCTATAGAAGGTATATAAAAATCCACCTATCTATCACCCAGCTTAGACTAATATAGTTGAAGCCTTTAATGGACACCTCCTCTGTCACTTTTCCTCCCTTGCCTCTTAGAGGTAACTACCATTGCAATTTTGTGTTATCTTTTCCTTGTGTTTCTTTATTGTTTTACCACATGTTCATATACCTCTAAACATTTTAAAATCTGCATTTAAAAGCTTTTTCAATATGAATATTTTTCTTCATGTTGATTTTTTAAGTGCCATTACATCCTAGGTCTAAAAACAAAATTGTAAAAGTGCAGATTATTTTGGTAGTTTGCTGATATTAATGAGTGAAATTTAATTTTCAGTCCTAAAATTTAAAATGTATTTCTCATGCCATATCTTTTGTCATTAAATTTAAATGTTTTGTCGGATGCTTATTTAACTATATTATATGTGTCACTCATTTCCAGTAGGCTGTTTTCTTGTTTTTTTTTTTTTCAATTTTAGATTAAAAACTAGTCAACATCATAACATGATTTAAGTATACATTTGTATCTTTATTCATCTATATGACTGTCCTTGAATGTAGATTACATTTAAATTGAATATAGGCTATTAACAAAAATTACTGATTAAAAGAAAAAAAAAACTGTGTTTGTTCCATCAATAAAAGATATGTGTAGAATTATATTCTTTTAAGAACAAGTTGGACATTTGGGAAGAAATTAACTCTCTCAAAGTGTTGCCATGTGATTTCCTGGGTTACAGTACAAGTTAATATATTACTACCCAAATATCTATCTAGTTCTCTGGTAATCTAGTTCTCTAGTAATATTTCAAGATACTTTGAAGCAGGTTAACAGAACTATAAATTGCCCACTTTAAAAACTTTCTAGGTAAACAAAAAAAGTGTATTTAGCTGAGTTTTGCTTTTATTTACATTAAAACTCTAAAGGTAAAAGGTAGATCAATTTCCTTCATCGAAAATACTTTTCTATGAGTGGTTCTAAAAATTAATAACTAAAACAAATTCAGAATAAGCTGTAAACCATACCTTCTGGAGTCATGTGCTTTGTTAAAAGTGAAATATGTGTCTGTGTGTGTGTGTGTGTATAATGGTGATCCAAACAACTAAATCCAACAACAACTTGTGAGAATCAGAGAATCACAAAGGCTATCAGGATATCTGTCCTTTCTGTATGGAAGAGTGGGAAAGGAATGCTCTCAGCAGTTTTTAGAGGGTTAAAAAGTATTCTAACAACAGATACAGTTTAACTCCTGCACCTTCGTATTAGGAATGCTACTGCCAACCTAGCTTTCTGTATATATTTTAGTATTCAGCAAATGTTATAATCTTTTATTTGGACAATGGTTAGAATATTGATGCAAGATTAGAGTCATGGAGGTTTTCTGAGTTCAGGTTGTGCTGGTCTCAAATTTATCTATTTTCTTAGATTACAAAATCCCATTTCTACTCTAACTGCTCCGTCACACTGAGGTTGAGCTTTTCTTCAAAAGCACTTTTAATTGCTGTTTCAATACTTTTCATGTTATGTTTTTCACATTATGTACAATTTGTATGCGTACTCTATTAGATTGTGAGTTCCTTGAGTAGAGGAGACAAGTTGTGTTAATCTGTTTAATCCCTACACCAGGATCTTGTATGCTGTAGGTGCTTAATAGTAAATGTTTATTCAATTTTTGTTATTAATTTAATGTTAATTGAAGTCATTCTCCTTGTGTTTTTTATCAATCTGGCCCTCTCTCCTGAGTCTCATCAGCCATTTTTTCCCAAATGAGCAATACCTTGTTCCTCACTCTGAAAGCACATTTCTCTTCTAGCCCAATTTGTTGATGATAGGTTTTGCTTCTCATTCAATTTTAAGTGGCCACCAGTAGTTTTTAGAAGAAATACTTTGTATAGGTCACATAATACATGTCTTTATTCTTATCATTATCAACTACAAATAAACAGGTACATATCAATATGTATGGATAATTTTGTGCCAGAATTTTGAAGAAACGTTAGCGTTTACTGTTTGTCCCCAACTATTTGAAGTACGTTCACACAACAACCTTTAGGGCAAGTACTTCTCTTTATTTTACAATTGTAAACTGATGTTACTTAACATCCCCGAGTTCTGCTGAGAGTCGATGGAATCAAGCTCAGATTTAATTTCAGATACTGTACTGTTTTTTTTCTATTTGTTTGTTTGTTTGGTTAAGTATACAAGTCAGTTTTTTAGTGTATCCAGAGTCGTGCAACCATCAATATGGTGAAATTTGACCATTTGTATCCCCTTATAAAGAAACCTTTAGCAGTTACTCCCTCATTTCCTCCCAACTCCCTCCTCAACAATATGAGGCCACTACGAATCTATTTTCTGTTTCTACAGACTTGCCTTTACAGGACATTTTGTATAAACAAAATCATATGATATGTGATCTCTTGTGTCTTACTTCTTTCATTTAGAATAGAATAGGTTGCCAAGGTTTATCCGTGTTGTAGCATTTATCAGTACTTCATCCCTATTTGCAGACAAATAATAATATTCTACTGTGCAGGCATCCCAGATTTTGTTTTTCTATCATCAATTGATAGGCATTTGGATAGTCTCCACTTTCTGGCCATGATGAATAACGCTGCTATGGACATTTTTGAACAAGTTTTTAACATGTGCATATGTTTCATTTCTCTCCATACAGACCAAGCATGGCATTGCTGGGTTATACTGTAACTCTATGTTCAGCTTTATAAGACAGAGCTAAACTTTCTTCCAAAGCAGCTGCATCATTTAACATCTTAACCAGCAATGTAGGAGGGTTCCAGTTTTTCCATATCCTCACCAACACTTGTTTTTCCTTTGTTTCATTTACGGCCATTCAAATGAGTGTGACGTCTTACCCCATTATGCTGGCTGTACTCTCAGTGTTGTTCTCAATGACTTCTTGATATATAATTTGCCATTTAGGGTAAACTTCAGTGGGATGTGGGGTACACTTAAAATTAACAGAAGAATATTTAAAAAGGGAAAAGCATGAAAATGCAGAGCCATGAAGTTCTGATAATAGCCTCCTTCATACTGAAATCATTTGGCAAAAACCAACAAAAACTTTTAAGCCAAAGATTTTCAAAACTAGGTTTGGCTCTCATGACTCATGATAGAAATGGTTATGCACACCAGCCAAAATGAAGATAGTCATTCAGTTTTATTTTGCTATAAAGACTGAGAGGTGAGGCTTGTGTTTTCACGCACATGCTGATTGTGAGACTGGGAAGGTCATAGTTGATTGTTCCTATCAAATGTGACAATACATATTTAAAACCCATTTGTCTGTTTGCTTTTTTGTAAATCATCATTTTCTGAGAACTAATATATCTTTGTTTGATGTTATAGGTTCAGTCGACAATGTGTTGTTGACAAGGACAAAAGGAATCAATGTAGATATTGTCGATTAAGAAAGTGTTTTAGAGCGGGAATGAAAAAAGAAGGTAATAGCAATGATGATGATAATTAACATTATTGATGAAAAGTGATAAACATACACACACATTCTCATTGATCACAATAACCTTTTTACATGGTTGTAATTTTCTTCAATATACTGAAGAGGAATCTATGGTTCCTCAAGTAAAATAATTTAGCCCAAGGACATCCAGCTATTAAGTGTTGTAGCCAGTATTTATCTGGTGACTATCTGATTATGGATATTATTCTCTTCACCACTACATTGTCCAAGACAACAAAATTATTGACTAAATAGTATCCCAATGATCTGTTAGTGGGTTGAAATTACAGTTTTTTTTTTTTTTTTGAGATGGAGTTTCGCTCTGTCAACTGGGCTGGAGTGCAGTGGCACAATCCTGGCTCATTGCAACTTACTGGGTTCAAGCAATTCTCCTGCCTCAGCCTCTCTAGTAGCTTGGACTACAGGTGTGCACCACCATGCCTGGCTAATTTTTGTATTTTTAGTAGAGACAGGATTTCACCATGTTGGCCTGGCTGGTCTTGAATGGTGACCTCAAGTAATCCTCCCATCTCAGCCTCCCAAAGTGCTGGGATTACAGGCTTCAGCCACCATACCCTGCAAGAATGTATATTTTTGTTTTTAATAAGAACTGAGTATCTTTTTTCTTTTGATGAACATGAACTGAACATCTACTTTTTATGCATTCATTTATTTACTGAATACTTATCGAACACTGCAACTTTCCAAACACTTTTCTAGGTGCTGAAGCTTCAATAGTGAACATAGTAGACAAAATAATCTTCCCTTTCAGAGAGCTTTTATTATATTAAGGGACCGAGACAATAGACTAAATGTGCTATTTTAGTATCTAATTTCATTTTGGATATATTAAGTAATCTGATTATAATCTCCTATATTCTAAATATGATTAATTTAGAAACAAATGTATTGAACACATTCTAAACATTTGACAGAGCGTAACAGCTACAAAATTTTATGCCTGTCAGTTTTGCTGTCTGCTCATGCCTATTATATGCAAAGAGATATTTTCACAACTATTTCACAAACTATAAAGAAACAAATGAAATCACTGTACTAATGAAGTGTAGATATCAAACCCATCTTGAGCATAGAGTTTTCTTTGTCATTCAATATTTTAAGGATACAAAAATACCACTAGTTTTGTTCAGTTTGGTAGTCTCAAAGACAACAAAAAGTAAAGTTCACAAAATTAAAAAAGAAGCACTTTCTCACTTAGAGAGTGATTTGTTTCTAATTTCATAGGAAGCTCTATTTGGCTGTTTAAAGGATTAATTGCATACTTGGTCAATCGCCTTCCTCCCTTCTACTTGAACCCCATCCTTATTCCTACTAAAGTGTAAGCAAATAACAATCCTACATTTTTAATGAGTTTTACAATTTGTGAAATGCAATTACGTTTTAAAATAAGGAAATTTTATTTTCTGTTTATAAGATAATGTGTTAATTTTCTTAAATAGATTGGAAAGTAATTTTTAGTTTCGAAGTTGATGTATTTCTCTTCTTTACACTAATAGCATAGTAGCAAGATTAATTCAATGGAAACAAATAGAAACAGTTTTATGTCAAAAAGGATAGCAGTGAGAAGATTATAAATGTTTACAATATCTTTTAGCATTTTTTCTAAAGAATGATCATGTAAGTGAAATTCATAGAAGCATAGCTAATGTCTTAATTTTTTATCTCTGCATATGCATTTCCAAATGAGTCAGTTTAGGTTAAAAATCAATAACAATTTCTGTAAAGCAAAAAGAGCAAGCTACCAGTAAGTATGATTTTAAAATAAAATATTAATGATTCACTCCAACTTACAAACAACTCACTCTTTCTTAAAGGCAAAAAGTCCTGTAATTCCTCCTTCAACTTAATGAAGTTCATATTTAATAGTAAGTTTTGGGTCTTTGCTTGGCCAGAAATTGGTGGCTTTCTTTAATAAAAGCATATTTGAAGAAAAAAATGATATTTTAATGCCTTATTTTTCCAGCAGAACAAATTACAGCCTTAACCTAATAACCTAATAATTTAGGGGCTACCTGCCTTCCTGCCTTGTTTCCCTTCTCTTTGTCAAATGGAAGATAATTTTACCTCTTAAGGTTTTTTATTTTTTTTAACCTCTTAAGTTTTTAAATTCAGCTTTGATATCTGACTGATTTTATTCTCTCTCTCTTCTTTTTAAAAAATTTTTATCTTGAGATGGAGTCTTACTCTGTCACCCAGGCTGGTATGCAGTGGTGCAATCTCGGCTTACTGCAACCTCTGCCCTGGGTTCAAGCGATTCTCCTGCCTCAGCCTCCCAAGTAGCTGGGGCAAATTTGTGTATATTTAGTAGAGACAGGGTTTCACCATGTTGACCAGGTTGGTCTCGAACTCCTGACCTAGTCTCACAAAGTGCTGGAATTACAGGCATGAGCCACACCTGGCCTGATTTTATTCTCTGTATAATAAACATGTGAGTTAATACTCCCCCTGTCGCTCTTCCTTATATTTAAAAATTCAGTTTTCGGGGATTTACATTGCTCTTTTTTTTTTTATCCTGAAGTGAAAAAGCAGATCTAGCTCTCTCTTAGAAACCTATATAACATATAGGATTTCTTCATCTTTCCAAAATGCTGGTACTCAAATCTCAATTTTCTCAGAAGAGACTGCTACCTGGTACAACTTTTGCTTTATTAATATTGGTAAACTGTCCCATGGATGGTGTTTTATAAGAGATCATAATATTATAATCCTAAAATCATCTTAACTAAAAAAAGTTTACTTTTCCATTTTTGCTAGTCCTTTATAGAGGAAAGAAAATGGAAGTTTCCAAATCTATGACTCATATTTTTTGACAGTGAATACACTCTTATCTTTGACCCAGTCAATCTTACAGGCAATGATCTTCCTCTAGTTATCTTATGGTTTTATTAACTTTGAGAGAATAGAAAACCACCCTATTAAAAATACAGCATGGCAGAACTGGCTGACCCAACACTTTCTAGTATGCATGATGTCATGAAGTCCCAAACAGCAATGTTTTATGAGCTCTAGTGACAAGCCTGACTATTCCTATTTTTGAAAGTAATACAGAATGAAAATGTCTTGTCTTTCTCCCAGTCTTTTAGAAAGACCCTTTCTCACTTTTTTTTTTACTTAAAAAACCCTCAAATGCTGTATCCTAACATACACTAAAGAGAAGTGCTCAATAAATATTGTGTTTTTCCCCCTAGCTGTGCAAAATGAACGTGATAGAATAAGCACCAGAAGAAGCACATTTGATGGCAGCAACATCCCCTCCATTAACACACTGGCACAAGCTGAAGTTCGGTCTCGCCAGGTACCTGCTGCACGCCAGCATCCAGCCCTATTTGACAAAATCAAATGTCCAGTTAGGCATCACGCTAAAATAATCTGAGTTTACTCAAATGTGCTCATTATTGAATAAGTTACACCTACACATATTTAAGAGTTTTACGTTGAAAGTTTCAGTGGGACTGCTGACTTAATTTTGACTCTTTTTGAGCAAGACTATTTTTAAATGAAAAAAATGAAATGAATTTCAGTCTAAGATTGTTTTTAAAAAAGTTTGCTTACAAGGTTAATTAAAAATAATGAATAGCACAAAGCTCTGGGGGCAGTATTTTATTGATTGAAGGTGTACGACCAGCTACCACAACTTTGGGGGCATTTGGTTGAGATTTGTTATCAGAGCTTCTTTCCTTGAAAATGGCTTCTGGATTATTGGGACCTGGTTTGGAAACACGTTTAAATGAAGAGTCAGAATTCAGAAGACACAGAAGAAAGAAAACTTAATCATTTTAAATTTCTCAAATATCAGTTCCACTGTTGAAAAAGTAAATCATGGCCGGGTTTGGTGGCTCACGCCTGTAATTCCAGCACTTTGGGAGGCCGAAGCAGGCGGATCATGAGGTCAACAGATCGATACCATCCTGGCCAACACGGTGAAACCCCGTCTCTACTAAAAATACAAAAATTAGCTGGCCGTGGTGGTGCACGCCTATAGTCCCAAGCTACTTGGGAGGCTGAGGCAGGAGAATGACTTGAACTAGGGAGGCGGCGGTTGTAGTGAGCTGAGATCACGTCACTGCACTCTGGCCTGGCGACAGAGAAGACTCCATCTCAAAAAAAAAAAAAAAAAAAAAAGTAAATCGTTAGTTATATACATAAAAATAAATCATTTAGTGTCAAATGAAGAAACCCTTAAATCAAACTTATTTTAGCATTGCCCTTCCTAGAAATATTAATAATATTTTTCTATTTAAAGCAGATTATAAAATTGCCAAGTAGTTAATCAGGTCCTATAATGAGTCAGCGGAACTACTTTCATTTTTGATAACACAAGGGGAATACGATGAGGTTAACGTCACTGTTATCATTATTACTTGAAGATTACTTGATGGGCAATAAAGCTTTTAGAGAATCACTTAAAGGGGAGCCACGAGAAAATATTCAGATACAGATAAAGACACACTCACACGCACGTTCAAAAATAAGTTTATAAAAACTCTTAGACTGTGTTTCCTTTCAGCAGAAAAGCCTTATTATCACAACTTATATTTTTATATAGTCTAAAATTATATACAACCTTACAAATGTAGTATTATATGTTAAGCTCTTTAACACTTTGAGTAACACATTGGTTTCTTAATTTAATTTTGATGGGCTTCCATTTAATGCATCGAGACAAATAGTTCTTGCTTCTTGTCTCCTCAACTGGGTAAACTTTATGAAAACATTTTCTTCATAAATTTTCACAAATTAAAGAATATATCCCCTTTAATTCAAAATAAAATCAAAGAGCATGTTTTATATGGATACTATCTATTTGTATAGCCATTTTGACTTATTAAATTCCCCAAAAGTTGGAGTAAACTAAGTGTACAGATTTGGCTGATAACATAATATACTGCTCCCAGAGGATGGTGCTATATATTAAGTGTTTTTAAATTAACTTGTAAACTGATAGGTATTTTATTTTTCAATTTAAATAGGTATTTTATTTTTCAATTTAAAATGTTTAATATTTTTGAAGATACTGTAACAACAATAGTGCCTGATTCAATGGTCTTTACTTATCATAGTCAAAAGAAAAAAGGGGAATGTTGGTCATGTATTATTTTAAATGATGACATAATGTTCTTCTTAATGCTAGATCTCAGTCACAAGCCCTGGGTCAAGCACTGACATAAATGTTAAGAAAATTGCAAGTATTGGTGATGTCTGTGAATCTATGAAACAGCAGCTCTTAGTCCTGGTGGAATGGGCGAAATATATTCCTGCCTTCTGTGAATTACCATTGGATGATCAGGTATAAATTTAAAAATGTATGAATGCTTTAAAAATGCTTTTTGAACTTTGCTAAGTTTGTGTTCTTTCCATTTTATTTGAAATGCATATGCTGTATTACTATATTTGACAAAAGATAAATTATGAGAAAGGATTGGATTTTCTCACGCATTCACCTTGTTCAATCAAGAGGCACAACTGTTTGACTTCTATTTTAGGGGTGTAGCAAATTTATTGATTGGATAAGAACTGAACAAAACATTCCTCTGACCTCTTGGAATTTTAAAAGGTTTATGTGAGTGAGAAAGGCAGACAGCATGTAACTATCATTGTGAGCAAAGTATTAGAAGAGTGAGTGTCTGTGAAGCAAATGGTGCATATTGTGCTTTGGTGTTTACTGAAAGTGCTGTAGAAAACTCCTCAGAAATACCAGGTAACTCCTAAACAGAAATCACACAGGTTGTGGTGTTGCCTTGGTGGGTACTTCACGCAATTAACATAAAGTTTTGCCTTTCATTCTGTCAATTTTATTCTAGCATTTATTGTATAAAAGTTATAGGTCTGACAAAAACAAAAACAAAACAGGTCTGTAAAAGGATAATCAGAAATTTATAGAGAAGTAAAATTTACAGAAGGAAAGATATAGTGAGTTTTTATTAATACTTATATTTTCATATTTTGTCATATGTCCATTATGACATTTTAATAAATAGTTAGAAACTTGAATTTCTTAATTGATTTAAGAAGATAAGTATTTTGGTTTCAGATTCATTTTGAACTATTCTTACTAAGTAGAGTATAATTTTTTGTGGATGAAAATAATTTGAAAAATTCCATTTCTGTTACCGTAAATTAACCATGATAAGTGTTATATCTAGTGAATATTTATTTTTAAGAGAGCATTTCACCTGGTGACAGGGAAAAAAAAATCGTGAAATCTGAAATCATTCTTAAAATGCTCTGTAACTGCCTTCCTGGTATGAGTCATGAATATTGACATATCATAAAGATAGCATGGCTCAGAAGGTTATGCCAGAGTGAATAATGCTAAATTGCTAAAACCTACAAGTCTCACCCCAAGCAATATAAGTAGAGTTAAGTTATTTATCAGTTTTATATTTTTATTATCATTCTTCTTTAGACGTTACTGACTTATATATACAATGATTTAAAAATTTGGAAATTAAAATCCGGTAACCAGTGAAAACCAGTTTTTATTTACCAACTGATTTTTTAATACTAACAATATAACATTTATTATTTAGCCACACATTAGTAAATGTCTATGTAGGATAAGGCACTGGGAAATTAGCTTTCAGTTGCACTATAAATTACATTATTTAATTTAATTATCTCAGGAGCTCTGTGACAGGTGTTATTATCTCCATTTTACGGTTTCAAAAACTGAACCCTGGATCAGTAAAATTCATTCAATAAATTCATCAAATGAATATTTATTAGGATATTAGTGTTCAGTTTTAAGAACTGTGGGTATTTAGCAGTAGAAATACAGGTTTTTTCACTATTCTTATAAATGCACACTCTATTTGAGAGAGATGGATGACTTAAAAATACACAAATTATGAGAAAGTTCATTCTAAGTGGAGATAATCTCTATAAAATGCTATAAAATGGAATAGGATGAGTTGTTGGAGAATGGGATAAAATGAAAAGAGATGCTTTAAACTGAGGATCAGAGAAGTTATTGCCTAAAACTCTGAAAGACAAGGGCCAAGTACAGGAGAATCTGAGAGGAAAGCACTCCAGATGCAGGAACAGCAAGTCCAAGGTTCTGAGTCAGGCAGGAACAATGTGAACAAGGGGTGTTACAAGATGAAGTCAGAGACATGAGGGCTGGGAGGCAAAGCATTGACCCTCTCTCACTCCTCTCATCACCTGCGAGGCCATGTTTGAGGCCACAATAAGAAATCATTAAAGAGTTTTCAGCGTGGACTGGGGTGGTAGCAATGGAGATGAAAAGAAGCGGATCACTCTGGCTTATATTTTTGAGAAGCAGCACTCGAATTTGCTGTGGAGTTAGAGAGGACTCAAAATAGTATCTTGATTTGAACAAGCACTTTGGATTACGGTGTCATTTGCTAGATGAAGATACTGGAGAAGCATTACGTTGGTAGGTATTACATTTGTAATGCTTTTTATACTTCCTAGTGGTGATGCCCAGCAGGTAATTGAGTGTAAGAATGAAGCTCAGTTGAGAGCTTACTGTGAAGAGTTAGAGGTTCATTGTAGAATGTGGCAGAACCCAGACCTCCCATCTTTTCCTCACTACAAGTTTTTGCTTTGCTTTTGTTTATTTAGTTTATTACATGCAGAAGATTATGTTTTCTGTATGTTTTATCATTTAGTACTCATGAGTACATGCTGAGATTTTTTTTATCTTTACTCCCATTTTATAGATGAAAACAAATGAGTAAGTTCCAAACATACTGGTTAACTTATACAAGGTTAAACAGGTAGGAAGTGGCCAAGCTGGGATTTGAACTCTGGTCTGTTTGACTCTGTTTCGCTTCCAAACAGTTCACTTGTCTAACTTGTCTGATTTTTTTTCCTACTGCCGTTGTATTGGCTTGCCAGATAGTTTTAAAATTTTTTAAAAGTAAAATCTATTGACATGCTATGATAGAAAACTGGAAGTCTTAATGATGGCATTTGTCTATGAATACTATAGTTTGTTAAAACAAAAAAGAGTTCCAGGCTAAAAGAACACTGTAAGTTAACAAGACTCATGTCATCATTTAATCATTATGTATTACAACTAATTGTTAAACTTAGAATTTTTTATTAAGGTGGCATTGTTGAGAGCTCACGCAGGGGAACACTTACTACTTGGAGCTACAAAGAGATCCATGATGTATAAAGATATTTTGCTTTTGGGTAAGTTTTTTTTTTAATTTAAAAAGAAATTATGCATATTTTATTCTTGCAATAATATGCAGGATCTGTTCTGTATGTGCCAAGTATTTGCGGACACTGTCAAATGGTGCTGTCACTTCACAAATTGGATTTAATTGTGTCCTCACTTGACCTTATTTTTCCTTGCCTTGACTGCATGTAAGTTCAGAGTCCACGAGATGATCAGGGAACATTACGTTTTAAAAATAAAAAAGAGATGTTGCTCAATAAACATAATGTTGAGGTATATTCAAATTATATCAGGATGAATAATTAGTGACTTAAATGGCCGCCTTATAGAATCCCAATGTTTTTTCACACTTCCTCAGAGTCTGCTTTTTATTTTATACACTTATAAAAAACATGTTTACATCCTATGATCTTATTGCCCATCATAGCCCATGATATGCTACAAAATGATCAAGTAAAAAAAGTATTGGTGGTAATGACTGAACAACTGTGATAGACAGAAATACTAGGAGAGGCAAAAGAGGGATAATAGGTGTGGGGTAGTGGGTTAAAAAAAACTTTTGTCTTCATTAATTTCTCTGATCCGGCTACCTTAGTTAACTTACACAATTAGGTTTTGAGGGTTGAGAGCCTTCTGACACTTACTAGCTTTACCTCTGTCTGGCATGTGTGAAAATATGACTAGATTATTTTATTTTTGCACTAGATGTTTTAGCCCCAAATATAAATACATTGAAGATAATATAACAATATCTAATATTACTGTGGGTTTGCTATATAAATGCACTGCTCTAAGTACATTACATGTATGTGTGTGTGTGTGTGTATATATATATATATATATATATATATATATATATATATATATATATTCTCTCATTTAGTCCTTGAAATGACCTAAGGGATTAGTATTATTATTTTCAGCGCATTTGCAGGTGAAGAAATGGAGGCAGAGAAAGTTTACCAAAGGTTGCAAAGCTAGAAAAGAATACAGCCGAGATTCTAAACCACATATTGTGATTGTGGAGACTATTCCCTGAAATGCTATTAAATACCTCTCTTGCATTTCTAGTAAACACCTAGAATACTCTTCTCTGTATAGGTCTGAATGCAATATACCTAGAAAACAAAATGTCTACTATATACATTTTAGTTCTAAATTGATTTACCCTGAATAATTAGGTAAGCTAACTTTTCACAAAGAAAAAGTGAAGCTCAAAAAAAGGTAGTAACTATGTGAGGTGAAATATATGTTAATTAGTTTGACTATGGAAATTATATCACAATGTAGATACACATTAAAACATTACACTGGGCCAGGCATGGTGGCTCACCCCTGTAATCCCAGCACTTTGGGAGACTGACGGGGGAGGATCATTTGAGGTCCAGAATTCAAAACCAGCCTGGCCAATATGGTGAAACCCTGTCTTACTAAAAATACAAAAAATTAACCGGAAGTGGTGGTGGGCCCCTGTAATCCTGGCTACTCTGGAGGCTAAGGCACAAGAATCATTTGAACTCGAGAGGCAGAGGTTGTAGTGAACCAAGATCACGCCACTGCACTCCAGCCTGGGCAATAGAGAGAGATGCTGTCTAAAATCAAACAAACAAACAGATAAACAAACAAAAAAATCACATTGTAGGACTTAAATATATACAATTTTTTTGGCCTTCATACCTCAATAAAGCTGGAGAAAAAAGAATGAGGCTACCGATGAACATGCTATTACCCTGAGCATTGTCTTTGCCTGCAGTGAAAGAATTTAGAATATTTGTCTTTTTATAAAACCAGAAAATAACAATTTAGCTGTTATTTTAGAAGCTATAAAAATGTTCATCATATTATAGCCAGAGAATTTCTAAGTTAGAAAGATCTTTAGGGATTAGATCTTCCAGCTCTCTACCCAATTTCTGAACTCCCTTAAAGTCAGGCTTATAAAGTGGTTGTCCCACTTCTATTTAAAGAAATCCAGGAAAAGAAAACATACTATCAGAGACAACTCATGATAATTCACATGCTAGTTTAAAAAAAATCAGCCTCTATTACTTAGGCTTGTTCAAACTGTCTCAATAGTGTTTACTCCTTCATATGCCTTGAGTATCAATGTGCTGTTTTTAATCTGCTGTAAACAAGAAAGATTCTTTAGGGTTTGCATTATAGTCATTAGTGTGTAAAACTAATAGATGACTGAAACAGAGAAAAACTAATCATTATACTGAGATTTTTCTTGTCAATTATTAGCTCGTTATTAGTCTGCGCTTCTTTGTTATCGCCAGTGACTGAGATCATTAAAATGCATGTGATCACATTATCAATGCTATCAGTCTTTTAAGTATTCTTAAATTTTTCTAGCATAACTAAGAACACCACTGAGAGAGAAAGTACATCACTATTCCTTAAAGGGTAGACTATTTTGAACGCAGGTTTGTTAAATTTTAAACAGTGCTGACAATTTTGGGAGAGTTGGTTATTTTTCTTTTGTTTTCTCTCACGTAGGAAACAACTACGTTATTCACCGCAACAGCTGTGAAGTTGAGATTAGCCGTGTGGCCAATCGGGTTCTAGATGAGCTGGTTAGACCATTTCAAGAAATCCAGATTGATGACAACGAGTACGCTTGTTTAAAGGCAATTGTATTTTTTGATCCAGGTTGGTTTTCAAAATGCCACTAAAGAATTAATACAATAAAAATTAAACTACTTTTCAAGATTAGCATATTTACTCTCTCACACTCTAATTAAGTTAAATCTGTACAGTGCCTTTCTTATTTCCTTTGTTAGATGCAAAAGGGCTAAGCGATCCAATAAAAATTAAGAACATGCGATTCCAAGTGCAGATCGGTTTGGAGGACTACATCAATGATCGGCAGTATGACTCCAGGGGGAGGTTTGGAGAGTTGCTTCTGCTCCTGCCCACACTGCAGAGCATCACTTGGCAAATGATTGAGCAAATACAGTTCGTTAAACTTTTTGGGATGGTTAAAATTGACAACTTACTTCAGGAAATGTTACTAGGTGGTGAGTACATTGAAGAATTTCTACTTTATTGGTTAGAATTACACAAAATATGTTTGACCTATTAATTTTTTTGTTCATCTATTGAAGTTGCTGTGATGCTCCTGAATTTTTCTCCTCTGCTATGACATAATGAACTCAACTTTTTACATTTAGAAAGTTTGCAAGACCTGTCAGAGAGACAAAAATACTTGAACAGATTCAAATCCTCATTGTTATTACCCTCTACTACCTCTACTCCACAGCCCCTCTGACTTCAATTTTCAGATCCTTCCAAACATGGCAAACAGAAAGAAGTTTCCTGTTTTTATGACCTCGTCAAATATATCATGGTTTTTCATGCCCTGATTCATTTAAAATCTCAAGGATACTGGAATTGCAATATAACCTTATATATATATATATATATAAAATCTTAAAAATGAACACTGTGCTCCTAAAATAATTAATTGACACAAAATAGTAGGAGGGGAAAATGATATTTTATTGTTGCAATAAATGTCAGGAATAAGTTAAGAAATCATTTATTTTGCATTCCGATCTAGGTTAAATTTCCTTGTAAAATCATCATATTTATTTTTAGTTTTCTGGTGCATAATGTGTTCCTAATGATATCTTTCTGAAATGAAAGTTGTTCATGCTATTACAGTCATTCCAAATACTATAAACTTGAGGTAAGTGATTCTTGGAATTGCCTTAACAACAGGCAGCAAACCTAATGATTCCAGGAAATGGCACACAAGGTCCATTATTAATATACAACATAATATGATACAACATTAATCTAGCCAATGTACAGTGAAAGCTGACATTGTTCTTAATATGCCAGTGGTTCTGTCAATTTATTTTTGAATTCTCGAAAAGCACTTAGCAAAAATAGCAATATTTAAGCTGTCAGTCAAAACATTTGTTTCAAGGTAAACTTGCTGTTCCTGATTAAATATCACTAACACAGCATATTTTTATCTTGTGTAGGGGCTTCCAACGATGGTAGTCATCTCCATCATCCAATGCATCCACATTTGTCTCAAGATCCATTAACTGGACAAACTATACTTTTAGGTCCCATGTCAACACTGGTTCATGCAGATCAGATCTGTAAGTATGTAGGCTACTTTTCAACCACGATATTTCTTAATTACCTGAGAAAAAGTGGAATTGTGGGGAAGAATCTATTAGTAACCAGAAATGGCAAAAACTTGGTGTAATTTCCCATCTGGGACTCAGCAGTAAAATATTGTTATTCAGCTTGTCACTTATTCTCCCTAAACATGAGTATGTTTCTTAAAATGAAAATGTAGGAAAAAGCTTTCTCCTTCATAGGTCTGGGGAGTACAGAAGAGTATACTAGTAGTCCTTGCTTTGCATGGTAGTGTGAGACCATAAAAACAATGCAAGCTGAAACCATGCAAGGTAACCTTAATAATCAATGGGAAAATTATTTCCTGCTTGGGACCTTTAAAAATGTTTATGAAAACATTGAGAACTCTCTTAATGTTTATGGAAACAAAAGAAATGTAATCTTTATACTTATTTTGTAGAATTAAGCATAAAACATTTCAGTTGATACACTATAATTTAAAACATTAGCAATATTGAGAATCAAAATGTTTTACTTCTTTATAAAACAATTGTGAAACGCAGTTTGAACAGTTCTTGTCGCATTCTAAAACTTAAATTAGGAAGTGAGGATCTTTTCTACGCCCTGATGAGTTTTACTCATGGGAAATTTGGATCAGCTTTCAACATTTTATCCGTTGCATTCTCAATGTCCTGATATGTTTCCGAGAATTCACTTAATGTGAAATTGTCTTGCTGGTTTCACTTCTTTTGAGACACCTTCTCCCTTTTCAACATATCCAGCTTTCTCATTTATGTGGACACGTTTGCCTTCACTAGGTTCCTGGCTGCGTATGTAGAGACTCAAACAGCAGCAGCTGCGACATTCCCATGGCCAGCTACTTCTTCTGTGACTTTGTTTGTGTTCTATTTGTATGTCACTTCCAGCATTATCACTTTTTATTCCTTTTCTGCACTTTTACCTTTGTTGGTCAATTCTAATTTAATTATTCAATTTTGTAAAATGTCATGTGAATTCGCTACTAAGAAACAAGAAGGCAACACAGCCACTGTATGCAGCTTGTTTTCCATGCCTGAACTGAATAAAAGATGCTCAGTGACCAATCATGGACAGACTAAAAGTTGTGACCTGATCAGCCACTGATCATAAAGCACATCTGTTATTCAGGTACTTGTCTGCAGACTGAAGAGTTGGCAGTGGAGTCTGTATTTATGCAATTACTCACTGTTAATTGTAAGTTACCGTGGTAACTGAAACTTAAACCATGTTGCCAGACTGGTGCTGTTTAAGCAATGGTAGCCAGAATTCATTCACATCAGAATTGTGCAGTGAGGGTTGCTTATGAAAACCCCTTGGAACACAAATGACTATGTAAATACTATAGAGATTGCTAGTATTTAAGTTAATCTATTATTGTAGACTTCCTGCTAATGCTATTTTTCTAAGCTACTCTGGTGATACAAATCTCTAATTATTTGATAAAATATCTAGATTAACTGATTAATTCTTCTGAATTTCCACTAATTAAGCCCAGATTTACCTTTGATCTATTGCCTCTGAACACCAAACCTACAAACTCACTGAGATGACTTGAGTTATTGTGATGTGATTGTTATGAATACTTTTATTACCTACTGAATTTGCCATAGTCTTTAATAACTAGCTACAACATTGTTTTTTTCCCCCAAATGTATGCAATGCCACAACAATTTAGCAAGTACCGCCTGACTTCTAGCCATTGGTAGGGTACATAGAGGCTACAAAACTACATGCTCCCATGCTGTTTTAGAAAAAAGCACAGGTAGATATTTTTGTAAATAGTCTCTGAAACCAAAATTATTTGAGTATATGAGAGAGAGGAAGAAATGAAATTGTTAGGAAAAAATATAAATTATAGAAAAATATGGCATAATCTGGGATTCCCAATGTACTTGAAAGACATTATTTGGGAGGTTCCTTGCAGAATAGATGTTACCATTTTCATTTAATAGGTAATCAAGAGCAGAAAGAGAAGGGCAAGCCTAATACCATACTAGAGAGTTTATGCAGTTATGTCTCTTAAAGATCAGTTATTCATAAACTTGGAAAATAAAACACATTAACAACACATTAAGCATTGTAGGAGTCAACTGGCATGAGAGTTGGACAGTTCTGCTGGTGGTTGAATTCTTTACTTTTTAAGGGCTAGTGTTCTAGTATTTTAAAAACATATTTGCTGACCCTACTCTTCTAAAAATCACATTGTTATACTCGTTTTTATTCTTGCTCTTTCCACATACTATTTGTGGGACTTATTTGTAAAAGAAAACTTTACTATGATCATTTGGAATAATTTATATTTTATGCAAAGCAGGATATTAAACACAACCAAAATTTTAAGTTCTTTTAAAAAGGCTACTGCAGTTTTAGATCTATTCTAAATAGCCAGAAATAATTTTTTTCATTTGTCATTTAAACTACACTTAAGAATTTTCTAAGTAATTGCTAATCCATACTTAACAATAATATAAAGCTAATGCATTCATGAATACCAAGCAAAGGGAGATTGTTCTTGTGTTGTATATAATGTTTTAAAACTGTTGAGACATAAGCTATAAAGTTTACAAACCCTCAATCTGATCATCTAACATTTTCTGTTAGTTCTGTTTACTATGTAGAATAATACAGTAATAATAAGTGTGAGTGCTAAAATATTTCAAGTTTCTAAAAATTACAGAATAACTCCTAGATTATTTTATAATATGGTTAGATTTTACAATAGAAAGAAATACTATTCTAGAAAATGAAGTATTGAAACTGTCACTTTTATATTCAATTCAATCTTTTTATATTCAATTACTTTCTATTCAATTACTCAGGATTGCTCTTTGCATCAAAAGGGATGGGACAGGCAAGCTCGATTGTAATAGAATAATTTTGAAGCAAAAAAAGGCAGTATGTTCGAGATGCTTTTGACTACAACTTAGATTTCAGAACATTTATAAAATATCTTAACCTTAATTTTTTCTGTCATCTAATATGTCTGAATTAGTGGAATCCAAACTAAATATATTTTTATTTTATGTGAATTTTGATTGTAAGAATTATGAAGACTGCTTTCTAATACTTGAGAAAACTATCCTTCTGTTAATTCTTTTCACTGCCTTTTTTCCTGCTAGGTTTATTAGAGAATCAAATGCTTAAAAATGCTATTAAGAAAGGCCAAAAACACCTTAAAGTGACTATGAAAAAAATTTTTTAACGCGACCTCTTTCTATATAATGCTATTTGGGGAGGTAAGGTGAAAGCACTCTCTAACAGTATGTCATAGGCCAATAATGCATTCTACAAATCACTACTCTATATAGGATCTTTTAAAAACATTTCCAAATTATGCTAATGTGTATTGGTGTTGTGCAGGGTTTAATGGGGTGGAGAAAGCTGACTGCCACCGTCACATCACATGCAATTCTCTGATTCTTTTTCAGCAACTCCTGAAACCCCACTCCCTTCCCCACCACAAGGCTCTGGGCAAGAACAGTACAAAATAGCTGCAAACCAAGCATCAGTCATTTCACACCAGCATCTCTCCAAACAAAAGCAATTGTGAAAATGTGTTTACTTCAGAACGGCACTACATAAATGTGAAAAATTGTTGGTCTTGAACTATTTCAGGACAGTACTTTCGGCAAACTCTTAGCCAAGGCTTCTTCATGGTGCTGTTATAAGATGGTGTCCTATTTTCTTGTTTATATGTTCATTCTGTTTGTTGTTGCTACTATGTAAAACTTGCACCTGCAACCAATGTATAGCTGAGTTTGAAGATGTTTATATAGCGTATTTTTTCCAGCTGCTCCTACGCTGTGCCTGAACCAACTGAATCTTATGTATGACTTTCATTTGTTTTATTAATGTTAATTTAAATCTGTAAATAATTGCTTCATTGTGATGTGATGCAGAACAAAGTGTTCATATTTGACTGAGAATAGTAGATCAGAACCAGTTCAATATAAAATGAGCTAAGTTTTTAAAAATAAATTATAAACTTGCAAATTAGAAAAATAAAGCAGTTCCTGAAGAATAGGCTGTATCTTTTTCAAGAAGAATTTTCTATGGACATTCTGTGGCAAAGAAGCAACTCTTTGTTTTACAGTTAAATATTCCTATCTTAAGATTAGAAAGTTATAAAAAGCCATTCCAAGGATGACTGGATATTTTTTGAAATCTGACTTTATTTGAAGATACGTGTTAAGCTAAAACATGTTGGGTTTATCAGTTAGGATACAGGGTAAATTGCAACAAAGAAACCCCTAAAACAGTGACTCAACCAATAGAGGCATCTATGTATTTTTCCTGATTTAGAAATAGTTATCCATTGACTAGAAATTAGCATATGCCCACAGCTGGTCCCCAGAGTGGCCAGGAGAGTTATCTATAGGTGCAAATCCTGTATCAGCCAAAGCTGTGCCACTCTGAGTAAACCGATTCTGTGGACAAGTTAGCCATCTACCACCCATTTTCCTCGTTTAGTCCTCACAATAACACTTCAGGGTAGATATCATTATCTCTCTTTTATAAATAAGGGAAACTTTAGCTTGAGGGTTTAAGGAACATAACCAAAGTTCATAAACATAACGAGTAAGAGAACCACATTCAAGCCCAGGTCTAGTTGACTTTAATGAATCTTTGCTGTGGAATGAAAATGTGAACTTCTTCCTCATAGTGGGCTTTTAAAAATACACACAGTTGAGTGATGATTGGATACTATTCATCATGTTGCCTATCATATATATTTACAGATAAGCACTGAGTGTAAAATTGTTGTGGCTTGAATAAAAAACCACTTTTGTAGTTTTAACAAGTCTTTAGAAAAAATAAAAGATTCACCAGATAGATTTTGATGAAAACAAGAACAAAGTAAAATAACTGGCTTAGCAGATTTTTTAAAATCCAGCAGCCCAGGGATGTACTGAATGTCAGATTCTAGACTGAGGAGTACAGTTTATTGGAGCCTTAAACTCTCTGATATCACCTAAAGCTGGAATTTATTTTAAAACAAATTAAGCATGGGCCACCTCAGGAGGCAGTGATTCCTCTCTGGTTGAGGAGAAGGAAAATTGGAAAAACTGGTTGAGTAATCATCAATAATACATTTTTTTAAAGAGGATCCCAAGTCTTAAAAGATTAAATTAAATAATCTGTCTCAGGACTTTTAAAAATAGCTAAGATTATGATGTCGTATCTCCTACTTACCCTGTAAGTAAAAAGGTTATAGTAATATTAAGTAACTTATTGGCTTGTAAAGTAAAATTGAACTCTTAAAGTAGAAAAATGATTATTAAAAAGCTATAATTGATTTAATACATTTAATATAATTCCTTCAAGACCTAGTACCCTTTTGAAACTGTAGAATATATCAAGTAGGGGGAGTTTTTTAACTTTTATTTTTTGCAAATTTACTGTAGTTTCTATTTCATGAATAAGAATGTTATCTTTTATAGATTTTTGTTTACTTTTTTGGGGGGTTCCCTTAGAAGATATTAAAAAACATACTGCCTTGGTCTGTGCAGGCTGCTGTAACAAAATTCAATGAACTGGGTAGCTTATAAACAACAGAAATTTATTTCTCACTGTTCTCAATGGTGGGAAGTCAAAGATTAGGGAATCATCAAATTGGGCCTCTGGATCATACACGGCATCTTCTAGCCTGTGTCCTTACACATGAAAAGAACAAGGTAGTTCTCTCAGGTCTCCTTAATAAAGGCATTAATCCTCATGACCAAATCACCTCCTAAACGCCCCACCTCTTAATACTATCACTCTGGAGACTAGGTGTCAGCACGTGAATTTTGGAAAACACAAACGTTCAGCACATAGCAAATACCTTTAAAATATAAAAGATAAAATTCATTTTTAGTGAACCTTGTAATTTATTCATGTATATTTACTAAACAGCTATGTCTTTGAAATTATTAGTGATGATTCTTCTTCAATAACTATGGTCAGGGAATTTATAATATTATATTTTTATATATTAAACTGCCAAAGATGCTGGAAAAAAGGAACTGATGTTTTCAGCATATGTTCAAAATATTGATAAGGGAAGTTATTGCTTTTATATAGTATACAACTTTTTTCAGGTAATAGAAATGGATAATTTATTGTGAAATAATTCCTTTTATAAATGTAAAATTATTTTTATAAATTTTACTGTTGGAAATCAAAAATTAATAGATTTTTTACAATGTTAAATTAAAGTGAGATCAAAGTATTTCTAAACTGTGACACCATGTTTGTTTCACTAAACTTTCTAAATAAAAACAGAAAAAAAATCACTGAAATTCGGTGCTTCATTAGTGTTCAAAAATCATTTCATATTTTTACGGATACTCATAATATATTTTATATACTCATTTGTATTAGTCCATTTTCACACTGCTATAAATAATTATCTGAGATTGGATAATTTGTAAAGAAAGGAGGTTTAATTGATTCAGAGTTTTGCATCACTAGGGAGGCTTTAGGAAACTTATGGTGAAAGGAGAAGCAAGCATCTTCTTCACAAGGCAGCAGGAGAGAAAGAAAGTGAGAGGGGAATTGCTAAACACTTTTAAACCATGAAATCTTATGAGAACTCATTATCACAAGAACAGCATGGGGAAAACTACTTCCATGATCCAATCACCTCCCGCCAGGTCCCTCCCTCCCTCGACACAATTTGACTTGAGATTTGGGTGGGAACATAGAGCCCAGCCATATCATTCTGCCCCTGGCCCCTCCCAAATCTATCCCAGCAGAACAAAGACCATGTTGTCTACATTTGCTGATTTCTAAGATTCAACAAAATTCCCAGCAATTATTAAGGGATCAATAATGATTTGTAAGTTAGACAAAAGATAAGTCACACTAATCATTATTTTTGGTTAGTAAAGTTTGAGAAACAAATGTGCTGAAGAAAAAATAATATGTATACTTATTCAATGGGTCATTTTAAAGTAATTATTAGTTATTTAAAATTATAACTTAAATAATCATGATTTTAATAAGGTAATTTTTGAATATAAAAATAATAAAAATTTATTCAACTTTTTAGTAAGTGAAACATTGTCATTTAATTCCTGTCTGTATTTTTAACTTATACTTTTTTCTCATGGATATTTTTAATACAGATTTCAGCTTGTATTCTTTATTTTAAAATATAAACTTTGTAAAATGTATTTCTTGAAACACAATGTATTATTTTTTATGTGGCAAAAATGGCATCAAAACACAAACATTTTTACCCTTTTAATAGGTTAGGCTTTTTGTGTTCATTTGATCTGAATCATTATTCACACAATTATTTTCCTAGTTATATTAGATATTTGGTCACAGGTAGTTTAGTAGGTACATTTACAATATAGCCTGTTTATTTTATTTTTTCAGCCATGAAATAACATGAATTTAGTACAATGATAATTTACAGAAAAAATGTAAAGCCCATTTACCATAAGATAATGGCAGTAAAAGACAGGATTTAAATAAAGTTAAATAATTCATTGTTTTATTTATAAATCATCACTGCCCTTGCACTATGTAATAATTGAGTCTAAATATAAATGCAAAGATCTAATGAGTAGCTAGCTGACAGATAAGATTAGATGTTCAAATCAAAACCCATAGTGACATTTGTTTAGCTAAACACTGACCTTAGCCTAGCGTTAGAGTTTTGTCTAAAAAAGGAAATTCTGAAATGATTACTAATGGCATCACAAAACACACAACATGATGGTATTTCAGCACCATAATTAAAGTAATATAATGCTGAATAGCCATAAAATTACCTCTACGTTTCTCTACCAATATACAGAAAAAAATCTTTCATAAAAAGTATGCTGCTGATTCTAGAATAAAAATAAAATTAAGAATTTCAATATAAGCATATTTAATACTTGACAAATATTTATTTTGTACAGACTAGGGTAAAAAATGCACTAAGTAGGATGGGACCAGAAAAAAAGATGAGTGATGTGATGTAGCTTTGTTCTCAAAGAGTTTGAAATTTAGTGAGGAAGATTGATTTGATAACACTAATATTCATATCAGAGAATGTGATAAGTATTAGGATACAATGCATCATGGAGATTGAGAGTTTAGGCTCAGTCTAGATACAGATGTGGGCTCTAGTGTGTAATCTCTTTAAAATTACTTGCAAATTCTTCTTGAGTATTAGTTTCCAAACAAAACAAAGCAATATTTATAGTACTAACATGAGTTACACTGTTATTTGAGTGAATCAAGAAGTTTTATAAAATGTGCTTATTATGAAATCTGGGAATTAGCAAGCACTAAAAATAAATGTTAGCAACCATCATCAAAGACACAAACAATGGAGTCTGAGAGCACAGATAAAATGTCAATTATTTCTATGTATGAGTACTGGGGATACTTAATAGAGGACATACTTTTGTTGTGAGCTTGTAAGCAAGACTTGAATACAGAACAATGTGTGAAGGGGTTGTGAAGTACGTTTTTGGATGAGGGACCAAAGACATGAAGAACATACAAGTTGAGGAAAATTATAAATAAGGTCATTGTAGTCAAATCATGGAATGAATGTAACTCAAATGAAAGCATTAGCTGAGAGGCAAGTTGTAAAACCCAGAGAATGGAGGTGAAATAGGGATGCACATCACAAATGGAAAAATAAAAATCCAGCTTAAGGAAAAACCCAGGAAGATGCTGAAATTTCTTTTCAATTTGGAAAATCTATTGAAAGAATAGGCACATAAAATGTAAAGATAATTGCCTAACATTTATTTTAATATTTCATTAGTAGGACTATCTTCAACAAAATGTGATTAAATTATGGCTTGGAAATCATGATTTGATGGAAATACTAGATATCTATCTTAAGTGTATTTTAACTTTTACAATCCCTTTCATTCATTTCCTAGAATATTTTTTGGAAAAATTTATCTTTAAAATATGATTTAGAAAAATAATGTGTTTCTTTTTCAGGCTATTTATGATAAATCATCAGTAATTCTGCCATGTGAATTTTAAGAGCTAATTTTAAGAGCTTAGATAAATAAACACATTTTTTAACCTAAATTTGCAAACTATAGTCATTATTTGAAAAGTCATGGATATAATCAAATATTGATCATAACTCCAAGATATACAAAAAATTCTCAAATGTGTTGCATATTACTTTTTGTATGGGATGCTGATATAATAAAGCTGTTTTTTTTTTTTTTAATTCTGGTAAAGCATTGCAATAGTTACCCAAAGACCTACTCACCAACAGCTTATAAACATAACTAAAAGTATTATAATTATTTAACTATGAAATGAAAAACAAGTATCTGTACACAGTATAGCGTAAGGCTTTTTGAACTTGTAAATAATAATTTAAAAGAGAAATGCAATATCTATTTTTACACATTTATTGATTATATAAGAAGTGCCTGGCTGGAAAATGAATGGTAGGGATGCAAGAAATGTGCTTAATCCTTGTCCAGGAACTGATGGTGTATCTGAAACATGTGGCTAGAATGACCTCAAGGACACAACATAAGGGTTGAAGTTTTATGTGGCTACACTCAAGATTTCAGACAACCTGAGTGACATAATTTGTGCTCTTGCTGATCTAAGTGCTGTAAATAATTACACAGGTGCAATTGCAAGAGTGCTATAAATGAGAACAACTCTAATTCTTGTAGGTTAAGACTTTTCTGTAGTTATAGAAGGCTCAAAGTACTCATCTCACACGGATTTGAGATCTGGCCAGCTAATCACAACAGTTTACTCTGGGGCCAAGATTGTCTCCTGACTCCAAGAGTGATTCAGATAAGATCAGATACAGAGAATGGCCTTCCCTAGTTTTTCTTGTTTTTCTTTTCTTTCTTTCTTTCTTTTTTTTTTTTTTGTTAATTTCAGTTTCAGGATACATGTGCAGGATGTGCAGATTTGTTACATACATAGAAGTGTGCCATGGTGGTTTGCTACACCTATTAACTCATCCTCTAAGTTCCCTCCCCTCATTCCCTACCCTCCAACAGGTCCTGGTATGTGTTGTTCCCCTCCCTGTGTCCATGTGTGCTCATTGTTCAACTCTCCCTTATGAGTGAGAAAATGAGATATTTGGTTTTCTGTTCCTGTATTAGTTTGCTGCAAAGGACATAATGTCATTCCTTTTTATGGCTGCATAATATTCCGTGGTGTATATGTACCACATTTTCTTTATCCAGTCTACCACTGATGGGCATTTAGGTTGATTCCACGTCTTTGCTATCATGAATAGTGCTGCAATGAACATACACTCACATGTATCTTTATAATGTGATAGTTTATATTCTTTTGGGTATACACCCAGTAATAGGATTGCTGGGTCAACTGGTATTTCTGGTTCTAAATCTTTGAGGATTTGCCACACTGTCTTCCACAGTGGTTGAACTAATTTACATTCCACCAACAGTGTAAAAACATTCCTATTTCTCCGAAACCTCACCAGCATCTGTTGTTTCTTGACTTTTTAATAATTGCCATTCTGACTGGCGTGAGACGGTTTCTCATTGTGGTTTTGATTGCATTTCTCTAATGATCAGCAATATTGAGAAAACTCTCCAAATTATACAGTATGGGGTATTGTGATGGGACTATCAGGAGTTCATTAACTTATTTATAGTTGTGGAATATTAGTAAAAGAAAAATAAAATGTGGTTATAATTTGAGAAATGCAGCTCAAACTGATCCTATTTGAAATGGAAGAAGGCAAAATGCACATCTTATATGATGTCAGCTAGGAGAGGAAATAAGGACCAAGAAAAAGGGGTTTCTCCTTATAAAACCATCAAATCTAGTGAGACTTATTCACTATGATGAAAACTGTATGGGGAAAAACTGTCCCCATGATTCAATTATCTCCCACCAGGTCCCTCCCACAGTATGTGAGAATTATGGGAGCTACAATTAAAGATGAGATTTGGATGGGGACACAGCCAAACTATATCACAGGCTAACTAGAAGACTGAGACCTAATCTTAAAACTATAGAAAGCTTCTTCTACCCCCGCATCTTATTACTACCTTCACTGAGGTTTCTTCTACCCAATAAAGCATGTCTCCCTTTCAGTGAAAAATTACAAGGCATAGTAGAAAAAAAAACCACATAATTTGAGAAGACAGAGCAAGCAAGAAGCATCAGAACCAGAACCAGAACCAGAACCAGATGTTTCAGAGATGTTGGAATTAACAGAGTGTGAATTTAAGACAACTGTGGTTAATATGCTAAAGGCCGTAGTGAAAAAAATTAAACAATATATAGGAACAAATGGTTAATGGAAGAAGAAAGGTGAAAATTCTAAAAAGGAACCAAAAATAAATGTTGAAGATCAAAAACAAAAAAGAATGCCTTTTATGTGTTCCTTAGTAGACATGACATGGCTGAGAAAAATCTTTGAGCTTGAAAATATGTAAATAACAGCTTCCCAAACTGAAAAGCAAATAAAAAAGAAAGACTGAAAAACAAAACAGAAATCATAAAAGAATATTAAAGACCTATGGAAAAACTACAAAAAGTGTGGTGTTCATGTAATAGAAATACCAGAAAGACAGAAAGGAACAGAAGAAATATTTGAAGCAATAATAATGGAATTCTCTAAAATTAATATCAGATATCAAACCACAGACCTAGGAAGCTCAGAGAACACCAACTAGGTTGAACACTAAAAGAAATGCAACTAAGTATATCATATTCAAACTGCAGAAAATCAAATATAAAGAAAAAATCTTGACAGAAGCCAGAGGAAAAAGAAAACACTTTACTTATACACAAACAAGAATAAGAATTACAACTGACTTCTCCTCAGAAACCATACAAGCAAGAGGAGAGTGGAGTGACATATTTTAAATGTTGACAGAAAAAAACCACACACCAGGCTATAATTCTGTATTCTGCAAGATTACCCTACAAAATAAGGCCACTCAGACAGTCAAACTTTGTGATAATTTGTTGCCGGTAGATTTGCCTTGTAAGAGATGTTAGAAGTTTTTTTGAGAGAGAGAAAATAATAAAGTTCAGAAAGTGGGATCTTTATATAAAGAAAAACAGGACATTAGAGAAGGAATAAGTGAAGACAACATTTAAAAGTTTTTCTTCTTCTAAATTGTGAAACTGAATCATAGCTAAGTTTAATTTAACTTTTAACATTTTGTTCAGAAAATAAAAAGGTAAATATCAATTTTAGTAGGGGAGATTTCGCCTGCTTTTTACAAGGTGCTGTTCTTGGAGGGAGCAGGAGAGAATAGTTACTGATTTGCTTTTTGCTCTTCTCTGTTTCAATTCCAATTTTTTTTTGACAGAGAGATAATCTCTTTCTGTCTCCCAGGCTTGGGCAGGGTGCACTGGCGCAATCTTGGCTCACTGCAACCTTTGCCTCCCAGGTTCAAGTGATTCTCATTGCCTCAGCCACATGAGTAGCTGAGATTATAGGCATGTGCCATCATGCTCGGCTAACTTTTGCATTTTTAGTAGAGACGAGGGTTCACCATGTTGCCCAGGCTGGTCTCTAACTCCTGGCCTTAAGTGATCCATCCACCTCAGCTTCCCAGAATGTTGGAATTACAGGTGGCATGAGCTACCCTGCAAAGCTTAATACCATGATATCTTTGAGACTGTGAGTATCCGGTAGTTCTTGATGTGATTCCAATACTAAAAGGGAATCAAGTCTTTTACAATTCAATTCTCATGTTAATTCTAATTTTAGAACTCAATCTTCAAGCAAGATGCAACTGGATTACATAATTTATAAAATATTTGATATTAAGTTTTTTGTTTTTCATAATATTTATTCAATTTTATATAACTTTCAAAAATAGGCTTCTGTTGTTATAAAAAATATATTTAAGTCAAATTCCTTGTGGGCAGAAATGGATTCTTGGTCACTCTTGCATAATTACTAGTAAGCATCAGGCTTGACACATAGTAGGTGTTCAATAAGTATTACCTGAACAAGTTACATAACTGCCAGCATGTGGCATTAACTTTGCTTTTTCTCAGTAGTTACCTTAAAGTTTGCAATATACATTTGCAATTAATCCACATCTGCTTTCAAATAGCACTATCACATTTCACAACTAGTACAAGTACCTTATAGTAACAAAATATTCTTGATTCTTCCCTTCTGCCTCTTGTTTCATTGCTTTATTCATTCCACTTATCAATAAACTATGTTGCTGGAATACATTGTTGTTATTATTTTGAACAAATTATTATATATTATGTTAACTATGACTAAGAAAAAAGTGAAGTAAAAAAGTGAATGAAAATGCATAGAAAAAATGCATAAAAGAACAGTAACAGACATAGTAGATATTTATTCGACTATATCAATGATGTAGTTTGAACATTTGTTTCCTCCAAATCTCATGTTGAAATTTGATCTCTTAAGTTGGAGGTGGGGCCTAGTGGGAGGTGTTTGGGTACAAGGCAGATCCTTCATGAAGAGCTCATTCTTATTCTCATGAGATTCAGTGAGTTCTCGTTCTTAGTTCCTGCAAGATCTGGTTAAAAAAAGTCTGGCATTTCTCTCCTATCTCTTTCCTCCTTTTTTGCCATGTGATACCTACTCCTCTTCCACCATGAGTGGAAGCTTCCTGAAGCCCTCACCAAGCAAATGTTAGCACACACCATGCTTCTTGTACAGGCTGCAGAATCATAGTGCAAATAAACACAATTTCTTTATAAATCATCTAGACTCAGGTATTTCCTTATAGCAATGCAAACAGACTAAGACAATCAATCAACTCTTTTAAACATAAATGGTCTAAATATACCAGCTAAAAGGCAGAGATTGCCAAGCTAGACTAAAAAAAGAAAAAAAATAACAAGACTCAGGTATGTCTTGTTTATAAGAAACCCATTTTAAATACGAAGTATTATATAGACCAAAAGTAAAGAAATGAGAAAGATATGTTATGCTAACATTAATTGAAATAAAGAGGAGAAACCATATTAATTTCAGACAGAACAGTCTTCAGAGTAAGGAATATTATCCCAATAAAGTGGGTGTTTCATAATGATAAAAAGGTCAAATCTCTAAGAAGATATAACAATCCTTAATGTGTTTGCACCTAATGACAGAGCATCAAAACAGATGTAGCGAAAACTGATCAAACTGCAAAGGGAAATAGATGAACTCACTATTGTATGTGGAGACTTTTATACCCTTCTATGGAAAATGGACAGATCCAGCAGGCAGAAAATCAATAAGGACATAGTTGAACTCAATAGTACCATTAATCAACAGGATATCGGATACATATGTTGACAACTTCATCCAATAACAGCAGAACACATGTTCTTCTCAAGCTCACATGGAACATTCACTATGACAGACCACATTCCAGACCATAAAATTGTACCTGAACAAATTTGAATAAATAAAAATTTTATAATGTCTGCTCTAAGCCCACAATAAAATTAAGCTAGAAATCAATAACAGACTAATAGTTAAAAAATACCAAAATACTTGGAGATTTAAAAATATAGCTCTAAATAATACATGGTTCAAAGTAAAAATATCTAGAAAAAATTTAAAACATTTTAAACTATGTAAGAGTGAAAATACAACTTACCAAATGTGGGATGCAGTGAAAGCAGTGCTTAGATGAAAATTTGTAGCATTGAATGCATATATTAGGAAAAAAGAAATATCTAAAATCAATAATATAAATGTCCACCTTAGAAAACTAGTAACTGAAGAAAAACTTAAATCCAAAGTAAGCATAAGAACAAAAATAATCAAAACTATATCAGAAATCAGTAAAACTGAAAACAGGAAATCGAAAGGGAAAATTAACAAAACCAAATGATGTTTTTTTGAAAAGATCAATAAAATTGGTGACCCTTTAGCTATGCTAACAGAAGAAGAGAGAAAACACAATTACTACTATCATCTCTACAGATTCCATAAAAATTAAAAGAAGAATAAATAAATACTACAGAGAATGCTATGCCTACAAATTTTATCATCTAGATAAACTGAACCAATTTCTTGAAAGATATAATCTGCCAAAACTCACACAAGAAGAAATAGACAATCTGAATAGGCTTACACCTTTTAAATAAATTGAGTTAATAATTAAGCTTCTTAAAACAGGAACAACAGGCACAGAGGGGTGTAATGATGAATTCTACAAAACATTTAGGGAAGAAATTATCCCAATTATCTACTTTTTCTTCCAGAAAATGAAAGGTGAGAAAATACTTTCTTGGTTTATGAGGCCAGCATTTCCCTAATACCAACATCAGGTAAAATGTTACAAGAAAAGAAGGCTATGAACCAATGTCTCTCATGAGCATAGATGCAAAAATCCTCAACAAATTATTAGCAATCACATCCAAAAATGTGTAAAAGGAATTAAACATCACAGGCAGTGAGGTTTGTTCCAGATATACAGGATTTGTTCAACATTTGAAAATCTATTAATGTAATCAATCAAAACAATAGGCTAAAGAGAAAAATTACATGATCATATAAATAGATATAGAAAAATCATTTGACAAAATCCAGTACCTATTCATGATAAAAACTCTAAGCAAACTAGGATAAAAGATAACTTATTTAACTTGATAAAGAGTATTTACAAAAAACACTTGCAACCGACCTCATATTTAATGGTGAGAAACTAGAAGCTTCTCCACTAAGATCATGAACAACACTTTACTGGAAGTCCTAGCTAATGCAATAACACAGAAAGGAAAATAAGAAGTATACAGATTGGTAAGGATGAAATAAAACTGTTTTTATTCACAGATGACATGATTGTCTGTGTAGAAAAGCCACAGACAAAGAACTCTTGGAACTAATAAGCAACTATAGCAAAGTTAAGAAATGCAAGATTAATGTATAAAAGTTAAGCACTTTTTAAGCCAGCAATAAACAAGAGGAATTTGAAATTAAAAACACAGTACCATTTCCATTAGCACTCGAAACCATAACATATCTAGTTATAAATCTAAAAAAAAAGTAAAATCTATATTTTAAAAAACTATAAAACTTTGATGAGTGAAACTTTAAAAGAGAAACAAATAAATAATAAATAAACAGAGATATTACATGTTCATGGATAGGAAGACTCAATATTATTGTCAATTCTTTCCAAATTGATATATAAAGTCAATGCAATCCCATCCAAATTTCAAGGAATTATTTTGTAAATATAGAAAAACGATTTCTAAAGTTAGTATGGAGAGTTGAAAGACCCAGAATAGCCAATACAATATTGATGCAGAAAAACAATGTTGGAAGATGGATAATATCCAACATCAAGACTTATTATAAAGCTATGGTAATCAAGGCGGTACTGTACTGGTAAAAGAATAGACAAATACATAAAGCAAACATAATAGACAACTCAGAAACAGACCCACACAAATATAATCAACTGATCTTTGACGAAGGACAAAGGCAATACTATGGAAAAAGATAGTCTTTTCAACAAATCGTTCTGGAACAGAACTGGAATGGTTGAAAACAAATGGTTCAACAAAACATATAAGTTTAGACCACAGACCTTACATTCTTCACCAAAATTAACTTCAAATGGATCATAAACCTAAATGTCAAATGCAAAACTACAAAACTCCTAGAAGATAACACAGGAGAAAATCTAGATGGCCTTGGATATGGTCATGACTTTTAAAATAAAAACCCAAAGTTGTGATCCATAAAATAAATAACCAATAACCTGGACTTCACTAAAATTAAAAATTTCTCTATGAAAGATAACATCTAGAACATAAGAAGACACAAAGTGGGAGAAAATATTTGCCAAAGACATATGTGTTTAAGAGCTGTTATCTAAAATATACAAAGAATTCTTAAAACTTGATAATTAGAAAATGAACAACCTCGGTGGCTCACGCTGTAATCCCAGCACTTTGGGAGGCCAAGGCAGGCGGATCACCAGGTCAAGAGATCGAGACCATCCTGGCCAACGTGGTGAAACCCCCGTCTCTACTAAAAATACAAAAAATTAGCTGGGCGTGATGGTGCGTGCCTGTAGTCCCAGCTACTCGGGAGGCTGAAGCAGGAGAATTGCTTGAACCAGGGAGGTGGAGGTTGCAGTGAGCCTAGGTCGTGACACTGCACTCCAGCCTGGTGCCTGGTGACAGAGTGAGACTCTGTATCAAAAAACAAACAAACAAACAAAAAAAGAAAATGAACAACCTGAAAAATGAGCAAAAGACCTAGGCAGACACCTCACCAAAGAATATATACAGATGGGAAATAAGCATATGAAAAGATGCTCTACATCATCAGGGAAAGGCAAAATAACATGAGATGCTACTACAGACTGATTAGAATGGCCAAAATCCAAAACAGTGACGACATCAAAAGCTGGTAGGGATGTTGACAAAGAGGAGCTCTCACTGATTATTGTTGGTAATGTCAAATGGTAGATCCACTCTGGAAGATAATTTGGCAGTTTCTTGAAAAACGAAACATACTTTTATCACATGATACAGCAGTTTTGCTTTGTACTATTTACCAAATGAACTGAAAACTTGCGTCCATACAAACACAAATGCACTGATGTTAATAGCAGATTTATTCACTATTGCCAAAATTTGGAAGTAACCAAATTGCCCTTCAGTGGTTGAAAAGATAAATAAACTGTAGTATATCCAGATAATAGGATATTATTGAATACTAAAAAGAAATGAGTTATCAAGCCATGAAAAGACAGAGGGAACTTAAATGCATATTCCTAAGTGAAGGAAGTTAATATGAAAAGGCTGTATACTATATGATTTAAACTATATGACATTCTGGAAAAGGTAGAACTGTGGAGACAACAAGATGATCGGTGGTTGGCAGAAGTTTAGTGGGAGAAAGGGATGAATAGGGAGAACACACGATTTTTAGGGCAGTGAAACTATTCTGTGTAACACTTTAATTGTAGATACATATTATACATTTGTGAAAACCTGTAGAATGTACAACACCAAGAGTGTACTCCAATGAAAAGTGGTATCATTTTGAGTGATAATAAACTATCAAGGAAAATTGATTGCTTTTAACAAACTTATTATTGTGGGATTATGGATAGTGTGGTTTGTGTGTGTGTGGAAGTAGAGAATGCAAGGGAACTCTGTGTACTTGCTGTTCAATTTTGTTGTGAACCTTAAATTGATCTAAATATAATGCCTATTCAATTCTGCTTTAAAATGAAATAAAAACTTTTCTAAAATGTTTAATAATGGTGGTTTCCGTGACAAAGCTATTATTGCAAAGAAGGTCTAGCTAATTTTTCTGCTAGCAGACTTTCATAACTCAGCTCCAGACCACAGCAAGGCAATAATTGCACGTCCACTGTACTTCTAATTACAGTTTGATTTGAGTTCTCTATGTTTTGTATGATATTATTGATGATCTAGTTTAAAAGAAAAGTAATGTAGACATGTAAAGGCATGTTCAATTTTGTGGTCTACATTGCTTATGTGTTAAAATTATAGTTTTAATCATTAAATTATTAATGTTATTTTTATTTTTAAATATTGTCAGTTTGCTTTTTTTGTGACATAAATACTGGTCATTAAGTATGTGATGATACGGCAACTTGACATTAATCACTTCACCTTTCTGACACCTATTTTCATGCAAATACTAAATTTATTATTATTCGATGAAACTAATTTTTAAAATATACATTTGTTGTATTATGCCATATAAACACAAACAGAAAATCTTGCTTTAAGTGTGAAAATTTCCAAAATGTTTGAAATAAAGTTAATGAAAACAGATATTGAAAATTACAGCCCATGAATCTTTACTCTTATAATAATTATACAAAAATAAGTGGCCGGGCGCAGTGGCTCACACCTGTATTCCCAGCACTTTGGGAGGCTGAGGTAGGCGGATCACGAGATCAGGAGTTCGAGATCAGCCTCACCAACATGGTGAAACCCCGTATCTACTAAAAATACAAAAAAATTAGCTGGGCATAGCGGTGTGCATCTGTAGTCCCAGCTCTTCAGGAGACTGAGGCAGGAGAATCGCTTGAACCCAGGAGGCAGAGGTTGCAGTGAGCTGAGATTGTGGCACTGCACACCAGCCTGGGTGACAGAGCGAGACTCCGTCTCAAAAAAAAAAAAAAAAGTACACTGGGGAATTTGGGAATGTACCAGTCAATTTAAGTTTTATTTTCCAAGAATTTTATTAATAGTTATTGTATTAGGGTTGTCTTAGAGGAACAGAATTAATAGGATATATATATATGTGTGTGTGTGTGTGTGTGTGTGTGTATGTGTGTATATATATATATATATATATAAGTTTACTATTAATTTATGAAGTCACAAGGTCCCACAATAGGCTGTTTGCAAGCTGAGGAGCAAGGAGAACCAGTCTGAGTCCCAAAACTTAAAAACTTGGAGTCCAATGTTCAAGGGCAGGAAGCATCCAGCACAGGAGAAAGATGTAGGTCCATCTCTCTTTTTCACATTTTTCTGCCTGCTTTATATTCCCTGAAAGCCGATTAGGTTGTGCCCACCAGATTAAGGGTGGATCTGCCTTCCCCAGCCCAGTGACTCAAATGTTCATCTCTTTTGGCAACATCCAGGCAGACACACCCAGAGTTAATACCTTGTATCTCCAATCCAATCAGGTTGACACTCAGAATTAACCATCACAGTTATTCAGTCCTTTCATGTCATAGAATTGTATATCTCAAATAAACATATTTTGAAGAAGCATAATTCTCAAAATAGTACTTCAGATCATCTTTCATTTTGAGCAGCTTTATCCTACATGAGTGGTGTGCTCATAACACTTTTATTGTTGAGTCACGGAAGTTGCACTATGACTCTTGAAGACAAGCATTCCTACTATTAAAACTCTGAAATCATCTAAAATGTAAAATAAAAGTGGCTCTCAAGCATAAATTAGAAAAACCAAACAAACAAAACTACAGCCTTTGAATTTGGCAGTCTTTCAATATAGAAATTCTTTGACTCTACCAAGTTTAGTATGAGTGTCACTGAACGGCAGTGAGTATAAAATGAAACTAGGAAACAGTGACACTCTAATGCTTAAAATAACCCCAAACCTTAAACCATATCTGACTGGTAAAACTAGGGATGTTACAACCAAGAAAGGAAAATAATTCTTAACAGTGTGTTTTAAAATATAAGTACTGAATTTCTTGGCTAGCAGAAGTCTTTATTTAAGAACTTGTTTAATATTATCCTTTTGTTGTACTCTGTCTCTGTCTCAGATTTTCTATAAATTTCTTTCATTTACTGATGCCCAGTATTCACATTCAGATTTATCTTGTAATTTCATCAGTGAATGAAATATAGTCATGCACTGGGATCCTACTGCTAAAATGTATTCTCAAAGTCCAGAAAGATATTTCTAAGCTCTTCAGAGAGAATTCTTATAAGATTTCAAGGTATTATGTATATATAAAATTATTATTTTTGTTGTGCTTGAGGCACATAGTAGTCTGATCCAACTAGTTGTCAAGGTTTGGTTTTAGAATACTTAGTGTTGAAAGAATTCCCATCAGAACATAATTCACATAAGCAGATTTCCAATCTAGGGGGAGCAAATATGTAAGTATAGTAGGAACCATGAACAGGAAGGCAAATGGTCTGAAACAGATGGGGAGGGTCCTGAGTAGGGATTGAATAGCTAATTGGAGAACCAATTAATTAAAGTATTAAACTAAGATAATCACTACAGCAGTTCAACCTCATAACTGACTTGGTTGAAAATATTTACGCAAATCAATCAAAAGTATCTTTCGTTTATTAGCCAGGTACCTTCCATAGTTAATTAAACATGTAGACACAGTCATCTTAACAAGTGAATTTAGTATTTAAGAACAAAAATAGGAGCCCGGTTTTGTTTATAAATAACCTTCCAATGATATTACTTGATGCTCACTTGTGACTCATTTGTCTGATTTGGACTTTGGGCTTGGGAGTGTGCAATAATGAAATCTTTGGGTTACACAGTGTTCAATTAAGATTGTATTTATGACACTAAATATCTGTAATTTCTATAACCTGTACATATATGATATAAATGATTATATATCTATATTATAATGTTAATATAGTTTTATAAATATTATTTTATATAATTAGATATAAAATACGTATGAATATATAATATCTACATAACCATATCCATGTGATTCTTCATATAATTAATCTACAGGCAGTGTTCCAAACACTGAGGTAATGTGCATGCATGAAAAACAAAATAAAAGAGAATTAAAGCCATGTCCTGGATAGTGTGGAGTAAAGAGAGTTTGTGGAGTAGAAGTGATCTCCGAATAGAAAGCTTGATTTCTCAAGTTTAACTTTTTAACATTTTCATCCAAAACCCCTATTAAGCAGTTAGATTTCACTGATAAAATCCTGCTAAGTAGATAGTCTCTGAATTTTGTACTAGTGTTTTCAATAAATATGTTCCTCTGAGTACATAGAGTAGAAAACTATGCAAAAATCAGCTGCATATTAATCATGCTCTCAAAATCACTGTGTGATACAACTTTGTCTATTTTTGTGTGCCAAACCATGGCTCTGTTACAACTTTGTGACATTCTTCATCATTGCAGTGACATACCTACCTTATTATTGTATTCCTAATCATTACTTCAACAATCTTTTAATTTTGCATCCTTCAAGTAAGAATAGAAGTTAATAAGCCTACCAACATGAAACCAAGCAGATAAAGAAATACAGTTTTATATTCTAATATAAATTTGAAAACTTAAAAGTGTCTCAAAGTTCATGAAAAATAAAACTTTCCATATATAACCCATTTGAAAAAAACCCACTATAATAAATTATTGTAAAACCGTTAACACATATTTATAATATTATTAAAGATTTTAGTGTTTTTCCACAGATCTTTTATTTTTTTAATTTTAATTATTATATATATTTTTTTGAGATGGAGTTTTCTCTGCCACCCAGGCTGGAGAGCAATGACGTGATCTTGGTTCACTGCTACCTCCACCTCCAGGGTTCAAGAAACTCTCCTGCCTCAGCCTCCCATGTAGCTAGGATTACAGGCCATGCCACTACACCCAGATAATTTTTGTATCTTTAGTAGAGATGAGGTTTTACCATGTTGGCCAGGATGGTCTCGAACTCCTGACCAACTGGTCCACCCACCTCTCCTCTCAAAGTGCTGGGATTACAGGCATGAGCCACCACACCTGGCCTTTCCAGAGATCTTTTAGTTATGATATTTTTAGCTTATTATATTGTGATACAAATTTATCAGGTACATACACAATAATTTTTATATATCTATGGGTTAGCAAGTTTTTAGCTATTGGAAAATACGCTTTTTGCCTCTCTTAATTATTGTTGGTTTGAAGTCAATTTGTTTGAATCTGGTAGGGCTAAGCTTCTTACTTTTGATGGTATGTTTCATAAGTTTATATAGCTTGATTTTGTTGTTTTATCCAGTTTAAAAAACTGTGGCTTTTATTTTGGATATTATATCCACATATATAATGTAATTGCTGATATAGCAATACTTAAATCTACCTTTTTACTGTCTATCTTCTGCCTAACCCACCTGTTTTATTTTCTCTCAATTTTGCTTTTTTTATTTAATTAAATATGTTTATAATTTAAGTTTTATGTCTAGTAGCTTACTAATATATTCTCCTACTGTTATTTCATGGCTACCTTAGATTTATGTGTACCCTTGATTTATTAGCGGGTAACATAAATTAATACTTTTAACACACCACATAAGATACAAATAAGTAAGAATGCTTTGACTTCATGTACTTGATTCTTACCTTTTTTTTGTTATGGTTGTTTTGTATTTCAATTCATATAGATTTTAAACTCTGTAAGACATTTTAATACAGTATACATTAAGTTTTTTTGCATATATAAGCCATTTTAATTATTCTTCCATACTGCAGATCTGAACTTTAACTTGTATTTTAGTATTTTCCTTGATGTTGGCATACTGGTGATAAAGTCTCTTGAATAGTGTTTTATAGAAATGTCTTTATTTCACCTGTATTTTCAAATCTTTTTTGAAGTAAGGTTTTTGGTTGGCAGATGTTTACTTGAAAAGTCAGATGCCGTTCTTACTCTGGCTTATTTAAGGGCAATATGACAATTTTCTTAGGTGCTTTCAATATTACCTTTATCTATTTTTTCCCAATCAGTTTTACTCTGATAGTTGTATTTATTCTGTTTGAGGTGTTTGGTCCTTCTTGAACCTTTAGTTTTTTCGGCCTTTTTTATTTTAAAAATTATCAGCAGATTTGTGTGATTCTCTGCCATTACATCAAAAATTACTGCTTTTTGTTTCATTTTCTCTTTTCTCTATTTTTAGGGGTCCAAGTATGTAGAGCTTTTTACTGTATATGCATATATTATGTGTATATGTATATATGTTATATATATAAAGAACACATTTTATATATGTAATCTATTTAAATGTTTTTTCCACCCTTTGGTTCTCCATACCTCATGCAGCGTATTCCTTCAGCTCTGTTATTGAACTCCCTTCTTCTCCTTTTAGCTGTGACTAATCTGAAATTAAACTCATCTCTCAAATTTATAATTTAATTAACCCTATTTTTCAAATAAAGAATGTATAGTTGGATCTTTTACAAATAATTTCCATTTTTCTGCTGAAATGTTACACCTTGCCATTTAATTCCTTGAACATGTTAAACCCAGTACTGTGAAATTTTTGTTTTATAGCTTTAAATCTTAATCACCTTCAATTCACTCCTATTGTCTTGTTCCCTTTCTTTTCAGTTATATCTTGTGATTATATATGCTTGATTATTTTTGCTTGAGTACTAAGTGTTATTTTTACAAAATATAAAGCTGATTTGAGGCACTGGATTATGTTCTCTTCCTCTACAGATAATTTACTTTTGATTGTAGTAGGAGCTAGGCTCAGGACCCTAATGTTTCAATAACCTTAATTCAATCATAGATTAAGACCAATTTAAAAGCAGACTAGTCTATATTTGTTTTACCCTTACTGCTAGACTGAAGACCTTCAAAATCCCTCAATTGTAATTCTCATGTAATTTCCTGGGCTGCTTTTGCTTTTAGGGCCCTGACCTCAGTGGTTGGCTTCCACAGTCTATGAATCTAGCAAAAACTCTGCTTAGCTTCTCAACCACCAAATTTGGAATAGGTAACTACTTTGAAAGAAAAAGTGGGCTCTTTGGGTTTTCCTTTTCTCATAACTCATATAATACCTCATTACCTAAATGCCTTCAAACATATTTTTTAATAATTTTAAAAATATTTTTTTCTCTTTTGTCCTTAGTTTCTCTGAATTGAAGTTTTGTTTTGAAAATATCTAGTGCACCATTGCCAACAATGGAACTCTTAGTAAGACAAATGTATTTAAGGTCACTCATCTATTAAGTAGAAAAACAGAATTTTAATCAAGAATTGTTGAAAACAAAAGCCTATGCATGTTCATTTCACACAATACTATCTTTCAGAAAAATTAAAAGCAAAAGTCGTACTTCTAGTTTCAGCTTAGAAGTAATCACTCCCATTATTGCAACAAGAAAAGGCTGGACAATTAACAAGTTGAAAGCCAAAAAACATTTCTTGGACTCATCAGAGAAACTAAGCCACATGAAAAAATGACATGTTAAAATTTAGAGAGACAGGCTTAGCCAGAGAGATATAGTAACTGAAACTGACTTACATGGGGCTGCTGGAGCCATAAACTGGTAGAAATACTATAATGGCAATTTTGATGCACTTTTTCTAGAAGGTAATTATCATGAGAGTGAGACACCTTTGAGAAGAGAGTTTTGCAAGGGTCCTCCCTCAACATTTTCCTGGACTTTCCTACACAAACACTACCAAAAAAAAAAAAAAAAAAAAAAGAAAAAGATCCTTTTATAGTGTCAGTAGGGGATGGGGAAGAGTAACCATTGGGAAACATGCCCACAACTTTCTCCATAACAAAGGTCTACTCTGTAAGGGAAGACATTGCTAGGGTGCAATTCTAAAACTTTATTTCCTCTCAGGGAAGGGAGCATCTCCCACAAAGCATCCTCACATCTTGTCTTACTTATGGAGAAAAAAATAAAAAAGCAAAACATAGTCCAAGGGAAAGAGACCTTAAAAAAATAGATTGAGCATGCTGCTTCCAGGTAAGGAAGTAGGTGCAGAGGAAAGAGCTATACCACTGGAGGAAGGAATCTTGTGAAAGCCACAGACAAGAGACACAGGCCCACTTAAAGAAGGAGACTAATAAGAATACTACAGAATGCTCATCATCACCCACACTCTACCACCACCCCAAGGCAGCTCCAGTGCAGTAACAGTGGATACAGTTGAAAGAGTTGCAAGGGTCACAGTCTCTGAGTATCAGTATCTGGTGAAGCACCAAAGTCAAGAAAGAAGACAAAAGCATGAACTCTACTTTTGCTTTTCCTCCCCATTTTAATGTTGATATTTTGCCAGTAGTTCTGATGTGTGGGAACCTTTCAACTGGATTTTGGCTATATCTTGGAGACAACTGATCTATGTGTATGTCTTTATTTGATGTGTCTGCAGAATGAGGGATAGTCAGGAGCCTCCTATTTACCCATGTTGCTGATATTATTCCTACAATACTTTTAATGACAAATGGAAACTCTAAAATTCTACTCCCATTGATCTAATGTCCCTATATAAGACCTAGATCAACATCATCTTTCTACAAGAGAGGTAGATTCAACAACCAATTTATAAGAATATAACCATGTGTTTTCTTACAAAAGAAATATAGTATGTTGACTGAGCAAATAATAACATCTTATAAAAGGGCTTTGTGTTAAATGATGCAGTACCTGAAAATCATCCAAAACACAGTCGATGTTAGAAAAAAATGTGAAGTTTCTGCTCCATATAAATGATATAGTGTAATGTAGTTTTTTTGTGGCAGACTGTTTTTCCGACTACGAAAGTTAAAAAATCTGGATACATTTTTAAAAGTAATGTTTTTAAAAGTATAGGGAAGCTAATAAAGCAAAGTAAGTACTAAGTGTTATGATTTTGGAAAGAAAATATTTTGAGAGAAAAGCTGATGATTTTTGGCATCTTTTTCTCTGGGACAATTATCATTTGTAGAAACTGGAAAAAGATTAGAAATTCAGATTTGGATTCAATAAAGTTCATTACTGGGGCAAAGATATTTGTAAAGTTTTTGATGGTCTTGCTAGGGTAGAATAGAAATTTATAGTCTTCAAACACCTCCAACACAAAGCCAAATTTGTTTCAAGATATTTGATAAATTTTGAAGTTATGCATGACAAGTGACTAAATGGCAACCTGAAAAACTCTGAAAGTAAGAATGGAGTTTCCAGCAATCTTGTGTTACCAAAGAGAAACCTTTGTGGGAGAAGAGGTGTGATGAATAAACCAGTTCTTCAGTTGAAGGTGCTCGGTAACCAACTTGCCCTCTATATGACTAGGAGCTAAATGGACAAACTCTCTGGAACACTATAATATTATTTAGAGATGCTAAAGTTATTTTATCATGCAGTATGATGAATTTTATGGCCAATGACCACAGATATATTAAGGAAATCAAGAAAAATAAGACAATATAACTGATGATCCAGATTTTGGAGTTCTCAGAGAAAGAGTTCAAAATAGCATGGCTAATATTTAAAAGAAAATATTGGAAAAATGGAAAAATATTGAAAGTTTGTACATTTTACTATAAAATTGGAATTCTTTAAAAAAGAAAGAAACATTATGTTACTGATTTTTAGAAATTTGAAATAAAAAACCTATGAATCAGTTTAAGAGATGTGAGAAATGCTTAAGTCTAACATATCTATAAGTGGAAGAGGAGGAGCAAAGTAATGTTTGAACAAATAGGGGTGGAGAATTTTCCAAAACCATTAAAACTGTTACCCCAGAGGCGACAATATATGAAAGCTAGAAATAATAAAGACAAAAACAAAACAAAAGAATAGGGCAATATCAATGACATCTAGGTCCATCATAACAAAACTTCAGAAATGAAGGACAAAAACAAATCTTAAAAGTTCCAAGAGGAAATAAATATGTTGCATTCCAAAAGTAAAAATAACACTGAAAATTATTTTTTCAAAAAAATATGGAAGGTAGATAGTTATAAATTGTTATCTTTAAACACATAAACACACACAAATGCACACACCTGCTAACTCTAAATTTAAAATAGCAAAATTCCCGCAAATATGTCCATAGTGTCAAGATGGTGGCTGCAAACAAAACTAAGAAATTTTAATGCAAACACATTTGCATTAACACACACACGCACATCCTCAGATATATAATAAGTACTAATAGAAACACTTTGCATTACACTATAAAATTAATGACGCATTTTAATATGGGTAACAAGTGTCTAACAAATAGTTAATGGAAAAAGAGTACTCAAATGATTTGATTGATCTAAATGAATAAAACAGGTGATTATCAAAGAGATTGTATAGTATGAAAACAAATAGTAAATGATTGCTGTAAAACCAAATGTACAAATATGTACACTGTCTATAGATGAAGAATATCCTCTAATTAAAAGACTAAAGCTTTGAGGCTGGGGGAAAAGAACAACAAACAAAAAAAGCAAACAGACAAAACTGTATACTGCTTAAAAGAACACGTTTTATGTAAAAGTTGTAGAATTGGAAAAAGAATGCATGGTAAATGTATTATGTAAATATTAAGGCAAAGCCTTCTAGTTTATTATAGGGCAATTAACCACTTTAAATACGTAAAATAAAATTTGGCAGATTGAATGGATTAAAGAGATGAATTCACAATCATGCGGGAAGACTTTAGTGCTTTTGTGTCAATAGTTCATAGAAAGAAAGGGAAAATAATCAGTAAAAAAAAAAAAATTCTGAGCCCCAAATCTAAAAAAAAAAAAAATACTTATTGATGTATAAAGAACAATGAAACCTACTAAAAGATAATAATTATGTTTTCAAGTGCACAGGAAACATTTAGTAGAATTTACTCTCTAGGTCATCAAGCCAGCTTCAAAAAATTTTAAAAGACTTTATATGAGTCAAAGTACCCCTGAATTCCCTTAGAAATCAATAATCAAAAATATATGACTGCCTGAAAATTAAGCAATACACTTCTATATAATCATGAGTAAAATAAGAATTTATGTATGAAATTAATTATGATATTTAATTGAATGGAATCAGATATGTGAGGTACCTAAATTTATGGGATGTAGATAAATAGTTCTTGGTAGAAAATGTATATTTTAATGCATATTTGCAAAAAAAAGTGATAGAAAATAAATGACATACGTTTTTATTACAATAAGTTCAAAAATAATATAAAACTAATAAACATGTAACATATGAATAATAAGAGCAGAAGTACCTTAGAAAAATACATGAAAGCTAAAAGTTATTTATAAAAAATTCATAAAATTATTCAAACAGTTTATTTAAAAATTTATCCTCACAACTGAAAAGAGGGACATCACTCCAGAAGTTATAGGCATAGGAATGAAGACAAAGATACTCATGTTCATGCCTTAGAAACGTTTAATATTGTAAACATACTCATTCAGTGCAATCCAAAGTGAAAATTTCAGCATTTATCTGGTAGAAATTGATAATCTAATTGTAAAAATTAAATTAAAATATAAAGTCCTAAAAACAGCCAGTGAATTCTTAAAGAAGAAGATAAAGATGGAGGAGGTATACTGCCATATAATCAACCTATTTAAAGGTCAAAAATTAAGAGCGCATAAATGGTACAAAGACAGAAAATAAAGCAATCAGACAGAATAGTGAGTCTAGAAACAGACACACCCATATATCACAAGTTGACACTTCAGCACAGTGGAGAAAAGTTGATCTTTTCAGTAAGCTGTGGTGTCAATTAAATATTCATATCAACAAAATAAATCAAGAACTTTATTTCAGCCATGTTAAAAATCAAATTCAGAATGTTAAAAAGCATAGCAACAAAGCTTTTTGGAACAAAAAAAAAATGAGAATATCACTGTTGACTTGGGTTAAGCAAAGCTTTAAAAAGATACAAAAATAACCAGTGGGCTTTGAGGTTTTGTTAATATTTTATTTCTTAGTCTGGGTGCTATATATATGAGTTTGTTTCTTTTGTGAAAATTAATCTGTGAGCTTATGATTTGCGCACTTTTTTGTATGAGGGTTTTAATTCATTTATTTAGTTATTTTGAGACCGAGTCTTACTCTGTCACCCAGGCTGGATTACAGTGGCATGATCTCAACTCACTGCCACCTCTGCCGACAAGGTTCAAGCGATTCTCCTGCCTCAGCCTCCTGAGTACCTAGGATAACAGGCGCACACCACCACTTTCAGCTAATTTTTGTATTTTTGGTAGAGATAAAGTTTCACCACATTGGTCAGGCTGGTCTCAAACTTCTGAACTCAGGTAACTCGCTGGCCTTGGCCTCACAAAGTGCTGGGGTCACTGGTGTTAGCCACCATGCCCAGCCATGTAATTCAATTTAAAAGTTTCCAATCCAAAAATGAAGGTAGAGATTTCATCTTCTTTTCATGAGAGAGTTGATGGGAGTGGATTTACCATCCCATTGTAAACACAGAGAAAACTAAATAAATATATGAAACTACTCTTTTTAGACATTGGAGAGCAGAAAATGCAAAAGTGGGAAAGTGTTTTTTTCAAATACTGAATCTTACAATCACCGCAGCTTTTTGCCTGGAGGATCAGTCCAACCTGGTAACCCACAACATAGGCAGGAAAATCCAACACAGAGCAGAGTGGTCTCAATGAGTTGAAGAAACCAGGAGACAGAGATCAAAGTTCAGGGGGGCTGAGATGTATGAAATGTGCTAATGAGTCTACCCTATTTTCTCATTCATCTGAGAAAAAAACCTTGATTTGCTTTTTAGATTAATTCATCCACTGTGTACATGTTCAAGCTGAGCACTCAAATAATTCTAGCTCATCTAATGTTTGCAAATTATGTATAAGTAATTTTGGCAAGCAATAAATAAAATAACTAATATTAAAAAACAGAATACTTTTGAGACTAAAAAAGAAATGTATTTTAAGATATCTGAAACTGGCATTGAGTTTATTAAGCTTTTCTTTATAGTTCTACAAAGCTCATAGACCAAACAGACAATCTCTCCCTATCCCCTCTCCCACCTCCACTCCCCCCACATAGAGTGGGCATTAGAAAGCAGTGGCTTTTCATTTAGTCTGAAGGGATCAGTGTCCTATAACATATGAATTAGCAGAGCCTCCGAGAAGCCCTATATTGACCTCAGTCATTTTGTTCAGTAATTCTTCAAAAGCAGGCCAGAGGCTTACTGGTGAACATGCTTGCAATACTGATGTTTGTGCAATGGAAAATTTTAGGAAGGGAATTCTATTTCCCCGAGCAAGTTTCCAAGCACTAAACTCTCTTTCAAATAATAAAAGAGGTTAGAGACTAACTTAGGGAACAGATTCAATTTTTCAATGTGGCATTAATAGGGGCAAAGCAAAGAGACAGATTGCATTGACAGGGAAACAAAAATGGATAATGGATTTAATAGCTTGAGTTCTAATGGAAAAAATAACATTCTCCCAGAGATTGTCATATTTAAAAAAAAAATGTGGCTACCATTAATAGTACATACATGGACCAAAAAAAAAGCTTATATGGTGGTATATAAATCATTAAAAAGTTTTCAGCAAAATTAAGTAGACAAGTATTTCTGTTTTCTTCTGTACATTATCTCCTTCATTATTCATATCCTCAATAATTTATTGTATACTTGCTGTCATTGATAGTAATATTTGCTGCATTGAAGATTAACCTGTAGTTTTCAACTTTTTGTTGGTTATAACCAAAAAAAAAAAAAAAAAAGAAAAAAAAAACCCACCAATAAGAAGAAACATGAAGCTATTTGGGATGTGTGAATAATTACCTGTAAGCTTTCTTTTTGTAAGGTATATAATAAAAATTATTAGATTTGGTATAACATTACTTGTCCAATTAAGGGACATTTCAGTTTATAACTTTGTTAATTGTCCCTACCTGTTATGTAAGCTAGTCATAAAAGTTCAACCAACCAAAAGTTTTAAAAATTTAATGAGACTGATGGAACTTATAATAATGCACATATGACCACAATTCAGCATTTTGCATACAATTTAGGTGGATAGCAGAAACTTTAAAATATATTAAACCCCTTATTTAAACTATTAAGTAATAATTAAAGAACTACATAAGAATGGAATAAAATGTAGAATTAACATTTTATTTTCGTCAGAATGAAAAAAGAAAAATACCTTGAGTATCATAATTGATCCTAATGCACAAAAATTCATGAGAACCCAAAGGGATAGAATCTAATAAAAAGCTGATATTTGGGAAAAAAACTCAATTTTGTCAATGTAGAAACAGTAATTGTGATTATTTTACAAATGAGAGATGTGTGAGAGAGAGAGAGAGAAAGAGAGGGAAAGAAAGAGAGAGGAGGGAGAAATATTTGGGAGGGAGAAAATAGCAGATCTTGACAAACATAAAGGGAAGCAAAAAAGTAATGTTAAAAATGCCTAATAAGAAGAGACCATGAAAAATCACAAATTAGCAAATCATTTCCTATCTCACTTCATACATCAGATGCTTGCTGAGATATGTATCAACTCTTTAGTGTTCTATTAACTGGTTTCAATGACTTTGCCATAGTGTTACTGTTCCTTCAGAAGCAATGAAGGAAATTAATGAGATATCAATAAAAAAAGTTAATTATGGCAACAATTTAAGCATAAGAAATAAGACAGAAGAAACATCTCAGGTGTTAGCCATCTTAAATCTCAGTGAGCGAATGCTACTGTATCTGATTCTAGTTTTCCATTGTTAGATTTTATATCAGTTCAGTATTTGATCTTATTAAACGTCCATTAAAGACCTACACCATGCCAAGCAGTATCCAAATATTTTTTGTTCTTTTCTATTTTGGGACGGAGTCTTGCTCTATCCCCAGGCTCGAGTTCAGTGGTGTGATCTTGACTCACTGCAACCTCTGCCTCCCAGGTTCAAGTGATTCTCTTGCCTCAGCCTCCTGCGTAGCTGGGACTATAAGTGCATGCCACCACACCCAGCTAATTTTTTGTATTTTAGTAGAGATGGAGTTTCACCATGTTGGCCAGGATGGTCTCGATCTCCTGACCTCGTGATCTACCCTTCTCGGCCTCCCAAAGTGCTGGGATTACAGGCATGAGCCACTGCACCAGGCCCCCAAATACATTTTATAAATGATTGGAACTTAACTTAAAAAAGCTTTTAAAATACTTAGTCATAGAAGCCTATTACGTTCGAAGATACCACTTACTTAAGAGTTAAATGTGTGCCCCATGAACCCTTAAAGATGCAGCTGCTGTGTTTATTAGGTTACAGAAATAGGTGCTTGTCTCTCTACCAATACCTTACAATTGTTTCAAATCTTGGCAAAACAAATGAACAAAATTCTTTTAGTAATTGCATTTCTACAGAGGAGTATATGTGCTAAGATTAATAAATGACATTGACACCTTAATTAAAACTTTTGGGTGGAAAGAAAAGACCAGTTAGAAAAAATGTGAAGTGAATTTGGATGTTTGTTAGAATTTTTTTGTGCTATTTTGCTGGCAGGATGTGTATGATTAAAATTATTAGATTAAATGTGTGATCAATTGGCTAACCAAGGGACTTTTCAGAACATAGTTATGTTCACTGTCTCTTCCTGGTATGTGAGATATGAATTCATAAGATATCAACCAGTTTAAAGGCTTTTTTTTAGTGCCCAAATGTATTCTCATCTTTACTATTAAAAATTACCTATCAGGATATTTTTTATTTTCTCTGCAGTTTGTGCCAGTCGTATTTCAGTACATAACTCTATCAAGTATACAGGTAATTTCTTGTACACTTTCATTGTGTTCTCTCATTGCTTTAGTTAGGGATGTTCCTTCAGTATAGTTTTCTATTACAAATGCTAATTTTTATTAGTTCCACAATCATGTGTGGATGTATATAAACCCCTTAACTAATTTTTTAAAAAAGCTAATCCTTGAAGAGTGAGAACTAATGAAAGAAGCTTAAGGTGTGACATGAAATAAATGCGGGTCACGCTGCCAAACTGAAACTTTCAGGAAGGACAAATGAACTCAATGTTGAGATGGAAGTAGGCTGTCAGCCATTATACTGGTGGCCTCCTGTGAGTTTCATAGAGACAACATGAGGATTTGAGACAGTAATTTTGATAACTAAAAATGTGAAAAGCTATTGTTTCTAGCCTCGCTTAGGACAAAAAATGTAAACTGCTAATAATTGAAACTCCCATAACAAATGGCTTAGTGGGTTCTACAGCTTTTCCCTCCATACTGGACATGCTCCTGTTCCACCTGGTAGCTATCCTGCTGTTTCCTCTAGGCCTCTGTGCTGACCTTGGTTGTCAAGCATTTCCTCAAGCACAGTTCCTAAGCGTTGGGAATTCATGTTAATTGTCTTGTAGTACTTGGCCACTGACCGAATCCAAAACAGTCCAACTTCAAACCATCTATTCTCTCCTAAAAGGTACAAAACTCCCCTGTACCCTCTTACTGATTCTTCTTATGAGTTCTTGCCTATATCACACCAGCAGGTAACTGAAAAGAATTTCCAAATTTTTGCTTTAGTTTTTTATTCTTTATGCTAGATCAACTTCTGCTTCTTTTGGCTTAATATTTTTCACAGCTTCAAAAATGCAATTTGTCTTTTCAAGTGAAATAAATAAGAACTGCTGCAGGGCACCCACACAGTTGAGTGGATTTTAGGTTCTGCCATAACCTATTTAGAAAGCAAACTTTCCAGATATATGTTCATATACCATGTTGGAATTAACAATGAGAGAGTAGGAGGAGGAGCTGTGTAGTCTGCCACTTAGTCATTTGCAAAAATGAAGTTTATCTCAAAAGATTAGAGAGCTAAATAATTAGGAGTTATATAGTTTTGACACTACCAAAGCTATTTTTATATCTCTATGTATATGTGTGTATATGTGTGTGTATATATAAAGTTTACTTACACAGACATACACATACACACATATATATATATACACACACACGCACACATATATACTTTTAAAAACAATACCCATGCTGCTGATCTAAAGTGAGAGGGAGAGAGAGGAAGGAAGACTGACAGCAGGTAACTATAAAGAAGAAAGTACATTTTACTCAGCAAATCTCTTTGAAGCCAGTGTGTATTATCTGAGTTTGAGACGCTGAACATTTTAGATACTTGTTCTATGTAGCAAAAAAATAAATAAAAATAAAAAGTTAGCTGATTTTGTAGTGCTACAGTATCCTCTAATAATCTAGCAGAATAAACTGATCGACATTAAGCCGTATGCATCATGTTTTATTTCTATCAATGTAAATGTTGAGCTATAGACTGCATATTTCAAATAATGCTGCTGGACATCGAATACATATTAAGCAAGTATTCTTCCTTTGTTCTGTCTTTTCCATTTCTTTTCTAAGATGATTGGTCAAAAGTAGCCAAAGAGGTTCTGGAGAATTTCTTGAAAGGGCTGTTGTCACTAATTCATTCATCAGAATATAGCAAAAGTTTTTTTTTCAATCTTAATAATAACATACACCTCAGCAACTGGCATACAGGCAAATCATCTTATTAAATTTGCATTTAAAATTGTTACATATTCCATAATGTTTATTTGGACTGACACATTTTAATTAGAATAGTCATATTATCATTCAGTATCAAACAAGCTATAGAGTACATCATTCATGCACCTGAATAAAAATGACAGAAAGTATTAATGTGGTAACCACATAGCACTCCAGATAATTTTTTTTCTATCACTGCATTTTATTGCCAGTGGCCATGGCCAGAGTGTGAAACGGTGGAATTTTTGAGAGACATCTGAATACTTATAGGAGAGGGGAAGAGTATAAAAGTATAGAGCTCATGATCTTTAAACAAAATGTGAAAGAACTTTGAAGTTGAGAATTAATACATAAATGCTATGAGGGAAGGACTTACATACAAAACAAAAATGAAACTTCCTATGGACAATTTTCGTGTTCTCTCTTATTTTTCTGCATATATTCATATGTGTATATTTGCATGTATATCCACATACGCAAATATATAAAATTAGTAACACTGGAACTTCTCTGCCAGTTGGATGTGTATGTGTAATTGAGTTTGAAATGAAGAAGGTTATGCCTACTAAAATTCAACTTCCCAATGTGAAAGTACAAAATATTTCCCTTTTCTGTTTTGTCTTTTCTACCATATTTACCACAAAAATTACTTTTCAAAAATCATATTTGAACACTATTTTTTTAATCTTGGAGGAAAAAAGTTTCAGATTGTAGATTTGTTTTGAATTGTTGTTCTACTATTTGCAAAAAAATTTCAAAATGTACAGAGAGGGTTAGAAAAGGTAATTGGTGAGTGATTACCAGAACTTTTCTCTGTTAACTTCATTATTGCATACAACAGTTTGGGTTGACAAAGTTGGAATTATTAAACGATTGGGCACTGGGCACGGTAGCTCATGCCTATAATCCCAGTACGTTGGGAGGCTGAGCCAGGCGGATCACTTGAGGCCAGGAGTTTGAGACAAGCCTGGCCAACATGGCAGAACACTGTCTCTGCTAAAAATACAAAAATTAGCTAGGCATGCTGGTGCACACCTGTACTCTCAGCTACTCAGGAGGCTGAGGCACAAGAATCACTTGAACCTGGAAGGCAGAGCCCAGACTGCACCACTGCACTCCATCCTGGGCAACAGAGAAAGATGTTGTCTCTAAATAAATAAATAAATGTTTGGTAGCATGAACTAATGGCAAACCATCAAAACTGGGAATCAACATAATGGTGGCTTTGATGCTATGGATATGACTATGGGTAAGTTAACTACCTTCATTGATACAATACCCACACACCTGAACAATGAGATAATTATTCTATATATTCTCTAAAATGCACTTCTAGAAGTGCAAATCTACCTGATATCCTGTTTAAAAAAGACTTATTTTTAAGCAAACTTATAGCCACATATATAGCACCTTGGCTTGCCCTGTTTAATTTATATCTAGAATATCTATAATCTATAAATTTCTTGAATTCTAGTGCCATTAGTAATTGGTCATTATATAAACTTTACATTTGGGATAGAATATAAAAAACTATATATATACACACACACACACACACACACACGCACATATCCATATATCTATGTATCTATCTTCCCTGTGTGTGTATACACACACACTATATATTTGCCTACAGAATAAAATGTCAAAAATGTACAAAAGAATTACTTCAGTTTTTTTTAAGAAAAAAGGGTATTCCAAAAGATTTCTCTGTTTAGAAAGCTACTGCATCCTATTAATATAATCTGTAAAACTATTTTGCAATATTCATAGTGATTTAAAACAAAATATTTAAATTTGATATAAAATAAGATTAAATACCAGTTTTCTTTTATCTATACACATTCCACCAAGAACTCTACAGACATTGATTATTTTGAGCCAACTGAAGATTATGTCCAAATATACTCATGAAAGAGGTGAAAATTAGTGAATTGTCATTATTCTGGTTGAGCCATGTTTGCATTGCCCTTTTACAAATAAGCTTTTCTTGCTAATAGAGAAGCTTGACAATTCTCAGAAACCCAGACTACTTGAGTGAAAATTCAATAAGCAAGTTAAGGATACCAAATGGTAACCAGGCCTTGGGGAGGCTATACAATTGAAACACAACTTTTTTTGACAGTTTGTAGTATAGCTCTGGTGGTCTGTTTCAAAATCTGTCAAAAAGATGATAACTGGACTTAGGAGTTTAGTTTGATTCTTAAACCAAATAATGAGACAACATATGTGGCATTACTGCCTTTGGGTGTTTAGAAAAAAGAAATCTGAGTTTTGAAAGAGCAAAAACATTAAAATCATCAAATTGCTGCTGTGTACCAGCAGAAAATCTTTCTAAGTTTCACTGCATAAACATTCCATTAGGGCAACCAAATAATGAAGTCATCTTCACTGAAGTCTATAGGACTTGATCACAAACACATCCCCAAAGAAATTATGTTTAACAATTATGTCATCTAATATGAAGGGGGAATCATCAACTACCATTTGCTTCAACAGCGATTTTACTTTCATTTTCTCAACATCAGTAAAACAGTTACCCCCACATTTGTTATACTGATACTCAAGTAAAATAAGGAAATTGACACTAGAGTCTCATTGATTTTGAGTGCCACCAGCTTGCTGCGATGAATCTATTTTTTAAAAATGGATAATTGAAAAATACATTAGCATTGTCCTTAGAATTATTCTTGACTATATACATATTAAAAATATAATTCATGATTGTATAGCTGAGAGTCACTGGACTCCAGGGTTTGAAGATATCATAGAAGTTACATAATTTTTTATTCTGCTGTTTGTATACTGTAATATTTAAGCAAAAAACAGGTTAGATTAAGCCATTAAATCAACAGGATCCTAATTATTTTAGTGTTTACTTGGAGCATATAACATCAATAGTAGGAAATATTTATTTCCCACATATTGTACTAAGTACTGTATGTGCATTTTTCATTTGACTCTCAAAACTCTTGTATAATGTAGGTATTACTAATATCTACATTTTACAACAAGGAGATAAAGGTTTAGAGAAAGTTCATGACTTTTCCACCGGACAAAGGCAATAAATGGCATTCCTAGGTGACTCTGAATCATGGCCTACCTAGATTTATAGAGAGATCTTTTGGTAGGTATTTGATTCCATTACCTAAGTAAATAAATAAATAAATATTTGTAGGTCTTCTACTCGATGTTATATAAAGGATTTAAGATAGCCATCCCATTGGAAATAACTTATTGCTGGTTCAATCTAAATTTTATAGCAATGAATTCAATAATGCAAACAAATTATCAAGGAACTCACCTGCCTCCAATTGTGTTATCATTCATTGCATTCATAGCTATTATTTTGAAGACATATGACCCCAAAAGGTTAAATTATAAGGGACGAGGTAAGGTTGTGACACATCTCAGTTGAAGGGATAAGCATGTGGAAATCATGTCAGGAAAAGCGGTTCTGATATAGGGCTTTGGGTGAATAAAAGGGTGATTACTGAAAGAGTGTTTAGGGTATCACGTATATCTCCTACCAGTTTCTATTTTCCAAATAATCATTTATATATTGAGCAAATGAAGAATTTTTTGAAAGCATCATATATATAATGCTTGTGAGACATAGAAGTAATCATTTTTTTTTCAGAATTTGCACTAGATAAGATTCATGCTGAAAATGTCAGAACTGGGTTAAGAGGAAGACCAGAATGAAAATTGCTCAATGTTCTCTAAGCAGTTAAACACCACCAAAAACGTAAGAAGATTTAAAAAAAATAGCATTTCCTAGAATGCTTCCCGTGGACAGTTCTCTGAGTTGGAGTGTTTAAGTTTGACTCCCAATGCCATCTGTTTATATAAACTCTCTTCTGAGGAAATTGCAGTTTTCCGTTGTATTAGTCCATTTTCACACTGCTATAAAGATATGCCTGAGACTTGGTAATTTGTAAAGAAAAGAGATTTAATTGATTCCCAGTTCTGCATGACTGGGAAGACCTCTGGAAACTTGCATGGTGGAAGGGGAAGAGGCACATCTTACATGGTGGAGTACAAGAGATAGGGAGCAAGAGCAGGGGAAGCTGAGGTGGGTGAATCATGAGGTCAGGAGTTCAAGACCAGCCTGACCAACATATTACCCCGTCTCTACTAAGAATGCAAAAATTAGCTGGGCATAGTGGCACGCACCTGTAATCCCAGCTACTCGGGAGAATCACTTGAATTCTGGAAGCAGAGGTTGCAGTGAGCCGAGATCACCACTGCCCTCCAGCCTGGGCGACAGAAGGAGACACTGTCTAAAAAAAAAAAAAAGGAAAGAAAGAAAATCAGATCTCCTGAGAACTCACTCACTATCACAAGAACAGCATGGGGGAAAATGACCCCAGGATCCAATCACCTCCCTCCTGGTCCCTCCCTCGACACATGGGCATTATGAGGATTACAATTCAAGGTGAGATTTGGGTGGGGATACAGCCAAACCATATCATCTGCTAAGTGGATAATGCAAGTTTGGAGCTTGAAGTTTGGAGATGAGTTCTCCAAGACAATATAGTATTGACACAGCAATTCTTTCTTCTCCTTTCTTCCCCTGGTACACCCTAGCATTCTTCTTATCAAAATGTGCTGAAGAGTAAGTAGTCTGACAATTATTTGTTTGAAGGGGTATCAGTTTATGAGGTTTCTTAGGTTGCCCATACATCTGGTCTGTACCTGTTTATGGAAGACTGAAGGAGACAAAAATATGCCACTGTTTTACATAATTACTTATAATAAAATGAAGAAAATCATGAAACCTCAAATGAACAATAACAAAGCAGCAAGAAAAGTTTATAACACACTTCTTTTTCCCTCTTTGTATTATTTCATCACTTTCATCCTTTAGTACTGGATAAATATTCACTAAATAAATCGTCAGAGCGACTCCACCAGGCTAGATCTAGGAAAGTTTATCATTTCCTTATAGTGAACTAGATATCTGAGAGAAGAGTGACTGCTGTTCAGTTTATGTGTGACTGCTTCTAATATTTTTCTGGATAATTCTGTGGATATTTACATAGTCTGGGAAATAAATTTATATTTGTGCTGTGCACTATAAGGAAGATTAAGTTTAATTTATATATTTGCAGTGTCAAGTAGTTAAAACATAAATCCCCGGGTTAATCATTAGACTATTTTCAAGAGTCATTATGGCCACTGGGAAGAATGTTAGTGATGTAACACAAAATTCGTATCCTCTATAACTATAGGATATCCAAATTAAAGAAACAAAAACATTTTCCCAGTAGTAAAAGATGTTTATATCCCATCAAGTGGCATGGAGGGCTACGATATTCTTACAGTGTAACAGTGGTTTTAAAAAGGCTTTCCTCGGCATCCCTACTCACCTGCAACAGGCACATTGGAGTTTTTCAACTTCTTAAATGTGTACAGTTATAAGTAGAAACAGAAACAGCCAGAGCTTTGCAAACACTATGGAAACAATATTTTAACAAATGGTAGAAGACAAATGCTCTACTTTTAAACATTTACAAACTTGAAAAATAATCCTCTGCAAATGCATTTTACCTGCATCACTGATGAGTGACACTGGCAGAAATCAGTTAGTAAATGATTGAGAGCCAGAATAACAGAATACACAAACCTAGCCTAGAATCAGAACAGAGACATTCTCCAGACCCACAACTGACAGAAGAGTTTATCAATTTTCATGAGAAAGATTTAGCAGTTAACATCAGAACATTGATCAATTTTACAGTTCATATGTTCATATGTGTGTTGTATGTAGAAGATTGTTTTCTATATTTATACTCAGGTTTTCATATTGTCAGTGTCTTGTGTTGCAATTACACTTTTCATTAAGGAACTGAGTTAAATAAAAGAATACCTTTACAAATAAGTAATGGAATATTCAAATATTTAAAAGGATTATATTTATATATAGCAAAATGCTTTTCACTGTGGCATAAAGAATAAAGTTGCAAGTTATATATGTGCTAAGATAGAAAATGTTAAATATATCTAACTAAAATATTTAAAGATATTATGATATTGCTAATTTTTGAATGGTGCTATTATTATTACTTTTAAAAATATATGTTTCAGTTTTTTTTTTAGAAGAAAAGCATTTAAAACTTTGAAAACTCAAAAAAGGTTTTCACTTCTGTGAGAAGCTGGTTTAGATATTATATTATTATGGCAACTAGATATTATATTACTATGGACCGGACAACTGTATGAGTTCCTATTCTAGTCTCAAGAGTGAGAATTCAGGTCAACAGTACCATCTGAAGAATAGTCACAAAATGGAATTTGTTTCATTTTACCATATTTAGTCCTTGATTTAGAAATCTATGCCAACAACATGAAGGTTTTAAAAAAATATTTAAATATAATGTGCTTTTGTTGTTCTTATTGTCAAAGAAAAAACTTGGCATTGATAGTGATTGTGGGTTAAGTTATAAAAATTATCTTACCCTTTTCCCCTCCATCCTGCTCCATGGACCTTCAATTATCATTGGCATTGTAAATTTGTACTTGCTACTTGTAAATTTGTACTTGCCAAAGACAGAGACAATCATTTATCTAAGTTAAGAGTTTGTGTTTACAAAAATCAGTGAAGTACTATGTTGGTTCAAGGGGTATTGCCCCAAATAAAAAGTATTCCCTCTAAATTTCTAGATGGGTACAAATGGTATAACTATTTTTTGAAAATAAAAAGTGCTTGAAATGGAATTGCTTTCAGGACTACCTGCACTCCTACAGCAACATTAAGCATATTTGGTAGTTTTTGGAAATCATCTCATTTTACTCTAGTCCGGTCCGACCTTATTAAATTAATTCAAGAAGTTTCCAGAGGGAAAAAATATATTCTTCACTAACTCTCGAGTCTTTGTTTTTCTTACTCCCAGTTTTTCTCATCATACGCATTTGTGTGTGCATGCATACGCTCACACACACACACGTTCACATACATACACACCTAGCAATAAATTAGTTTCATCCATTTATCCATATTTACATCTCTGTGGGTAATTAATTCATCTTTTTAAAAAATCTACCTTCTAATTCTTTCAATCCTATGCTGCTCAATCTTATTTTTTTCTGAGTTTACCTTCAATCAATCCCTTACAGCCGTTTTTCCTTCTATCCTGTAGAAGGATACTTTACATACTACTGTCAACCACTCCTGACTCCTATGAAATAACATAATTGCTTTTTCTATCTTTTTATTCCTCAGTGTTGATTTGCAGTTCTCCTGAATATATTACTTCTCTTTGCTGCTTCGATCCTCCCTAATCCTCAGGATCGAGAGGAAAACACACCCCACTCACTACTCCTACTTTTAGACCTTCGGCTGCACCATATCTCAAATGCTTTAACTCTGTTGGTATTTATAATATCTGTTTAACACATATCTTCATAATAACTTACTCTTAATTTAAAAATAAATTTATTTGGAGACTTTAGAAAAAAATTTTTGACTACTGATGCAGTTAACTTAATGGTTAAACGTCTGTTCAGGATTACTGTATCTTACTAGCTCAGTTTTTGAAAGTAAAACTTTCATAGATAATTGTCTACTTTATTTTATTTTATTTATTTATTTTTTTGAGAGGGAGTTTCGCTTTTGTTACCCAGGCTGGAGTGCAATGGCACGATCTCGGCTCACCGCAACCTCCGCCTCCTGGGTTCAGGCAATTCTCCTGCCTCAGCCTCCTGAGTAGCTGGGATTACAGGCACGCGCCACCATGCCCAGCTAATTTTTTGTATTTTTAGTAGAGATGGGGTTTCACCATGTTGACTAGGATGGTCTCGATGTGTTGACCTCGTGATCCACCCGCCTCGGTCTCCCAAAGTGCTGGGATTACAGGCGTGAGCCACCGCGCCCGGCCAATTGTCTACTTTATTAAACATTGACTGACATAATATAATTTGATGCCCTCCCAAAACTATTTTACTTTTACAGGTATGTAACTTTTTATATTTTTAAGTTTTTAATTTTATTTGCACAAACTCTTCAGTCCTTTGTTTAATTAAAGATTAATAACAAAGAAATAGTTTTAGATTAGGATATTTTTGCTTCTTCATTTTTATTTTGTCATTTTTTTATACTTTCTACTATTATTTCATTATTTTAAAAATATTTTGAATAGTGTTTTTACTATTGATTTTTAATCTTTAATTAGTTTCTAATATATATTTTAACCTTTAAATTTTTAATTTTAGCTATGTACACATGCATATAATATGTAGCGATATTAGTGTTTTAGTCATAAATATTTTATAATTTTCATTATGGTTTTCTTTTACTCAAACGTTAATTAGAAATATATTTTAAAAGTTTAGATATTTAAAAAAATTAAGCTTTCTAAAAAGCTAAATTTAGTTTTAAATCAGTATGACCTGAAAAAACAATTTGGAATGATATTTGGTATTTGTAAAATTTGCTTTGTAGATTAATCTTAATTTTTGTAATTATCCATATAACTAGTAAAGCATATGTGTTCTTTAAGTAATGTGTGCAGAATTCTCTCTCTCTCTCTCTCCTCTCTCTATCTGTCTATCCATCTATGTATCTGTCTATTATCTATTTATCTATCTATCCAATGATGCAGGATGTTTTGCTCCTTAGTTCAAGTAAAATACAGGTTCTTGTCTCATGACTGGAAAAAATTAGTCACGTGGACACATTGAAAGATGATAAGAGCAGAATTTATTAAAAGAAAGCTCTCAGCAAATAAAAAAAGGGGGTCTTGCCAACAGGCACATACCTCATAGGTTGAATATCAGATCACCACATATGAAGTGAGAGGTCAGGCTCCTCCCACCTGCATGAGATGTGAATTCTCAGTGGTTCCACCTCACTCTACCAATGTTGCAGGTGAATCCCCAGCCTACTGGGGGCATGCCCAGACAAGGCCCTGGACAGGTTCCTTCATCTGTACAAAAGCATTTGATGTAAAAACTTGTGAGGCAGATTGGAGATTCTCCTGGTACCCTCCCTTATCTGCCTCCTGCAGCTATCACATACACATATATATGTACATATGCCCACCTCCATGTACAAACACACACATTCAACTTTAGCCCCAATTTATTATTCAACTCTGTCATTTTACTTTTACGTTTACTTCTAGTTCTTTGATTTCTGTTTTTTACTATTTATAGGCAATATGTTAAATGTATGTAGATTGAGAATTAATTATCTCTTTATGGTATTTTTTTTTTACTTTATCATCATATAACAATCCATGATCCTAATAATGCTTTGTCCCTTAAGGTACATTCATTCTGGTGGTAGTGTTGCTCACTAGTTAGTCCTTATTTTCTTTTTACCTCTCCTAGTGTGTGTTGTATTGAAAAATATTGTTAAACATTTTTGCATAAATTATGCTTTTTGTGTGTGTCCCCCAATGTGGGAATTGCTGTTAAGAGAGGTGTGTGTGTGTATATATATATACGGTTATAATTATCATAACATTGACTATATTTTAATTATTTTATTAGTTACACTTATATTTTAATTTTTAGCCTACATTTACTAAATTATAAATCACAAATATTGCTACCATCACCCTGAACAATACAAAGCCACATAACATCTGAAGTCCAAACAACTTCCCACTGAATTCTTTCATTTTACTGTTTTCTAGTACTTTATTCTTACTTTGATATTTACTTCTGCTAAAACAATCATTCCTGTTTTTATAGTTAGTTTTTATTTAGAATTTCCAGTAGACTTTCTTAAGACTTCAATTTCTTTCCTAACAAATATTTAAGAATATTAACATTTCTTTCAAGGCATGAAAGTTATGTATTGGCTCTGTTTGAAAATATCTTTATTTTCTCATTTTTCTATGATAATCACATAGCTGGATATTGAATTCTAGGTTGAGAGGTTTTTCCCCAGCGTTTGAAGTATTAATTTATCTTTTGACATCTTTTTGTTTATAAGAATTATGCTTTCATTTAAAATTTAATGAGCCCTAGGCATAAAATTGGGCCTTATTTTCTGGTCGTATTTATCTTTGGTATTACTATAATATACCTAAAGGTGCATTTATTTGTATTTATTTCCCTTAGAATTATGTCACTTCTAAGATAGATATCACTAATTCAAAATTAGCTTATTTTCTATATGTTTATATATTCTCATTTTTGCATTGCCTATTATGTACTGTGTTTTTGAAAACAGAACTTCTTTTTAAAAGTTGTTGCTCTAAGAACTAGAATATATGTCCTCCACTTTTAATAGTTGACATAGTGTTAAACCGGTACCACTTAATGTACAGTGCAATAGCCTTGCAACTGGATAGGTAAATTTGCATTCCCTGACTGTCCCTGTCTCCACAACAATTGTTACTGTTGTAGCTGTTACATGAAAAAAGTCCCGATCCAGACCCCAAAAGAGGGTTCTTGGATCTCGCACAATAAATAATTCAGGGCAAGTCCACAGTACAAAGTAAAAGTAAGTTTATTAAGAAAGTAAAGGTAAAAAAGGATGGCTACTCCATAGACAGAGAAGCCCTGAGGGCTGCTGGTTGCCCATTTTATGGTTATTTCTTGATGACATGCTAAACACGGGGTGGATTATCAATGCCTCCCCTTTTTAGACCATATAGGGTAACTTTCTGACATTGTCATGGCACTTGTAAACTGTCATTGTTCTGGTGGGAATGTAGCAGTGGGGATGACCAGAGGTCACTCTCGTCACCATTTTGTTTCTTGGCTCCTCCTTTACTACAAACTGTTTTATCAGCAGGGTCTTTATAATCTGTTATATAAACACTCAATTTTTTAAATCATTCATTCAACCACTTGCACAGAGAGAGAGAAGACAGAAATCTGACTGGCAAAAAATTCTTACCATTTTGCTGGCATGCCAGGCTTCTGGGTTTCCTTTTCCTGAGTGGCCCTAGTGATTGACTTGTGGCACCATCACATTGGGGAACAAGCCACATCATAAAGAAAAATTATTATTATTTTTTGTTCTGGCCATAGCTAAATATGTGTGATAAAACATAGACATTAGTTATGGGTGGGAGAACTCGTGGGAGACTCCACAAGTGCCAAGGCAAAAAGGTCTGAAGCCTCGGCCTGTTCCCATATGAATGCAGAACTAGAAAAGAATTAGAGATATAGTTACATTGTTATTCCTATATATAATCATAAATAATCACATAGTTATTCATATGTAATCACAGAAATATATATACTCAATATAACCTTTTAATTTTACTGTATCAGGTTATGAAGCATGGAACTGAGGTGACATTGTGAACAAAGTGATCCTAAGGCAAGACGCTCTAAGCCCTCTGTCACACCTGCATAAGGGCTGCTGGGGGGTACCTTGGCTATGCAGCAGCGCCAGCGCTTGGAAAGCACCCACTATTTATCCAGCTAGGGAAGGAGATGTCCAAAACGTCTGAGATATCTCCTTCCTCAGGGGAGTTAGGAGAAAACTGCTCCTCCAAGCTCTTGCGGTGGGCCTGACGGCTGTCAGGTAGACCCACAGACATCCTGGGGCTTCACTGTCTCTATGTGATGCTGTGTTTCAGTGGTCACGTTCGATGTCTACTTTCATGTTCTGCTTCTGCACCTGGTCTCTTTTTTTCTTAAAAGATAAAATCTGTAATATTAACAAAAATCTTAATGTATTTATTGTTTCTTGACAAGTATGAAAAACTGCTGATGCGTTATGTTTTCTCCTCGCCTCAGCCACCTGAAAGACCTGGGCCTCTATCTCCAAGACATGTGATTTATCTGATCCTATCACTGACCACCATTACCTCACCCTGCCTACCGTGTTCCCTGCTTTGTACTCAATGAAAGTCAGAGTGTCCAGGCACTCGGAGCCACTGCTGGACTCCGCACTCTGGTTGGCAGTGAACCCCTGGGTCCAAGCTCTGTTTTCTCTTTCTCAGTGTCTTGTGTCTTTTATTTCCACAGTTTCTTGCCTCCACGCTTATAGACAGGGGCTCCAGGTAGGGCTGGACCTTACAATTAGTCAGTCTGCTTAGCACCCTGTATCAAACTGGCAAGGCATAAATTTGCCCCACATCATCTTTAATCCAACCTCCAACTTGGAGTTTCAACACATGGTCTCAGGCAAGATGGTTGCCCTGAGTAACTGAAAAGATAAGAAAGGAAAAGTAGAGAAGAAAAGTATTGTCTGTGGCAGAATGGAAAAGGTGAAGAACTTAGAGAGACTAGAGAAAAAACCCACTCATTGTAGCTGAAGGGAGCTTTTTCAGCAGTCCCATCAGCTCTCAAGTTTCCCCTTTTAGGGAAGAAAAACCTCCTCATATCCCACAATCCTGCACATACCTAACTCTGTCACCCACAGCCGTCATCAAATAGTGCAAGGCAGAGTAACCCAAAGAGAATAGCAATTAACATCCCACAGTGGCAAACCTGTTCTTAGCTGAGAGGGGCTTTGCCAAGAGTGGCCTCTAACCCCCTAAATCTTAGAAGGGACTCTAAACCTCCTAAGTTTGGCTTCTAAACCAAGGTCAGTCAAGCTTCCTTGGCTTTTATTAAGAGGGGCCTCTCAGCCATTCTGTCTTGGGAGAGACTCTAACTCCCTAGGTTGAGCCTCTAACTCAGTCCCTGGTATACCTGGGTATATGTACTCCACTCACCCAAAGTCAGCCAATAGGTGCACACAGATGATTTTCCTTTGGGTTGGGGGGTCTCTTCAGTATCATTCCTTCTGTGGTTCACCAGAAATATGTTACAGGACTGGGGTCCCAATTCAGACCCCAAGAGAGGGTTTTTGGATCTTGCACAATATAGAATTCAGGGAGAGTCCACAGTGCAAAGTGAAATCAAGTTTATTAACAAAGTAAAGGTATAAAAGAACAGCTACTCCATAGACAGAAAAGCCCCACGGGGCTGCTGGTTGCCCGTTTTTATGATTATTTCTTGATGACATGCTAAACAAGGGGTGAATTATTAATGACTTCCCTTTTCAGACCATATAGGGTAAATTCCTGACATTGCCATAGCATTTGTAAACTGTCATGATGCTGGTGAGAGTGTAGCAGTGAGGACTACCAGAGGTAACTCTTGTTGCCATTTTGGTTTTGGTGGGTTTAGGCTGGCTCCTTTACTGCAACCTGTTTTATCAGCAAGGTCTTTATAACCTGTATTTTACGCTGACCTCCGATCTCATCCTGTGACTTAGAATGCCTTAAGCATCTGGCAATGCAGCCCAGTAGGTTTCAGACTCACTTTACCCTGTTCCTATGTAAGATAGAGTTGCTGTGGTTCACACACCTCTGACATAGCTGCCTTATGTATTTTAGCCACATGTTATAAATTCAAGAAGATGATGCTATAATTTTTGTTTTACATAATCATTGGGATACTTTTCCTTATTCCTGAAGATTCAAGTTTTTTGTTATTTTTTTCAGCCTGAAAATCTACCTTTTATAGGACAGGTTTGCTGGAGATAGATTCTCTTTGTTTTCTTTCTTTTTCTTTTTTAATTTTTTTTGAAAGGGGCTTTTTCATATTATTATTTATTAATATTTTATTTATTTATATTAAATGCTTTGTTGGATTTTTCTTTTATTACTACTTTTTGACCTTCATAGTTAATGATGTACATATATATATATATATATCATGATATATATACATGGAATACTATATATATACATATTTGATGGAACATTCACAGAGACTTCGATGATATAATATATATACTATATATATATAATAATATATACACTATATATATATATATGGGGTGTGTGTGTGTGTATATATATATAGTATTCCATGATATATACATGGAATACTATTCTGCCATAAGAAGAAATATTTAAAAGCATTTGCAGAGGCAGTTTCTTTATCCACTTGTTGAGCGATGGGCATTTGGATTGGTTCCACAATTTTGCAATTGAAAATTATGCTGCTATAAACATGTGTGTGTAGCATCTTTTTTGTATAATGACTTATTTTCCTCTGGGTAGATACCCAGTAGTGGGATTGCTGGATCAAATAGTAGTTCTACTTTTAGTTTTTTAAGAAATCTCCACACTGTTTTCCATAGTGGTTATACTAGTTTACATTCCCACCAGCAGTGTAGAAGTGTTCCCTGATTACTGCATCCCATCAACATCTACTATTTTTTTTTTATTTTTTATTATGGTCATTCTTTTGGGAGTAAGGTGATATCACATTGTGGTTTTGATTTGCATTTCCCTGATCATTAGTGATGTTGAGCATTTAAAATTTTTTTTTGTCATTTTTATATCTTCTTTTAAGAATTGTCTATTCATATTCTTAGCCCACTTTTTGATGGGATTGTTAGTCTTTTTCTTGTTGATTTGGTTGAGTCTGTTGTAGATTCTGGATACTAGTCCTTTGTCAGGTGTATAGATTGTGAAGATTTCTCCCACTCTGTGGGCTATTTACTCTGCTGACTGTTTCTTTTGCTGTGCAAAAGCTCTTTAGTTTAATTAAGTTCCAGCTACTTATTTTTGTTTTTATTGCATTTGTTTTTGAGTTCTTGGTCATAAAATCCTTTCCTACTAAGCCAATGTCTAGAAAGGTTTTTCCAATGTTATCTTCAAGGATTTTTATAGTTTCAGGTGTTAGATTTAAGTTGTTAATCCATCTTGAGTTGATTTTTGTATACGGTGAAAGAGGAGGATTCAGTTTCATTCTGCTACATTTGGCTATGATTATCTCAGCACCATTTGTTGAAAATGATTTTTTTTTTCTTCACTTCATGTTTTTGTTTGCTTTGTAGAAGATCTATTGGCTGTAAGTATTTGGGTTTATTTCTGGGTTCTCTATTCTGTTTCATTGTTCTCTGTGCCCATTTTTATACCAGTACCATGATGTTTTGGTGACTTTAGCCTTATAGTACAGTTTGAAATTTGATAATGTGATGCCTTTGGATTTGTTCTTTTTGCTTAGTCTTGATTTAGCTATGAGGACTCTTTTTTGGTTCTATATGAATTTTAGAATTGTTTTTCTAATTCTGTGAAAAATGATGGTGGTATTTTGATGGGAATTGCACTGAATTTTTATATAGCCTTTGGCAGTATGGTCATTTTCACAATATTGATTCTACCCATCTAAAATAATGGGTTTTTTTTCCATTTGTTTGTGTCATTTATGTTTTTCAGCAGTATTTTGTGGTTTTCCTTGTAGGGATCTTTTGACTCCTTGGTTAGATATATTCCTAAGTATTTAAATTTTTTTTTTTTTAGCTATTGTGAAGGGGATTGAGTTCTTTATTTGATTCTCCACTTGGTCACTATTGGTGTATAGTAAAGCTACTGATTTGTGTACATTAATCTTGTATTCAGAAACTTTGCTGAATTCTTTTATCAGATCTGGGAGTTTTCTGGAGGAGTCCTTAGGGTTTTCAAGGTAAGTGATCATATCATCAGTAAACAGCAACAGTATGACTCCCTCTTTAACAATTTGGATGTCCTTTATTTCTTTCTCTTGTCTGATTGCTCTGGGTAGGACTTCAGGCACTATGTTGAAGAAGAGTGGAAAGAGTGAGCATCCTTGTCTCATTCCAGTTCTCAGAGGAAATGTTTCCAGCTTTTCCCCATTTAGTATTATGCTGGCTGTGGGTTTGTCATAGATGGCTTTTATTACATTGAAGTATGTCCCTTGTATACTGATTTTGCTGAGAGTTTTAATCATAGAGTGATGGTGGATTTTGTTGAATACTTTTTTGCATCTATTGGGATAATCGTGATTCTTATTTTTAATTCTGTATATGTGGTGTATCATATTTATTGACTTGAATATGTCAAACCATCCCTGCATCCCTGGTATGAAACCCACTTGATCATGTTGGATTATGTTTTTGATATTTTGTTGGATTCAGTTAGCTAGTATTTTGTTAAAGATTATAGCATCTATGTTCATCAAGAATATCAGTCTGTAGTTTTCTTTTTGGTTGTGTCCTCTGCTGGTTTTGGTATTAGGATGATGCTGGTTTATAAAAAGATTTAGGGAGGCTGCTCTCTTTCTCTATCTTGTGAAATATGTCAATAGGATTGGTACCAATTCTTTTTTTGAATGTCTGGTAGAATTCTGCTGTGAATTTGTCTGGACCTGGACTTTTTTTGTTGGTAATTTTAAAATTACCATTTCAGTCTCGCTGCTTGTTATTGATCTGTTCAGGGTATCTGATTCTTCCTGATTTAAGCTAGGAAGATTGTATCTTTCCAGGAATTTATCCATCTCTTCTAAGTTTTCTAGTTTATGCATGTAAAGGTGTTCATAGTAGCCTTCAATAACCTTTTGTATTTCTATGGTGTCAGTTGTAATGTCTCCCATTTCATTTCTTATTGAGCTTATTTGGATTTTTCTCTCTTCTTGGTTAATCTTACTAATGGTCTATCAATTTTATTCATCGTTTCAAAGAACCAGCTTTTTGTTTCATTCAGTTTTTGCAAATTTTTTTGTTTCGTTTTCATTTAGTTCCATTCTGATCTTGGTTAATTCCTTACTTTGGCTGGATTTAGGTTTGGTTTGTTCTTGTTTCTCTAGTCCTTTGAGGCGTGACCTTAGATTGGCTGTTTGTGCTCTTTCAGTCTTTTTGATGTAAGTATTTAGGGCTCTGAACTTTCCTTTAGCACTGGCTTTGCTGTATCCCAGAGGTTTTGATAGATTGTGTCACTATTGTCATTCAGTTCAAAGAATTTTTTAGTTTCCATCTTGATTTCGCTTTTGACCCAGTGATCATTCAGGAGCAGATTATTTAATTTCCATGTATTTGCATGATTTTGAAGGTTTCTTTTGGAGTTGATTTCCAGTTTTACTCTACTGTGATCTGAGAGAGTACTTGATATAATTTCAATTTTCTTAAATTTATTGAGGCTCATTTTCTGGCCTATCATATGGTCTGTCCTGGAGAAAGTTCTGTTCACTGTTGAATTATTGTATTCTGCTGCTGTTGGATAGTATGTTCTGTATATATCTGTTAAATCCATTTGTTCTGTGTGTATCTGTTAAATCCAAGGTATAGTTTAGATCCATTGTTTCTTTGTTGACTTTCTGTCTTGCTGACCTGTCTATTGCTGTCAGTGAAGTATTGAAGTCCCCCACTATTATTGTGTTGCTGTCTATCTTATTTCTTAGGTCTATTACATTTTATAAATCTGAGAGCTCCAGTGTCAGGTGCATATGTGTTTAAAATTGTGATATTTTCCTGTTAGACAAGGCCTTTTACTATTATATATGTTCCTCTTTGCCTTTTAACTGCTGTTGCTTTAAAGTTTGTTTTGTCTGATATAAGAATAACTTCTCCTGCTCCCTTTTGGTGTCCATTTGCATGAAATTCCCCTTTAAGTTTATGTGGGTCCTTAAGTGGTGAGTGAATCTCTTGAAGGCAGCAGATATTGGATTGGTGAATTCTTATCCATTCTGCAGTTATGTATGTTTTAAGTGAAGCATTTAGGCCATTTACATTCATTGTCGGTATTGAGATATGAGATACCATTCCATTTATCATGCTATTTGTTGCCTATGTACCTTGGTTTTTTGGTTCTTGTTTTTGTTTTTTAAATTGTATTTTTGTTTTATAGGTCCAGTGAGATTTATGCTTTAAAAAGGTTCTGTGTTGATGTGTTTCCAGAATTTGTTTCAAAGTTTAGAGCTCCTTTTAGCAGTTCTTGTAGTGGTGGCTTCGTAGTGGTGAGTCCTCTCATTATTTGTTTGCCTGAAAAAGATTGTATCTTTTTTTCATATATGAAACTTAGTTTCTCTGGGTACAAAATTCTTGGTTAATAATTGTTTCATTTGAAGAGGCTGCAAATTGGGCCCCAACCCCTTTTAGCTTGTAGGGTTTCTGATAAGAAATTCATTGTTAATCTGATAGGTTTTCCTTTATAGGTTGCCTGGTGCTTTTATCTCACAGCTATTAAGATTCTTTCCTTCGTCTTAACTTTAGATAAACTGGTGGCAATGTGCCTGGGCCATGATCTTTATGTGATGAATTTCTCAGATGTTCTTTATGCTTCTTGTATTTGGATGTCTAGGTCTCTAGCAAGACCAGGCAAGTTTTCCTTGATTATTCCCCCAAATATGTTGTCTAAACTTTTAGATTTATCTTCTTAAGTGATTATTCTTAGGTTTGGTCATTTAATATAATCCCAGGCTTCTTGGAGGCTTTGTTCATATTTTCTTATATTTTTCTTTGTCTTGTTGGATTGGGTTAATTCAAAGACCTTGTCCTTGAGCTCTGAATTTCTTCTACTTTTAAAATTCTATTGCTGAGACTTTCCAGAGCATTTTGCATTTCTGTAAGTATGTCCAGTGTTTCCTAAAGATTTGGGTTTTTTTATTTATGATGCTATTTCATTTAATATTTCTGCCTTCACTTCTTGTGTATTTCTGGTGCCTCCCTGATTAGCTTAGTAACTGCTATCCTGAATTCTTTTTCCGGTAAATCAGTAATTTTTGTTTGTTTGTTTATTTAGATCCATCGCTGGTGAGCCAGTGTCATTTTTTTAGGGTGTTAAAGAGCCTTCTTTTATCATATTACCAGATTGATTTTCTAATTCCTTTTCATCTGGGTAGGTGGTGTCTGTGGCTAGGGCTGAAGGCTTTTTTTCAGATTCTTTTGTCCCTTGGGGCATTCCCTTGATGTAGTACTCTCCCCATTTTTCTATAGATGTGGCCCCCTGAGAGCTGAGCTGTAGTGATTATCTCTTTTCTGGGTTTAACCACCCAGCAAGTCTACCAGGCTCCAGGCTGGTACTGGGGGTTGTTGGCAGAGAGTCCTGTGATGTGAACCATCTATGGGTCTCTCAGCCATGGATACCATCACAGTATTTGGGGTGTCTACAAGGTCTTGCAGGAACAATCCACTTCCTTCAGACCGTCTGTGGGTCCTTTTGGGTTTCCTGATTTCTTCCTGCAATCATTCTGGAGCTAAAATTCATGATGCAGGCTTCCACATATTGCTCTGTCTCTTGGAGTCGGAACTCCAATCTAGTCCTGCCTCCCATCCACAATGATGGAATTCAGCCTGCCTTGTTTCTTTCTTATGCCAGAAAGATAGCAGGTTTTCTATAGGAGCTTGAGTCACTCTACGCCATGTTACAATGCCAGCCTGCCTTCAGGCCAAAGCTACAAAGACAGGGCATTCATCCTTGGACAATTTATATTTCCAATTTTCTGCTCCCATTCAAAATAGATGGCTTTTGTGCATACTTCATACTCTTAAGGTAGTTGTTTTATGGTATTTTGTCCAAAGTTTATAACAATAAATAGGTACAGGAAGTTCAGTCCACTGAAAACTTATTCCACTATGTCAAAAGTGAAATTTTACAGTATCTATTAGACCCAAATCTAGTACTTTTGCATTATAGCTTTGATATCTTAAAGTCTTCTTCATATTTCTTAATATCTCTGTAGTGAATTCTGGGTACATTTATTTTATCTATTTTCTAGCTTTTTAATTACCCATTCACACTGCAAGTTAATTTGAGGTTTCTGCAATGTGGTAGGCTGAGCTAACTCTAGCAACATTCACCTTCCAAACACATAGCTATTGCAGATTACATACCTTAATTTTCAAGAAAGCATATGGCTCAGCATTATAAAGTTCATTTTGAGTGACTGGGATAATTTGTAAAGACAATTTTAGAAAATCAAACTCAATTTTATTCTAAAAATAATTTTATTTCCTTTTATCTAAATTCAATTGTGTTTTATGAACAATTTTTTGCCTTTTTATTATTTGATTAATGACTCCTTACTATTTATTTTTAGAGAGAAATTCTTTTTTCACTTTCCACTTATGTTAGCTAGTAAAGAATAAATGACAAATTTATGAAAAATAATAACTAAGGAAATTAATGAAGAGGTAATAACTCTTTTAAGAACAGTAATAATGGATTTATCTGTATTTTGCTTTATTTTATTAACCATATCCCCTTTGGGGGAATATTCCTTTTTTTCTAAAAGGATTTCTTTTATTTTTTGTGTACCCTATTTTTGACTTTCTATATCCATACCCATATCCAAAACGGTTTAGGATAGCATAATTTATTTTTGTAAATTGCTTTCAAAAATCATTATCATCTTACTAATTATATTGTCTGAAAAATTTGCATTGACTCTAGTCACATTTACACAGTAACATTGACCACAGATATAATAACTCCATTTCCTGTATCCCTGGCCAAACACCAATTTCAGCCAAAGTCGTCTGCATCTGCCCATATAAATCATTTCATAAATTAGAGTCAGCATTCCTCACAGAACATGAATTTATTTTTGAATCCAGACAAAATAAATCATAAAGAGCCATGAGGTTGGGACTGTAGCCTAATTTTTACTAAGTTCCTTCAATTAATGCAGTTTAAAGTTTCACATTCATAATAAAAATATTATAAAATTATGTCCATCTTAATTGTGTTTTTTCCTCTTCTCATATTATGCAAATATACTACTTATCTAGAAGGTCTCCCTCTTTTCCTTCTCAAGTTCTTTGTGCTTTTATCTGCTGCTTAATTTTATTTATGACTTTCATGTTTCTTTAGAAGGCCTTGTGGCACGTTAGCAAGTGTTTTTGATATTTTGGTGTTAAAAAAGATGGTCTCTGGATTTAGTAACAACATGTCACCCAACACATTTATTCATTCTTTTAATATTTATTAATTCATTAAATATTCATAGCGTGCCTACCATGAGTCAAATATTTGATAGCGACAAATGTTATATTTTCTGCTCTTAATTGCACAGTCAAATAAGTGAGACACATACTGATATATTTGAGATAAGTGCTGAAAAAGGAGTATGCACATGGAAAGTATATCTTCACTGGCTATTGCTAGTTAACAGTCTAGTGCAAACCTTTATCAGATGAAGGGCTGTCAGCAATCACTGTTCATGTTACTAAAGTTATCACTTTTGTAGCTGCTCAAATTCTTTGTTTTCTTTTTATTGGCTAGAAATTATGTTAATTGTTTCTTCCATATGTCTGAAATGTAAAGATGATTGTTTTTCATATAAATTTTTAAACTTGTCCAAGCAGTGTAAACAGCGTAAAAGGTGAAAAGTGGGAATGTCACATGTCACACTGTATCAGGGTAATGAGATGTCTAACATAGACCCATAGACACACAACCTGAAAAGCACTTCTTCATATTCATGTTCTTGATAATTTCACACTTATAATATAGCACAGGCAAGAAAAACTATTTCTTTCAATAGAATCATGGGTCAACTCAAGGTAAGCCATTATTCTATAAAAACATGGTTCAGAAATAACCTAATTAGGGCTTATAACCACATTTCTAAGGACTACTGTTCTGTTATTATGTGTAAAATATAGGAACACTTCCCCAATAATGTGAAAATAAGGAAAACTGATATGAAATCTACAGGAGTAAGCTAACAATTTTCCAAACAACAGAATTATGTATTTTGCATTATTGTTCTGAAGAACTATGGGCTTTGATTACTTGGGACTGCTTTTTTTTTTCCTTGCCCTTCCTAGCAGAGCTGCAGATTTAATTTTATCAGTATGAGAAATATGAAGCTAGGGAATTTAATAATTGTTTCACTAGGTAAGGGATGAAGTAAATTCCATTGCCTTTCGTTTGATTACAATCTTCCCTGCTGGTTTAATTAAAAATATCCATGTGAGGAAGAAGAAACATGGTACAGGATCTAATTGTTTTATTGTATTGAATGTAGAGTAGGAACAATGAAATTGAAAGGTTTATAGTTGTAAAACTTAAATGTTTCATGTAAATCTAAATTGCAGACACAGGTCAGCTATAGACAAATGTCAGTAGACTAGATTCAAAATGCACTGCAGGCAGAAAATATGACATTTATCAGTCATCCATACATCAGTAACTAAAACAATTTTAGGGTTGTCTAGACAGGCATCTATTATTTCTTAAATTTAAATCTTTAGTAGAAGGACAACAGGAGGCATGGTATCCATATTTAGTTTTACAAGAAATGAGGAAAAGGCTTAGGAAAAAAAATCTAAAAGCATTTGCAGAAATATACGTGTGGCAAAAGAGTCTGATTGCTGTTACTACATGCTGGAAGAAACTATATGACTAAATTAGCTATCTCAGTTACTGCGACACAGTCCTGAAAAACTACAATAAATACTAGTAAACATGATTTAATTTCATGAGTTTTGGATAATTTGCCAATAACAATATTTTAAAAATCTTTTCTAATGTTTTTAGAAGTTTTTGTTCTTTTTTTAAAAAAGTTATAAAATTAGAAAATTGTATTTAAATGTGAATTTTGAGAATCGTAGAAGTAGGCAGCAGAAAATTAAATATGCTAACATTATGAAAATGTCATTCAACATCTTTTCTGTATTCAAGGACAGCAAAAGACTGTGAGAAATAATAAAAAAATACACAAGAAGGTTATAAGCTACTTTCAATCTTCCAAGAGAAAATGAAATTGGGTAGGAAATTTTATTTCCATTGCATTTGAAACTATCAGTATAAAATGTAGTTGAGACAGGCTTACCTATAAAACAAGAATATATCACAAAATTTCTAAATGAAACGAATGGCAAAATATCATAATTTAAAAGTCTGAGGAATTAAAAACAAAATCAAACTAGAAATAGAAACAAACCATAAAAGCAAGAGCAAAAAATGTCTCAGCGTATCAGTTGCTGGACCATTTTAAAATTGTATTCCTTTCATTTTTCTGTTGCCATTTTATTTTACTGTTTACATGCAACTACAGTTTTTAGTGGTATGATTTTCTTATTGTTGAATTTTTTTTTTGCTAGAAATAATATACCTTTTTAAATATGTGGTTGTCTACTTAATAAATCATAAATCTTCATCCCTGTTTGTCATAGGGAATCTATCAATTCTATTACTTTTTACTATACCCATTTAAAAAATTATTTCTTTTCTTTTTTCTTTGTTTTTAATTTGTGATTCTAAAGTTATCATTAGTTTTGGGCTCAATAATTTTTAAAAACTTAAACATGGTTTAAGTTTTCTTGCAATAATTCAAAGTACTCTTTTGTGTTGACAAATCATGGTATTTTAATGCAATCTATTCTTTGGTTCTCCAGGAAGTGCATTTTTCACCCTTTCCTAACACACACCCCATACTTACATCTTCGTGATGAACATTATTGTGCTAAACATATTACATAGTGCAGATTACTTCAGTCCACTGCTCTAGATCTTATAGCCGTAAATCACTCCTGTTAAATATTTATAACACTTAAGGGGGAAATCCAAAATAAAATTTTTCATTTCTCCTAGTGTTAAAATGCTTGTAGTGGTTAAAAAATACTACAATTTTCCTCAAGATATTAAATTACACCCAATAATCTGCACGTAACCATTGGTATTGAATGAGTTTGCTTAAATGTCCAGATTTTCACACAGAAGCATCCAAACAATTGTTAAGAGAAGGTCCATAACGCAATCCAAGGATCTCCTTTTATCTTCTATTTCTGTTTTATCTGGAATTCTCTTTGGCCCTAGTGATAATAGTGAAGCTCCCTAATTTTATTTAAAATTCGTATTTTCCCACCAAAGACCAACTGCAATGCACAATCCAAATGTGTAGATATAAAGTTGGCTTTTACTACAGCTCAGTGAAAACATTTTGCCAACGAAGGCGTTAAGGACCATTTCTGTAACAGAGAATAAGCTGGTCTTAGATAAACAATTGGAAATAGGGTGCCCTAGCATTTCTTAGAATCTCTTCAGATATCGTAAACCAATGTGGGGTTCATTTCCAATATTTTTATGTCAAGCCTGATTTGCTGCTTTTTATTACATGGTGGGAATTTGTTAGATTTTACTTCTTAACGCCTGCTTTGTCATCAGTATCCACTAGGTGGAGATATAATTTTATTTTTTCTCAGGTTTAAGACAACTTGAACATTTATGATGCTATGAAAGAATATTCGTCTTCACGCTTTGAACATATACCTTTTAATTGGTATTTAATAAATATTATGATGTCAATCTATATTTTTTCTGAATATTACCTTTGTCTACATTTCCGTTTTTATTTGTTTGTTCGTTTTTGTGTTGTGGTATAGATTCTAAAGTACAGACCACTGATTGACTTGGTTTCATTTTAATAATTTCCTTCCAAGTGTTGGAATATACAAATGAGTATTCTCAATTCCAGAGTATAGTGAAATGCAATCCCCAGCATTATGTAAAGATGCTTTGAGACTAAGTACAGGTTGTTGGAGGGATTTAATTGGAGGGGTTAGAAAAGAGATAAGAGATTTTCTTTTTTTCTCTAAACCAGGTGAGAATGCTCTTCTTAGCCCTATAGCTGCCAGGAAGAAAAGGATATGAAAGCAAATGAAGTGGTTTCCAGATCCTGAAAGATACTCTCTTCATAGAATCTCTCTCTTCTCTCTTCTCTTTTTCCTCTGTCTCCTTTCCTTCTCTTCTCTTTTAGAAATCTGCCTTGTTCTCTGTCTGTCTCTGTCTCTTGCTCATCTATCTCTATAACTATTTATTGGAAATGTACATACATACACACATTTATATTAGATTTTTAAATGTAATGCTATATATGTGTGTGTATATATATATACATGTTATATAAACATGCATAGTTAGGACTGTAAAAAAAGCAAGAAATGAAGTCTCCACTTTTAAGAGGACTCTTCATTTGTTTCCGTCTTTCATGTGGTTACTTGTTTTATAAAACTGTATTTGCTAGTTACATATTTCTAGAAATCTAAGCATCATATTTCGCCTTTCCTGCTTTTTTAAAGAAGACAAAGTGTTTCCTGTGACTCTTGTTTCAAGTGTCGTCCTGGAAACGAGTGGCTTTAAACTCTGCAGACAATATAAGGCAGAGATGCTCTTCCCTACTTAAGTACAGACTAGATTTAAAACAAAGGACTCGGAGGAACTGTTTAAATCCAGGGGTGGCAAAATTTCAAGAGCTAGTTTAGTGTAGTTCTGAGTTAACAAGCACAGAATCTAATACTTGGTAGACAACATCTCTCACTGCCTTCTGAAGAAACATAATCCTAATGTTCAAGGCTAGATAAAATGGTGATGTGTCTGATAATGCCACTTCTCATCTACTGATACATGTACAAATAAGGTGTATTTGTACATTACAGTTCCTATACCAAAGACATTTCATAAAACAAGCAAATGAAGCAAAGGGAAGTCTGGATCTCTTGGCATTGGCAAACCGTTTAGGCCTATTAATTACATTTGATCATATGTGAATGAACGCAGTGTCTTTGAGTTTTGAGAAAACTATTCTCCTTCCGTTCTCTGTGATTGTCTGTGCCTGCAGTCCTTTATTTCTGTATAAACATGCTCACACTGACTTTTGCCGTATTTCAAGCAGCCTGCTTTTATTAAAAATAACATTTTGCGTATGTGGAAAGTAATGCATTATGATCAATGAGATACCATCTTTTCTAATATAGGTATTTAACCAATTCCTGTTGACAAAATCCTGGATATCATTGCCTCAAGAGTCTAAGACTTTTTAAACATAAAGAAATCAAGGCAATTTAAAGTTTCTCAAAATTTCCAATTCCTCCCCATTGATACCATTATTGCAATAATAATGTTTGATGGTTTTAGACTTTCCGTTTAGTTCCTCATTGAAATAGAGATAAATGTCACTAATTATGAAAATGTTACATTTTATAATAAAAAAATAAATTATATAAAAGACAAATAATGCAAACCTTCGTGAAGAAATATGTGACAAGATAACATTATACTTCTGCTGTTTCCAGGGGCAGGTGGATGTGCTTAACTATAAGCATTTCTTTCCTTTTTTTTTTCATTAATTTTGGTGCAATCTTTTAAAGACATACAAATATTCAATGAAAAAATAAACTAACTGGATAATGCACTTTTCCTTATAATTTGGATGCTCAGTAGCATCTTTTATGTACTAATGCTAACTGCTGTTCTGATACTCATTCCACTGTTGGCATTATTGTAACTGGCTGCAACATTGCAGTTGCCATCCGTGTTCATCTGCCTCAGAAATGATAAGCTCTAAGGAATGGCCCTTTCATTTACCTCATGGGGACAAAAATCATAATGAACTTTCACATATCTTTTTCTCAACTCTTCCTTCTGCTACATGTTGACTTCCCATCCCAAATTATCTCTCTCTCTCCATATTTAAAAACAAGAGATTAATAAAAAGTTTCAGTATTAAATTTTCTCTGTGTGATTCTTGCTGATATCAGAGTCTGGAGTAATTATTACTATTAGGTTATTCTTTTGTTATTCAACACCTATTGTAAGTGAGGTAGTTTATATTTGTCATCTTGGATTATGAACTGAAAATGTGAACTGAATTGATGGCTAAATTACTAACTATTGTAACTTTGAACGAATTATTTAACCCCTTTCTCAATTCATCTCACCTGCAAAATTAAAAAGATATAGAGCTGATTTCCGTATTAATTGAGTCAATGTATGTAGGCCTTAGGAGAATATCTGAATGTCAAATGCAAAATGTTACCTATTGCTATTATAATTGTTAGAAGTTTAGTAAACTTGAAGCATTTCTTGGTATTTATTTCAAAACATTTCTGAACAGTATTTGGCACTTTTATATTGACATTTATTCCTTTCTTTAAGAAACAAAGATTTTTTATTTTTGTTTCCTAGAGATATTGAAAGCTATTGCTAACAGAGATAATGTCACCTTCTCAAAGTTTTAATCCTTATGCATAAAATAGAGCTTAGATTATGGAAATCAATGTGTTGCACACCAGGTTTCTTCACCACATATCCTACCTAGAAATCACTGTAAAATGAGAATGAGAATTGTCTCTATTAATAATTTAAAAAAATTAACAATACTATTAGAATCATAATATTTGTATGGAGTGAGTCTGAATTTACAGAGTTTTATACTTAACTTTGTTTCATTTAAACCCAGAATAATTGTCTAAAGAAAGCATCATTAGTCCCAAATAAAAAAAAAAATAAGGCAATGGAGGCTCAGAGACTTAAATGACTTGCCAAGAATCACTTAGTACGAAATAGTGGAACTATATCTGGGAGGCAGGTTTTCTATCTCCAGAGTTCTCTCTCCTAAATAGATCATTAGCACTTAAATGGACCTTCAAATTTTCTAGTCTAAATCGTTATTTATTCAATGAGAAAATGGAGGACCGGGAAGAAAAGGACCTGGACAATGTGACATAGAGACAGATTTAAGACTAAGTCTCTTTCTTTCTCTCTCTTTTTATTGTAATTGCTAATTCATTGATCTTTTTTCTATACCACAATATTCTGTGGTCAGTATTTTAAATAGTTTTCTTCCTACAGTTTGAGAATGTCTGATTTTTTTTTTAAATTCTAATATTTAAAATAATCATTTTACAGTTTACCCAACCCTCGGATTCAGAGACAAGAAGATGATTTTTATAGGCTGCCCTATTAAGAAAGACAGAGCTTTATCACACAAGATCACCAGTTCTATTATCTGTACAGTGGAGGGAGTAAACATGGTTAATATCGTCTGTGATAGCAATTCTCTCAATTGTGTATCTATCCCAGGACCAGTCAGAGGTCATGCATTCCGCTTTACTTGAAGACTAGGGTTGTTTTTTTTTTTCTTTCCAAACTCCAGTGGAATCTGGACTCTAAAAGAAAGCAATAGAGAGGATACAAAAAAGGCAACACTTCCTCAAGCTGTGATGAAGATAAGGTATTCCATGACAATGCCTATGTTCCCAATTACTACACAGAAACCAATTTCTAGACCATCTATTTATGAGCAGGGTAGAATAACATTGCCTTAGCAGCATCTTCATTTGTATGCCAGATTTATGTGGGCAGCAATAAACTTGAAAGTATTACAATTCATCTCCACTTTCTGAAGTACCATAAGGTTTTGTTTATTTTAAAAAGAAGGTTGTAAGGACAAAAAAATGTCAAGTAGATACAAAGAGAAAAGTCCCAGAGAATGGACACAGTCCCCTATGACTGAATTCAATGTAGTCTTCTGCAAAACTTAGATTTCTTTCATTCACTCATTCATTTGTATTTATTTACCTAACAATATGCTTCTGCAACAAATACTTAATAAGAGTCTAATAAACGTCCAAGTCTGTGCTAAGTACACCTATGGAGCAGTCAAACAAACCAAGCAAAAAGATACAGTCTGTCCTCAAAGCACCTAGGAGGAAATTAAGTTTTAATACAAATAATGACATTACCAAGTTGTGACCATTAAGGGTCATAAGAGTTTATTATAGACAAGACGCATTGGAGATGTTAAGAAATGAGTATGTCCTCATGGAATGAATAAGTAGAAAATGATTCATGAAGGAGAAAGATTTTGGTTAACTGAAAGGAGGAAAATTTGAGTTTGTGGAGGTGACGGTGGTGGCAAGGGCATTTAAAAAGAAGGTCGCAGGATGAATGTTAGCAGAAAGTGAGGGAATAGAGGGTAGTGAGGATTAGTAAGTCATTTATTTGACTGGAGCGTAGTCATTCAGTAACACATTGAAAGAAAAGATTAGAACGAAGCTTTTCGTGTTCTGTTTTTATACAAGAAATTTTATGCCTAGAAATTTATCTTACATATATATGCTCAGGTGAGCAATGACATGTATAGAGGACAACCATTAGGATACTATTATAATATCAAATATTTGAGACACCTGAGTGTTCAAGAGGTAAATAAATTATGGTATCCCTATGCAATGCCTACTGAGCAGCTATGAAAGCAGCTAAGCAAACCAACAAATAAAAGAAACAACAAAAATACAGCTGGGATGTCTCACATGTACTGATATTCTCCTGCCTCCAAGATATATTGTCAGGTGGAAAAATTAACACATGGAACAGTGTGCATTGTATATAATCAGCTGTATAAGCAGGACATAAACATATATGCTTAAATATGCTTAGGCTGTCTGGAAGAATGACAGTGATAAAAACAATTGCATCTGGGAAAGAGAGCTGGGCTTCTGATGGAACCCAGGAAGGAAGAGGTATTTTTCACTAAGTACCATTTAATATACTTCAAATTTTGTATATAATCAAGTACTCAGTGCATACATTACTTAAAGTTTATCTAAAGACAGATTGTGAAAAGTTCAACTTTAAAAAATATAATGGGAGGAAAAATGAAATGCATACTACTTGGAAGCTGCAGTGTTTTTTTTTTCTTTTAATGGTAAATGTCCTGGCTATGCTGGAAGGCAGGAGTGAGGAGATGGATGAATGGAGAGGAAATGAAATAGAAGGTAAGTGAAAATTATAGGATTTAGGGCAGAAGTGGAAAGGCTGGTATCTTAGAAGACAAATGTCCTTTCTATGAGGTGTCTAAACAAAGCCACTGAATCACATACTTTGGACAAAAGCTGACGGGTTATCCTTTTGTTTGTGTTTGTATCAATAAGAATGATTGGGAGACATGTAATATGATCTGAATAATTTAATAGTTACACAGGTCAGGGCACAGTCCTCACCACAGGTTGAGCAATTCAGCTTGCTTTAAGGTAGTGGTTGGATGATTGGGATTTATAATTTAACAACTGTTTCCCTAGCTACTACAATCTTATAGTAAGACTTGTCCATGGCCAGCTAGGAGATGGGACATTTAACCAAGGTAGGAGAGACTGGGATGAAGATTTAGAAATAAGCAGGTTTGTCATTCTTAAGGGCTGCAAGCTTCTCATAACACATTGATGAATTAGATGCAAAGACAAAATCTACTCAGTTGATTGTTTGTTGTGAAGATAAAGCTAGGTAACATATAGATAATATTTTGGAAAAAACAGTACAAAATACTATACAAAGACAAAAAGAAGCATAGATGAAATTTGCTTAACTACTAGTTTCCTCTTTGAAATAAATTATACTGATAGCGAAGTCTGAAGTTGGGCTGTGGCCTATTGAGTCAATACAAGATAGATACTTATATATTTAGTATAAACACTAATGTCTTACTGCATTAACCCCAAAGATAGACAAATAAAAAACAAAATTCAATTTTGTTCTACACCAAGATTCATTTTGCTTTTATCTATGTTAATCTTAGTAGAATGCTTGATCCCTATTTGTTGAATAAATGAATAACTCTGCTGAAGTTCAGAGGCATCAGAAAGGTTGTTTGAACCTTCCTCCTGTCCTATCCTAAATTTTGGAACCAGTCTAACAGATAAACTATCCAAAAATCATTAAATAATAAAAATTCCAGTACAGTGGCATAAAAGGTCAGTTTTAGTCATGGTTTCTGAAATTTGGGGACCAGGAAATAAAAATCTAGAATTAAAAAACTAAGGAAAAGGTAAAAAGAAAGCCTCTTTGAGGAAGCGCTTAGCCTAAGATTTGTTAGGCTCTTAATTTCAAAATCACAGTAGTCCACAGAAGCTGACTTACTTTAGAAGAGCAGAGAAGATGCATTTTGTAAGTGGGAATATTGAAGACCATACACTGAAACAGTACGGAAGTTGCAGGTGTCACTCCATCTCTATCTAACTCTATACCTATATCTATCTGTCTGTCTGTCTATCTATCTATCATCTATCCACTTCTATCATCTATCTACTATCAACTATCAATCATCTGTCTCTCCCTCTCTCCCTCTCTCTCTCAGTCAGCCAGTCTGTTATCTGTCTGCCTGCCTGCCTATATATCTGTCTGTCTATCTACTTACCTACCTATCTGCCTACCTACCAATCTATGTATGTGCACATATATATAAAGGTATCAAATAAGAAAAGAAATAACTAGGTCAATAGAACTTTCCCAATCGTATCAGTATTAAACTTTGAACAGTAAGATGAGAGTTACAATTAATTGAAATTAGTTTGTCAACTCTGATAAAAGAAACTTAACAGTGCAACTGGCAGTAGGATTTATTTTCAAGAAATTTATAAAAGTTTGAGATAAATAAAATGGGCCCTGGATTATGACAAACGTTCTTTGAGACATTTTTTAATTAATTATTTCACCCTTACCCCAGGAAATATTTCAAAAGTTTCATTCAATCCATCAAATACCTTCTTCATAATTCTTGCCATTTATGTTGGCCATCTATATTACTGATTTCTTAGTGTATATATATATATATATGTATGTGTGTGTATACACACACACATACACATACACACACACAGACAGAGAGAGAGAGAGAGAGAGAGAGTCTTGCTTCATCACCCAGGCTGGAGTGGAATGGTGCAATTTTGACTCATTGCAGCCTCCACCTCCCAGGCTCAAGTGATCCTCCCACCTCAGCCTCCATAGTAGATAGGACTACAGGTGCACACCACCACACCTGGCTATTTTATTGTATTTTTATTAGAGATGGGGTTTTACCAAGTTGCCTACACTCCTGAATTCAAATGATCCTCCTTCTTCGGCTTCCAAAGTGCTGGGATTACAGGAGACAGTCACCACGCCTGCCCATTCTTTATAATATTTCTATTTATATCAACTTTAATTTGAGTCAGAATTTCTTAAAGTAGTTTCTTTTTACACATCAATTTCTTTAAAACTTTGATACTAATATTATAGTTATGTTGCTTCTCCTAAAGATAAACTAAGTTGATAACTAATTGAATAATATTCCCCTATCTCACAATTTTGTATTGAATGCCACAATGTAACCACATCTATTTACTCTGGCATGGTGAAAAGAAAAGTAATTGCAAAAAAAACCACACATTAATATGGCAGTTGCTAATCTCTTTAGCTAAATAAAATGTACACAGTATGTGCAAGGTACATGGTATATGTGTGTAAACAAATGACACCAGAACTTTTCTCAACCTGAGAAGAAAATACTTTGCATTGCTTTTAGGGGAGATAATGAAATTCTGAGGGGCCAAGCAACAAATAATTTGTTTTTCAAAGAAGGGGAGTAAAGAAAGGAGAGATAACGATGGGTTGAAGCGTGAGAGACAGCTTGCTTCAGTGAATGGATTTAAGGTAAGGCCAGGGTAGCATCTACCATAGTGGAGAGAATATTTTATAATGCATAGAATATAGTGGCCAGATAATATTTTGACAATGGATTGGCTAATGCTTTATGGCAGAAGAATGGCTCTCCTTTCTGTTACTAAACAAACTACTTTTGGCTTTCCAACCTCCCCATTTTTCAGTAAAGTCACTTAGTTACACTTACTGCTTATTCATGTGAATGGGAATTGTGTTTAAGCTAAAGAGCATGCCTAGAACCATGGTCCCAGAGGCAAAGGGAACAACGAGAATTCATATTCTTCCCTGAAAATTTCAAGACATTTGATAAGGACTTTGAACTGTTTCAGCATGGAGTCCAGGGATATAAGATGATTTGAAACTCAGGATTCAATCAAATTATTAGTGTCCCTGTTATATGTAGTGTGGATTCAGTTTTCAGCTAGTTCATTTTTTAAAAATATTTTCATAATGTTGCCAAAAATAAATCTTTAAAATTTTTAGGAAAAGGTGATGAAGTCAAGTGGAACTCATACAATTGCAGTTTGAAGCCTGGACTTTGAACGTAGCTTGACCAAGACAATAGCACCCCTGAGCAAACTCCATGTGTGCATGACAATCTACACAGGCTTTCTCCTGTCCACTCTAAGGAGTTGTAAGTGTCTTAGGTTGGTTTCTCCGAGAACCAGACTTTGAGAAAAAGCTCCAAGCTCAAGTAGTTTGTTTGGAAAGTACAGGGAACACCACAAGGGAAGGAAGGGAGCTTAATTCCTCAAGGAAATTCTGAGAAATGTCCTTAGCTCAGAATTATCCTACCTAAGGGCAAGTGAACTGGGGGATTTATATTCAACTCTCAAGAGAAATTTCTTGAAACATCTGGTGGAGAGGGGTGATATAGATTCCTCCAGCACTTCCAGCCTGCTGCACATGGACCAAGTGGCCAGATAAAAAGCCCCTCAGGCATACTTAGCCCACACACAGCTGGCTGGTGACTGCAAGTTGGCAGGAGTACGCTGAATCAGTAAGGTCTGCAGGATGCAAGCAGGGAAACTGACAGCATCTGCCACAGTGACTAAGCGGGCAGGGTTTTATTTCTCAATCTGCCACAAGGCTAATCAGGAAAGGGATCAGAAACCCGGTGGACTTGTGTTCTGAGGCTGCTTTCTACGTTAAAGTGCTTCAAAGTTGCTGTGGTATTATTATAGCATGCAAATGCATATTGATAATAGTCTAATTAGTTGGTTTGGTTTTTAGGGTTCCTTTAATAATGTTCATAATAATTTCCTGCCACACACTAAAAGGCTACCATCTAGAGGCACTGTTCTAAATTTTTTATGTAAAGTAACATTTCATCTTTGCATCACTTTAGCAATGCAATGTCACTATACTCAATTTTAGATGAGAGGGCTAATGCTCAAGAAAGTATAGACATGACTCCAGGAAGCACAGTAGCAGAACGTGGATGTGATGACAGATAGCAAGGCCATGATTCTTTCCACTTTTAAAAGGCCACTAACTTTAAAAGACTGAAATCCATGTCCCAATGTGGGCTAAAGACAGAAGAAACTTTGGTGACCCAAGGATATAGAATAGATAAAATATAAGGACGCAGCAAACCACCATGGCATGTGTACACCTATGTAACAAACCTGCATGTTCTGCACATGTACCCCAGAACTTAAAGTATTAAAAAAATTAATTCAAACTAGCCAGTAAATAAATAAATAAATAAATAAATAAATAAATAAATAAATAAAGCAATGTAAGAAGCAATTCACAAAAATGTATTCTGCAGAATGTTAGTAGATACTATCCACAGTGGAGATCAACTTTGGAAGCCAAATAAGTTAGGGAGATTTGAGATTAAACAGCAAGTTTGGTTAATATATATTTTAACCTTTTAATTTGTTTTACTTCAGGACATTTTAGAATTTTTAATATATTAAATTATATCGTAACTATCCAAGAAAGAGAAAGTATATATGTTTTCCCAAATTATTTGATGTGGACTTGTACTTTTCATGGGGTAGATTCTGGGTAGAGGGAATGGGTCTGTGATATTTTATACCAGACATCTTCCTCACAATTAAATACCATTCAAGTTAATATTTTGATAAATTTGACATTCCAAAGTTCCTAAACTAAGTAGTGCTAGGTTAAGCATTTGAGATATTTATGCTTTCTTTTGTAGAAATTATGTCAGGTGAACACACTGCAAAAGATAACTGTAAATGCCAGAGATGGGCTCATCTGAGGATCTAGTTAGTGATCAAGGCCCCAAACTGCCCCCATATCATTTTTCACACTTACAATTATTCATAATTTTAGACTTGTCTTAACAAGATCAACTAAATCTCCTTTGAGAACTGGAGGAGGAAGCCTGCCCCACTCAGTTATAGTCCAGAAGGCAATCCTGTTTTTAAAACTCACATGACTGTTCCCTTTTAGGTCCATGCCTTATTACACCTTATTTATTTTTTGGCAAATCACCTTCTACTGTCCCTTATTTTTATTTCAAATCAACAAAGTTCCGGAGTGAATTCTTTTTCAGTTTCTTCAGAATTCTCTAGAATGGGAAGTTTACAAAATCACAATAAAATATTTTTAAGGCCTTTATTCTCTCTCTTAGACTTCAGTGACACTATGAAGTTTCACATAATTTCTAGTCTGCATCTCATCAAATACTGACAAAATTTATTCAATTCAAATTAAATAGATGTAGCACAGCGTAATCTTTCTCTATTAAATATGTCACTTTTTGCAATTGTTTCTTAATATCCCTCACAGCTTCTATCTAAGATTAGCACTTTCTTTGCTGCCAGAGTTTCACTAACCTACTGAATTATTCACTGAAGCATAACCTTCAGATATCAGGTTAGAAAGACCTTGATTATGGCAGGAAGTGAACTGTATAAACCATTTTTCTTTAAAAGAAAATTTCTCAGTATAGCAAAGTCTGAAATGAGATAAGCATTAAATGTGTATAAAAATTAAGTTCATAATTGATAGGAATTTAGCCAACTGTAACATTCCTGCATTTTGTTTATTATAATGTATAATATCATCCTAAGTATTACAAAGCAGCATAAAACATGTGCATTGCCATAGAGCTTATTTAACCTAAGAAGATAGCTACCTGGCTGCATATTTAACAAACAAAATTGTTGAATGCTAAATTATACAATGTTTTACACAGCTTCTGAATATTCAGATTTTTAACGTAATTGTACTGTCTCTTTATTTTCTGTTCACTTTTGCTTCCTTTACTATAGCTTTGTTTCAGTGTCACATAGCACTGAGTTCATGGTAAAGTCAGCAATTCACCATGGGCCTCTCTGCAGCAAATTCTATTAGTAGCATCCATTGCTTTATCTCAATTCAGTGTTGAAAGGTCATTAGAATACCGACTGAGGAGACAACACTCTTGAAACACCTTTGCTAGTGTTGAAATCAGAAAATTCACCACTCACAAATCAGTCCCTTCATGACCAATCCACTGGATACTCAATAACTAAGGTGCAACCCTGATACACAGCAGGGTGTATGTCTTATTTTTCTACCAGATGAGAAGAAAATGCAGAGACAAATACCAGTCCATACGTATCTACATTTGTTTCATAAACTATTGGCAGAGATATTTTTTAAACATATATTTGACCCCAGACACCATACAAATAACTTTCAAAATGCTCCAAGTGGAGAATATATATTTTAAATATCAGTCCATTTATGAATGTTAGGCTTCTCTTACCTTACAATCAGTGTTGTAAAAGTCAACACAACTTAAGAATGTCAATAGTGAGAGATGATGCATTATTAAAGAGTGTTATTTGATCAGATTTTCTACATAGATTGTTCAGATGAAGGCAATAAACTAAGAAACATTTTTCACCATGAGCCTGTGTAAGTGGGATAGACAACATTAGTAATTTTTCTTTAAATATTGCCCACCCTACCCCCAACAAAAGTACGAATTGAATTCTCTTCTAAAATTTTCATCTGGTTGAATGATTATTTGAAAGGCTTTTTATAAGCACTTAGGGAAGTGCCAAATAAGCATGTGAAATGACAAGGTGTTCAGAAAAACAGTGCACTTGGGGAGAAGGATCCAGGAAACGTGCTGGTAAAGAGAAAACTGAAAAAAATGCCTGTTCCTTAAGAAACAAAGAAAAATCTTATTAGAACAAACATCACAATTTGTTCAGGTGGAAAATTCAGTGACCATATGCTCATATCAAAATATTTTTATTTCGGAGGAAAGTATAAGAATTTGTGGGGGAGGGTTGGCTGGATATGGTGGCTCATGTCTATAATCCCAGCAGTTTTGCAGGCCGAGGTGGGTGGATCACCTGAGGTCAAGAGTTCAAGACCAGTCTGGCCAACATGGTGAAACCCCGTCTCTATTGAAAATACAAAAATTAGCTGGGTGCTGTGGCACATGCCTGTAGTCCCAGCTACTTGGGAGGCTGTGGCAGGAGACTCAATTGAACCTGGGAGGCAGAGGTTGCAGTGAGCCAAGATCGCGCCACTGAACACCAGCCTGGGTGACAGAGCTAGACGCCATCTCAAAAAAAAAAAAAAAAAAAGAATTTTGGGGGGTTTATAATGAGTTTCACAAGGGATTTGTTACAGTACTAGTGTATATATTTTTTTCTTGTTTCTCTTTACTTTATGAATTTTTATCCTATAAGTACTTGGATTGTTGAGACCATGTCATCAGAAAAGTAGAAGACAAAATGTGCCCCTTTTATTACATGTTTGTCATATCTTGTCAATTTGATATACTTTAACTTTCTTGTATTTAGCACTGCCATCTTTTTTGGGTGGAGTAGAAATTTAGAAGAAAATGATATCAAAATACTAATGCAACTAAAGACATCATATACACTAGAAAGGCACAATTTGATCATGTGGTAATGAAGAGTGGGGTGACGTATCTCATTTTCTAATAAAATTCCCATCAATTCCTCTTCCATTTATTTAGAAAATGTGGGATAGATTTTAATCACAAAGAGTTTTCCTAGTGATAATTCTCAGTAGAGGGAGTCTATATAAAATTTCACCCTCACGTACAATTATTAGCCTCCAAATAAGTGCCAGAACTGAATAGGGCAATGTTTAGCCCTCAGGAAACTCACAGCCTTGTATTGGGCTCTCAGTCTTGCCACAGAGGACGTGCTCCAGCTGCCACAGGAATGACAAACAGAAGTGATTCCTCCTCTTCTTATTTTCAGGTCAGATATTGTCATAGGCACTTTTTCTTTCTGATCTCAAATGTGACTTCAGAATCTTTCTCAACAAACTGTAGTTTGGCTTTGTGTTGAAACTACTACATCCCTGATTCAGTGGACAGTTCTAGGCTATGGCTTTTTTTGTTTGTTTGTTTACTATGGCTGAGGTTATGCTTTGAGGATTTACATGGATGAGAACAAAGAGTGCAAGTGTTGGGCACATCAGGAAAATGCCTAAGTAGATTTTCTTGAAGAAAAAGAGATTAATCATACCAATTTATTTGAAAGTCAGGAAATATCTTAGGGTGAATCAGAATTCAAGAGAGGGTCTGGGATTAGTTTTCCCAGAGGTCTTCTACACATTAAAATAGACCATGACTTGTTTGATATTTCTGAGGGTAGCATTAATAAGCTCCAGAATCATTCTGTACACTGTAACTGCCATCAAGTTGCATTGTAATTTTTTTAATAAATAATGCCTGCTTCCACATTAGACTATGCATTGTCTGAGGGAATAGAGCATGTCTGTCTTGCTGACTACTCTATACCTAGTATATCATAAGGGGATCCCTGATAATAGTACACATATTCAGTAAAATATTTAATAAATTAACTGATTATTAGAGGGTGTTTTATACATGAAAGTGCAGGCAGCCTAGGAAACATGGCAAAATCCCAGCCCTACAAAAAATAAAACATAGCCAGGCATGGTGGCCTGTGCCTATAGTCCAAGCTACTAAGGAGGCTGAGGTGGGAGGATTGCTTGAGTCTGAGAGGTCAAAGCTGCAGTGAGCCATGATCATGCCACTGCACTCCAGCCTGGGCTACAGAGCAAGACCTTATATCAAAAAAGAAAAAGAAAGAAAGAAAGAGAAAGAAAGAGAAAGAAAGAAAGAAAGAAAGAGAAAGAAAGGAAAGAAAAAGAAATAAAGAAAAAGAAAGAAAGAGAAGTACAGGCAAAATTTAGTAAAAAGCCAACTATATATGTGAGATAAGAGACCGGATATACCATATTTCTCAGGATAAGCCTGGGTATTACCTTGCCTTTTCAAATATCCCACGTTTCACTTTACTTCATGCTAGAAAAGCAAAAAGGAATAGAGATCGCCAAGGGTAGCTGTATAACTGGAAAATAAAAAAGGATATGATAGAGCTCATGGAAAATTAATGATTAAGTAAATTATGCATGCATTTCTTCAAGTGTGGGATGGCAGAAGCTTTGAAGAAGGAGCAATGGATACCAGAATCGTACATTTCTTATGGGTCTGAGGATTGTTGTAGCACTGGAGCTAGGGCTTCACCTAAAGTAGAGATTCATTGCTTCCTTTGTACTCTTTCACTTTCTGCTTCTCTTACATTTCTCCTCAAATTTATAATAGCAACTATATTTTTTGCAACAGTCCAATGGAGTGGCACGCATTCTGTGGCACCAAGATAGCTCATGATGAATCAAACAATGCATGTCCATCCTGTTAGCTGACTTTTGCTAAGAATGTCTACAACATATTACCAACACAAATTGAGTGAATAATTTTTCTTCTTCCCAAACAATTGCTTCTTATTAAGATTCTTTAGGAGGTTGCTAATTAAGACTGTTACAGGCATTTTATTTCACATCTTCCTCTAGTTTCTCTGAATGCAGTGTTTTCTGTGCTGTAGAAAGAAGCTGTGGCTGACATTCTGCAGTTTACTAGTTTTTCAAGAGCTGAACATCATTATTTCATTGAGATAGCTTTTGCCCCTGTCGCCGATGTCTTTGAAAATGAAACCTGTGTTACCTGGTGAGTGATGGCTGTGGTTTGCCTATGAGTATGGGCCACAGAAAAATGGCAGTTGGAACTTCTGCTACTGGTTATTTCAAAACACTTGCTTCAAAACACACACAGCAAATGTGAGTGATGTCCCCAAGCCATATAACAAACTAGGTCAGATCACTCTTCGGACAGTACTCATTTCTACTCATTCTCTTATCACTTCTTTGACTAACCAAGTGACTGTTTTACTAGTGGGCTATTCGTGAAAACCCAACAAAGATAGTTAGGCTTTGTTTCCCCACCCAAACCTCATCTTGAATTGTAATCCCCAGGTGTTGAGGGAGCGACCTGGTGGGAGGCGACTGAATCACAGGAGTGGTTTTCCTCGTGTTGTTCTCATGATAGTGAATGAGTTCTCACAAGATCTGATGGTTTTACAAGCATCTGGCATTTCCCCTGCTTGCACTTCTCTCTCCTGCCACCATGTGAAGAAGGTACCGAGCTTCCCCTTTGCCTTTCGCCATGATTGTACATTTTCTCAGGCCTCCCAGCCATGTGGAACCGAGAGTCAATTAAATCTCTTTCCTTTATAAATTGCTCGCTTGTGGGCATTCATAGCAGTGTGAAAATGGATTAATACACAGGGTAAACATTTATTTCAAATGTATAGCTGTATTCCCAGTATATATTAAAGGACGTCCTTTGCCTGTACTATCCTTGTGCCAAGCCATTTGATGAGGGTTATCTGTGTTTGGTGACTGGTGCATAATTAAGTTAGGACTGCAGATACACAGAGTAATCAACCACCTAAGCAGTGTGGTTTATGGATTTTCCAAAAGTGTTCTCTTACTGATTTTGTCTCTCCCAACAGCTTACCACCATACTTCAAATTTTCAATAGAATCATTCCTTATAGGTCTCTTCAAGGCAAAGCTTTTAGCTGCTTAGAGCAATCTGCTTTGAGGGGGAGTGAGAGATTAAATAATTAAGACTCTGAATTGCCAGATGCTGGATCATCTCAGAAGTGTATTCTCAGACCACTCCTCTTATCTGTTTAAACTCTCTCTAAGTGACCTTACCCAATTCAATGCCATTAAATGAAATTTTTATACATATATTTCCAAATCTTATTTTTACTTTAACTTTTCCATTGTGCTCTGGTGTTTTCTTCTAATTTCCTGTTAAACGATGCCACCTGGATGTCCAATCAACATCACAAATCCCATCCAAAAGCAAAAGCAAGTTCTTTTCCCAGCCTTCTCCATTTTCCCAAAAAGCACACCATGCACTCAATGGTGCAGGTCTGAATGCAGGAGTTATTTTTGGTTTCTTTGTTTGTTCACCTTGCACATCTAATTTATTAGAGAATCTGGTTAGTTCTGCATTAAAAATATATCCATTCTCTGCATCATGCCCAGAATGAGCTTATGAAAATGTAAATGGGATTAAGACATTTTTCTATTTAAATTTCTCTAGTATTTCCTCATAGAATTTAGAATAAAATTGCAAATCCTTATCATGGACTCAAGACACTGCACATTGCTCTCCGGACTCATCTAGTACCAGTCTCCCCAAGTTCACTATGCTTTGATGTTCAATTACCTTTGACTTCTTTCTATTCCTTAAAGTGGTAAAATATTTATAATCAAAGACCTCTCTCTGTAAAACTTAGGGTAGCTCCTTTACTTCATTCCTATCCTAACTCCAAGGCAAGGAAGTCTTTCTTAACTAAATAGTCCCCTCAGTCACCCCTCTCATGTAATAATAGCATTGCTGTTACAGCACTTATCAATTCTGAATTACTTGCTTGTTTCTTGTTTATGTCTTTTTTTCTGACCCCTTTCTGGGGATCTTATCTGGCTTGTTCATCATTCACAGGGCATATTTGAAACAATTATTAAAATGCTGTAGACACTCCATGCATATTATTTGAAGAAACGTAGAAGGGATAGCAGCAAAATCTTGGTCTCCTAATGTACAATCTGTGTTTTCTTTCCACTTAATTGGTACATTTGTAGTAAGTATCATTGTATACATAAGTGTAAAATGTATCTTAATGTATAAAATAGGTTATGCTATAGGAATAAATTAACCTCAGAATCTCAGTAGGTTAATACACAACTTTTGATAATTATTCATGGGAAGTCTGGTGTCAGTCAATGAAGCTGCTATTCCACCCAGTGACTCAGGGATCCAGATTCCCTACATGATATTATGTTACCTTCTCCCCAGGGACATAGCTCACTAGCTGTTAAACATTTAGCCTAGAAGTGAAACAAGTCTTTTCTGATAAATTAGTATTGACAGGAACTAGTCTCACAGTCTAATATAATTGAAAGGGAGGTTGGATTATTTAGGAGAACACCTGGTATATTTGGAAAGCAGTGCTGCCTGTAACCTACATTAATGGTATGGAATAGAAATAAGATGGAGGCGGGAATAAAAGAGGTCAGGAGATTAAAACAATTTTTAAAAATAGCAAAGAGAGAGGAGAAAAAACTAAACTGAAATATACTGACATTCCCCTCTGAGCTGTATGCACAGCTCATTGAAGGCTAGTTATAATCTCCACACTGGTGAATATATACATGTGTATCTGTGTCTGTGTGTGTGTGTGTGTGTGTGTGTGTGTGTGTGTGTATGTGTATAGACTCCCATTTGGTTTGCAGCTGTAGCTAACCTTTCTTCCAGCTCCGAGTACTATTGAAAAGTTTGCCTCTTAAAGTCATGTTCTTCTTGATCCCTTTGCTCTAAAGTATCTTCCCACCCTCAGCTAACTCCACCTCAGGCTTGCCTTTGTGTTCCACTTCACAGCTAATCATCTTAGATTAATACCAGGGGCACTTTTGCCTAATGGAGTTTCAGCAAGAAAGACAGAGAGAGAGCCGGGAAGAAAGCTCCTGCTAAGTGAATATGTCTACTCATTTTCTCCTGTGTTTTACATGCTCTCTGGTATAAAAGAAATCACAGAAGTCAATGGATTAAATATAAATGTGAAGTAAGGAAATATGTGATAAAAGAGAGACGGATAAAAATGTACTTGAGCCCAATGGGCGGACCATGTGGTGAGCTGATATAATACTTTAATTCTGGCATCCCTGTGGCTAGCCCAGGTTGACAGCATTTCAAAGATGACAATTATTTGGAATAAATCCAAGATTATACTTTAAATAAAAATGTTCATAAATCATAGCTCTTCCGCTATGAATAGGACAACCACATAAGCAATTACTTATAGAAGCAGTATTATCTTGCAATTCAAGCTGTTTCTTAAGTTGATTTTACTAAAAGCTTATTTTTTTCCACCAAAGTGAAAAATGAAAACATTCAACTTATCTTGCTTCGTCCTGTATATGAAGTCCAATTAAATAAATCATTTATTCTCTACAAAAGTGATATGAATAAAAATATAAATTCAAAATAAAAAAGAAAAAGCCATTATGTGAAGAGAGCTGGGGCAACCACTGCAAAATGAGGCTGTCAGGGTGGGAAAGAGTCAGGATCCACTTCACCTAGTGAGAACACAACACTACAAGGGACTCTGGACTCGAAAGAAGATACCTCCTTTCTGCCCATTGGGCAGCATGCATAGTACTTAGAATGAATAACTCCAACATCCAGTATTGAATGGGTTAGTATCAGTTTTTTAACTCACATGTGTCGGTTATATCCTTCGTACAATGATGATTTAAACCTCATGGAATAGATTTAAATAAGATAATCTATGAGATGTAGAGCTCATAGCACAGTTCTGGGCACATTTTAAATACTGCTGATATGATTTCGCTGTGTAACCACCCAAATCTCATCTTGAATTATGTCTCCCACAATATCCAGGTGTTGCGGGAAGAACATGGGGAGGTAATTGAATCATGGGGGTGGGTCTTTCCTGTACTGTCCTCATGATAGTGAATAGGTCTCCTGAGATCTGATGTTTTAAAAGCAGGAATTGCCCTGCACAAGCTCTCTCTTTGCCTGCTGCCATCCACGTAAGACATGACTTGCTTCCCCTTGCCTTCCACCATGATTGTGAGGCTTCCCCAGCCATGTGGAACTGTAAGTCCATTAAACCTGTTTCTTTCGTAAATTGCCCAGTCTCCCAGTCTATATCTTTGTCCCATGCTGGGTGCTTCCTGCCCTCAAACATCAGACTCCAAGTTCTTCAGCTTTGTGACTCAGACTGGCTTCCTTGCTCCTCAGCTTGCAGACGGCCTATTGTAGGACCTTGTGATTGTGTGAGTTAATACTACTCAATAAACTCCTCTTTATATATTTATCTATCCTATTAGTTCTGTCCCTCTAGAGAAGCCTGACTAATACAGCAGCTCTGAAGCTTTGACGTTGGCAAGAGTACTATCAAGAATGATATTATATATATATATATATATATGTATGTATCCATACATATATATTTAACTATTAGGCAATTCATAAATGCCCATTTTACTTTATAAAAGATTTTAATATCATTGCTGCTTTCCTATCACAAATTTCTTTAAAAGTCAGGAAACATATTAAAACCATACTACTTCAATTTCTTAGTGTGGACAAAAAGTTATTCAGTGTTTTTGTGATTAGTTCAATGATATTCCAGTTGCTTTTTAAACTCTAGGAAAAACAATGCATCAGAGTAGATTATAATACTCATTTGACATGGGAAATGGCTTTCACCCACACACCAATGTGATAGGTGTTTCTTGATACAAAAGAAAGTTGTAAATTCAATTTCAGCAAATGTTACTTTACCAAATACTGAATAAAATTCAGAGAGATGCAGTGAAAAAATTACAGAAGACAAATCCATATTAGTTCCAAATTAGATTTCTTTAACACATTGAAAAATACTAAAATGTCACAGGAATGGATTAAGTCTGCAGACTAATTTGGACAAAATTGCCTTTTAAAATGGAAAGTAAAGATGGTGATGCTTAATATCATGCCAGTGAAAATCCCGGTAGAAAAATCTTGGCTGGGGAACTGATTGAAATTAAAAAAAAAAAATTTAGTATTATTTGGAAGCATTTACATTATAGCAGTGGCTTTAAATCTTTTTGGATTGTGACCTACAGTATGAAGCATATTTAGAATTATGATCCAGTTTATACACATATATAATACACATATACAAACAAAAGAAAATAAATTTTTGTAAATAATATTTACCATGAATATATCCAATAAAATCTACTATTTTTATTTTATTATCTTGAAAATATTTGTCAAATTTTAAAAAATTGATTCCCAGAACCTCAAAAAGGTTATGGCCTACCTACATAGTTAATTACATTATTAAAAATAAGAGTTAAATGGAATTTTTACCATGTTATATATTCACATATGTTAGAAAGCTACAGGCATGTGGTCAACAATAGGAAGTCCTAAGTTATACCTATATTTACATAAATAATTTCATATACAATAAAAATACTATTTCAATCAGCAATAAGGTCATATATATATACACAAAATATATCTTAGTGTAGCCCTTAGTTATTTTGGGAAAATGATATTTAGATTGTTTACTTCACAGCTTACATGTAAACAAACTGCACAGATGTATTAAAAATGTAGGTGCAAAAAGTGAAATTATCTAAGTACTAGAAGATTATGAAGGTTATTTATGTAATTTTGAGTTGTGGAAGGTCAAGAATGATGACTCGTCAGAAATCATTTAAAAATGATAGAATCAACAATGATAATGTAAACATATTTATATATTAAAATCATCAGAAACACAATTAAAATCCAAATGATAGTCTGAGAATAATTTTTAAAATGTGTAACACACAAACTATCTCTAACGTAGGAATGTCTTCCTTATTGAAATAAACACCACCAAAGTATAAATAGCATGTACAAAGCATAAACCTAAATAATTAATAAGGAAATTTAAAAAATCAAGTTGATTATTTTTAAAAAGTTCAAGTTAAAACAATGATAAACTTTTGTACTTATGAAATTGGAAAGTTTGTATTTTTAAGGTTTTAATACCCACTGTTATTTAGCTGATATTTATTGTGTGCTTTTTCTATGTCAGGCACTATTTTAAATATTCAGTATCCTGCTTAATATTTCTGAAAACCTATAAGTAGATACCATAACTACCATCTCTATTTACAGAACATTGAGGCTAAGACAGGTTAAGTCATATATCTAATAAGTAGTGGAGTCAGGTTTTGATGCCAGGAAATCTGACAGCAGAGCCCACACTTTTAATCAAGATTTGCTTGTGCTTCCAACATTGGCTATTGTGTAAGGAAAGTGTTGTTAGAGGTAGTGTAAGGTGGTACTGTCTTTCTAGAGACAACTTTATAAAATATTCCCCAAGTGCTAAAAGTGTGCATGCTGTGTGGAATATCAGTTGTATTTTTACAAATTTATTCAAGAAAATAGCTACAAACTCATGTAAATAATTTGTCATGCAGATTTCCATACAAATTTTTCAAGAGCAGAAAACTAACAGAAGATGAAGAGATTAAATATTTACTAATTGAGTACATTGTTTGTGATATATTCATGTAATTGAATACCTTTCAGCAATTGAAATATCACCTTTGATAAATAGTTATTGACAAATACAGTAAGTATAAAAAACAGATTATAAAACAATATGTATGACATGACTTTTACCAGATATTTTTAGTCTTACATAGATCAATTCTCCATTTTTTCCCTACTCTCTTTTCTGCCCCTGGGGACGGATCTGTCTGGATTTTATCAACAGAGTTCCTATTCCTATGAACATGGAATTGATAGGTTTGGAAATCCTAGTACCTAATGGAAGAAAGTTTTATCCAGAGAAAATAATAGTGATTTCAGTGAATTATCTCCTTTATTTGAACCCTTAAAAATAAATAGAAATAACAGAAGCCCAAGAAGGATGTCAGTCATTGCACTGACCATGATAATTGATTTCAATTACTATGAAAAGGAATTGGCCTACAGCTATAAAATGGGAGCAACGAAGAATCCTTTTGGAATCTACGGATGCTGCTAAGGCCTCTCTGAGTACTGATTTCCTCAATAGTCTTGTCCAATGGAAAGCCATTCAAACAAATAAATACGGAAACAAGAACTCAATAATTGTAGGAAAGAAGTTTGAGTTTATCCTACAAGGTAAAGCACCCCATTAAGACAAAGTACTGGCATAGCGTAAAGGAGAAAAAAAATGTGCTGTAGAAAGCAGCATTTCTGAGGTATGTCTGTGTGGTAGGTTGTATGTCCAAACTGTCATGACTCAAGATATAACATGTGATGGGATTTTGTGCATCCTCTGTGTTGAAGATGTGAACTTTTCACATGGTAGAAGGATGATATGGTTTGACTATGTCCCCACTCAAATTTCATCTTGAACTGTAGTTCCCATAATCTTCACATGTCATGGGAGGGACTTGGTGGGAGGATATTGAATGATGGGGGCAGTTTTCCCCATGCTATTCTTGTGGTAGTAAGTTCTCATGAGATCTCATGGTTTTATAAGGGGCTTCCCCCTTCACTTGGCTCTCATTCTTCTCCTTCCTGCCACCATGTGAAGAGGGATGTGTTAGCTTCCCCTTCCACCATGACTGGAAATTTCCTGAGGGCTCTCCAGCCATGCCAAACTGAGTCAATTAAACCTTTTTCCTTTATAAATTACCCAGTCTCAGGTATGTCTTTATTAGCAGAGTGAGAACGGACTAATATAAAGGACAAGGGTATATTATGAGGATCAAATAGAGTTGATAGTACAAATATCTTCCATTTGTATCTTTAGATTTGCCCTCTCTCCCTTTCTTCTGTGGACTACATCAGCGGGGCTCCTACTCTGTCTGATTTTATTTGAATTTATCCAGTGCAAATCCCTAAAAAGAGATCAAAAGGAGGGATGAGAGTAAAATCAGAGTAAGTACTAATTTACCTGGCTCACTGTCTGCAAGTTTCCCATAGACTGGCTGGGTCCCTTGACCATGCTCATGTTTCCTAACAAGGTGACTGACTCTACACAATTCTTTATCCTTCTAGGTTCCAGTGACTATGTCCCCATTCTCATTTATATGTTCTCAGGGTTGGAAATAGCTCACCAGGGACAAGTTCTGTGTTATTGTGCTAACTTCTGTGGTTCCTCTATATCCAAACCTTTGTAACTTCTCCCCTTTTAATATAAACCTCCTCAAATATCCATTAGAGGGCCTTATGTATTCAGTCTGGAGAAAACACATAAGAAAGGTTAAGCAAATGCCCTACAGTTCTGACTCAAAATCTAAGTGTAACCTGAAAAAAATATATTTTTAAATTATACTTTAAGTTCTTGGATACATGTGCAGATCATACAGGATTGTTACATAAGTATACACATGCCATGGTGGTTTGCTGCATCCATCCCCCTGTCACCTACATTAGATATTTTTTCTAATGTTATCCCTCTCCAATACCACCACCTCCTGCTATCCCTCCCCTACCTCCTCCACCCCCCAACACTCCCCGGTATGTGATGTTCCCCTCCCTGTGTCCATGTGTTCTCACTGTTCAACAACCACTTATAAGTGAGAATGTGTGGTGGTTGGTTTTCTGTTCTTGTGTCAGTTTGCTGAGAATAATGGTTTCCAGCTTCATCCAAGTCCCTGCAAAGGACATGAACTCATCCTTTTTTATGGCTGCATACCTGAAAAAATATTTTAAAAATATTTATCTATTTATTAGTTTTGTTCACTGGAAAGCATTGGAGACAATGACTAACCCAGTAGCAATGAGCATCTCTAGCATCCAGATTGTGCTTCTGCGATAATAGCTGATACCATGTGTGATAGTTAATTTTAGGTGCCGACTTGACTAGATCCATGGATATTTAGATAGCTGGTAAGGCATTATTTCTCAGTGTGTCTGTAAGGGTGTTTCTGGAGGAAACTGGCGTGTGTGAATAAGTGGATTGAGTGGCATAGATCACCTTCAAGGTTGATGGGCAACATCCAATGAACTGGGAGTCCAGATAGAACAAAAAGGCAGAGGAAGGATGAATTCTTGCTCTTTTTCCAGAGCCAGGGTGCTCTTCTTTTCCTGGCCTTTTGGAGGTAAGAATTCCAGGTTCCATGGCTTAATGAACTCTGGGACTTGCACTTAGACGCTGGGCTTTTGGGCCTTTGGCATCAGACTGAGAGCTACACTATCAGCTTTCTTGGTTCTGAGGCTTCTGGACTTGAACTGAGCCACACTTCCAATTCATTGGTTCTCCAGCTTGCAGATGACCTATCATGGGACTTCTTAGCCTTTATTATTGTGTGAGACAATTTTCCCAATAGATTGCCTCTCATATATCTTTTTATACATATCTATATCTATCTATATATACATATGCATCTACATTTATATATGAATATATATCTACATCTATATATGTGTATATAGGTGTGTGTGTATAATATATATAGTATTATATTAATTCTGTTTCTCTGGAGAATTCTTACAAATACACCAAGTCAGGGGCAGGAAATGACAAAGAGGACTCTGGCATCCTGGCATACCAGAGAGCATAGAATGTCTCTAAGACTATGGGGATAAATGGGGAAATTTGAGATTTAATAAAAATAAATACTGAAATTGATCTATACCTGTTTAATATGTTTAAACCAACAAGTTTAACATATATGTGTATGTATGTGTTTGTGTGTGTGGATATGTGTGTGTATGTGTAATTGGTTATCTACTGAGGGAACCAATTTGCTATCTTGAAAACTGGCTAAATCAGAGGAAACACATATTTGACCTGCCTTTCTACGTCAACACTGGATCATAGGATAAAAAAACTATTAGGTTTGTGTGGGATATCTCTGGAAATATTTCTTAATGTTGGATATTTGAAAAGACTCATATTTCACAGAGTACACTCATTCAAAACTCTTATATAAAGTCAAAGGGGATGGTATATCAAAAGAAAGAGTTCACATTTGGGGATCCATGAGACTTTCAGAGGAAAGCTATACATGGTTCTTGTTCAGACACAGATATACATCTCTGTATTCAATCATCAAGATCGGTGCAAATAATTTTGGCGTTAGAAGAGCTCAAGGCAGAAGCTTCTAGAATATCTTTTATAGCCCTCTGGTCACACAATCATCCAGGCTGTGTAACCCATTGTGTGGGTTGAAAATCATCAGTAAACAAATCAGCCCTGGAGTTTGGGGGTCACCAGGGAAATTTTGGACTTTAAATCGAACAGCGTAAATGCCACTGTACTTATCTTGGTCAAGTGTTAAATGCAGCTATCCAGGCTTTCCTAGAGACAAAAAGACAGCATTCTGAGCCTAGCTGTAGGTAAACGGCATGCTATAAAATCTATTTATAAAATTATTTCAGCTAATTAATGAAAAGAAAATCATAGAATTAGAAAATCACTATTTCACAATCCTCAATGAAGGAATGAATTTAAGCATTTTGCATTCCAGCTGCGAATATCAATAAAAGAGCAAAGACATTTTATGCTTCTTCATAAAGTAAATATGTTCAAAGGGATCACTTCCGTGATTGATCAAGTCTCTGGATACAACTGCTAACTTTTAGGAAATATAGGGGACATAGGAACACATTAAATTGCACCATTGGTATGCAATTAGTAAATCTAGACTGACAAACTCAGGTCAAATGTTTGTAGTTTCCTTAAAAGACTATGAGTTGTATATTCTTTACCTGAAAAATTGTATGGAAAAGAAATGGAGCAGGGGAATCTAAAATTTTTTTTAAAGGTTTAAAAGATGTACCAAGTTAAAACTGTGGCAAGTCTATATTATGGTGACTAGGGCTGCATGCACAGTTAGAAGATCAAAGCATAAACAAAACGCAAGGAGAGTGGTTTCCATTGCGATGGAGCACATGGAGGGGCTTCTGAGGTAGCAAAGTTCTAGTTTTTAAACCGAGTGTAGTTACAAGAGTGTTTGCTGATAATATTTCACTAAGCTATGCTATTCTTTGTGCATCATTTTCCAAATTGTGTTTTACTTTATTAAAAAAAGTTTTAAAAGATTAGAGAGAGTGGAGTGTTGAGTGGTAAGATAAGGAGTTGGAATTACATTTGATAATGTGCAATTATTTATTAATTATCTTTCGTAGAATCAGGTTTTGGAAATTTAAGCTTAATACTGAATCCCAGAAGGTAATTTGAGAATAGCTGAATGAATGGAAACACCATTATTATGGATATCTAGCAGTATTACTTGGCTATTCTTAAGGATTCTAGGTCATATTTCAATAAGAAACTGATTTTTTAGGCATCATAAACACTGTGTTGTAACATCTGTGATGGCTTCACAGAAAGAGCCAACTGATTTAGGAAACAGAAAGAATCTGTGCATACCAGGTATGCTGTAATTTAATGCCAGTGTATCTTTTGGGTTCTTGTATTTGCATAATGCAACAGTAGATAGCAGAGAATGAAATCTTTACCCTAACAATATGTTTAATTCTTAAAAGAATTCTGATCTTCTTTCTGTTTACTGCTACTCTCATATAATAGGTAATGAGCTTCATTTCAAGTGGGATGTTTCATGTCATTAAAATGGTTGAATTAGCAGGAAAGCAAAATTACTATAGCCTTCAATGAATTTTTTGAGAAAGAAACTTAGACTTGAAAAATAAAGTATGAAGCTTATATAGGTTATCCAGGGTTTTTTTTTTTTTTGTGGTTTTAAATAAAAAGAGTAAGCTGAGTGTAACAACAGTGTTGAGAAGCAACCATTATTACAGAGATAAAAATAGATTTTATTTGAATACAGGAGGGAGGGTAGATATTTGAAATAATATAATATATGAATATCTTAAATTTTTGCTAGGAAAAGACAAAAAATGTAGTGTGATGGTAATATTTATACATGTGAGAATATTGGGGAGAAAGTATGAAGGGAAGGAAGGAGGGGAAAAAGGGTAGATTTTGTGTGAAGATGAAGTGTCCCTCACTTTACAATTCTGAATTTTTGATAATGGCAATTCTACTCAAAATAATCTACAGATAATTTAACCACTAGCATTCTTAAAATGGGGACTGCTCTGTACACTTAATAACTATCATTCTGTATTTTTGATATAGTAGAACATATTGTTTCTTTTTCTTGAAATGATGTCTAATTTCTAAAGTAATAAGAGAAGCAAATAAACCTTAATAAGCCACATGTTGCAAAGGTCTACAATATTTCTGTACCATAGCAGGGAAGACAGACAGACACACACACACACACACACACACACACACACACATAGTTCTATGTGAGTGGCAAAATTTTAGTAACTTGCATTATTACATTTTGGTAATATCTTCAGCTGGAGTAAAGATGATCATATCCTGCACAGATGAAAAATGCAAACAAAACAAAACAAAACAAAAACAAACCTAAATCCCAGCAAAGATATGCTTGTGATATGCTAAAAACGAATTTCAACTACTGAAAGCACCACATAAGAGGAAACTATCAAGAAACTGCCAGGTTTGAGATTTAGAAATGTCACTCACTGATGCTGTTTCCAAACAAAAAGCTTTTATTCTTATGGCAGGTTTTCACAGCTTAACAGATAAGCTTGTGTTAGGTGTTTGCATGTTGCTTTTTAGAGAGGTATTTCATGAAACAAGGACTACAGTCAGAAAAAAAAGGAGTTAGTGTGTTAAAAACTGTGTAAATGTTACTCCAGTAAAATTACAGCTTGTTGTTCAGATGAATACTCTCCACTTCTCGTACAGCTTTAAATTATGGACAAATGCTTGCAATTGTGAACTCCCTACATTGTGGCTGCCTGTTCCCAGGCTTCATCAACCAGGGTTGTCCAATGGGATTACTGTAAGCCTTCACGGCAGTCTGCCAGCCACTGATGAGAAACTCATATCCCTGGATGTTAGATTGCTCTCTTTATTCCATCCTTGTGACGGCTGTGATTGCTGTCACGGTGTTAGGTTAAAAATTAGCATTTTTGTGGCCCTAATTTTGCCATCCAGAACATACTCAGAAAAAAAAAGACTCAAAGAGTAGTAATTTCTTCTGTCCAAAAAGGAACACAGAGCCACCATGATACAGATGTCTACAAAACTTAGGTCAGGAAATACTGTGTGATCCTGGTTGGCAAAGCACATGGGGTGGGAGTTTTACTCTTATCACAGGCCTTTGCTTAGAAACTAATGGTTTTCATTTTATAAAACTAAGACTAAATGAGGAAACTAGAAGTGTGTCCTTAAAAATGTTCCTTTTTTTTTTTTTGCTAGGCCAAAAGTCCAATTTTTAGCATTATTTCAGTCCTTATATCTAGAAACAATGACAATATATATGTATTTTCTTGTAATAGTCTCTTTCTGATAGATTGGTCTAAGAAAACTGTGAAAACAAAAGGTAAAGGTATTGTGAAAAATAAAATGGTAAATACCATTAGTTTCATTTGTGTTTTTTCCCTAAATCACTATGGACAAATGGTTACAGCAGTACTATTATGACAATCAATGTTTTGTAACATCAATGATTCTATAGATGTCCTTGCATTACTTTTTCTCTATAGTCTGTATTTGCTGATCCCTGTGTACTTACTAGACAATTATTAAATAACTGCTGACTTTTAAGATTTTATATGACCTACATTGTGGATAGGACTTACATGAATTTAATTTCTACTCTCTATGCTGGAGATTAATTACAGTAAAAAAATGAAAGTGATTTAAATTTTGGTAAAAAGAATGATATAGTTTCCTTATCTTCTGATTCTTCCTAGGCTATCCACGGACATGCTAATTTTTACTGTCGTTAAAAGTGAGCAGGCTAGAAGGATTCTGACATGTGAGGTGCACAGATTCTGTTTAGGAGCCTTGATTTTTATCCATCCAAGCTTATCTGTCATCTTTAATCATGCCAAAGGCAGAATTACTTAATCATTTCATTTTACTGAAAAGAAAAAGAAAGATTTACATTAAAATGATGACATGCAAGAAAAAAATAAATTGAAAATGATTATAAGGAGAAGGTAATGTGGAGACAAAAGCTCCATTGGTTTTGTGATGCTCATTTAAAGCAATGATCTCGTGAAGCCGAGACATTAACGCACTGATGATGTTGGTTGTCGGGATATATCTTTTTTTAAAATTTTTTATATATATATTTTGTATTGCACTTTAGATTCTGGGGTACATGTGCAGAACATGCAGGATTGTTGCATAGGTACACACAAACTCGCATTCTTAGACTGCATTCTTAGCAAATTATGTGGGGGATGCAATGTCAGGCCCAATAATTAAATATTAGACCTAATTGTGCACCTGTCTGTACCTTTACTCCAGGTTGGAATATTCCCTTGTGATAATCTTATGTAGAGGACCATGACCCCAAATTTAAATTTTCAAGTCCTTGAAGACCTTTACAGAAAATACTTTTATAAATTCCGCAGTGCAAAAATAAGCCAAATTACTCAGACTCTAATAATTATCAAGTTCAGCTATATACACTAATTTAGCTTATTTATCTCAAGCAAATGAGTCATTTTTTATATATATTATTAGTGTTCTTTACTTTTATTGACAATAATATGTTTTATATAAGCAATGTCTCTTATGCACTGCTTCATATTAGAGAGTTGGATTAAGGTATTGAAAAATAGTTGTCTGGAACATTTTCAAAGCCCTTTGCCGAGTCTTTCTATTTATTTTATTTGTTTTTGTTTTTAGTTGAAATATAATGTTATTATTCCAAATATGAGGCATTTTAAAAGTTTGTGAAGATATCAATTGACAGTCATTTGTAATGTCTTTTTTGTATAATGTAAAACAAGGGTTTTTGAAACTATAGTCAGATCGCTTACAATTTTTTCTTTACCTCAAAATACATAATGTCTTATAAGAGTCAGTTAACATATTTCTGAAAACAATCTATGTTTGAATCAAATTGTGCTAAAAATAATCAGTTGCACCAAATAAGAGTAATTACACATGAGAAAAAGTAAGAAAAAAATGTTTTCGATCTTTCTAAGGCCAGCTTGTAATCATATTTATTCTTTTCATCTTATAAACAATAGTTTGACATGTACTGTGTGCCAAGAACTGTGCTAAATATAATGAATATAGCTGTGAACAAAATTCCTTGTCTATAAGATACTTTGTTACTTTTTTCCCACAGCATAAATAATTTAAGAAACCAGGAGGAAAAACATGTATTTTCTACTCTCTCAAATATGTAATTGGCGATACTTTTATTAAACTTGAATGTCTTCATATGCAATACTATACAAGCAATTAGTCACTCAGTGATATTAAACCGATTGAATATTCTAGCATACTTGAACTTTATATGGCACTCATAATGCTTACTTTGAATTTAAGTAGCACAATTTGAAATGATCTTAAGATACGACTATTTCTAATGTAAACATATACAATCAACAAAACAGTTCAGTGTGGTGTAACATAAAAATTAAAAGATATAATTGAAAGATTGAAATGATATTTGTGTTTAAGCTACAATTATTTTATACAAACTAAAGTAATGGTAATTTCAAAAAACATATAATCTATATAATTAGGTTTCAGAAATTCATGATTTTTGATATCATCCCTAAGGACAGAGAAGCATATATTAAAAATCAACTGTTCTTTTGCTAAAGTATCTTTAAATTCCAGACTCTACAATTACCACTTTATAGCACAATCCTTTTAAGGAGATAAAGAAAATTCTGATTTTCTTGTTCTTCATTGGAGACTTTGCTACTGAAAAATTCAAGAACTTATTTTTACATTTTTAGACAGCCTCATCACTTACAAAGCCATGGGCAGTTATTTTTATAAACAATAAAGAATAGAAAATATCATAATATAAAAATTAATATAAAATTAAGAAGTATAATTTTATATAACAAAATTAGCTGGTAGTCTTTCAAAATTAATTAAATTACCATATTTTATTCATACACATATTAAAAACTTGATTACTTTAAAAATTCATATATATTTCATTGAAAATAGACACTTGATATTAATTTATATGAATATTTGCTTACAGTGAATTTTGAACTCTATTATTACAAAACAGAAACAAAATATGCAACTATCGCAATTTGAAGGCAGTACTGTTAACTAAAATCAAGTTAATGCTATAATCAATTTTTGAAAGAAATTCACAATTTTTATCACAGAACAATTTTTTCTTTTTCTAATAATCTATTTTTAATATATCTTAACATAATTCATCAAAGGTGAAATAAAACATTATGCTTGAGAATAATATAAAATTTAATTAAAACTATAAATTTCTGGCATACTTTAATGCTGGTTTTCAAAAACAAAAAATGCAAGACTAAATTATTTTATTTTTATATTGCTTCTTCAAACATAGTATGTTTAAACTTTTAAATAAAATTTCTTTTTAAATGTAGTTTTTATTAATGCATTTATATATTTAAAAGTACTTGAAATTATCTATTACTTTGCAATTATTATGAAAACATAGAATAGCAGACCGAAGGAGTCAGAAAAATTAGGATTGTAGGATCAAACAAGAGGGGACTGATAACATATTGGGCTACTTTAACTTTATAGCAATAGGTGGCACTGTTACCTAAATGCTCTTTGATTTGAATTGAAGAACTGGAAAAGAGTTGTCTCTGTATGTAATTTCATATATGTAAACAAATGAGAACACAGGCAAAACTTCAAAAATTCCAGGCATATTTTGTTATCATTATCATTTACTTAGTATTATATTTATTTATACAGCCAGAAGTATGTCAAATAGTGTAATGCAGATTAAAATTTATGGCAATAAATACGATTAAATGGGAACACATTTAGTATAATTTATGAATATGTTGACTTTTTAATACAAGTAGAAATAATATTAACATTTTCCTGAAAAATTTTACTTTATACATTTTTAATTTTATAGATTTCAGTATTGGAAATTTTAAGGTGTTCTAAAAACCAAACAATAATTCAGAGTGCTTAAGTTGTTTAATATATTTATTTTTCTCTACCGTATTTCTTCTAGTTTGTGTTGTGTAGTAGTACAAATAAGTCCATTATGTGATCCATATATATATATATGTGTGTGTGTGAGAGTGTGTGTGTGTGTTAAATATAGTGATTCTTTACAATATATAACCCATTAGGCTGATAGCACAAAAATGGAATTCTTTCACCACTGCCAACATGATCATTGTTAGTATCTGAAAGAAAAAAGAAGAGGAATGAAATGGTCTATACATGTGTTCACAGTTTTGAGATGAAAGTGAAAATAAGCAATAAGGACCAACCTCTTGCTAGAACACACAGCACCTTTGTACAAGCTAGAAAATGCTGCCTCTATAGCAGGCAGATTGCAGTAAGGCAACTCCTTCATCTGGGCAGACACAGCTTGTTACCAGAACAAGGTTTGCAAAGTTGAGTGCAGGCTCAAATTCGGTCCTTCCTCCTTCCTCCCTGCCACCTTGTAATATGGTCCAGTGCAAGCCACAGTTAGCACCAAGACTTGCAAATTGATTATTGCACTAATTAATGTCTGATGTAATTTTTTCCCAGAATTCTCAGATATGATGGCTGAACATATGCTTTGATGGTTTTTTGACTATGCTGTCTTGTGCTTAGACAATCTGTAACAGACAACAACAGCAATGACAGAGTGATGTAAATTAAGAGATTGGCTATCAAGCTGCCAACCAGTGTTCTTAATCAGCCTGAGGTCGCTACAAAGTGAGATCTAGCTCTGAATATTGACTCACTGTGGTAGATGCTTGATGCATCCCGCTAGCCCCTTCACTGTTTTCCTTTCCTGCTGCAACTGCTGCCTGAGACAGGCTTCAGTGCCAGCCAACTAAGGAGATTGCTTCTGCTAAACAGAGGCTCCTGGCCCGAGGCCACATTTCCTTTCTAGAAAGATAGAGGTCTAATGAGTAACATGGGGGAAACTTAGAACCAATCTAAGACAAATCAAGTTTTATCTCTGCTCCAGAACTTCCCATACAACTAGTTGAGACCTCCACTGAGACGCACCACAGCTCATCTTCTCCCTCTCCCAGGGCTGCTTCCTATCTTTCTTTCTAATTTAAAAATTTTTAATTTCAATAGCTTTAAGGCTACAAGTTGTTTTTGGTTACATGAATGAATTGTATAGTGCTGAAGTCTGGGCTTTCACTATACCCATCACTCAAATATAGTGTATATTGCATTCAGTAGGTAATTTTTTTATCACTCCTCCCTTCTAACCTCCCCACTTCTGAATCTCCAATACTTTTTCTGAGTCTCTAATACTTTTTTAAGAGCTACAAAGAAACTTATTTATTTTTGTAATCCCACAGTAGTAAAAACAAGACATGCGGTCTACTACTGCTTCCACTTTCTTCCCTGGCATCCTTCTCCCTAGAGCCAGATGGAGAGGGAGTCTAATAACAAGTCTTAGAGATGGGCACCAGGAAGTTACCATTAATTGCTTAGGGTTGGCATTGGGCCTGATGTGGTCTGGCTCTGTGTCCCCAACCAAATCTCATGTTGAATTATAATCCCCAGGAGTCCGGGGAGAGGCCTGGTGGGAGGTGATTGGATTATAGGGGAAGATCTTCTTTCTTGCTGTTCTGGTGACATTGAGTGAGTTCTCATGAAATCTGATCGTTCATTATACCACCCCGTATGTCTTTGCATACCCATAGCTTAGCTCCCATTTATAAGTGAGAATGTGCAATATTTCATTTTTCATTCTTGAGTTAGGATAATGGCTTTCTTCACTTAGGATAATGGCTTCTAGTTCCATCCAAGATACTGCAGAAGATATTATTTTGTTCATTTTTACAGCTGAGTAGTATTCCATGGTGTGTGTGTGTGTGTGTGTGTGTGTACCACATTTTCTTTATCCATTATCAGTTGATGGGCACTTAGGTTGATTCCAGATCTTTGCAATTGTAAATCGTGCTGTAATAAAGATACACATGCAGGTGTCTTTTGGATTTAATGATTTTTTTTCCTTTGGGTAGAAACCCAGGGGTGGGATTGCTGTTTGCTTTTTCTTTCACAGAGATGAATCCTAGGGCATTTGCTGATAAACCTCTTGCACACTAATTTCCATCTTCATTCCTGCATCTTGGGGAATCCAGTCTGTACTCTGCACTAAATAGGATGCAAATTGAGCTAGAGGCCAGATGGCCTTGTAACATAAGGTTCACTCCATTGTGTACTACAGCCAACAACTAGATCACCACATTGGCAAGATATTTCATAAATGAATTTTTGACCACAAGAATGACTTTAGGCGGTAAATAACTGAATGAAGAAAACCAAATCAAAGCTTTTCATGTGAGCATCCAAAACTGCTGAATAAATGAGTACTCAATGAATGTTTGAGCTGAATAATATACTTAATAGATACAGTATGACAGGATAATGTTGTCCATGTTTTTTAAATATCATTTATGTGTAAGGCTCCAGGAAGAGACCCAAAGTTAACCAAGACATGGTCTCTGTTCTCAAGAAGCTACTAAGTCAGCAGCATTTCTAGTCTATCCATAACCCACATTAATTTATGCTCTGTTACTTATGGAGAAACAGATATCAATTTGTGAAGCAAACAATTTTCTAAGCATAAAACATTTATTTTTCATGTGATATAAATCAAGTCATATTGGATAATATGGATTTTTTTATGTGTAAAAGCGATTGTGTTTAAAAAACTGAATTATATTGTACTTATTCCTTTATCAGGTCAAAAACATTTCAGGTGAATTTCAAATTTATTTATTAAAATATGAGTTTCAGAAAATGATATACCAGAAAGTACTGTTATAAGTTACTTTAATGGGAATCATAAGAGATCAATACATTTTTTAAGAGCTCTAAAGAAATTTATTTATATAATTTCACAGTAGTAAAAACAAGACATGTGGGCTACTACTGCTTCCACTTTCTTCCCGGGCATCCTTCTCCCTAGAGCCAGATGAAGAGGGTGTCTAATAACAAGTCTTAGAGCAGGGCTCCAGGAAGTTACCATTAATTGCTTAGGGTTGGCATTGGGCCTGATGTGGTCTGGCTCTGTGTCCACAACCAAATCTCATTCGGATTGTAGCCCCCAGGAGTCAGGGGAAAGACCTGGTGGGAGGTGATTGGATCATGGGGGAAGATTTTCTTTCTTGCTGTTCTCATGCTAGTGAGTGAGTTCTTATGCAATCTGATCATTTAAAAGTGTATGGCACCTCCCCCTTCTCTCTCTGTTGCCTGTGTTGCCATGGGCAGATGTGCCTTGTTTCCCCTTCACCTTCTGCCACAATGGTAAGTTTCCTGAGACCTCCCCAGCCATGTGGAACTGTGAGTCAATTAAACCTCTTTTCTTCATAAATTACCCAGTTTCAGATAGTTCTTTATAGCAGTATGAAAACAGACTAATACAGGACCCTATTTACTATCAGAGTCTAGCCAAGTCACCTTGTTTTATGGTAGAAGGCACTAAATTGCGGTTAAGAAAAATGAATTTCTTTCTAAGAAAAATAAGATATTGAGGGAATGTGTTCTCTTTCCAGGTCCATGACGGGAGTAATTTTAAGGGCAAGAATTTCCCAGTGCCATGCCTCCCTCCCATCTCTCTCCATCCGGGAGATTAAACTTTCGCGGGCTCAGGAAGAAACTAAGAGTCAATCACCCCAGCGGACAAAAGGAACTCGTTTCATTGGTCAGCGGAACTTGGGAAGGTGGAAATTTCTCCCAGGATAACTTCCCCTGCTCCTTCACCCACGCCGGGTTTCCAGTTCTCTGGAATTCTCTCACATGGTGGGAGCTCCCTCCGGGATTTCCCCTCTGGAATCCTCTTCCACACTCTTCGTGGAAGCCTTTCTCTTCTTCTCTTTTCCTTCTCTTTTCTATACCTAAATAAAATCACCTTTCTGCAACTTTTTTTGGGTCCAATATTTACTTTTACGAGCATACAGTGTACCTGCCGTGGCCCCACCGCTTATTCTTTAACAGGTTGGAGGCTAAGAACCCACAGGAGCTGTGCCTTGCCGGCACTCAAAAACAAAAAAAAAACCTGGTTACAATATGACAGGTTATAATATTCTGATCTTCTAGTCTAGTTCCCTCTTTATACCACTTTTTGGAAAAATATTTGTGCTGCTATGCTGTAAACCGTTGCATTTCCATTTTTTTTAATGAAAATTTAAAACTAGTTTGTAGATTGGTTTTTATTGCCCCATGCTCTTATTCTTTGTGACAAATTGTTTGGCTTCAGAATAATTGTATTCCATATTGTGTTAATCAATCATATGGAATCTACAACAGAATTCAAGTAAATTCATTGAATGGTTTAGGCAGCATTTTTTTGAAGTGCTTATAATAATAAGCCAATTATCAAAAGCCAGTAGCCAATTTCAAGCTATCATTAGATGATTTCATAAGGCATCATTAACATTTCTAATGACTAAAATTCAAGAATCAGATAAAAGAAAACTTAAGCGTCACAGTTTTCCCACTGAGAGTGTCTTTCTTTTTTGATATAAAACATTATATGATATATGTATATATATGGAAAACACAGGCATATGACCTGCAATTCACCTTTCCTCACTTTGCAGTTGAATATGTCTTAAAGTAATGCTAATTATTAGTATCATTATGTCAAGTTTATGTTCACTTCATGGAGGCATAATACTTGGCAAAACAAAAAAATCCCAGTTCACTCCCTCACTACAAGTGAAAATTTTAATAATCTACAAATTAAAGCAATAATATGCAATAAAATACAAAAAAAGGAAATCCAGAAGATGAACTAAAAGAAGACACAGAGCAGCAATTATATCAATACCTTAAATACCTTGCAAATAGTAATAGCCTCTCATCTTTGATGTTTGTAAGTTCCAGGCTTGGTTTGAAGGGTTTTACGGGTATTTCAATATGTTTAACATACTTATGATTATTATTATTCATTGCTGGAAGACAGGGTACTGAGGCACTGACAAGTGAAGTGACTTACCAATGAACTGAGTAACTGAGAGAGATGAGCTCCAAATCCAGGTAGTCTAACTTCCAAGTTGGGGCTCTGTGTCATTGTATCACAGTGGTCTCTTTATAGTTTCAAATAAATAGTAATGATGAGTACTTAAAATTATTTATTTACATAGTACAATTTTATATATTTTTTAAAAAGTAACAGTGGCATCTGAAACAAATTTCCAAAGACAATAAGGTCGCTGAATCACAGCATTGATGCCCTTAGGAAGACATTACCAGGCACCTAAAACTGTGTCACGTGTGTGATTGATACTGATAATAAGGTATGTGTGGAATCAAAAGCAGTGAATTTTGAGATATATTATTTAACTCAACCTTCAGAAATGGAAAACTTCAATTCTAAAAATGAGATTATTGTTAAAAAATTGGAAGATATATTGGACTTAATATTTTGAAGGCAGCAGCTGCAGAGTTTTTTGATTAGACTCCAGAGCTATATTGAGTCCCTGCAATGACATGCAAAATCCTGCATGTGTGTGCTGATGGGCTTATGTGTGGGGCGTGAATTCAAAGAATTCATGACATTCTCAAAGAGGTCAGATTGTGACACAAAACTTTCACAATGACTTTTTTGGAACATTATTTCGATTTAGTCACAAACATATAAATGTATATACAATAACCAAGTCTGCATATAAATGCATATAAATATGCACAAACACACATATAGATCTCTAATAAATGTTATTTTGCACATTTATCAGTAGTCAACAATGTTTTATGTTTTGAGTAGCTCTTTAACCTTCCTTTCATCCCAAGTGCTTTTATCACAAGGGAGAACAGGCTTATCTCAAAAGCTTGTTATCAGTGCATATAATTTCACAAGAAATGTTTTTATTTGCCTTTTTTTTTGGTGGGGAGAAGACACGATCTTACTCTGGCCCAGGCTAGAGTGCAGTGGCACAATCTTGGCTAACTGTAACCTCTACCTCCAAAGTTCAAGTGATTAGTGTGCCTCAGCCTCCATAGTAGCTGGGACTACAGGCGCACAACACTATGCTTGGCTGCTAATTTTTTGTAGTTTTAGTAGAGACAGGGTTTTACCATGTTGGCCAGGTTGATCTTGAACGCCTGACCTCAAGTGATCCACCTGCCTCGACCTCTCAAAGTGATGGGATTATAGGCATGAGCCACCCTGCCAGGCCTGTTTTTATTTACTTTTACTTAAAGACTTTGCTTTAAAAGGGATGGGAAAATTCTGATTACCTGTTGATTATGCAAAAGTCTACTGAGGCAAAGACTAAGAGGCATTTGTGTGTATGTGTGGTGTGGTTTATACTTACTGTATACATACAAAATAAGGACAACCTTTGAAAAATTTGGTTCTAAATGTCAAGAACCAAAAACAACTCTATCATGTGTGTTATTAATATGTTTCACTATCTAAAAGAATATTCAATCATGTAGTAGGAATGTCACATTACCATAATTTTCTTATATCGAATGCATGCATTTAGCAAGTACATTATGATAGTGTCTGCCCTGAAAGAAGAAAATCCGTTTTGTACTGAGCTTCACGATGCTGAACTGTCTAATTTACTTTAAAAATAGATCAATATTTTAGAAGCAATTTTGTGTTCTTTGTTTAGCATTTTAATACATTTAAATAAACTGACCTTGTTTCCACAAAGTATAAAATAAAATAGAGTTTGGTAATTATCTTATTAATAGGCTCAATGTAGACACAATGTTAAGTGGACAAAGTTGTATTTCTTTGTTTTTCTATTTATTAAACTGTGTAGTTTGACAAAATTGTTAATTATCACATTTTCACTTTATTTTGTTCTGTAATACAATAACTATTGTATGACTTTTTCACATGGTTGTAAATTAAATATAATTTATTTTGCAAAAAATTCTATTTTCTTCAGATTTAAGTACAGTTGCGAAAAGAATATCTGTAAGTCAAATAAAATAAAACCAGGAAGTTTCTACTGGCTTATCGTATTATTTTAATCTGAATTTTAAAATGTAGAAATCTGTAAGGATATATATTTAAATTATGGGGGGGGCGGTGGGCATGTATAATTGCCAGTATTTGACTATTTAGGGTTTTCAAATTTTCACCTGATTCAACCTAACATTTAAGGAGATAACAGCATCATTGCTATCTCATGACATACTTGTAAAAGTATAGAATTTTTGGAAATCAATATAATATTTATTTTAGTTACATATTTTACAATAATTATAACAATATTAGGTTATCTGCCTCACTTAGGAAACCATATATTATACATTCAAATTTGATAATTTTCACGTTTTCATTAGAAGCTCCAAGCTCCACAGCTAGAATGCAATATACTACACAAACTTTGCAAAATCATGTACACTACAGTAAATCATTTGTTATCTTCTTAGGTAGCCAACTCTCTAGCAGAGATCAGGGGCTTGTCAGAGTTTCTATTGTAAACTATTTGTTCAGAGGTTGGTTTGTTCAGCATGTGGCTTTATAATCATCACAAAACACATATTGAGTATTGCTTTGCACTGATTGTGACACATTTTCTCATTTCTCTATATGTCCTCTCCTTTAGAGTTTCCAACTTGTCATCTTGTAGTTTCAAATAGCACCCTGCACTGTCACTCCAAACACATACCTATAGACCCTGTGTTTCTCCTAAACTCTGGACCTGCATTTCTAAATTTTTCACATATTACATTTCACACCGAATATCTATCCTTATTTAAGACTCTGTTCACGTTTTTCCTCCAAATGGCTCTGCAAAACCAGCCCAAAGAGCACTATCATCTTCCCAACTCAAAAGTCTTAGGATCATTTTTGACTCCCAGGTTTCCTTTTCTTTTGGGATGAATAAATTAAATTATAATCAATTATTCCTTGAAAATAGCTCATTTTTCTCTTCCCACTGCTACTCTGTTGGTCCTAGAAGTTATCACTGCACCTTAGGACTCAATGCGTGCAGTAGCCTCCCAGCTTGCCTCCCTGCTAGTTTTATTCTATCCCAGCTGTTGTTTATACCATCACAAGATTAATAATCATAGTATTTTCTAAAATGTTCCATATCTCATAATTGCCTATAAGATGAAGGTAAAATGACTTCTTATTTAAGGTCCTGAATAAACTGAACCTTGTATTCTTTCCAGCCTCACTCCAGCTTTTTTCTTCAACAAATGATTTTATTTTCATCAAAGATATTACTCACATGGTGGACTTGTAATATTGCATGTACCAGAATATTATCTTCCCTGCCTACACCTACCTACACCTACCTACCATCTATGCTTATCTAAAAGATCAAAACAGTTATTCTTTAATTCATCGAAGCAATTACTTTGTAGAGTCTTTTGATAATTTCTAGTATTATCTTAAATACAAATGATAAATTTATTAAATTTATTATTGTTTACTTTCAGTTTTTCTTTCCTCAATTAGATTATGAACGCTTTTTTTTTTTTTTTTTTTTTTTTTTTTAAGACAGAATTTTGCTCTGTTGTCCAAGCTGGAGTGCAATGGTGTGATTTCAGCTCACTGCAACCTGTGCCTCCCAGGTTCAAGTGATTCTCCTGCCTCAGGCTCCCAAGTAGCTGGGATTACAGGTGCCCGCCACTTGTATTTTTAGTAAAGATGGTTTTCACCAAGTTTGTCAGGCTGGTCTTGACCTCCTGACCTCAGGTGATCCACCTGCCTTGGCTTCCCAAAGTGCTGGGTTTGCAGGCATGAGCCACCATGCCTGACCAGATTATGAGCTTCTTGAAGACAGATTATGACCTAACGTTTTTCACTTTTCCATTACATTTCAGTAGTTAGCATAATTTCTAGTGCTTAATGTGTCTTCCAAAAACATTTTTTAATTTTATGGAGTATGAAATATTAAAACAACAATTGTTATTTCTTGTTTGTGGAAAAAAAATAAAAAATACTTCTGGAAATATTAGGAACTGCCTACATGGAGAAGAGGGTATATATGAACCAAGGCTGCATATTTCAGTGGGGTCAAAGGAAGGGAGATGCAGAGAGCAGAGCACAGATGGTGCATTCAGTGCCAATGGAGGTGAACGGTGAGGTGATGGGAGGGAGGTGATTTATGACAACAAGCATTAAAACAGCTTAGAGGATAACCCATATGAAAGTTCCTGAATGTCTGGTTTTACAATCATACTCTCAATTTATTTGAAGACTGTTCTACTATCAGCTACGGTATCCGATTTTTCACACTTTTTTTCCTTCCAAGTTTTATTTTAGCTTCAGGGACTGATGTATGAGTTTGTTACATGGGTAAATTGCATTTTGCTGGAGTTTGGTGTACCAATAACTTCATCACCCAGGTAGTGAGCATAGTACCTGATAAATAATGTTTTGATCCTTACTCACCTTCATCCCTGTACCCTCACTTAGGTTCTGTGTTTATGTTACCTTCTTGGTGTCCATATGTACTCTATGTTTAGTTCCCACTCATAAGTGAGAAATGCAATGTTTGGTTTCTGCTTCTGCACTAATTCGCTTAAGATAATGGTCTCCAGCTCCATCCATGTTGTTACAAAGAATATGACTTCATTTTTTTAATGACAGCATAGGATTTCCGGGTGTATATGTACTACATTTTCTTTATCCATTCCCCCGTTGATGGGCATTTAGGTTGATTCCATGTCTTTGTATTATGAAAAGTGCTGAGATGAACATACACAAGCATGTGTCTTTATGATAAAATGATTTATATTCTTTCAGGTATATACTTAGTAATGGGATTGCTAGGTCAAATGGTAATTCTGTTTTAAGTTGAGAAATCAGCAAACTGCTTTCCATAGTGGCTAAACTAACTTACATTCCCACCAGCAGTGTATAAGTATTCTCTTTTCTCTGCAACTCACCAGCATCTGTTATTTTTTGACTTTTTAGTAATAGCCATTCTGACTAGTATGAGATGATATCACATTGTGGTTTTAATTTGTATCTAATAACTAGAGATGAGCATTTTTTTCATATGCTTGTTGGCTGCATGTATGTCTTCTTTTTTTAAGAAATGTCAGTTCATGTCTTTTGCCCATTTTTTAAAATGAGGGTATTTGTTTTTTGCTTGTTGATTTAAGTTCTTTAATAGATTCTGGATATTAAGACCTTTGCCAGATGCATAGTTTGTGAATATTTGCTCTCATTTTATAGGTGTCTATTTACTCTGTTGAGTTTCTTTTGCTGTGCAGAAGAGTTTCAGTTCAATTAGGACTCATTTATCAATTTTTGTTTTTGTTGCAATTGCTTTTGTAGTCTTCATCATGAAATCTTTGTCAAGGCATATGTCCTGAATGGTATTTCCTAGACCTTCTCCTAGGGTTTTCCGAGTTTTAGGTTTTACATTTACGTGTTTAATCAATCTTAAGTTGATTTTTGTATATTGTAAAAGGAAGGAGTCCAGTTTTAATCATCCACATATGGCTAGCCAGTTATCTCACCGTCATTTATTGAGAGACAAGCATGTCTCCATTGCTTGTTATTATTGACTTTGTCAAAGGTCAGATGATTATAGGTGCATGGCTTTATTTCTGGGTTTGCTAATGTGTTCCATTGATCTGTATGTTTGTTTCTGTACCAGAAGCATGCTGTTTTGATTACTGTAGCCCTGTAGTATAGTTTGAAGTCAGGTAGTGTGATACCTCCAGTTTTGTTCTTTTTGCTTAAGATTGCCTTGGTTATTTGAATTTTTTTAAATTCTACATAAATTTTAGAATTTATTTTTACTTTTTTGCATGGATGAATACTATTAAGTTTGATGTAGTGCTTAATGTTTTCATAATTTAAACAAGGCAAGTAGGGAACTATGATGTAGAGGAAGCCAAAATCATGTAGAAAATGACACTGGGGAAATGGACCTAATCACAGGGTCTTTATCAATCAGCAGTTAAATGCACATGGTCCAGTTTTTATTTTTCTGTCAAATTTCTACAAAATTAGAGGGCATAACACCCTCAGCAGTCTTAGGGAAGGCATGAAAGAGGGATATCCAAGCTGAAATTTGGTCCTAGTGCTAGTCATGGTAATAATGGCTAAAATGAGGAAAATAGCCTGATGGTGGTTGTGACAAGAATGTTGGTGATGTGTTTTTGCTCTAGATGATGTTAACTTGTCAAATGTTATATAAGAAATTCAATGTAGAATGCCACTTTTTCAAGACTGGATGAAACAATAGGGGGTTTAAACTGCTTCACTATGGACACTGTTGGCTCAGCCTTCATGGGAATAATAAATCTTGTAGCCCCAAATCATCTCAAAAATAATGTGTAGTATAAATAAATTAAGGCTGGTGTGATGGCTCACACCTGTAATTCCAGCACTTTGGAAGGCCAAGATGGGCAAATTACTTGAGTCTAAGAGTTTGAGACTAGCCTGGGCAACATGGAAGCACCCTATTTCTACAAAAACACAAAAAGTAACCAGGCTTGGTGGCATATTCCTGTAGTCCCAGCTACTAGGGAAGCTGAGGTGGGAGAATCATTTGAGCCTGGGAAGGTCAAGGCCACAGTGAGCAGAGATTGCATGTCTGCACTCTAGCCTGGGCAACAGGGGAAGACTCTGTCTCAAAATAAATAAATTAATTAATTAAAATACTATATAATTTCTGACCTGTGCTAGTCAATGCTGCCTCTAGACTAAAGTGTTATGTCCTCCAAGGTTATTATTTTGTTCAATATAGTGCCCTTCTATTGAGGTTATTCAGTGTCAAATCCCTGGCTGGGCCTGGTTTATCCATACATGTAGGTATTGGCCCAGCAGAGATTTTGAATATCAGTTTACCATCTCATTTAATCAAAATCAAAATCAAATTGCTCATATGAATTTTGTTTGCTTTTTTAGGTTCCAGGAATTCAAGCTTTTGAAAATTAAAATTTATAAAAATATTTATTATTAAAAATGTGTCAAGGCCTGGCATGGTGGCTCATGCCTGTAATCCCAGGCTTTGTGGGACTGAGGTGGATGTGTCACTTGAACCCAGGAGTTCAAGACCAGCCTGGGCAACATGGTAAAACCCTGTATCTACAAAAAAAAAAAAAAAAAAAAATTTAGCTAAGCCTGGTGGCATGTGCCTGTGGTCCCAGCTACTTTGGGGGCTAAGCCAGGAGGATTGCTTGAGCCCGGGAGGTGGAGGTTGCATGAGTCACAATCGAGACACTGTACCAGCCTGGGCAACAGAGCAAGACTTTGTCTCAGAAAAAAAAATGTCAAAGAGCACATGTCTGTATTTTTCCAACTAAGCAAACTGAGACCTACAATAACATCAAATGAAACAAACAATCATAGGAAACATGGTGCTTGTCAAAAGATCAATGATTTATTTAGAGTTTTATCATATTGGCAATTTAATAATCCCAGTTGATTATACATATAAATTAGATTTGAATATGTTAGATGGTAATTCTTTAAAATCATAATAATAAGGAAAAACTTATGGTGCTTTCTGAGAAATACTATTTCTAATTAAATAAAATATATTTACATCTGAGATCTTATTTTTATGCTAGGCTAAAAAAAATCTAGACTGAAATATTTTCTCTTTTTATTTTTTTGAAGTAATGAGACCTTTCACATGATCTTTTGGGTTTCCCAAAAGTTACTAAAACTGTATCCTAGAAGCTGCAATAAACTGGATCATACTGTCGATAGGGCACCTGCAGAATAAAAAGCCACTTGCCACTTAAATAACAGCACATTCTGTGAATTTGATAACTTACAGAAAAAAATGCCAGGGTGCTAGAGAAAACAAAGAAAGCATGTTTAGATGTGGATAACAGAACCAGAATTTTCTGTTAATGTTTACTTAACAATGTTGAAAGATATTTGTTGACAAATGCAGACATCTTTTTCTTGCAACTCTAAGTCTCTACCTGTTAAGAAGCCCTCAAGTGACAAATAAGGTCTTTTTTCATTGTTGTGTCATAGAAGAATAGCACAGGATCTAATTCAAACTGGATGTTGATGACATGACTGGTGAAGAGATGAGTGAATGAAATGACAAATGAAAATTGAAAGAGTAAATATGAATAATATAAACAATATGAGTATAGTATGTAAAACCCTTGTCCTGCATCTGGTACATTATACACACTCAAAAGGCATAAGTGTTTCTTTCTTTCTTTTGTTTATTGAGGCAGAGTCTTGCTCTGTCACCCAGGCTGGAGTGCAATGGCTCAATCTCTGCTTACTATAATCTTTGCCTCCCATGTTCAAGTGATTCTCCTGCCGCAGCCTCCTGAGTAGCTGGGAGTATAGGGGCATGCCACCACACCTGGCTAATTTTTTGTATTTTTAGTAGAGATGGGGTTTCACCATGTTAGCCAGGATGATCTCAATCTCCTGACATTGTGATCCGCCTTGCCTAGGACTCCCAAAGTGCTGGGATTACAGGTGTGAGCCACCATGCCTGGCCATAACTTTTGCTCTCTTCCAGGAGTTACATCAATGTGTTCATGAGTGTAAATGGTGGAGTCATTGATGGCCTATTGTCTATCAAGTGGTGACAAAGTTGTACTTCCAACTTTCCTTCTATTAATTCCATCTCTAGATCATTTTTCATCTTTCTTATTAATTTGTTTTCAACACCAGATGCTCAATATTTACTTTCATTTTTATATTCACTCCTCAAAGTTAACATTAGGAAGACTTTAAAATTCTTTGTTCAAATATGCCACAAGTTTGCATATATTTTTATAATAGAAAATTGGGTATCAGAAAAGAAAATGAATTGGCTTAATCTATAAAACTACTAAGTGTCATAGTCAGTATTTGCTACCATCTGCTCTCTATGGTATATTAGAACTCATATTCATCAAGAAGTGATATTGGGCCAGACGCAGTGGCTCACACCTGTAATCCTGACACTTTGGGAGGCCGAGGCGGGCAGATTGCCTGAGTTCAGGAGTTCAAGACCAGCCTGAGCAACATAGTGAAAACCCAACTCTATTGAAAATACAAAAATTAGCCGGATGTAGTTGTATATGCCTGTAATCCCAGCTTCTCAGGGGCTGAGATACAAGAACTGCTTAAGCCCAGGAAGTGGAGGCTGCAGTGAGCCAAGATCATGCCACAGCACTCCAGCCTGGGCAGCAGAACTAGACTCAGTCTCAAACAAAACAAAACAAAACAAAGTGCTATTGTGCTGGTGATTCCATCTCCCCTTCTTGAGCTCCTAAATTCTGTCTTCACTCTTCCTTACTCTGTATTGTTCCCTGGGAGTAAGACACCTTTTTGCATCACCAGTTTTTATTTATCTACAAGTTTGTGACTGTTTTGAGCTAACGGGAGGTACTAGTAAGAGATGAGAGAGGGAGAGTGTCTAGGGAGAGGCTGAATACTTTTCTTTTGCCTCCTCCTGCCTGGGCTGCAGGTTCTGGCACTGATTGTCCCTCTCTGATTGCAGGGCTCCGGTGCCTCCTAAGCAGCCCCTCCTCCACGCCTCCCAAACCACCGGGCTCCAGTAACTCTTTCCTCCCCTCGCTTTTTCAGTCTAGGCTGGCTTAACAGCTCTTTGTTCTATATGCTCAACCACATATCCGTTAATAGGTCCTTCTTTAAAGTCTCTCTGATTGTCTGATTTGGATTCTTTTTTGTACTAGGAGGCTGGTAATCCCAGTGCACAGAGACCATAAATGAACCAATAAATGAACAATAGATAAAACAATCACTTTAAAAATAAGTGGTCATTTCGATTCAGGTTGAAAATTTAAATTCCATTGTTTACGTCTATTCTTCATTCATTTTTGTTTATTTTATTTTGTATTTTCTTTAATATAGATTAAACTAAAATACACACTTCTTTTTACTTTTTTTTTAAGATAGGAAAAAGGGGTGTGTTTTTTTAAAAATTGTTTTCTATGGATTAAACAAAAAACATACTTGGAATTATTATTATTTTTATTTCTTTTGAAGTACTAAAGTACTTCTGGCAAATAGTAGCTTTTGCCCTGTTTCTTTAAATGTCAGTGAGATTGTTGAAAAATCTCTGTCAATGGTAAGGTATTTGAATTAAATATAGATTTGGGGTTCTGAGCCTGCCAAGTTGTGTGCTGAAAACATGAATGGACTGATTTCAACAAACTGGAATGATGGTGGTTGAGTTGGTTGCCATTTGTTTATTTTGCATACAAACGATTTGACTTTTTCTAAACCCGAGTCTAAATAAGTGACTTTAATGTTATCAAGATTGGATGACTTAGTATTTGCTTAAAATGCAATAACATTTTTTTTTGTCATTGCTACTTGCTTTTCTTCTGCGTTTTGTAGCACAACAAACCAAGCTGTATTATAAGTGTATTTTTAGTGTTGTCTTCGCCATGTCCTAAACAAATGTTGTCAGTCCATACAACTACTTCCAGTCTTTAAAGTTGCCCATCAAAGCTTCATGGTTTGCCTGAACTGTGTGCTTAGAAACTCTAGTCTTATATACCTCAAGGACACACTGAGTTTTGTCACATCTACACAGCTATAAATTTTTGGCAGAACAATCTAGCCCATGTGTCTCAACACTCAAATTTCAAGCATTTTTTTTCTTTATAGCCCTTCTCTGTCAATCATTGATACCTCACAAAGCCATACTTTTATCTAGCACTTCATAAAATTTAAAAAGGTAAGCAATTAAAAAAAAAGAGAGATATGGTCCTGTCTCTGATTAACTTATTTTACAACGGGAAGTTAGGAAGTATGTCACAAAGAACTATGACACAAGGTATGAATTTAGATGGGAAAGTACAAATAAAGTGACTTGAGAATTCAGGAGAAATGGATTATGATTACTTTCTGAAACTAATAAAGTTGTTTAGTTTGTAAGGATATTATGTAAAGTTTCTAGCTAGACTAAAAGTCCTTTGAGGGTGGTAGAGGCCAGTTAGGTGTTTGTGTCTCCTCAGATACAAAGCATGACTTCCCGGTTATATGAATGATAATGATACTCCGGTGTGAGATGCTTCGAAATGACATGAAACGTCTTGATCAAACATTCTCAGAAGAAACAAAATTTAGGGTAAGAATCATTTAAAAAACATGAACATACGAGGTGGAACTTTGCCTTTCCACAAACCAGGCCCCTAATCAATAGTATATCAAGACCATGAGGATCTCTTAATTACCCCGACAATGGATATTTTCTGTCACCAATCCTCAACATCTAGAACAATAGGCAGTAACTTGTCATAATAAAGCCACTGACCCTCCTATATTTGCCACAGTTAAATTCTAAGAATTCTGAGTATCCACCTCATTCGTCTTCAATGGCTTTCTGCCTTATTGCACTTTTGCTACATATCTGATGACCAAATTCTACTTTGCCTTTACCTGAAACCACTGTGCCTCTGAAATCAGATTCCCCACATCCCACTCTCTGACCTTCTAGCTCATACTTCTGCTACATTGGTTCTCGCTCCTTTTGGAGAGTTCTAATACCATAGCTAAGATATATCGAAAGTTTTGTAAGTACTAGGCCCTATAGTGCTATCTATAGGGCTTCACAAGGAAAATCCTCAGTTCTGTCTCAGTCCAAGTCTTTGTCTTTTCCACATCGGCACCCAGCCTGTTTAGCACTTTTGGGGAATAACACAAAGACAAGTTGTTGTCACTTGTATTCATGTAGAACCCTGCTGCAAAAAGCTAACTCTTATTCTCATTCATTCATTTCTCTTTTTTTAAAAAATGGTAATTATTTTAAATATTTTCTTTTTTTCAAACTAACCATTCCTCCTTCAATACTGAGGATAAATTGAATTATCTTTAATTGTTCAGGTAACATGGAAATGATCCAACAGATCCTTCCTCAGCTTGTCAACATAAGTCTACGCTAATGCTGGCCAGTACATCATCTTTTCTCTCTTGCTCCCTGCTATAACAGGAAGTGAATTAATGCTCCCATCCAAAGACAGTCCTCCAACTGCACACTAGTGCCCACAGGACTTTCCTCATCCATCCATCATGACTTCGCTTTCATGTATCTGATCCCTTCTCATTTTTCGCTCATTTCAGAGCATGACAACCTTCCTCACAGGCTCTCCACATACCATCCAAATGGTTCTTTCAGATCTTTTCTTATTCACCCGCACTCTTCGAAGTTAGTTGTCTGTTTCCTACCCCTCCTTCAAAGTCATATTTCTAAATTAGTGGCAAACTATCGAAGTCTCCTATGACTTCAGTTTTTCACTTTGCACACTACCACCTCTTTTACGATAACCACTGACCTAGCTACCTCTTAATTCAAGAGATAACAATTATGGTCTTACCTCTAAAGCACATTTTTATAATACAGTAATTACCCAAATAATAAACGTGAAAAGTAACATGGTTTTCTACACTAATATCCTGCAAGCTGGCTTTAAAGAAAGGAATATGACCTTTTATAAAACTTTATGAAAGTTGTTTACATCTCACTGCTTAAGGCCATCAAACATCATCAACCTTCAGGGAATCGCAGCTTCTTCATCATGACAGGAAAGGAGCTGCTGCTTCTCTAAGCAAGAATACTGATAGGCAAATATTGTAATTAGTTATTCACATCATTTAGCTGCAGCAGCAAGACTTTGACCTCAGCCCCTTCATCATCATAAGGAGGAGCTGGAGATACCCCAAACTGCAGTCAATGAGCAACTATGGAATGATCTGGAATAAAAGTTCTGCTAGATCCTATTTCTATTTTTTTTCCCCAGTTTCTAAGTGACCAGGTGAGGATGGAGATTTTCCTAACCTTACAGCTAAAAAGTCACACAGTCCAAGCATCAGGGTGCCTCACCTCGAGTCTGACTTACAGCCTCAATGAAGCCCCATGTGCTGCCCAAGAAGAAATCGTTCATGTTATCCATGGCAGGCTGCTCTAGCAGGCAGCGGGTATGCATTTTTTCATTATTTGCCCTTATTCAAACAAGACAAGATTTGTAAAGCAAAGAGGTAAAGTTCTTTTTTTGTTTTCTCCCCAGTCCAGCTCATTGCCCCAAGAATAACCACTATTAACTTGTTAATCACTGAGTATATATGTAATCAGACTTTTTCTATGGAAGTAGAGTATAATAAATATATAAGGACAGGGAAATAGAGATTGAAAGGGAATTACATAACAGTATTTTCAAAGGCAAATGTAGTCATTTACATTTTAGTTCTGCAACTTGCCCTTTTCACTAGATAATATGATTTGGGGTTTTCCCCTGCTATTATTCATAGCTCTGCTTCATGAGTTATAAGAGAAACTTATTATTCTGTAATATAGGCAAACCATAACTTAATAAACTATTTTCATATTGATGGAAATTTCCGTATACTCTAGTTTATTATTGTTAGAAGTTATACTGCAATGGACATTCTTATAAATCCTTCTTTATGAGCATTTACAATTATTTTTTAAGGTTTATGTATTAGAATGTAAGCTACATGAAGATAGACACCTTACATGTTTTAGTAACTCTATTCTCAGTGCCTAAAACAATATCTAATAATAGTTGGTATTCAATAAACAGCTGTTAAATTAGGGGCTGACTACCTATGAGCTGATTTGTGCATTTGAAATTTTGATACAAATAAGCCAATTGTTTTTCAAAAGGCTCTACCAGTTTACCTTCTAATATGAAAATATGTGTTTCCTCACACTCATGTCAGTACTGAATATTATAAATGTACTTATATGTTTTAGCTTTTGCAAATCTAATGAGTAAAAACTAAAGTAGTAGAAAATTCTATTACTTAAATAACCATCATGCTAATTCATGAAGCCATTTACAGGATTTTAAATATTTATTATTATATTTTCAATAAAATTTGTTTTCAAATTTTCATTTGACTTTATTCAATTATAGAAGTGCATTATAAATTTTGTAATGTAATACTTTTTATAATATATAATACAATTATTTGTCATGAACTTTGAATGCTTTTAGTGTATGGAAATTTAAAATATCACAAAATTCATCAATATTCTTCTTTATGTTTTCTATTTTTTAACGTGCTACTTAAGAAGGGATCACATACTCCTCAGATTGCATAAATATTTTTCCATTTCTCTTAACATTTGTTAATTTCAAATACTTATTTTGTCCTCCAGATACAGTCTTTTCTGAGAGTTGAGCTAACGTCTTTGACTACGATTTAGTAAATATTAACTTCTACAGTTTGCATTTGTAACATTTCTTACTTTAGAATTTTGAAGATGTGCTTTTTTTGCCTCAGGAAATTTTTCTTCTGTCATGGTTGATTCTTTGTCCCTATTTTTGAGGTTCTAATCTTCTGAACTCTTTAAAGGACAGTCAGCCTCCTGGGCTGATAGTATATGTTCCTTTACATTCTTTCTAAAGTATTTTTCATCTCTGTTTCTTTTTATTTTTCCACATTCTGGGAATTTCTTTAACTTGGTATTATCAATTATTAACTTGGTGCTTAGTCAGACAGTATTGTATTATTAAGCCCATATATTTGGGTTTTTTATTTTCATAATTTTGACAGTCTTCTTTTTCTTTTTCAAAGCCTAAGTTTTGTCCTCGAAGTTCATCATTATTGTTTTACAAAAACATTTTCTTGAATTTCTCTCAGGACGTGGATTAGAATCCATCTTTGTTCTGTAACTAATCTGTTTTTTTCTGGAATCAAGTATTTTGTGTGTTTATTCGGTACTTCTTTTTTATAAGACATATTTACCTCAATTGTCTCTCTCTCTGTGTGTCCTTCTTATCTATGGGTGTTGTATGTCGTTAGCAGGCACTAGTCTCTAACAGTGCTGCAGTTTATTTTCCAAAAGGTCACTGTCACCAGATAGGGGCTGATGATGAGAGCTGTGTATTTATTTGCCTGTGTGTACATTGCTTATGACTTTACCTTAGAGTGTACGGACATGAAACATGCAAGTAGACCCTGAAGAGTACTTCGGGACATTTCTCTGGTTAGCAAGGCTATACTTTCTTTCTTCTTTTCCAGGGGAGTTGGGCCAGCCCAGTGTTAGTGCAAATTCTGTTCTGATTTTCTTCTCAAACTTTTATTTACATTAAGGCATGTCCTTAGAACAAAGATTACTTTAAAAAAAAAATCATGCAGTTACTTTATCTGCAGCTCAAATAGTGCTCCTGGATGTGCTCAATTGTCTTGTTTTAATTCTTTGCAGTATAAATGAGACCATGGTATGATTTGTAACAAGGCTTTATTGAAACTATGAGATAAGCAATAGGAATTGCAATTTCAAGCTACATACAACTGTCTGGCTATTTTCACAGCCGACAGATTCAACCTTATGGTGGGTAGTTTTGCCACTTCTAACCTTAACTGGCCTCTATCCAATAGATTCCAGTTGCCTCTGAGCTCCAAAAGCTCTTTTAAGCATCTATGTTCTGGAGAATGGAATAGCTAATCTCTTTTCCTCTAGTCTAGAAGTTCCATTTTCCCTATTTACTTTCCTCCTCATTACGTGCCTTTTTCTAGGATAATTGTCCATAAGAATGGATCACTGTGGTTTTAGTGCATGATTCAGAAGCATTACAGTATTGTAAGTAGAGATTTAATATGGAAATCCAGGTCTTACATCATCTATGAATAAACCAGGGTGGTGGGAGTCACAGTGCAGCCATTGGATTAACGAGTTTAAGAATGGACCAAACCAACTTGTAGAAGTTAGAAAACTGCTATTTCTACCACTACCACTGCTGTAGAGCTGGCTCTTAACATTCGCTAAACAGGAACGCTGAGCTGGGCCACCACAACACTCTCTAAAGAACATCGTCTCTACGGGGGAGTTATTCTCATGGCTTCATTACCTTCCTTTTCAGAAGAAAAGCCAACAGAAAGATGGCTAATTCTAAGAGAACCCCAGATTCCAGCTCCAGGGTATACAAGCTGTTTATAATTCCCTCCTCTTGACTGTTAATGGGGCTTTTTAATAAGAGATATCACTCCCCTGGTTATGATACATTAGATGGTGGAGGGATTCCACGACATGTAATGAAATCCCCAATAAGTTGACTTTGAGTTAACCTAGGGAGATTATTCTGGGTGGGCCTGATCTAATTAGGTGAGTTCTTAAAAGAGATTAGAAAGGGTCAAGTGAGAAGGGGTAGCCTGCTGGCCTTGAAGGTGCAAAGAGCCGCTCTGTAAACTGTTACGGAGAGTGCAACATGGCAGGTAATGGTACTGACCACAGCCCTCAGTCAATAGACAGCAAACAAGTAAAAACATTAGACTTAACAACTGCAAGGAACTGAATTCTACCAATATGCAGTGAGCGTCGGTGACAATCCTGGGCTTCCAACAAGATTGTATCCTCTTACAACACCTGATTTCAGCATGCTGAGATACTGAAGAGAGGACCTAGTTAAACGTACTCACAGAAACTACAAGATAATACATTTGTGTTGTGCTAAGCTACTCAATTTGTGGTAATTTGTTATGTAAAAGTTAAAAACTAACACAATGGCTTTCGTCTTACTTGTGCCATATAAATATGTATGCACACATGTATTTGGTAGAATGGTAGTTTAAGGAAGTCTTGATACAGTTCTTGACTCTGTAGTCCTTGTGGTATTGTAAACATATAAAAAGAAGAGAGAATAGGGTCCAAGTAACAATAGACAATTATCCACAGATAATATATAATTATTTTTTAAAAAATACTGTTTTACAGAGAAGAAATGTGTGGTTATATTCTATGGACTCAAAATCATATAATAATCTAATATCAGTATATTCTGCATGTCTAGTTTTATAGTTAAAATAATGTAATTTATAAGATATCAATAGTGCTATCTGAGTTGAGTTTTATCACATTAGAGAAAGGAGTATAAAAAGGGCTAGTCCAGGCCTTTTTATAGCCCCTCCTCCAATATGAAGATACAACAGGTGTGTATACCCTTGTTGAATTATTTGAGGTCTAAAGGTTTGATTAAAACACACACACATGTATAGGATAAATATTTGTTTGTATCCACATATAGTCAGAATTTTCATTTAGAAAGTAAATAAGTCTATATGTTTTACATAATCAAGTTTTGTATTTTCCAAAGAAGAGTATTTTCAGCTCCTTAGAGTTGTGGGTTCTGAACTTTTTTTCTTATTGTTTTTGATTGTGGTCTAAGATTTTCCTTTGCAAAGCAAGGATTCATTTAGTAAATTCTCTGGAAAATTTGAAAATGTTCTCTCAGTATCTGTGATTCAGGAATTTGGATGCAGCTTAGTTAGTGGCTCTGGCTGAGTCTCTTATGAGGCTGCAGTCTCTGGAGACCTGGCTGGGGCTGAGGAATCTGTTTCCAAGCTTACTTATACAGCTGTTGGCAGAAGGCATCAGATACTCACCATGAAGCCTCTCCATGGTGCTGTTCATGGCAGGGATTTCCAAGAATGAATGATGAGAGAGATATAAAGAGCGAGCCAAAGAACAATCAAAACAGAAGCTTCTGTGCTTTTGTTCTTACCTAATCTTAGAAGTGATATAGCATCACTTCTGCCATACTTTATTGGTCATAAATGAGTCATGATTCCATGTCCAGCCTTCACTCAATGGGAGGGGAATACACAAGAGTGTAAATATCACAAGATGGGCATCAGTGAGGCTCATTTTGGAGGCTGCTTGCCAATACATTATATTCTTCATAAAAACTTACCAGGAGATTAGAAGAGAGAAGAAGGCTAGCCTTGTATTTCAAGGCTGATGAAGTTGGTTGCATTTTAATGAAATCTAATGTGTATTAGGTCTATCTTTCAAGTTTATTAAATATGTGCCAAGACTGCAATTTGTCCACACCTTTCATTCTCTCCTTACGTCATAATCGAACCTTGAGTTTTTAGCTTTGTGTATGGCTATTCAGAATGCAGACAATATTTTCCAATCTCTCCTGGAACTAATTATAGCATTTGACAGGAGTGAAGAGCTATGGACAGTTTCTGAGTCATGCCCTTTTATTTGCAGATTTTTATTTGACAGTGTCTTGCTCTGTTGCCCAGGCTGGAGTTCGGTGGCACTATCATGTTTAACTGCAGCCTCGAACTTCCAGGCTCAAGTAATTCTCCTACCTCACCTGCCTGAGTAGTTAAGACCACAGGTGTGTGCCAACACACCTGTCTAATTAAATTAATTAGTTAGTTAATTAATTAATTAATTTTAGAGATAGGGTTTCACTTTGCTGTCCAGGCTGGCTTTTTTTTCCTCTTTCAATTATTAAGATATGGGACACGGAAGCAATCCCTCTTGGATCATATAGATGAGGAGAATCCTCTTAAGACAACAAGGCAACAAGGAAGGAGGAGCACAGGAACTGACCCTGTGGAGATGCCAGCCTAGTCCTGGATGGTTCACATCAGGATCCTTAAATGAGAGATAAATCATCTAAATGATAAATTTTTTCTAAACTAAAATTTTTTAAGAGTCTGGTGAAGTAGCCAGACTCATATTCCAACTGTGTTTTTTCTTTCTACCAATACTCTCAGTTGAAAATACATTTTAAATTACAACATAGTATATACACAAATATATAATTAAAAGTTTTCTATAAGATGATAACTGTTTACATATACTCTAATTATTGTTCTATTTATTTCTATTCTGTTTTATTCCATTTCAACCCATTCTATCAAGACAAATAATGCTGTTCACTGCTGACTTAATCATTTTCATGACCTACTAATGGCTCACAACCCATAGGTTGAGAAATATTGTCCAAACTATTACAATATGGTAAAAGTGATTTTCCTGTGTGATGTATTCTATGACAGAGATTTTTTCCCCTTTTACACAGAATCCTCAGAATCTTAGAAATGTCAAACTTAAAATTGTTATTACCTCTCATATGTTAAGTTTACCAGCAGTTTGTTATGCTTTCAATTTAAATTCAAATTTTCTCTTTTTTTTTTTCTTTCATTCTAGAGACTGTACTGAGTACCTTGTATTGAATAAGGTCTATACTAGATGAATAAGAAATTAGTTTCCCCAGAAAGCTACAGTCTATCAGAAGAGACAGGGATGTAAACAGATAGATTAAAATAGGATGTGATTGCTACTATTGTAACTCAAACATAATGGTCTTGAGATGATCAAGCAGTAAAACCTTAGGTGTTTGCAGCCAAGGTGTTGAGAGTAAAACACATGAGGTACCATAAAAGCAAAAATTAAAGGATATTCACCATTACAGGTCGAGTATACCTTATCAGAAAGGGTAGAGAAGTGATTCAGGATTCAAATTTTTTAGGATTTTGGATATTTGGATTATATACTTACCAACTTACTTTTAAAATCAGAACTCTGAAACACTCCCATGATCATTTTCTTTAAGTGGTATTTAAGCACTCACAAAGTTTTGGATTTTGGAGTGTTTTGGATTTCAGGTTTCCGAATTTGGGATGCTTAACCTATATCCAGAATTTGTTTCTTTTCCACCACATAGCCTGGAACAGTACACTTCTGGATTTGGGGACTGAAAAAAGGTCATTTCAGTTATAATCCAAATACTACCCTTTTTCAAGTACATGGCATGTGAGTTTTACATGAAACAACAGTGTGTACATGGAAGACTAGGTGATATACATTATAAAACCTGTTTCAGTAGCAATTTTGTCCATGTTTATTGATACTTATTACAATGAGAAAATAGCTATAGCTTTAATACTCAAAATCCTTTTGTCAATTTCATTATCTTTGACATTTTAAAGTAACTGATCTATCACATGTTCTCAAACTAAAATCTTAGAAATGTATTTACTTGTCTACTTTGAATTAACCTGACTGTAGCTGGAGAGAATTTCCTTATCTCAAAAGTGGCAGGAATGTGCCCTTGTAACAAATATTCTAGAGGTAAGACAGTTCAGACAGTGTGAAACTATTTCTTATTTGGGTATAGAGTGTTTGTGGACATTTGATGCCAATCAAAGATCCAGAGGTGTAAATTATAGTAAGAATTCAATGAGTTTAAGCTAAAGAAATAGAGACATCAGCATGTTGTAAAGAGAAAAAGGAAATGAGGAAGTATAAAACTCTGAATTTCTCTGTGTTCTATATTAATTACAGTTCCTTTTAGTATGTATCTCCTTGGAAATGGAACCACAACACATTTGGAATATCTTATACAGGATGGCAGAGAACAAGCTACTTAAGTAGTGGCCAAGAACAACCTGATGTTCTGAGCCACAAATTGAAAGTGAAGGTTACTTTCTTGTAGACTTTATCTTAAAGCAGTAAAACGGGTAACTGCAGCTACAACTGAAAGTATTGATTTTGTAATTTCAGCAAATTAAGAACAAGACAGAAAACCTATTAAACCTTTCCACTGATTGCCAGGGTACTTTTTGGTGATTCTGAGGGTGACATTAAAATTACATACACCTGTCCCTTTGAAGTAAACACATACATTATACAGAATATGCTAAATGCAGTTTTGGTAAGTATGTGTATTTTCACATTTTAAATGTAAAACTTGCAAAACCTGATACTATGAATGTCAAACAGCATATCTAATTTTCATAACTTTTCATAAATTGGGGTTAAAGTTGGATGTACATTTATCACATTTTAAAAAGTTAAAATTTTCACAGACCAGAAGATTTTGTAATAAAAACAGAGAAACTCCAATAATATGTCAGAACATTATGAGTAATGACTACCTAAAAATTTATTACAAAGATATCCAAGAAAGTGATCAAATTATATTCTTTGTGTACAAGAGTAAGACAAACCAATTTTATAGTTTTATGGAACACATCAAACTTTTAAAAATGTAATTTTAAAATTTCTTAAGTAATATATTAAAATTTACATTAATCATAATGTCAAAGAGGAAACTAATGATAAAAATGGTAATAAGACTGATAGTCTACAGTAAAAATAAATTCAGGAAATTTATCTTTTCTTTTCATACTAAACTCATTCCCCAGATATCGTGTTTTTAGTAGATAAAAAAATTAGAGAAAATAAAATTTGAAAAAAAAAGTTGGGACAGCATTTTTCTGGAATTAAAGAATAACTGCAACAAAAATCTCATAAATTATAAGAAAATTGTAACAAATTAGACTAATTCCAGGGTTAGTTGACTCATTGATTCAACCATACATGGCATTATTTATTTATTTATTTGTTTATTTAGTCTTTCCCTATTCAATGTGTCAGTTTTGTCTTAATGATTGTGAAACAGTGCTAATAATAATTACACAAAGATCTTCATCAGAAGAAAAGAATCATTTCTGCCTTTGCACTTCTTTTTAGGAACAAGAAAACCTTTCCCAGAATCACTCTAGAGTAATTTTCTCCCTGTCTCATTGAGCAAGATTTCATCCAATTCTTATAACATCACTATTCTCTGGTAAGGTGAATGAAACAATCACAATTAACTTAGAATCCAAATCATGATTAATACAAGTTTAGGATGAGGACATTGCCTAGAGATACATGAGATACATGATTCTAGGAACACAGTGTCTTCCTAAACCAATCCAGGCTCTTCAGACTCCAGAGAGAAAAAAATATTGATTCAGAGTAGTCAACCCCAGAGTCTGCCAACATGTTCATCATACATTAAGTCTGACTCATTTATAAGTAACATACCATAATTCAGGATTGTCTATAGTTGCAGTAGTGTAATCTAGACTTTACATTCATACACTAAAAAGTGCAAGAAAATTACCCAAAGTATCTGAAGAAACATAAATAAAATTCTACCCATCTTTCAAAGAATAAATGTAAATAATATTGTATATCAATATTTTATGTAATTATTTGAACACTTCTGAAGCATAAGAAAAAATGGTATTTTGAAAAAATTACATAACTTATAAAAAGATCTAAATAAATCACTTAGACATGTGTTTTGCAGTTTTTAAAAATTAAATACTTGACTTTTATTTACTCCTCTTCTTTTTAGTCTGCTATATTGACAGTTCCTCAATAACGTGTGAATCTACTGCTACTTGCAGAACACGAGAATGTTCAGTTTTGTTGCTGCACGGAAAAACATAATAAAGTTTCTATAAATGGCAAGAGAGGTTCTTTAGCCTTGAACTATCTTTGAAAAAGAAATGGGATATTCAATGGTGTCTTCCTCCCAATTAAGAAGGTCAAACAGCACTAGACAGTATATTTGCAAATAAACTCATGCACTGAAACATAATATTTTTAAAACTTTCTTAAGTCCCATAAATCTAGTAGTTTTTTTGTTTGTTTGTTTGTTTTTTTTTTTTAAATTTTCAGAAAGGGAGTGAATTGGGAGAACTTAGAATTTTAGCCAGTACATCACTTTGATCTATGACAGTCATGACTGGGTTCCACTAGAATTAGCATTTTTGATAAGGCATGAGCCTTATCTCACTGGGATGCATTTCTTTGTAACTTCATGAGTAAGTATTTATCTATTACTTATTATATGTCCATCACTGAAATAAGCATTTTGAAAGACACAAAGATGAATTAAATAACTTTTTCTGCCTTTACAGATATTAGTGTCAACTGAAGGAGATGAGATATAAATAAAGTAAAAAGCATGTAATTCCCAGGAAGAGGAACGGTTAAGAGGAGTTATGGAACAAGAGGTTTGCATCACAGTGGAGGATCAGAAATTGCCTTGTGGAAATAGGCCTGTTACTTCCATAAATGGCTTACAATTGGTGTTCCTCTGCTCCCTCATTCCCTTTAAACAACTGTCTACAAAATGAGGCAATAAACCATAGAATTTAAGAACATGATGTGAAGTAAAGCTTGTTTTTCCTCATGTGGGAGAAATTAATTAATTTAAGTAAAATACAAATTTTACTTAAACATATAAAAGAGTATCAAAGAATGAGTGGTCAAAAGACAGAAAAATAACCATTCTCCAAAATATAAAGAGTGACCTTAGAATAGTAAAAAATAGTTTCCAAAAACTGTTTACTATTTCTCAAGGAATTATTTGTAAATGTTATAAATAATATGCTAAAAGGTATTAAATAATTAAAACAAAAAATAAAGTTTTGGTACAAAAGTTTATTTAAATAAAATTGTTTTTAGTTATGGATTTTTGTGAAATAGTAGTGTGAACCTCTCTGGTGGTTCTTATCTAATTATCAGTTGATAAAGTCAACCTGAAAATAACTCTTGGATATCTGATGGGAGAAAACATATTGTTAAGTGCCCTTGATAAGATTGTGATAAAAGGCAGGTTGTTAATTTCTGTAGATTCTTATATTGAATAATATCATCTCTGATCTACTTAAGTTAAATATCAATTGGTGCAAAAATACACAATAAATTATAAATAAGTGATATAAAATATTATATACAGACATAGAAAAATAATTAAAATATGATCTCAATACACTGTTTCTGAAACATTCATATCAAAATACAAAAAATTGTATTTATGTCTGCTAATCTATAGACATAAATACAATGCAGATGGCACCTGATGTCTATATGTTCAGCAAGTTGTTTAATTTGAAGACGTATGTTTGAGGCAGTCAGATAGGACTGAATTCATTTTGGCATTGGTAAATGCAAAATAAGTCTCCATTTTTTCATGAGACAATAGGAGAAACTAGATCATTGGCTGGTAGAAAAGGTTTTGACAGACTAACTAACCAGCATTTCATTTATATTACTAAACATAACATTTTCAAGGCACCACAGAATGTAAATTGTGATCATTGACCCCAAAGGGAAATCGTGCTCAATTCGAGCTCTGTGCATTGGTCTATGTCAGATCATTGCTAGTGTGTACAAGAAACTTGTGTCAGTCATATTTTTCTAAACTTTCAGCATCACATGGCTGCTACTTAAACTGCATACCATCAAGGGAGAAAAGACAAAAAAGAAGAAAGAATAATCAAACTCTCATTTTTATGTCTTCATATTATTTGATGTAGTCTGGTGCATTTTAATTTCTAACTAACAGCAACAACAATAAAAAAAATCCTCTTCTAGTTCTAGACAGAACAGCATGTACAATGATTATTTAAGGTTTTACCACAAAATGGAAAGTTTTCCAGATGGACTCATTAAAATCAAGTTGTCAAATATGTGAATATCGGTCAATAGCACTCTTTCCAATGTTCTTGACATATATCATTAAATAAATAATCAGAGCAGAGGTCTTTAAGTAATCAAAGGAGCATTTACAGTTGAAGCCAAATATGTTCTCAGAATTGTTTTCAACACAATACTCCAAACATTCATTACAATTCTATTACATCATTTAAAATTTGTCATCCTAAAATTATGGCAAATACTAGTCCTGTGAGTGTTTAAGATAATGTTTTAGTGAATCTGTTGCTGCTTTTATGTTTTGAATATTTAAAAACTTCCCATGTACATTTGCAAGTTAATTTGAGTAGGCTGTTGAGAAGAGTAAGAAGAATTAAAACTTGCAAAAAAATAAAAAGCTATTTGGAAGACAGACTATTAAAATAACTATTAATTATATCATTATATAAACTGTACTTAAAATAATGTTTATAAGAAAATATGTAAGTAATAGGAATTAACCAACAAAATATTAAGTATTTGGTATAGTATGAGAACAGGTTAATCATTCCTTTTGGGTGTGAGGTTTGTGGTATTAAATCATGGGTCTGAATTAACAAAGCTGTCTGGTTGACTTAAAAAAGCCACTGTGATCCGCTAGACAGCATGAAGGCTTTTAGAAGCTTGGCAAATTGTTTTCCTCACTATAGTTTTTTAGGTCTGTAGAGCCATCTTTTGATTAATTCCATAGTTCCTGAAGGTACAAATGTAATAGATATAATCGGCAACTGGTAACCTCTCCACAATGGTCCCCTTAATCACGGAATAAGGGAGGTTATGGGAGAGAGGACTAACCTGGAAGCGCCTTTAAATCCCACCTTTTTATGGCTGCATAGTATTCCACGGTGTATATGTGCCACATTTTCTTTATGCAATCTATCATTGTTGGGCATGTTCCTGGTCTTCGCAATTGTGAACAGTGCTGCAATAAACAAATGTATGCATGTGTCTTTATAATAGAGTGATTTATAATCCTTTGGGTATATACCCAGTAGTGGAATTGCTGGATCTAATGGTATTTCTAGTTCTAGATCCTTAAGGAATTGCTACACTGTCTTCCACAATGGTTGAACTAATTTATACTCCCACCAACAGTGTAAAAGCTTTCCTATTTCTCTACACCCTCTCTAGGTCTGTTGTCTCCTGATTTTTTAATGATCACCATTCTAACTGGCATAAGATGGTATCTCACTGTGATTTTGATTTGCATTTCTCTAATGACTAGTGATGCTGAGCTTTTTTTCATGTTTGTCAGCTGCATAAATGTCTTCTTTTGAGAAGTGTCTGTTCATATCCTTTGCCCACTTTTTGATGGCGTTGTTTGTTTCTTTCCTGTCAATCTGTTTTAGTTCTTTGTAGATTCTGGATATTAGCCCTTTGTCAAATAGGTAGCTTGCAAAAATTTTTTCCCATTGTGTTGATTGCTGGTTCACTCTAATGATAGTTTATTTTGCTGTACAGAAGCTCTTTAGTTTAATTAGATCCCATTTGTCAATATTGGCTTTTGTTGCCATTGCTTTTGGTGTTTTAGTCATGAAGTCCTTGCCCATGCCTATGTCCTGAATGGCATTGCCTAGGTTTTCTTCTAGGGTTTTTATACCCACATGCTTCAGGGTTCAAATGAGAGGGGTCATAGAGGAGAAGTACATGCTGATTGGTGTAATCAAGATGTATCCTCTGGCCCCAGCTGAGGTTTATGATGGAACCAAGTAAGATTATGGATGGAGGTGCTGAAGACATGAGAGGAGTACCACAGGGTTTAACTAAATATCTAAGAAGAAAAATGCTTCTCTAGATGGGACAAGTTCTGAGTTGTGAATACATGCTGCCTCTTCATGAACTATGTGAACTCCTCTCTGCCTCTTCAATAGCATATAAACTTGCTATTATCCTGAGGGTTAAAAACAAAACAAGATCTTACTTCTCTGAATTCATTCTCTCTGTATGGAAAAAGGGACATTAATTAGAAATACTGCAATTATTACACAAAAAATTCATAATTGTTTTCTTAGCTTTTATAATTGTCCTCAAAAAGAAAAGCATAGCCAAGTGCTTACTGTGCTGTGCTATTAAATATTATCAATTTCAATATTAATATCTTGATAATAAAAATAATTTCATTTGTTTTTACAGTAAAAAAAAAATCCCACCTTTTTTCTCTTACTACCTGTTAGCTTTCCTCTCCTACACTACATAATACTAAATCAAAAGTAATTTCTAGAGAAAATTATTGAGAATAGTACTACCGTTAAAAACCAAAGACACCAAACATCGTGATATGCGTCACATGTCCATTTAACTCTCTTTTTGGTCAGTTCAAAATCCAGATAAGTATTGGCAATGTTTGCAGATTACCATTAACTTTAATAAGGACAGTCAGAAGAATATGGGTGGTGGGATAGTAGTATATTATCATATTTTAAATTATTTATATCAATTCTGCTTTTTGTCATATTATAATTGGTAGGAACTTTGAACCTCTTGATATTCCACAAAACTTTATACCAGTCTCTTCCTTTTATGACAATATGCTTAATGGACTTGAGAAGCAAGAACTAATAAGTATACCAGTTACTTAGAAATGTATCAGCATGCTAGAGAGTGGACTAGTAGGCCAGCTGAATGTGCAATCTCCTGCCATATCCATAAAATGAGATTCACTTTTCTGGAGCTAGTTGGAATAGACTTTACAAAGATAAAGTCAGTTAATGTAGTTTATGCTGCTTACCACAAAGAGTAAGGCACAATGCTTGGTGAGAATTTTAACTTTGGAAGCAATATGCACTACATTTAAGTATACTGTTCTGACTCTTGTTTTGAGTATCCTATGAAGCTTCCATTTTGAAATGGGACACAGAAAAATAGAAAGCTCTCTAAATCCAGGCTGTTGTGTAGGCTCTAGGCTGTCTGAGACTTGGGATTATGACCGATGATACTTCAAGTGTCTTCTGCATAGAGGGATGCTTTATAGAGACTCTGATAAGCTCCAATAGGAGAAACATTAAGAAGATACATATTTTGGAGCCTTGTCATCCTCTGTCAATAATGATTTTCCATTTGTACAATGGTTATTTAAGGTTTTATCCCAAAATGGAAAAGCAGCTCCTGGCTAATGGGCCCTGTTAAAGACTGAATATAGGACCTAGGACAAATAAATATAAAATCTAAGTTGTCTATCAAGAACTTGATGTTTTCTATTCTAATGAATTATTAAGTTGGCAGGCAGCACCACTAAATTGAAATGGCCCATGAGAGACAGGGTCACATATTTCCAGAAGATAGGAGTAAGTTATACAAGTAGTTCGCTCAGACATCCATGATACCTTCCCTTATTGCTTTGTTACCTCATTGTCTGACCTCTTTTTTGACATTTGGACGATTTCTATTACCAGGTAGCAAAAGATGAACATTTGAAGGCCTGGTTTACAGATGTGTCTCCGTGGTACATTGGCAGTAGTCAGCATCTGATGTCCACGTTGCCCAACAGCTCCACCCCAGGGTAACCCTGAAACACTATGAAGATAAATCTTTCTGGGGGCAGTTTTAAACGGTACATGTGAAGTGAGGGGTTTCCTCCATCGTGTGGTATATGCTTCCTGCCAGAAACCAATGGTGGTGCCATTTCTACCACAGCCGTACCACACAAGGCTGGAAATTGAGGAACTGAGGTGGGAGTGGAATTGGAGTTGGTAGCAACAGAGGCCTTTGCTTCCAAAAGAGGAAGTTTCCATGAAGGAATGCAGCCACGGTGCCACTAAATTGGTATTTGAGGCTGTTTCCAGTCCATTTGTGGCTACTCATGCCTATAAATCGGTAGAAAACAGGGTTACTAAGTTGGCCAGTACAATCAAACATGATTATTTGCTTATTAACATTAACATAAAATGTGCCAACTCAATAATGAATGAATGACTAAGGATCTAGATTCTTTGGAAATAAATACTTGAGTCGCTCTACCAGGTAAAAAAAAACACTGATGAATAAAGGTATTGGCAGAGGTTAAGGGAAATGTAAGATGTGAGGAAGCTATAAATTCTCAACTCCATCTTTGACACCAGCTATTGAAGGAAAGACCAGCAGCTGTCAAAATGTAGGTTAAAAGTTTTATGTTAAAAGATATGTTACTGTTAAACTCAGAGAAATTTTAACACATCAATTTAAAAATGCAGGAACTGAAGATAAGTAATATAGAATACCCTATTGGTGGTCATATAACCAGATGATGCCAGGACAGACACTTGCTGGCCTTTTGGGCCCTTTGTACCACATTATGCTGCTGCGCTGAGAGTGGCTGTCCAAGGAAGATGAAAGAAACGCCGTTTAAGGCATGGGACCACCAGCAACGGCACTGGTTGCCTGGTCTAGAGACAATAAAGCATTCAGGGTCTTTCCCCAGTGTGAACTGCCAAGGTTCCTTTGACCATCTCTCCTGAAGTACTTGATTTAAATTAAACTCAAGCCTGGGAAAGAAGGATGTTGAATCCATTAAGAAGCAAGTCAAACTCACATCTCATCTGAATTTCTGTATTCAAATTAATAAGGACTTTATCATTGGCCCCACAGATAATCATTGGTTATTTGCTTACCATTTTTATAATTTGAGAGCCTATTATTCTAGTGATTTTTTATACTCTACAAGGGAAGGGAAATGATGTCTTTACTAGCAGTGTCTAAACGACATTTCTTTAGCTTAAAGAATGATGTTTTCATCACCCAGTCAGTCCCCACCCCTTTTTAATACAGAATGGTAGAACATGCTAAGTCGGATCATAATGTTCAAACATAAGAAATTACTATCAATTTCTTTTTGTGTTATTACATTCATTTTAATGGCTGTAAAATACTATAGAGACTTGTCATATATGAATCAATTTCTTATTAATAGATATTTAATTTATGTTTTATAATTTCACTATTATATGATTCACAATAGGTGGGCTGAGCATGGTGGCTCACACCAGTAATCCCAGACCTTTGGAAGACTGAGGCAGACTTTGAGACCAACCTGGGCAGCATAGCAAGACCGCCATCTTTATGAAATAAAACAAAGAAATCAGTCGGGTGTTGCAGTGCATGCCTGTAGTTCCAGCTACATGGGAGGCTGAGGTGGGAGGATCACGTGGGCCCAGGAAGTCAAGGCTGCAATAAGCTGTGATCACACTGCTGCATTTCAGCCTGGCCTACAGAGCAAGATCCTGTTCCCCCCAACACCAAAAAAATCACAATAAGCATATATGCATCTGCATCTTTATACAAATTAATGAATACCACCTAAGAATAAAAGCTTCAAATTAAATAAGTAAAGAAATAATATTTTTAAATGTGTGCATTAAATATGTATTAATATTGATAAATGATATCTTTACAATATTGAATATGCCTATTCAATGATATAACTTGTCTTCCTATTTATTTAGTTCCTCTTTTACGTCCTCTATAATGCCCTCTCATTCTTTTTCATGTAAATTCTGTATATTTTATGTTTAGTTTGTTTCTAAAAATGTCACATTTTTTGTTGCTGTGCTGAATTGATTTTCTATTCTATGTTCAAATTAGTTATTGCATAAAGAAAAGCTATTGATTTTTACATATTTATTTGAAAACAGACACCTTATTGAGCTATCTTACTATAATATTAGACTTTTATTTAAGTAAGGATATAAAGGTATACAAGTTGTATTTTTAATCTCAGGAACTTTAAGTATATAAATTTTTTTCAAGAAAATAAAATATATGAAAAATAACTTGCCAGGTCGCAACATTTTCCTCAGAATCTGGTTTAATTGGATTTTGGTCCGATATTATTTTCAGGTCTACTGTTTAAAGACAGTTTAACTTTCAGATGTACTATATAATTTTCTAATTTGAATGGATTTCATTTAGCACTCCTTTGCCCTCTTGTGATAACTTTTTCTCCTGTCCCAGCAGTCTGATTTTTTTTTATCATTGTAACTTCTGAAGTTCTCAGTTACTTCATTTCACAGCATACTCTGGTTCCAGGGAGTTTTCTGTGTATGGAATCTATCCTAGGGATATATACACCTCTGAATGCACCATGGACTTTCAATGTCTGCCTGTTCTACGTGCTTAATTCTTTTTAGGAAAATGCTTTTCCTAAATGTCAAAACAGGTAACCAGAGCTTTTGGAAACATAACTCAGGTTGCTTCACAGATTTGTACCTGCAACATAAGATATAATATTCCAGTTTCTGTTACAGACCTAGGCTGCTAGGTGCCTGGGTCTTAAGACAGAGAGGAAGGTGAGAGATCATCTCCAACTTTATGATCTAATCTATTTTATGGATATTGCATGAGGTTGAATTTTAATAGATTTTCCTCCATTGAGTGAAGGAATCTCCATTTCACTCCAAGGCAGATGGAAATTTCCAATATTCTAGTACATGGTTGTCTGACAGTGAGATTTCTTCTTTTTCAGTCTGTTCCTACAGATTTTAGTGAAAAATAAAGGAAATAGTTTTGAAGATTGCTATGCAGATGTCAGTTTTAAACTGTTGGTAGTAATGTAAGTTAGTATAGCCATTATGGAAAACATTATGGAAGTTCCTCAAAAAAACTGAACATAGACCTGCCATATGATCTAGCAAATTCATTTCTAGGTACATATCCAGTGGAATTGAAATCTGTATATCAAAGATATATCTGCACTTCTGTGTTCATTGCAGCACTATTCAAAACAGTCAGGTTGGTTATGAATTCAACTTAAGTGTCTATGAATGGATGCAGAAATAAAGAAAATGTGGTATGTATACACATTTGAATACTAATCAGTCGTTAAAAATAAGAAAATCCTGTTATTTGCAACAACATGAATAACTTGGAGAGCACTATGCTAAATGAGATTAGCCAAACACAGAAAGAAAAATGCCTTTCTTATTTAGAGTAGTTCTATTTTAAGTAGTAAATACTTGCAGAATTATATAATTTTGTGTTTTGAAAAAAAAAATGCCACAATGCCTTAAAAATTGAATAATCACTGGAATAAAAATGTATGTCAGCATTATTACAAATATGCCCTAGAAATTACAATGAAAAATGTGATGATTTATAAGCAGTTTTATCCACTTTAATAATTACTCTTTCTAAATTTTTTCTCAGTCGTTTAATCAGCATTTGAAACTTTGTTTCATTTACAAACTTTTTCTTTCCACTTTTTTTATTTTCTTGTATTCCTTCCTACCCTGTCAAATGATCTCTATCTGTGTTCACTAGCATAAAACATGTGATAGTCAGGCAGAAATTTGCATTTTATTGGCTTTTTTATTTGTTTTATGTATTTGCTATGTTTTACCTATTAATCTTTCTTTACTCTTCTAAACTATACACCTCCGTGGTTAGTTCTTAGATCATGTAATTGTTCTTGCTGAGTCTGTCAGAGTAAAAAAATTACCTGCTGAATTGTGTGTGTGTATACTTGTGTGTGTGTATATGTGTGTATGTGTAACTCTCAGTCTTTGACAAAAGGCTACATTGCTATACTTCATGAGAAGTGTTATGCTGTTGTTTTTCCTCTTGCATCTAATATCTGGAACTAGAATTTTTAACCTGATAGCAGAACATACATTAGAAGCGGAATAAAAAGGTAAATCACAAAAACAAGTTTCACAACTATATATTGATCCCTACTCCTTAAATTTATTGTAATGTGTTGGGCACATGTATGATTGGAAAATAAAAAAAATAAGTAAACAAAATCAAGAACTGAAAATATTTTTACAAGTAAGTGAGAGAGATGTGCTACAATTTTCTCAATGGTATCCCATGACTTATTAAATTCATGTCAAATTGAGAAAAATATGTTCGTTTGGCAAATTCATTTTTCATTAAATGTATACATTTCTTGAATTTCCTTGCATTTTATATTTAAAAGGAGTTTGTTTGGTTTCTGATTTTCTTTTTCTTTTTGCCTAGTTCTACTTTTTGTTACTGCTTAAAACATTTTATTTCAAAGACAACAGTGGAAGTTCTCTAGGGATTGGTATTGCTCTACTGAGTGATCTTTGATCAGATTGTAATGGTAAAAATTCCTGCAGGTGATATAAAATGTGTACATATATTTGAATATGTAAAATATATGTTTTTTTTTTAAATTTCTCCCATTTTTGACACTTCTGAATATTGACTTATTTAGTATGCTGGCCTCAAAATGATAGGATCATCTTGGGGGTAGATTTCAAAGGAGTGACAATTTTAGAAGTTCATGATGAAAATAATTGAATTTATAAACTCTTTGGTAACCATGAAGTAAATCTCAAAAACAACAGTAAAAGCTGCTAGAATATGGAGTATATAGAAATGTAGAAGAATTTAGAAACCTAATCCAAAAGATATACAATATTCATTTTCCATTAAATGTGTTTTAAATATTACTAAGCATCAGGACATTCACAAGCTTGGGTGGCTTATAATATTGAAGACAGTCCTAATATACTCATTTATTTAGGAAATAGATTATTTGTATGTAAAATAAATATGTAATATTACCTTCATTGACATTTATAAGTTCAAAGATCTGGATTTTATGTATACATTACATAAAATTAGGTTTTAGACTCACATTAGGTTTTCAAAGAAAAACAAGGAAACTAAAAATTAGGGTTATCTATCTAAGTATCACTAATTAAATTACCTTTTTATTTTCGGAGGCTGCATTTACACTTAGATTGCATTACAATGTTAGACAGGAAGTGCTGAAAAAACATCTCTAGTATTTGGAACAATTGCAAGTAGTCATACTGCAGCAAGCAATTAGAACCAATAAACTGCTTCAGAGTAATTTCCCTCTATTTATTTGTGAAGACAGAAGTTAAGAGCTTAAAACATCCTCTTTCACTTATTTTACATCAGTAAATATATAAAATATATTTTGAATTATATCTTACACTCTCAATATTTATTTAGCATAGTGTAAGAGATTGAGTGGATATGAAGGTATGTAAAGACTTAATCTAACCTTTGAGGTTATTATTAAAATAAATGCACAATAAAAAAGAAGTGTCAAATATTATATCTCACATCATATATATGTCCAGTTTTCTACTTTGGGAAGCTAGAAAGTTGTGGATATTTAACAAATTTCTCTCTCCTTAGTTAGAAATCTACCATATTCATTATAAACACTTGAGACATAAGGCTATTTTTAATATATTTTGAAACAGATTACTGAAATGTTTGTCGACATTTTCCTTGTATTTTCTTAGAAACTACTGCTATCTTTGACTCACTAATACCCCTTTGCCCCATCTTCTAAATTTACTTTATCACTATTCCCTTAAATCAGAAAAATGTCCAAAATCATTGATCAAATTTTCTTGTCTGCTTTGAATATGTTTTAATATTTTATCATTTTTATTAGATAAAAGCATAGTTTCAGACTATTAGTAATAAATCTTGTTAATATGCAACATCAAATAAAATAATTCTAAATTAAAAAAGAAATAATGAAATGAGAGTATGAAAATCTCTTTTGCTATTAGCAGAGATACTAACTCCATATTGAAATTATTTTTTAATGTAAATGGTGTTTTAGAATGCATGCATATAAATTACACATTTCAAATTTTATTCTCAAGAATACTGATTTCATTTTACTTTTTTATTTATTTTTTTATTTTTACAATTGTGAGATTATGCTAAGAAAATGGTTTTGGTACTGCTGTTTTTATGTGCATTTATCCATGGCATTGCATTTGTTTATCCTCACTTTTAATGCCTAAATTATATGAAAATATCATCATTTATGTAACTATTGCAATAGCATAGAACATATGATTCCAGCATTTTACTGTTAAAAATACATTAGACATGAAAGTTGGTATATGTAAATCTTATCTGATTATTTCTTTTGGTTGGGTTACAAGAACTAAAATTTCTGCATCAATGCTATGAATGTTATTAACACCTTGATGCATACTGCCAACATACTTTTCAGAAAATTTTAGCAACTTTTAATTTCACCAAAAGCTCAGAATATGCTCTTTTTAATGTCATCTTTATCAGCAAAACTATTACCCTTTTATTAATTCTTTGTTAATTGTGTAAAAATATATTCTATTGCTTTAATATGCACTTTTGTTATTATTTAGAAGAACACTCTCATATACCTATTGATCACTTTATTTTTCTTCCATGTTCTTCTTTTTTTTTTTCCATTTACTGTTATGATAATTTCAGGAAGCATACTCGAAAGAGAATTTTGGGAACATAGTTTATTCCAGCCAAGTTGGCACACAACAAAGCCATCAATGTCAGTAACACAGTGTTCATATAGAATTTTCCTAATGCAGCTGGATATATGGAAGCACACCTCTCTCATTTATCTCCCTTTTCCCAAATTTCATAAGTACATTGACTTGTTTTTTTTCCGGTAATCTTTATGAAATATACTCCCTCAAAAAATCTCTTTAGAATTTTTAATAAGATTTCTATAATTTGTAACTTGTTGAAGTAGGGTATGTTATCTTTACAATATTGACTAACTTGTTTCCAAAACATAGTGACAGGAGGCAGACAAATCCTAGGCAGACAGGGGCAAGTCCCCAGTGAAACCCCACCTTCAAGTCAAAAACAGCCTGGAACCCATGGCCCAGAATAAGAACTCTTATTCCTGTTTGCCCACTCTTTCCTGGTTTGTTCTTTCTGAATAATGCTGTTTAACCAATCACATATTACCTTTTCTAATACTGCCCACTTCTCCCCATTCTGTGCCCATAAACGCCCCAGATCCAGCTATCCTGGGAGAGAAACTACCTGAATTTGGGTGGATGACCAACTGCATGTCTCCTCTCCACTGAGAGCTGTTTCATTGACCTATGAAATTCTTCTCCTCCTTCCTCACTCTTCAATTGTCAGCATATCCTCATGCTTCCTGGATATGGGACAAGAGCTCAGGACTCACTGGATGTGGGTACAGAGAAGACTGTAACATTGTGGCCCTTTGCCCTTCACTGGCAGAGGGCAGCTGACTCATGTGACACTAGTACCAGTGGGGCCAAGCTAGCCCCCGAGCCCTGTGCTGAACGCAGGACAAGGGCTGACAGAGCAGTTAACACATCCCTTTTAGACAAAGAGGGCTAATCAGCATGCTGTTACATCCCTTCTGGGGTTTCAAGGTTGCTAGCACCTCTGCCTGGGCATCACCACATCCCTTTCATCTGGACACCAGAATCTGCCACAGGAGTGATGTGTGAAATGCCTGGCCCAGCCACAAGCACTGCACAGAGCCTGCTTCTGTACTGGCATTTGGAACGGCAGACTAGGCACCACACTCGCTCGCTCACATGCCCCTTTCACCAGGGGCTGAACATGCAGTTGTGGTGGCTGCAGGATCTGCGCTCGAGTGCCACCATGCTCAGCCTGGTGGGCCAAGTGGGCAGGGTGTCTCCTCTGGCAACAAGCAAGGCCTGGGCAAGGGCATTGCCAGCCAGGGGTCATCAGCTGGCAAGTGACTGAGAAAAACCCTGTGCTAGTGTTTTATTTATTGTTTTCTCAACTCTACTTACAATTCTGTGGTGAAACTTCTGTGCTGGTGCTTGTAATCCACCGAAGAGGCCTCAGGAGCATTGATAGTAGGTGGCATGATTAGGCAGAAAAGGGGTATACTTTGCATTCACTAACCTCCACTCAGTACTTTTGTGTGAAACAGATATCCAATTAAAAGCCAATAAATTTGACTGGGGGATCACTGAGATAGAGAGAAATGTCCCATCACAGAGGCTAAACTGGCCACTTTGATCACAAAGCTGATTAGGATATGTTAGAGACTCAAGAGACCTCTACAGCAATCAAAAGATCAGTGGAGATGTTTTTAGAAGGTAGGTGTTGCCAAGTCTTCATCAAATTAAGGAAGAAGAGAACTCAAAAGAAAATAAATAAAGACTCCATCAGTGGATACCAGCAGAATGCAAGAGATGAAATGCAGTGGGCACGAATCTAACTTGTAAGTATCTGAGATGCATGAGGATTTTGTGAAGACACCAGATGAATCAGAGTACCCCTTAATTGTACTGCTGTGAAGTTTGCTGAGCTGCTCCTAGCAGAAGTCCAGATATAATTTTGGATAGGATAAGGAAAAGGGGTGGCTGTAGTTAGAGCAATTACCTATCTGATAACTAAAGAGGTAACTTGATTTATCTGTGTTAGGCTCTATACTATTAACCAGAATTGGCTGTATTATATTAGAGTGACTACAGCTTGGGCTTTGAAATCATAGCATCTAGGATTAAAATCTGGCTCTGTCACTTACTAATTGGTGACATTGAACCATACACTTAATATTAGGAGCTTATAGTTTTCATCTTGCAGATGAAAACAATAATACATATCTTATAATGTTTTTGAGACTTAAAGTAGGGTAGTACATGTAAATATTTTAGAATAATTTTTAGTACAGAGTAAATTATCTTTTATCATCCTTATCAATACCAAGTTAATGGAGGGTAGTGAAAAAAGTCAAAACATGTATAAACAAAATTTAAAAGTAGTTCAATTTTTCTTACACATCTAAGTGTTAGAGTGAGTACATTAGGACTACACTGCCTTATACTCCAACTTTATTTATGTGACATGATGACATCCCTTGCTTATTTTCAAATCAAGACATTGGCAATAGTGGTTGACATTTAAGAAGCATGATCCAATCCAGTAGTGTATTAGTCTGTTCTCACACTGCTAATAAAGACAAACCTGAGACTAATTTTTAAAAGAAAGAGGTTTAATTGACTCACAGTTTCACATAGCTGGAGAGGCCTCACAATCATGGCAAAAGGTGAGGGAGAAGCAAAGTCACATCTTACATGGCCAGGCAAAAGAATGTGTGCAGGGAAACTCCTCTTTATAAAACCATCAGATCTCATGAGACTTATTGAGTACCACAAGAACAGCATGGGAAAGACCCACCCTCACGATTCAATTACCTCCCACTGGGTTCCTCCCATTACATGTGGGAATTATGGTAGCTACAATTCAAGATGAGATTTGGGTGGGAACACAGCAAAACCATATCAAGTAGGTTTTAGGCAAGATGTGCATAGGACATGTGTTACTTTTTCATGCCTCATAACTAATCAAGTCACACCCAAAACAGACGAATGAAAACCACCACCAACAATACAATGTGAATGAAAATACTTGAAATTACATCTCAGAGTTTGGACTTATGGCAATCCATAAAATGAGGAAGCAGTGTTACTCCATAAACGACACAGTGTGGTGGGAATTCCTGACCACCTCAGGTTCAGTGATTCACTACATAGATTCACATAACTAAGAAAAGTTGTCATACTCATGGTTAAGGTTTATTACGATGAAATTATACAGATCAAGTTAGCAAAAGAAAGAGCTGCATAGAGCAGGGTCCAGGAGAAAGCAGACAGAAGCTTCCAGTTGTCTTCTCTCAATATAGTCACATGGATCACACTAGTGGTCCAAGCAGCAATGTGTGATGACACGTGAAGTATTGCCAACCAGGGAAATACACACAAGCCTTGATGTCCAAAATTTTCATCGGGGGCAGACATAGGGTAACCATATGGCTGATCTTAGTTACTGAGTCTCCAGCTGCTCTAGAGGACAAATTGATTTTGTGTAGCCAAGGCCCTCACCATAAATTACATGGTTAACATAAACTCTGTGGTGTGTCCCAAGGCCCTAGGTAAACAAAGATGTTGTTATCAAGTTGGATATTCCAAGGGCTTAAAGATTATCTCCTAGGAATAGGTCAAGGGCCAAATCTTTCTTTGGAATGTGCAGGCCTGGCACATCCCAGACCTGCTAGTCAACTCTTTACTACATGGTGTATACAACTGTTTAAAAAAGGAATAGTTTTAATATCTATAAGATATTTTCTCATATTAGTTTATTTCAATCAATGTTCACATGCTCTATATCCAACACTGCTTGGTATACAAAACTAGAAAATGTGATACTTGACCAGAAATAATTGTCTTAAAGTAAAGGACATATTAATTGATTGCTACAATGGTACAGACACTCTGCAGCATCATTTGTATGTGTCATTTTATGTAACCTTCAGAACAACCCTGTAATATATGTGTTGATGTTTTATTTCTTACAAATAAGAAAACCAAGACTCAAAGTGATAAACTAATTTTCTCTAGGTTGTTTATTCATTCACCCTTTCAATATCAAATGTTTGCCCTGTTCCAGTTAGTAGATGATACTGGGAACATAATAAAATCAAAATAAACATGCTCTAGACTGTCACAGTGGTCATAGTCTAAGGGAAAAAGAGAAGTAAGCAAATAACCACCAGCTGTTTGAAGTAATGCAAAGTTTTTACCTGGGTCATCTTTTCATTGTATACTCTCTTCTGTAAATGATCTTACTTGTACCCAGAGTTTCATAGATATTTTCAACTCAGACATTGCCTCAGTATCCCAGACACATATGCTGAGTTGTCACCTTTTCTTAGCTTTCTCAAGGACACATCAAACTTAGTTAAAACCTAAACACATGATCTTCTCCTGAAAACAGCCTCCCCTAACACACATAACTGGTCTAAATTGCATCTCAGAGATTGGCACTTTCTATCCTGTTGTGAAATCTGAGCATCATTCCTGATACTGTGTTTCCTTCACCACACCAAGCCCCGCTGCTGGTTTCTCTTAGGATGCTCTCAAATCTATTTACTTCTTTGTTGCTCTACCCAATCTCCATAGCACAAGATACCATCAACTCACCTGGAATATTGACATCACCTCCTTACTGATCTATCTGCATCTACGCTGATCTCCTGCTAGCCATTTCCCGCAATGCAGTCAGGGTGTTATAGTGAAGTGGCAAGTCTGATCATGTAACTGCCTCTGCTTATCACCCTTCCATCATTTCCTATTACTATTAGAATAAAGAAAAAAATACTCCACACATTCACACATTCCTGAATGGCCTGGCTGTAAAACTGGATTCTCCAGACCCCTCCTACCCTCTTTCTCCTTATGCTCCACTACTTTCAGCTTTTCATAGATAGATACTGTGAACTTTTCCTCACAAGACAATAGAGCAATTCCTTTACATAGGGTAAGGCCTACTCATCCTTTAAATTTTACCCCAGTTGCCACAACCCCAGAGAATACTTCCTTGACCACTTTAAGTTAGATTTTTGCTATTTATACACTTTTACTTGTATACAGATGGTCCTGAATTACTATGGTTCAAGTTATGCTCTTTTTACTTTACCAGGGTGCAAGAGTGATACACATTCAGTAGACGCAGTGCTGCAATTACCTATACACTCATTCTGTTTTTCACTCTCATTAGAGTATTTAATAAGTTACATGAAATACGATTATATGATTATAAAATAGGCTGTGTGTTAGATGACTTTGCCCAACTGTAGGCTAAGTGTTCTGAGCACACGGGGTAGGCTAGTCTAAGCTATGATGTTCAGTAGATTAGGTGTATTAATGATACGGACAAGAGGCAGAGAAATCCTGGGTGGATGAGGGTGGTCCCTAGCAAGGGACCCTCAAGCCTTGACCCATGGCCTAAAGGGAGAACATGCATTCCTGTTTCCCACTCGAATGTTGCCTTTTCCAAAACCACCATGACCTGCCATGCTCCCCATCTTGTACCCATAAAAACCCCAGACCCCACTGGTGGAGCAGCAGAGTGTCAGAGAAAGAGAGAACAGAAGAAGTAGCCAGACATCGGAGAGAAGTAGCTTGATTTCAGAGGTATGGCTTGATGGTGGGACCTCTGAGAAGAGTTCAGCCCAAGACAGCCAAGCTCCATGTGAAGATCACCTTCCCACTCCATGTCCTTTCCAGCTCTCCATTCTGCTGAGAGCCACCTTCACCTTCATCAGCAATAAAATCCTCCACATGTACCATCTTCCATTCGTGTGACCTGATTCTTCCTGGATGCCATACAAAAACCCAGGTGCGAGTGCAAGAGGCTGTCACACTTACCCTCCACTGTCTAACACTTAAGCCATCCATGGATGGAAAAACTAAAAGAGCACATTATAATACGCTCACTGTATTATAGTGCTGGAGGTCATGGACGGCTCCCAGACCCAGTTGTGGGCCCACAAAATTCTGTTTCTGCCAGTTGCACAGAAGCACTCATCCTGGTATGTGTGCCCACTCACCATCCTGTGAGGGATTAAGAGCTGTGGGCTGAGTAAAGGAGCCAACCCCTTCATGAGTCTCACAAAGGAGTCAAGGGAACTATCCTGTTTCCTTAAGGGAATGTTCAGCTTACAATATTTTTAGTTTATAATGGGTTTATCTGGATATAACCTCATCATAAGTTGAGGAACATCTGTACTCATTTTTTAGGGAACTTGTAAGAGCTGTATTTTTGCATTAGTTTTGGGAGTTACATGATGAATATGACTCCCTCGGGAAAGCTAAGCTCCAGGTTTGCAGGACTTCTTGCTTTTCTTATCCCTAGTACCTATCGCAGTACCTATCATTACGTGATACTTGTGTACCACACATGTGTTGATTGAGTAAGTAGATGAAAGAAAGAAAGAATGGCAGGGTCAGGATTTGAAGCCCAGCTAATCTGGTTCTTTCCACTATGCAATCCCAAATTTTAAAATCTAGAGATTCAAACGTTGGTCACTTAATTATACTCAATACACAACAGATATGTATTGAATGCCTGCTTTTTTGATACATACTGGTCTAGATCCAAAAGACAGTAGTAAAAAAGGTAGATGAAATCCGTTTTATTCATGGTATTTATATTATATGGGAGGGAAGGCACTAAATAAATAAGTAAATAAATAAACAATATGATTTCAGATTTTTAAATGAAATTAAAATAAACCAAAATGTATAATGAAACTAGGAGGAACTTTGGCCAGAAAATTATTTAGCCTGGTCAGATTAGGTAAGCTCTCTTAAGAAGGCGATGTTTGAGCTGAGATATATGAATCAATCACTATACATTAATATAAAAGTAAGAGAAAACACTGAAAGACAATGTTTTCACTGTGGTATACACTTATTAAAAGTACTGTTAAGTGTTTTAGAAAAAAAAAAAATAGGAGCTTAAAGTATTGAAGCTAGACTTTGTGGGGCCTGTGAGTATTGAGAATGTGCTAGATTTGAATTAAGAATGTGTTGGATTTGAATAGAAACAGAGAAAAGTGGGATAACAAAATTAAAGCATAGATAAAAATATGTCTGTGGATATAAAACAAAACTGTTTTGTAAAATCAAAAACAAAAACTACGAAATTAAAGAATTGCTGTACATCATTGGCAATCCCAAGAAATTATTTTTGTGAGTGTGTTTGTTGAGGAAAGTATAACAAAGGGATATGGTGCCTTTATTCTTCATTCAAAATATCCAAGACATTGAATGCTGCCCACTTACATTTAAGAAAAAGAAAAAGAAGAAAGGAAAAATGTTCAAGCCATGCTCATATATGAGAACATTAGGGAGTAGTAAAATCAGAAATAGATAACAGAGGCCGGGCGCGGTGGCTCACGCCTGTAATCCCAACACTTTGGTAGGCCGAGGTGGGCAAATCACGAGGTCAAGAGATGGAGATCATCCTTGCCAATATGGTGAAACCCTGTCTCTACTAAAAACACAAAAATTAGCTGAGTGCAGTGGTACACACCTGTAGTCCCAGCTACTCGGGAGGCTGAGACAGGAGAATTGCTTGAACCCAGGAGGAGAAGGTTGCAGTGAGCCAAGATCGGGCCGCTGCACTCCAGCATGGGTGACAGTGAAACTCTGTCTCAAAAAAATAAGTAAATAGAAAAGAAATAGATGATAGAGATTTAAAGCCAGGTTAGGGGGTACCTTCAAAGTCAGTAAATGAGGATTTCTTGGACATTTATTCTTATGTAGGATTAAAGAGGTATTATTGTGGTCTTTCTGTAACCAATTAGCAGCTAATGGTGCTAAAGAATGAATGGGTCAGAGAGGCAGGAGGCTAACTTCCAAATTCTTTATAAAATGTATTAATTATTACTAAATATGACATTAATGACTAAAATAATGACATTACTAACAGTGTGGCAGCATAATGTGGTATAAAGGGCATAGGACTGACAGGTCAGTAAATCTCTGTCTGCCATTAACTGGTTGTGTAACCATAAATAGGTCACTTTATCTCACTTAGCTTCGGTTTTTTTTTTTATTATTATTTTCAAATTAACCTTTTAAAGTCTTCTCCAGATTAAAAATTCTAAAATTTTATGATGGGTCCCATATAACAAGATTTTGCCATCATCTGTGTTAAATGTTGGTCAAATAAAGATGGTCTGAGAGTGAAAGGATTTGCATGTCAAAATATTCAGGATTGTATTCTCTGAGTCTTTTACAATTTTGTGTACCCTAATATATTTTGTTCATAAGTGATTATTGTGAACAGGTACTGGGATGGGGAATTTGCTTCTGTTCTGGATTATTCTATAGTTTTATTTCTGGCCCCTCTCCACCTTTAAAATAGGTAACATTGAGCTTGCGCTTTTCTATATACCTCACACAGACTTTAGGGCAACATTGAATAATGTGAAATATTTATTTGTGATCTTACCATCTTGAAATTAATATTAAACATTCTATTTAGAGTGGTGTGTGTTTCATGAATGAATAAAATGAGTCATAGATTGGTCAATCTCATGGATGAAGCTTTTAAAGGAAGAAGAATCCAGTTGTGCAATTGCAGAACTGCCTATAGGTGTTGAGTTGGAGTTTAGCTGTTGCCATATTATTAATCTTTTCCTTTAATTAAAATTGTTCCTATTTTTTCTAAGGGATCTCCTTCAAAGGGCAAAATCTTTGTGGGCGTACATAGCAACAATAAAGGCAAAAGCAAAGCATTAGCAAATTCAATAAGAATCCCAAACAAATAGATGGTTACACACCATATATATGTCTTATTTTTACTTTTTGGAGAGTAGTAAATTTTTTCAGAAGTTTGTGTGTACCATCTCTTATTTAAATTAAAAGAATATTTTTGCCTGTTAATATAGAGTTGACCCTTGAACAACACGGGTTTGAACCATGTGGGTTCACTTATACATAGATTTTCTTCCCCTCTGCCACCCGAGAGAAAGCAAGACCAACCCCTCCTTTTCTGCCTACTCCCCAGCCTACTTAATGTGAAGACATGAGGATGAAGACGTTTGTGATGATCCATTTCTACTTAATCAATAATAAATCTATCTTCTTTCCCTTATGATTTTCTTAATAATGTTTTCTTTGCTCTAGCTTACTTTATTGTAAATGTATAGTATATAACACATATAACATACAAAATATGTGTGAATTGACTGTTTATGTTATTGGTAAGGTTTCTGGTTACCTGTAGGCTATGAATGGTTATGTTTTAGGGGAGTCGAAAGTTACTTTCAGATTTTTGACTGCCCATAGGTTTGGCATCCCTCTGCCCCAATGTTGTTCAAGGGTCAACTGTAAAGTTTCCTGGAAACACATTTTTATCTTTATTTCAAGTGATAATAATCAACTACAATGTATATGTATTTAGCATAAAATGTGTCAAAACATTTATGTATTTGCCAACAAGAATAATGCCGGGTCAAAAAAAGATAGTATATTATTGACTCAAATATTCTGTATATTTTAACGTATGAAATATAGATAACTAACTTTTGTTTTAAGGAAGCTCCTCCCCTCAAATGATTTCAGTTGTATATATATGCACATAACCTACTTCCATGTGAGTATGGATATGCAGCATATTCAAGAAATATGATTTCAAGCTCTCCATGCTCTAGTGCACGAGCATACATCCTCATAAGTTGTAAATAGCTGTTATCACTTGTTAGGATAACTTAATTAAACTTGCTTATTAAAAACCTTTAATTCGTTAGTGATAAAATCTTGATTAGTACATTTTCCTGCTAGGTGACCTCCTAATTTAATAGAAGATGAATTTTTAAATGGGGAAAAATGCCTGTGGCAGAGATTTTGTGCTAGTGAATAGAGTTTGCAATACACATAGGGATATATTCTAGCCTAATTAGTAAGGGTGCAAATGAATTTTTATTCCATACACCAGAAGTGTCATTGATGAACCACAGTGAGGAGTTTGAAATGCATTCAGATTGGCAGTGTGGGACTGAAATCTGTGGGAAAATCACAAGCTAATTCATTGATTGCCCCTTGGAAATTACTGCTGTTAATTGTTAGGTAATTAACATGGAGCTACAATTATAGTGGCCTAAGGGGGTGATTAATGTTTCAACATGTCACATTAGCAGCGGCTGGATTTTCAAAGCTTTTCTTTTCACATGGTTTGGGAGACAGATGGTATATTGTCTATGGATTTTTTTTTTTTTTTTTTACTAAAGTTTATGCTGAGAGCAAGTGTGTGAATTTTCTGTTCTTGAGCCTCCTTTTAATAGACACAAATTTTAACATAAGAATTTGATAACTTTTACTAAATAATGTAATATTTGCTAATAATATTCTTTTACCTAAAATATATATTGCTAAACAGGAAAGTTACTTTAATTTTATGTATTGCTGTAAAATCAAAGCTGTCTTAAATTTTAGGAGTTGGCATTTTTCTTTATGACAGGTCTTAAATTATTTAATGATAGTAAGAGGACAAATTTGTATGATATCATATTTGCAACGATCAATATAATTTAAGCAGAAACCAATAAACCATGTCAAAGAAATGCATTTAGTAACAGTAATATAGAGTACATTCATATTTCTATTTTTCCGCATCTCACTGTCTTTGTTATCCTGTTTTCTGAAAGCTGTGTACACCCCAATATATCAAATCCTAATTTAGCCCAGTTAATTGTAGCTTGGATTTTTCAGAACTCTGAATAAGTCACGTTGATCTGTAAATATCAAGGGTAACAATAGAGACAGAATATATCAAATCAACTGCTTATTTATTTAGGAAGGACACTTGCAGAAGCCAGCACTACTCATTACCAGATTAGCCTGATATGTTAGGTTATATGTTTACATTATATGCCAATCTATTTTATGTTAATTTCAGGGTTTGTTAAACTGCTTTCACAGTTTGGAGCACATCTATCTTATAATAAAAATAATTATTAAAAAATCATATCTAAACTATAGTTACTTGAACAATTGAAAAAAATCATTCTTGCAAATTAATTTTATTTACAGATAAATCAACCCTCTATTGATCCCAGATATTTAGTCATAGATTTCTAGAGCAATATTTTTAATATGTAGCCCATCTGTTTTCATGTGAAACCCATTTTGGTTGAAATGGTTTTTAACATTTTTAAGGATTTCTATTTTTAATGTAAGTCAGCGAGGTACTTTTCTTCTTGTAAAAAGATGCATTCAATACTAAAACCTAAGTGAGTTCCAAAAAATTCTTAAGGTCTCCAAAGGTGGATTTTTTTAAGTCCAATTAAGGCACATTATCTAAAAAAAGGTAGAATGGATTTCTAGCAGTTCAGAGAGCAGCTTCTTTTATAATTTTTTTCATGAAAATTTGAGATGTCATTTTTCTTGGTAGCCCCATACTGAGGTCTTTGTTGTGACTGTAGTCTGTAGCTTTTATATTGATTTGTACTACTTCAACAAATGACAGAAATCTTTATTATCTACAGTCAAGCCAGCTATTAACTTTTAATGCCCATTAAAACTGGAAAATTGTGAAAGGAAGTCAGTGCTTGTAAGTTAGCCTTTAAAATAGAGAATTACTGAAATCTTGATTTTAGGCAATTCTGTTTTCAGATCTTTCTGCATTTCTTTTACATTGAAAATCAATTGCAATTGTTCAAATGCCTATTTTACTGTCAAGTTGACATTTCACCTTAGTTCCTCTTTTCTTTGCTTTTTTTAAATTTACCAAAAAAATTCTTGTCATGTTAGAAATAGCAGAATATGCAGTAAGAGCAAATTAGGTACCTGCATTTTTATTGGAGAACTTTCATCAAATGTCTTTTTCTTTATCCTGTTTCAATAATGAGTTTAAAGTGAAGCAAGGGATTCTGACTTTGATTATAGATTGCAAGCAATAAGTTAAAAATTGCATTTGAAATTTCCCTAGGGAACGTGAAAGCTATAGCTACTTATCAACTTGGACAGTAGGGGTCACTATTATTCTTTTAAGATAAAGTCATAGGAAGATTATTAGCCACAGATAAGATTATTCTTAAAGATACTTTAGGGGAGTGGAGAAAGGCTCTTCTAAAATAGAAAGATTAATTAGTCCAGCAAGAAATTTGGTATACATACTCCCTCCCAACACACACATACACACCCACACCTATATATACAGTTAAATACAATTTAAAATTAGTAGGGTTGTCTAGCTTTAGGCTTTGTTGACATTTTAAAGACTACTGCAGTTTTAATGCCTGAGTTGTGGTTTGTCATATATCAAAGGCTTCAAGAAATTCCATGACTAACTCACCTCATAAATGTTATTTGCACATTGCTATCGGTTCTTTCTAGTTCATCCTAATTATAGCAATCTTCATGCCTTTTTTAAATCATGGGTAAATAGTAGTCAGAAAAAATTATTTAAGTTAACGTTAGACACAAGAAATGGAAATTTTATTATGAATATCAATGTTGATTTCTTAGTGATCACTTTCGTTGGAAATGTAGATGAAATGCAGAGTCATCAAGGTTGGTATGTTGCAGTAGCATTTGTCCTTTTCAAGTCCCTTATTTTATGATTCCAGTCACTGAGGATCTCAAATTTTGGATGAGAGCTACAAACATGAAAATGAACTATTACAATGTTATAAAGTCATGGGTATACTTGAAATTAAGGCAAAGTTCTGGGGTAGTGGAGAGAAAAACCTGAGTTTGTCCCTTTGAATTAGTGGCAGTTTTCCAGGCAAAGGAGAACTGGGTGCTTCCAGGGGAGGGACATGCAAGTCGCTAAGAATGAAACGTCAGTGGGGTAGTCAAGGAACTGAACGGACCAAGGGCAACTGAAGGCTCATAATTGTGCTGTGCTGTTGTTTGGTGGGAAGGATTATGAGAAAGGATGGAAATAAAGCTCATCAAGGATTTTTTACCACTGTTTAGTAACTTTAGTTCCATAGGAATTAAAAATCTGACCAAATGAGATTAATCTTTTATTTTTTTAATGTCATAAAATTATCAGTTTACTTATCCATTATTCAAAAGTGATAAAAGATCAAGATTGGAAAATTACTTCTTATTCATGAATTCAGCGCAAATTTATTAGGTGCCTACTATATGCAAGGCATGATTTTAAAACCTGAGTTTACAGGGATCAATGATATGGATGAGAAGACTGCCTTTACACAGTTTACATTATAGAGGAAAAAGATCGAGTACAAGGAAGTAAACAAATAAAAAATTGTTTCTGTGAGAGGAAAGTGTTCTGAGGGGAGAAACAGTGCTATGGACAGCAAATGAGAGGGATAGGAGATCCACTTTGCACAGATCAGATTCAGAAAGGCTATCAGAGAAGGGGACAAACGTATTGTCACCTGGATGATGAAGAGAAATGAAATAAGTGAGGATTTGGAGGACTGGCATTCTGAAAAGAGAACAGAAAGCACAAAAGCCTGAAAGTGATTTAACATAAAACATTTTGAGAATTATAATAATGGTTTATCTCCTCGCTTTAGAGGCAGATAACACAGTGGAACAATTACAAGTATAGAATTTTGTGTCCAATTAATCTGGATTCAAATTCTAGTCAATCCCTCATAGGAATTTAGGCAGGTTGTTTAAGTATTCTGATCCTCAGCTTTCTCTTTTTTAAAATGTAGTGATATCATAAAGACCCAAAGTTCCCAAAACATAGGTGGGCAGTTAATCAGTAGGGCTTATCTTACCCTCTTCTGATTCATTTCCTCTTCTGCAGTATAGAACTGTAATGCTTACCAACTTAACATATTCTTGTTTGTAAATTCTCAAATAACATGTGTGTTTATCTTTGCTATTAACTTTTTTATGATCTTAATTCACAATTAAATTACAAAGATTAAGAGAATAAAAGCAGTAAATCGGAAGGAAATATGTTGTTTGCTCTCAGTTATTCTCAATGAATTCTGAATTATTCTTAACATTATTTTTAATTTATAAGAAAAAAATCCAAAATAATTCAGGTTCATATAAGAAATCATTATGTTTTGGAATAAATATTATTGCAGATTTGTTCATTTTTTAAAATTCAAAATTGTCCTAATAAGCTATTTTTGTAGGCCTGCCAACTTTGAGTGAATCCTTTAAAATTACTTAGCTGGCCCCTGTTATTGCCCTACCTCTGATTTATTTGTAGACAGTGCGTCTAAATAAGACTTTTCTTATCCCATAAATAAAACACTTCTTTTTGGCTCTAGCATTTCCAACAATCCTGTCCTTAACTTTTCTCTGTACTTCTTTTGTTGACAATATATCTCTTACTATTGAGCTTCATTGCCAATTCCCTAAACCTCTTCTTCAGAATAAATCCTTTGACCTTCTTTTTCTAAAGTCTAATGACCAAAACAGACTCCTCACCAGTCCTCCAAGTAATCTTATCTTTTCTGTCACTGACTGTATAAATTTCCTCCTGCCACAGGCAAACTGGCTTCAGTCATGTTTTGTAAATACTTACCAGAGAACCTCCTTGTATAATGGCATCCAATTTACTCTTCTTTTCTATTTCCCCATAACTTTATCCTGCCTCTTCTTGTGATACGCTGCACAGTGTATTTCTAAAGTGTTCTAAGGGCTAGAGAATAAACATTCTCATTTTATGGCCTAAGTCCCAATTTCATACATTTTTCCTGCATATAATAAGGAGATAAGTTGTTATAGCAGAAAGAAACCTTACAAAACAATTTAATCCAATATTTATGTTATGTAAGAAAATTAAAATATAAGGAGTTCAGGTTATATTTAAGACACAGATATTCAGAACTTTTACTCTATGTTCTTTGCAATTCAAAAGAAATCATAACTTTGTGGTTCGAGGGCTAGTTATAACCAGCAGTGTTTTTTCTTTGGATCTAATAGGTATTTTAAAATATTTTTAGTTATTTCTGAACTTTAACATTTTGAGACTTTATATAAAAATCTGGATTTGCATATTCTCGTACATTAGGTGATTTGGCAATTCTGGAAACTTGAGACCACATGGCAGTACCTGGCTGAAGCTAAGTAGCAGTCTCCATGTTAAAGAAATCATGGTGCCCAATTGGCCAGTTTCCATTATTATCTAATATGTTATGCCCTTAATTAATGTATGCGTTAATTATGTTTATTACTTGCCTGTGCCCTATGGGAATTTGAGTTTTGCCATTCTTTGTCTACACTCAAATGCTTTTCATGTGAGCTGATGAAAACTTGAACCCATAACTTCAAAGAAGCACTAGCCATAGAGCTCATGGGTGTATGGGTGTCTTAAAAGGCATACAAAAACATTTCAGTGACTTCAGTATAATTCCACAAAAGTGTTCTTAGCATTGACTCTGTCTAAAGCCTTGAACTAAGCACTGAGATATCATTGACAAAGGAACCCATCCTTGGGGAGTTTTACTGATTATAAAATGAGACTAAAATATCCTCAGAAAGGATACTATGTCTCATTTGCATGAAATTATAGAACAACCAACACCAGATATATTTATTACTGTGATCAGTGTAACGTAATCATAAGGGAAAGGTTTTCGGATGAAAGATACTATATAAAGCAAGTAAAAAAAATGATAATATATATATTTTTGAGACATAGTCTAGATCTGTTGCCAGGCTGGAGTGCAGTGGCATGATCTTGGCTCACTGCAACCTCCGTCCCTGGGTTCAAGTGATTCTCCAGCCTCAGCCTCCCAGGTAGCTGGGACTACAGGCGCATGCCACTACTCCTGGCTAACTTTTTGTAGTTTTAGTGGAGATGGGGTTTCACCGTGTTAGCCAGGATGGTCTTGATGTCCTGACCTCATGATCCGCCCACCTTGGCCTCCCAAAGTGCTGGGATTAAAGGTGTAAGCCACCGAGCCTGGCCATATTTCTCATATTATAAATATTATTATTGGACAATTTGACCATTATTATCAATTCCAGATGAGTATTCTTATTGGTTGTAATTAACAGAAGTGTTTTCTCATTTAAAGGCATGCAAACATTTCATATTGAAAATTTGCCATACCAAACAATTTTTTCAATAGTGATGATAGATTTTGTAGATCTATTTACATTCAGTTGCTCACTTCCCTTTTGACTAAGGTGTGTGTTAGGCATCTGCATGCTTTGTGGGTAGAGCCAATAGTTCAGGAAAAGCAAAATAATTTTTAAGGACCATTTTCCTCAACAATTATTGTGCCTTTATTACCACTATGAATGCAAAAGAATAAATTGAAATTATTCTTAAAGTTTTTAATTATTTACCCTCTAGAGTGTATTTCATACATGATATGAGACAGGGTATGGAAAATACAATGCTTTCTATGCACTCTTTCCAAACTCAGTGAAATCATTCAAACAAATAATAGCAATGAAATGAATTCTGGTAAATACTAAGGATGAAAAGAATGTAAAAGGTCAAGGTCTTCATTATTCCTGTTTGTTGAGTGCTGGGTGAGCCCAACACTTTATAAACCATTTTGAAGGGTTTGGTCCTTGCTCTGAAGGTTCACAGATCAAATTAAACAGGCAAGGACAATTGTATTAACCAAGCAGGTGGTTAGTTCTAAAATAGAGGATTTCTAGACATTATAAAAAGTATGCTTAGTTTTTTCATTCTACCCCTTTATTTCTTATACTATGATCATTTCAAAATAACAAAAAAGAGGTTAGGCCTTGCCTGACAAGAATCATAGAAAATCGATTTTGTGAACAGACTTCCTTTTTTAAAGTGAGTATAAAAATAACCTAAATATAGAAAAAGGAAGATGGATTTTAGCATGACTAAAAATATAGAAAGCAATGCAGTTGGGTTAGAGAGATGAAACGTACTATATAACAAATGAGTCTACATAAGTAAAATTAGTGTTGAGAATTAACAACTCAAGAACTGATTTAGCAATATATACGAGGCTGCTTTACTCTGAAAGGAAAACGATTGTCTGCCAAACTAAATTTATGTTGTCGCAGAGTTTACCAGCTCTGCTTATTCAGCTATGCTTCTTTAACAAATAACAATGGTGACTTTTTGAAAAGTATTTTAAAAAATATATTTCCTGAACATTTTAATTACCCCAATATTTTCTGTAATTGTATTTGCATGAAAAAGGGTTGTCCTACTGACAGTTTTTTATTGTCATTAATTACAGTTTGTAAAAGTTTTATATTTAATAAGAAAATGAAGAGGTATATCAAAACGGAAAGGAAATCTTCTGGCTAAATAATGTTTTGAAGTTATGATTTTTATGGCTTGGTGACTATAAAATACATGAATACTTTTCTATTGTCCATCACATCTGGCTTTTGCTAATTTTTTTTTTTTTGAATTTCTCTTACATTTAAAATATTTTATTTTGCCGTAATCACTTTAGTTTTTGAAAGGCTTGTTCTGAAATTCCACTTCTCAAATTATGACAAATCAGAATACGTAACGGGGATTAAACTAAATGTGTATTAGATGAGTAAAGAATTCACTGAGGCAAGACTAATCATCATTTAGATTATCAGTAGAAGATTATTAATAAACAAAGGATTGCATGACAAGTTCTGTTGATGCTGTGTTTAGGTAGCCAAATGTTTTAGCTTTTACAAATGAAATAATCCCTAAGCAGCTTATAGCAGAAAGTAATCATTTAAATTACAAACTTAAGAATTTCAAATTACATACTTCATCAAGTTGAGTCTATTTTACCTTACTGAGTACATTTGGTATAACAGAATGAAATAATTACTTAGCGTTTCAAGTAAATGGACAATAGTCTTCCTATGCTTATAATTTATTTTCTATACAATTGCTACAGTAGATAACTGAGGAAAATTTCTGCAAATGTTGCCTAGAAGACACTGGTTAAAATATTCAAAAGTATGTTCAAGAATAAGCATTCTACAGAATTTTTTCTTAGGAATTTCACTTGTCAAGATACATTTTTTGAAGTACTTCTACTATTTAGAAATTGATTCTTTAGAAACAAATTTGGAGAGATGTTAAGGAAGATACAGGAAGATTTTAGTTTTTCTTCTACTGGGTTCTCTGAATTGAAGATAAAAATATCCTTGAGAAATTAATAGGAAATAAAGCTTTTCAATGAATTGTGTGTATGTATATTTGAACTTAATATCCTACAATTATATCATATACATACATAGTGTATATGCTAATTTCCTATTAATTTCTCAAGGATATTTAAGAGTAAGAATTTTTGAGTTGGACAATGTGGCTTCAAATCACAGCTTGCCAGTTTAACAATGATTCTGGACAAACTATTAACATTTGCAAGCACAGAGGTTTTGTCTGTAAAATAATGCTAGCACTTATCTTGTTATTTCTATAGTTGTAGCAGTGAAGAAATGTATGTAAAACCTTTAATAATGGTGTTTAAGGTACTTAATGCAGCTAGTTCAAAGCAAATATAACCTCTTTATTATCATTGTTATTAGAACATTTTTTCAGTTGTTAATGTGTGGTAATTTTGAGTTCTGTAAAACTATTTTAGACCTTCAAAAGAGTGCAGACACTGTCCTGGTACTTTTTTTTTTGTTGTTAATTCTGCAGAGCAAGGCTAGGGGCATCAAGACTACTATGAGATCCACAAATATTTCTAAGTAAGTGTGCCCTAAATGTACTTAGTTTCTACAAGGACTTTGCTAAACTATAGGCCTGAAAGTATTTTTTCATGGAGATTTGACAAAGTCAGTGGGTTATATTATTCTAAAATTTCAATCTTAGCCTCACTGTCATTATGATCTTTCTGTGACTCTTGGTAGACTACTGAATTTTTCATAGTTCTTTATGCTGTACACTACTGTGAAACATTATTGAAATTTCTATGGTTATTGAAAGAAATCAAGAAATAATTATCTCCCAAGTCTAGACTTTGAAATGAATGACACATTGTCAGTCATCCTTATCTTTTGCAGACTTATTGTGGCTTGAATTTTACTTTTGTGATGATATTAATAATATTGCCCCAGCACTAACTGGCTACTGGAGGATAAATATTGCTAATGTGTCAAATGTAAAATCTTGCTCTCTGGGAGGGGGCAGCTGGTTCCAACATTAAAATACCAGTTCCTTAAATTGTAGTGGGCACTAAATAGTAACAAGGAACTATTACTGCTTTTAATGTTGAATCTATGAAATTAAATGAAAGCAAATCCTTTCTAAATAAGAATGGCTGATTCTGAGTTCTGTAGCTATGTTAGACAAAATGAATTTCAGATTAACCTTGACAGTTTATTTCCTTTGAATATTTTAAAGTTTATATCATATTATCTCCCAGTACACTCATTTCAAGTTGATTTTTAAGGTCTCAAATACTTTTTTTTTTTTACATAAATAGTTGCTTTGCCATACCTGAAAGAGAATTACTATTCAAACTTTTGTTTTAAATATGTGTGTATAGGGGAGAGTGAGAACCAATTCCTACCTGTATTCTCTGACAGTGTTCTCCCTGGCTGACAGCTCATAAAGAAATGTTGGTAGATTAGGGGAGATAGCTTAGAAGAGTTTTTGCATTTGATACTGCCATATATTACATGAAATTTATAGCACAAAACTTTTTAATAGATACAGCTTTGTAAGTATCTTCTGCTAACTGTAGCAGATATATTTTGCCACTCTGCAACTTGTGAAAATTTAATAACTAATAATTCATGAATTTTTATAAGCAAGCTACTTCCATATCAACAGAGAAAAAACAAAGGTAGAAAGAGTGATTTAAAAGCCTATAAAATAATACATAATGATATGGTGTGGCTGTGTCCCTACCCAGATCTCACCTTGAATTGTAATAATCCCCACATGTCAAGGGTGGGACCAGCTGGAGATAATTGAATTATGGGAATTATGGGTGTGGTTTTTCCCATGCTGTTCTCATGATAATGAGTGAGTTTTCAAGAGATCTGGTGGTTTTGTAAGGGGCTTCCCCTTTGCTTGTCACTCATTCTCTCTTCTGGGGCCTGTGAAGAGGTGTCTTCTACCATGACTGTAAGTTTCCTGAGGCCTCCCCAGTCATGCTGACTCTCAAGCCAATTAAACCGTTTTTTTGTAGATTACCTAGTCTCGGGTATTTCTTCATAGCAGCATGAGAACAGACTGATACACATAGTATGAATATGCATGCACAGTGTAATTATTCAAATCGTGGAGCTGACCTCTTTTAGAAGCTCATGACTTTCCAAAGAAATATGAATTTCACATTACTATTTAAGTCCACTTTGATAGTCTTTAGGATCCACCAATTCTCCAGTTGTATCAGGGAAATATTACCTACAATTAGAAGACATTTCATAAATATGATTAATAAGTATTGCTGAAGAAATTGCTTGTGGGACATTATAATTTATTTATTTAAAATATTTATGAAATTCTAATGCTATTCTAGGCACTGAAATATTAAGATAAATAATAACCAAGAAAAGTGTTGACAATTTAAGTTACTTGGTATTTAATTAAGTGGTTAATTGCTACTATATGCTGAGTTACAGTACTATTAGCAAACATGTAATTGAAAATCTTGTAACATTTCATTATTTCAACTAGGCTCACAGGCTCAGTACATGGTATGGTCAGAATTTGAAGTTATGACAGTCTGTCTTCAAGTCCATGCTCTTTACAATTATGCTAAACTATATCCTACATAAAGGACCCACTACTAGCTATTTCATTTATGTTATTTAATTTTCCCAAAAATTTTTGAGGTGATTGGAGTAGTATTATTAACTGTATCTTATGTATTACGGGATAGAAAATGAGAAATGTCTAAAGATGCCAGAGAGGTTTTATTTTATTCTTCCCTTGCCCTCTACCTTGATTTTCCCAAGAGGTGTGGGAATTTATGCCTCAGTCCTAAAGGAGAGGTCTGGGCAGGACCCTATAGTATCTACCACACTATTTAACACCTACACACCCTCCACATTTAGCTCAATTATTATTTTCATATAAAATTCTTCCTTTGTCTCACCAACTGGATCAAATCCTCTTTTACATTCTCTCAGGGTACTGTACGCCTTCATTTTGTAGTCTTTATTATAGTTGCAGTTTCATTTTGTTTGTGAGTTAATTAATTTCTATCTTCTACTCTAGGTCTCATGATCCAAAAGAGCTTGGACAGTGACTGCATATTGTTTTTTGTTTGTTTGTTTCTTTTTTTTTTTTTTTTTGGCCAACATTAGATCCCAGAGGCAAGCACAACACCACATACACAGTAAATGGAAAATGAGTAGAGAAGGAGTAAAGAGCTCAACAGTGTCCAAGAGAAACATTTCAGGGTGTGTTTTACTCAGGACCACTGATGATAACTACATGAGGAATCAGGACTCTATCCCTGCTTTTCTGACTTGATTGAGATGGAAGAGTGGCAGAATGAGGAAAATTGCAATGAGCAACTTAGGAGTAGGGTAGATAGAATCCTATTTTACCTTTGTTGTAACTGATTTAAGAACTGGGTCCTAGTAATGGATCCAGTGGTGCAGATTGGGTTGGTTCCCCGTATAGGCCCAGAAGTACGGAAGCTTGTGTTGGCAATGGCTCCAGATGGGGGTTACCATCAGCTTTTAGCAACTTGTGAAGCAACATCTCATATTACTTACCTCTACAAGTAAATCCTTGTCATGGGAAGATCCCGAAGAGGTTTTTTTTTGTTCTCTTTTTTTCAGACTCAGTAAATGAACTGTGACTTTCCCCAAATTTCCTAGATATTTCTAAGGTTTACAACTCAAGATTATTGTCAACATCAAAACTAGAGGATAGTCCTTCCAGTGACAAGTCTAGGCTGTGCCTTGTTTTTTTCTGATAACATACTTGAGACTCCCTAGAGTTGTGTTACTACGTCATATTTGTGTGATTACACTTTTAATACAGTGTATTAATAGCATAGTGTCACATAACCAGCTACTCATTTGATTAATTTACCTTTGTCCTCAGGTAAGGAAACATCTGTGCATGCTCTACTAGTTAAGACCAACTTACCCCATCAGAGGATGCTATTGCAGGAGTGTGCATTATAATGAACCCCTCATTCCTGTCTCTTCAGACATCAACTCACTCCTGTTTTGGCAAAAGGAAAATGGGTGTCTGGGCTAGGATGGGCTCTGAGCATCCATATTTTGAGGAAACAAATATAAATTATCCAGATCAGAGAAACCTGAGAAGTTTTATTAATTATACAAAGTATTTACTAAAATTGGAAAGAATGCCATTTGTTCTAGAACAGTGGTTTCAGCCTAACACTTCATTTTGATAGCTACTTCATAATAACTCCTATTATTCTGAAATAAAATTCATACATATTTTCACTTAGCAATACACATGATTAAACAAAAGTAGTGCATTAACTTAACCATACATGAGAAATGTAATAGAAAATAATCTTTAATTAACAAATATATTTTTAATTTGCAAAAGCTTGGCCATGACTACAATGGAAGATGTAAATAGGTAGTCAGAGGCTAGCACCTATATGTCTAAATACCATGAATATGGCAATTACAGATGATGACTGATGCATGTATGTTTATTATTGTGTACAGTTTTGCCTTTAATCACCTGTCATTCAAATGATGAACTCTTGGTAAAAGCACTGTCGAACTCTTGGTAAAATGTAGAACAAAACAAAATATAATCTTCCTTTATTTACATGGTGACACATTTTTGGAAACTTCAGTATGTCTTAAGAACTTGCCCTGAATACTTTGAATTTATACGTTAAATGGACTTAATCTCTCAGAATGAGAAAAATTTAAACAGGTTATTTACATGTACAAGTGCCTGATAAAAATAAAATTTTGTGAAACTGTCTATTAATTTTCAGGGCATCTGACATCTCAGACTCCAACTGCCTAAGTGACGCGGCACATCTACCTTGTTTACAATCCAAACTATCTTCACAGATTTTCAAATTGTTTCTAGAGAAAAGTAGATGAGAGCCATTATTTTAGATTCTCTAGGATTCTTGTTGGTTTAATGCACATACACAAACTGTCAAGTGAGGACCTAGAGGTTAGGAGCTCTCTTAGTTGCAAAAGACCTTTGAACCCATTGTCTTGACAAAGAGCCTTTATATACACAGATGTTCATGTGTGAATGTGTGTTGTACAACATGATGACCTTTTAATAGACAGCTTTCAAATGTGTATGGTAGATACTGTTATGATTTGTAAAGTAATGTTAAAATCAAAATCATCTTAAAATCTGTGGCAAACATTTTGGATTACCTATCTTAACTCAAGGATAATCAAAGCTACCCATAATCCATGAAAGACCCTGCAGTTTCTTGATGTAAAAAGCAGTCTTCAAAACAAAAATTGTAATTCTGATGTGCAAGTAATAATTATGAAGAAAAAGCTGATTTATTATCAACACTATAATAAAGCCAACAACATCCAGCTAAGGGTCAGAATGAAAGGTTAGGAATCATGCTATAACTGTCTCAGTTTGTAGCAGATAAATAGAGGCCCTGTAGTAGCAGCTGACAAGTTAGTTAGGAGGTAGATCAGGTGTTGAAGTGCCCTGAAGGCTGTCAGAAATGCTATTGATTAGTCAATGATCGATTTTATCAATGTTGGTAGGGTGAAGAGGGCAAATTGCCTCCTTCTTTCTCTTTTTTAGTGTCACATTGCCCTCACAGCTTATGGATGTACTTAAGCTTTTTATAAAAGACTTTAAACGACCTTCAGTTCAAACAAAATCAGTACATTTACTACTAAGTATATAAAGCTGTTTACATGAAGCCAATGTATCCAAAAAGTTGATTAATGGAATGTTTACTTATTAACTGTTTTTAGTTACTATATTAGACAGTTATTTTGTAGCAGGTATTGTTCTATATTTTGCTATATTTCACTACAAATTATTCTTTCATGGAAATCTTAACATGCCCATTTTACAGATAAGACAATCAGAGACTCAAAGAGCTTGTGTCTTACTCAAGGTCTGTTACAGGAATTACATTGATCTTCACACTCAATCAGCTCTGCTTGATCTGGGACAGCTTCAGACAATGAATGTTCAATTCATAGGTGTCTCATCTACAAAAGAAGGACCTCTCTTCTCTAAATTGAAATCTGTATTACAAGCAAATCAAGTTTTTAGATTGCTGAGAGCAATGAAGACTCCATTTGTTTTAAATGTTTTCTATTTCTTCTACTTTTTGGGTGCACCTCAAGAGACTATGGAATGCACAAAAATGAACTACACACATCTTTCATATTAAACATTTTGCAGTGATAATTTTAAATTTATATTACATAATAAAAGGTAAAAGTAAAATAAAAACAAAACAATAGAAGTTGTCAGAGTTGATGTCAACTAAATCATACCAAATCAAATAAATGGTGAATTCTACATTACCAAATGATCATTTTTAAAGGTGATGATCATTTCTGTAAATTGATACCAGTTGAGTCAGCATGAAAGTAAGATGAAGATCAGGTTTACTTTATAGACATACTGAATGCTGAATCTTACCAAAGCAATTTTTTTTAGAATTTATTTCTGTGGAAAACAGTTGATCCAATTTTCAGTCCTCTCAGCTTCCTAAATTGACAAATGAAAGCACTTCTATGGCCAGAATCACACCAAGAAAACATATTCTGTGCTGAAGTCTTTCAAAGATTTTTGGATGTTTGGTTCAGAAAACAAATAGAGATGTGAGAGGTTGGGTCAGAGTTGAGAAGGAAGTAATGTTTTTCCAAGGCAATTACATTTGAACTTGAGTGTATGTGTCAATAGTAGTGGATTTTAAATTACATCTGGATAGTTTCAAGATTTAAATTATTTTTGTGAATATTAGATTGAAACAAATATCTATATCACATTTTATTTACTTCAATTTTAGAGTATTTTTTGTAAATGTTTTGAACTTTACCCCTTTTGCTCCTCAGAGAATTTTGTCTTAACCCCTCAACCAGTTTCTTTAGCTAGAATGTTATTTAATAGTCAATATTTTAAAGTTATGGTTATTTTTATAATTTAAAGCATCATTACTTTGATGGATACTGAGTAAAAATAGCTGTTGGATAGTTCTTGTTAGTAGTAAAACAGTAGAAAAATGTACATTTCTCCTGTTAAATTTGGTTATCACCTCAAATTCAGCATTTTCAAATATTCTCCTGTCTCTACTCCTAATAATCTTATTTGTATGAATGACATCACTGTATTTCCAGGTAATCATCAACTCCGCATCTTTGATCTTTGCCTTTTATCCACTTACTTCCCATGTCCTGTGACTTCTTCCTTCACAACGACTTTGCAGCCAGCCAATCTCTCTTCATTACTGATTGTACCACCTGAATTTGGTCCTAGAATAGCTTCATGAATCCTGCACATCATCTCAGTTAATTTTTCTAGAACATTGTGTTAGTCTGTTTTCACGCTGCTGATAAAGACATACCTGAGACTGGGCAATTTACAAAAGAAAGAGGTTTAATTGGACTTACAGTTCCACATGGCTGGGGAAGTCTTACAATCATGGCGGGTGGCAAGGAGGAACAAGTCACATCTTACGTGGATGGTGGCAGGCAAAGAGAGCTTGTGCAGGGTAGCTCCTGTATTTAAAACCATCAGATCTCATGAGACTCATTCACTATCATGAGAATAGCATGGGAAAGACCCATCCCCATAATTCAATAATCTTCCACTGGGTCCCTCCCACAATAGATGGGAATTATGGGAGCTACAAGGTGAGGTCTGGGTGGGGACACACAGCCAAACTCTATCAAACATGATATCTTTTGGCTCAACACACAATGTCTAGTAATTTCCTATCAAGTGCTAAAGAATTTTAACCTGGCATGCACTTTCCACTAAGTTATTCTCCAATTACTTTTTAAGCCTCCTCACCACTTGTCTTTAGTTCTTGTAGTTCAGCAGTTTGTCCTGAACATCTGGAGCATTCACAAAACCTGTGACTTAATTTATGCTCTTTGATCTAACAAGAATATCATCTGGCTTTCCACCTCTACATCAAAGTTGGTTTATCCTAAAATCCCATCAACAATGCCAACAATTTCCTGATTATCTCAGCCAGATGTGAATTTTCTTTTTTCAAAAGTTCTATAATATTTATTGTATTTTCTATATGCCTTTTGGGATACTTGCCACTGGAAACATTCAAGAAATTTCCCTAAGGTTGTTTGGCTACTTTATGGTAGAATACAGAAGCTAGGTCTTCTGAGTCCTATGCTACTGCTCATGTCATTTACATTGCATTTACACCCTCAGAGCCATGATAATTTACTACTTTAATTACTCAAACATACATTATCTAGATAAACACAGGCTTAAGTTTCTTGTGACTTTTGAAGAAGTCAAATTCATACTGCATGAGAAACAAGATCTTCACAGCTGTGGAGATCCAGCTGAGATGTCCATCAGAAACTGCTGAAGCAAGCACTCAATGAAGTAAGTTCCCAGGAAGCCTTGCTTTCTCCTCTGAAGTCAAACTCATCAATGCTGAGATCAGTTCCATCTTCAGCACTTTATGAGATCCTCAGAGGTGGAGATTTTTAATAGGAATATGTGTGATCAAATCATGCCCAATTTTAACAAATGTAAGAGCAGTTATTTTAGTGGAGGTAGATGATGTTTTGATTTCATGCTCATTAATGAATCACTTAGCTGTACAGTGCTTTGGATGGGGAAAGTATGCTTTTTATGAGTACTCCCCATAAGGATATAGATAAGTATGAAACTCTGGCTGGGATAATTTGATGTGAAGCTTTTGGCTTCTTCAAGCTGCTAGACAGCATGCGGCAGTGATGGCTACAGCATGCTCTGTACTCCATTGCCTGTCTCTGTGTGTGCTTTCATCATTCACACAGCAGTGGGTGTATGAATGACTGCCTCAAGGACTTCCATGAGTGCTTCTAGTCTATTGAGGCAAAAAAGCTGCCTGGAAGAGAAAAATTCTTCCTTCTCATAGCAGAGTAAAATGAATTTAAATTATTTCATGTATGTTTGTGTGCGTGTATATTCACACCAAAATTCTATCAGAGAAAGCTAATCAAGCTTTCTGTGATTGACTAAGTTTATACACATGGTTGCCAGGATATTATGTTTTCAATAATTATTTCAAACTGTAGATATGAAAATAAGTGAGTCTAGAAACCTTGGCTCTTTTTTCAGTTCCTTGAAGTCTGTGAAGTTTTAAAAGGCACCTGATAAAAGTCTTATTTATTGATGCTATTTTCTGAAATCTAGATTGATTTTCATTTTTTTCTGTAGTTTTCCAGAAATTAAACAGTTTGATAACTTAATCATTGCTCTAGCTTGATATTTATTTCATCTTCTTTTCCTGAGATATGCAAATATATGTCTCTTTGCTAATATCTTTTCTCCATTCTCTAGTCTGAAAGCTAATGCAAAGAAGTCATTAAAATTGATAGCAGTATCCCCCACTTCAGTGAATAAATTACACTTTCCATTTCATGGAGGTCCCATTATCTCTGGCCCTTACCCCTTCTTACTTTTCTACTTGAAAGGATCCTGATTTATCTCAAACTCTTGTGCAATCTTTCTTTCATTTTCTACCCTTAATTTTCTTATCATATTTTTTACACTTTCAACTTCATTCAGTCATCTCAGTGCTTCTCTCTATCTCATGTTTTATACTCTACATTTTCTTCTTTCTTTGCTTTGATTGGCTTTTGGATTCTTCTCAGTCTCCGCATTGACATTTTATTCTAACTAAAACCATATTTATTTCTGGATGATATGCACAGCCCTTGAACGCACTTTAATTTATCCTTCAGCCTATTTCATATACTCTTTCCTTTTACTTTCCTCCCTTTAATTTTTATTTGGTTGGCATGTATGTTTCTACTTAAAACTTGCTTTTCTTTCTGTCTATTAAAAATCATACGTTTGCCCCTTTTGTATTCCTTTGGTTGATCTGGCAGAACCAACCCCAAATCCAACTTTATTACTCTGATTTAACTATCATATTTTCTATCTGTAATAATATCTCCTGTTGCTTAAACTACTTTTGGAATTACAAAGAAAGCACATTTTCTTGGCCTTTGAAAAATGTTGTAAGAAAGTATTGTAAGCAGTAAAGTGGTAAGTGCAGGAAACACTGTGTTGGTGGAATCTTTGTTGAAACTTTCAGCTTTGAACTTCACACACAGAAAACCATTAAATGCTGGGATAATAGAACCAGTTTCATTGTATTCCCTTTGTTTGGCTATCTCTATGGTTTATCAGTTCCCATAGAATATAGGACTGGAGGGGGTCTTGAGAGGTCATTTAATCTATTGCTCTATGGCCTGAAGGTTCTAAGGCCTCATATGCTCTACAAGATACCTTTTCACTTTAGTTCTTACCAGTTTAAATGGTGTTTGGAATTCTTGGTAAATATTTGGGAAGGTTGCAAATGTCATAGGGAAGAAAGAACTTGTACACACAAAAATTATAGAAAAGTCACCTACTAAAAAACTTGAACGAGAAATTGTCAGAAAAATGGAAGCATTTATTAGTTGGAAAGTACAGGTCTCTGGCTTATTGGAGAAATTTTGATACAAAAAGTACAAAAGGTTTTAGTGTTTTGGCCTAACGTTTCATGAGGATGAATATTCACAGAAACAACAATAATATGGGCTTTTATGTCATATGGGCAGTAATGAGTCAAATGTACTGAGAATAATATGCCTATTTCCTACACGGCACTGATCCATCAGGGATGACCTATTCTCTCCAAGAGATTAATATTCTTAGAAGAAACAGAAATGATACTGGAAGTCACTGCAAGAATATAAATACTGGGTTATTATAGATCCAACTAAACAATGATAATTTAAAATGAGTCATTTTTATACTAACAATATTTCTGACTCAGTCTCTGACTCATACTATTAAAATTCCAGGGGTTTCGAAGACCAACTTTTCAACTGATATTTAGAGAGGTAGGATAGGGTAGATTGAGTAGCAACTAGTTGTTTTTATGGACGAAAAACTGTCAAATTCACATCTCTCTATATTAGTTCTAATTTTAGAGTGACTTAGTCACCCCATAGTGATTACATAAGGCTACAAAATCATTGGCAACATAACAGCAATAAATAAAAAATAGACCAAACAGCGACATTGATTTCAACCAAAATATCTAACTAATCTTCATATTCTTCACTTGATTTACTTAAAACATTTAAACTCCACAGAGTTTTTTTTAAAGTCATTATCACTTCAAGAGTTACTAAGAATTTCAAAGAGGAAATGAAAATAATTTGTGATAACTAAATGCACATCAGTACACGTCAAACAGATAACAATGTGACAGGCTGTTCATTTAGAAGAGATAAAATTGTTGAAATTCAAGAAAACAAGCATTAATGTCCTATGGTTGAGATGGATTAACAAACAGCAGTTAACAAAAACTGAAGAAAACAATGAGTACTGATGTGGAGGCAATATCAAACCATCTCAATGTAAAAAAAACCTCAGGAATTCAGTGTGTGTTTGATATCTGTGTGAACACTCTTTTGGCTTTAAAGAGTATTCGAATACAGTCTGAAGGCATTACGTACAAAAACATGTTGGTAACAAAATATATTTACTGCAAGAGAGTTGCAAGTTAAATAATAATTTAACCTAACAAAAAACAAGAAGGGGGAAGTCCATGGCAATTTGGAATAGATCCCATGTTCCATGAAATAACAAAACTATCAAGAAAAAAAAATTGTTTTTCAGCATTAACATTCAGAACATTAAAGATGAAAACATAGATAATTGATATCTGGCATTGTAACGCATGCCAACTTTGGTAGCAAGTGTTGTGTTCCACTTTGTGACTTCCAAAATACCTACATTGAGTGCCTTTCATTACTAATAGTTTAGATTTAGCTCTGTCACTTTTCTCAGCATGTAGCTGTGAAAATCTCACTTCGATTTTCTGATTCTCAGTTGATCTGTGTGTCAGATAATGATGGTTACCTTGAAAAATCTTCATGAAAATCAGCTGGGACAATGTTTATATATAAATTATGCAGAACAGTAGCTGGTGCATATTAGATGAACAATAACTTACAGCTCTTTCCCACATTGTCATATCATTTATCCCCTAAACTTTTGCAATGTCTTCCTTGCAGGCAACTTTCTTCAGTCTTTTCCAACCTTCTCAAGATCCTTCTACATGCAATTTTCAAATTGCTATTTTCCAAATAACATGCCAATTGCATCATATGCCTCATCAAAATTGTCTTCTCAATAAATTAAATTTTCATAACTTAGCTGGGTCCCCATATTTCCCAGCATTGTCTCATTTCTTTACTTTTCCAGCCTAATTTTTCAAATGATCTATATGTAACAGGCAAATTGTACTGCTTGTTATTCCAGGACACCTTCTCACTTCCTCACCTGTATGTCTTTGTTTATTCTGCCCACTGTATAGTGCTTATGTAGCCTCCTGGAATCTGTCCTGGAATTTGCCTGTTTACTCTCAGATCAATGTCCTGCCCTTTTCCTCTTTTGCACTGAGTTATGGGAACTACATTTCCCAGTGATTTTTTTAGCAACTGATTTCTGAGTAAAATCAACCAGTGTGAGGCACTGACAGAAAACTAGAAGGTAGAAAAGTAAGAGTATTTCTACTGTGCTTTTTCTTTCTCTCCCTCAGGCAGAGTCTATAGCAACCCTGAATGTTCTCCATGTTCTCTGGTTTTCTACCAGCTACCATTTCTTCTATGGTTTTAGCTTCCACTGGGGACTCTGTGTCTTGGGCTCTGGTCAAGCTGTCTATTTCTATTTTCCTTCAGCCTTGAGAAGGAGTGAGCCTTCAGAGATACATATCTTCAGAAGTAGTTATTTCTGAATTGCCTGTGTGGTTCCTGAGCATTTCCATCCTTTGTGAATCAATTTCCCTGTATTGAGTTTCCTTAGGTTGAAGAATGTACAGTGGTTTCTGCTTCCTTGATAGACTAGAATATGCCTACTACAGTGACATAGTTTTGGATTTAAATACTGGCTCCATGATGTCAGAAAAGCTACTTAGCTGAGTTTCATTTTCTTCACCAGTATCCTAATAATGTTCTGTAAGGTTTAAATAAAAAGCATGTATGAAAACACATATATAGCATCTGGAGTACATTAGTTAATTAATAGTTGGGTTTTCACTTTTCATTTTCTGTGCCAGAAGCCAGTTAAATAAATATGAGCTGAAATTAATTGATTATTTGAATGTCAGAGAATAAACAAAAGTCATAGGTAATGTTTACTTTTAGATGCATCTCATTATCTGTATCATTCATTCTCTAAAAGTGTGCCTTATTATTCATTTGAATCTTAAGGTGTTTTAGTTATAAGCATATATCAGATAGATTTAGCAGATTGCTAAGCAACTATTGTATATCAAATGTCATTACATGGAAAGTCCTATTTTAACAAAATATTATGTGGCTCAGGGGATGTGTGCCAGGTGAATATGGATGAACTGAGGGTAGAGCAATCCCAAAAGTCCTGAGGGAGACAAGTAACAGGAAGAGTAAGGGATTTGTTGGATAAACATTAAGGTCAGCGGATTAGATCGAGGAATCAGAAGGAACTTTCCAATTACAGGGGATTTTCTTTTTGCTTTTAGTATGAACAAGAAACTAAAACAATCTAGGACTGTTTCCCACTTAAGTAGGCCAGTAAGTTGGGGATCTGAAATGCACTTTCTTCTGCTATGATAGCTCATAAAGGTGAGGCCTTTCTATTTTGATTATTCATGATTTTTCTGGGAGCACCTCTTCAGACCTCAAACTATTTTTCCATTATTTCTGCCAGAACCATGACTATAGTGGTTTAGTGATGCCTGTAGCCAGGCATTCACATTTTATCTTGGGAAAAGCACTAGCCAATATATTGTTTGTCGTCTGCATTTCAGATATAACAGGCTTGCTGTGCTCTTGCTGTAGAAAGTATCCAACTCCAGAACTGAAGTCTGCAGCAAGAGAACAAAGATTAATTTCAAGTCTCTCCAAATCCCAGGGCATCTAGAGAACTTCATCTAACTAAGTTGCAAAGGATTAAAGTATCTCTATTTAAAGCTGGCGGCAACATATTACCTGACTTCAAATTATACTACAAGGCTCTAGCAACCAAAACAGCATAGTACTCGTATAAAAATTGGCACAAAAGAAGACATTTACGCAGCCAACAAACATGAAAAAAAGCTCATCATCACTGGTCATTAGACAAATGCAAATCAAAACTCCATTGAGATACCATCTCATGCCAGTTAGTATGGCAATCATTAAAAAGTCAGGAAACAGCAGATGCTGGAGAGGATATGGAGAAATAGAAACACTTTTAAACTGCTGGTGAGAGTGTAAATTAGTTCAACCATTGTGGAAGACAGTGTGGCAATTCCTCAAGGATTTAGAACTAGAAATACCATTTGACCCAGCAATCCCATTACTGAGTATATACCCAAAGGATTATAAATAATTCTATTATAAAGACACATGTACCCATATGTTTATTGCAGCACTGTTCACAATAACAAAGACTTAGAACCAACCCAAATGCCCATCAATGATAGACTAGATAAAGAAAATGTGGCACATATTCACCATGGGATACTATGCAGCCATAAAAAAGGGTGAGTTCATGTCCTTTGCAGGAACATGGATGAAGCTGGAAACCATCATTCTCAGCAAACTGACACAAGAACAGAAAACCAAACACCACATGTTCTCACTATAAGTGGGTGTTGAACAATGAGAACACACGGACACAGGGAAGGGCATATCACACACCAGGGACTGTTGGGTGGTAGGGGGCTAGAGGAGGCATAGCAGGCGGTGGGGAGCTAGGGGAAGGATAGCATTAGAAGAAATACCTAATGTAGATGACAGGGTAATGAATGCAGCAAACCACTATGGTACATGTATACCTATGTAACAAACCTGCATGTACTGCACATGTACCCCAGAACTTAAAGTATAGTGATGAAAAATAATAGGCACTAAAATAAATGGAGCAGAACAGAGAACTCAGAATTAAAGCTGCAAATCTACAGCAACTGATCTTTAACAACGTTAACAAAAATATATACTGGGAAAAAGGTATCATTTTTAATAAATAGTGCTAGAAAAATTGGATCACCAAATGCAGGAAAATATACATGGATCTCTATTATTCACCATACTAAAAAATCAACCCACAGTGAATTAAAGGCTTAAATGTAAGAACTGAAAATATAAAAATACTAGAAGAAAACCTAGCAAAAACTCCTTAGACATTGATCTAAGCAAAGATATCATGGCTAATAACTCAAAAGCACAAGCAACAGAAACAAAAATAGACAAGTGGGAATTAATTAAACTAAAAAGCTTCTGCACAGCAAAAGAAATAATCAACACAGTGAACGGGTAGCCTCCAGAGTGGGAAAGCATATTTGCAAACTATGCAACCAACAGGGGACTGTATCCAGAATTTACAAGGAGCTCAAACAATTCAACAAAAATAACAAAAAACAAATAACCTCATTAAAAAGTGGAAAATTACTTGAATAAACATTTTTTTAAAGAGGACACACAAATTGCCAAGAAGCATATGAAAAACTGCTCAGCATCACTGAGCATCAGAGAGATGCAAATTAAAACCACAATGGGATACCATCTTACACAAGTCATAATGTGGCTATTACAGGAAGTCAAAAAAATCACAGATGTTGGCAAAGTTGCAGAAAAGAGGAAACACTTATACACTGTTGATGGGAATGTAAATTAGTACAACCTTTATGGAAAAGAGTACGGAAATTACTCAAAGAACTAAATATAGAACTCCCATTCAATCTAGCAATCCCGCTACTGGGTATCTACTCAAAGGAAAATAAATGATATCAAAAAGATGCTGGCTCTAACATATTTATCACAGAATCATTCACAATAACAAAGATATGGAATGGACCTGTGTCTGTCAACAGATATTTGGATTAAAAAATGTGGCAGACATACATAATGGAATACTATTCAGCCATACAAAATGAAATCATATCTTGTGCAAAAACATGAATGAAAATGGAGGCCATTATTTTAAGTCAACTCAGAAACAGAAAGTCAAATACCACATGTTCTCACTTACAAATGGAAGCTAATATGTGGAAATAGAGTGTGGATTGATAGACTATGGAGACTCAGAAAGGTGGGAGGGTGGGAGGGGGGTAACAGATAAGAAATTACTTAATGGGTATAATGTCCATTATTTGGGTGATGGCTACACTAAAAGCCAACTTTACTACTAAGTAATAGATCCGTGTGATAAAAGTGTATGTTAAATATATATTTATGATCTATAATATAAATATATATCATATTAAATTTATATATTAACAAAATATATATTAAAACTATCACACTTGTATTCTACTACAGACCCTTGTCTGCATCTGAGACAAATTCTGGTTAGATATGTTAAGAGAGAAAAGAACTCAGCCAGTGTTAAACGTTGGGACTGTAGGAGTAATCTAATTTCCCCAAAGACTGTTTCATCTGTGGATTAGAGGTAGTGGCCAACATGGGATGACATCTGGGATAAGCAAAAGCTCCTCTTAATTTTTTCTGTCTCATCAGCTTTATACCTCAAGGAAAACTTAATTCCTTAGACCCAAGAACTGATTGGCTCAATCACCTCCAACTTTTAACTACCAAATCCATGGAACATTCTGGAATATTGAACAAAGCTATATCAAATTTTGATTGCAACAACATAAGTTCTTATGAGAGATAGTCTTAAATTATCTCTATCAAACATGATTTTACTTACCTAAATACAGAGGTAGCTAAGCAATTTTAAAAATGCTCATTGGTCCTTGAAAATACGTAAGTTTTGAGGGTTATTTTTTTCCTTTAATTGCAGCTGTCATCCTGGTAACACAGGTTAATTTACATTCTTAATATCAGATTAAATCAGGTTACCTTAAACCATGGAAATAGTTTTTTTGAAGAACTCTATCTGTTGTGTTCTCAATGGGAATAATGAAAGATAAGGGAATTATCCATAGAGATTGGCATATCAACTAAGCATAATATAATGCAGAATAAAACGTGTGCTAGAAGAGAGGTTCTATGAGAGTAGATCAGAAGGAACATTTACTTCTAATTAAAGCATAGGAGAAGATTTAATCACAATTGCATTTAAGCCAAGATTAAAACATAGGTAATATTTAGATAAGTTGAAAACCATAGAAAGAGTATACCTGGTTGAAAAAAACATGAACCAAGTTACAAAAGAACTCAAGAGTGTGTGGAGAGGAGATTTGGAGAACCACAAGCACTTGGACTGGAGTTTGTAATTCTGGGTAGAATAAATATGTGGGAAGATAATTTAAGTCATAAATTATACAATTTTGATCTGGAGGCCTCAGAACTTTTGATTTTGGTAAAGACACACCATCTCAGGTTATTGAATAGGGATACTATGTGACTCAGCCTCTGTTTTGAAAAAGTAAACCTTAAGAATCTTAAGAGGTGCATTAGAGGACAGAAAGGCTAGAAATAGACAAATTTAGGAGTGAGTCTATGGAATAGACCAGACAAGGGATTCTGAGTGCTTGGATTTTGTCAGTGGTGGTGAGAATGGGAAGTTTGAATGAACATGAAAAACATTCTCAAAGTTGAATCAAGAAGACCCTAGTAACTAATTAGAATTATAAGGTGGACAGGTGGACATAGGAAAAAAAATTGTTTAAGAAGTTCATAACTGAAAAAATAATAGCAACATTAATAGACATACAGAGCACAATGAGTGAAATCAACTTTGGCAGAAGGGCAGGTAGTCTAAGACATTGAATTAGGAACATATGTGGGTACTCATATGTATAATGGTTCTGTGAGTCAGCAGCTCAGAAGAGAAACTGAAATTGTGACTGACTCTTACAAATATGCAATTTTTAAATTTTTTTCCAATCCTTTTATTTACATATCTGACACAATCTGCCAAAGGGACTTTCAATTACACCTATAGTGTTGACTCCCTATTATGTAGCTACTGAGTTTTAGCCCCACATTTTAAATTACCTCTTTGTTGTCTTACTCAGACATTTTAAAAACATGCCAAATTCAACATATTCAAAACTGGTGTCATGATTTCTAATCTTCCAATGAAACCTGCTCTGAAGCCTGAAGAAATGACAGCGCTGGGCTGGATGCAGTGGCTCACACCTGTAATCCCAACACTTTGGGAGGCCAAGGTGGGCAGATCACGAGGTCAAGAGATCGAGACCATCCTGGCCAACATGGTGAAACCCTGTCTGTACTAAAAATATAAAAATTAGGTAGGCATGGTGGTTCGTTCCTATAGTCTCAGCTACTTGGGAGGTTGAGGCAGGAGAATTGCTTGACCTGGAAGGTAGAGGTTGCAGTGAGCCAAGATCATGCCACCGCACTCCAGCCTGGTAACAGAGTGAGATTCTCTCTCAAAAAGAAAAAGAAAAAGAAATTGCTGGTGAATGCCATTATTATTATCAACCTGGATACCAACAACTTACACCACAGCAACACAAAACAAAACAGATACACAAGCTTGTGAGTCATCCTAAACTCCTCTCCATTCTGATATCACTAGTCTAGATCCTAATACTTTTTTTTTAAAGGATTACTGAAATAAATTTCTACCAGAAGCTTTTTCCTGTGGACTATCTGTCAGATTCACTCCCCAGACAGCTACCTGAGTGCCACTACTAGTGCCTTGTAGTATAATTTGAAGTCTGTCAAATTCACTCCTCATAACAGCTACCTGAGTGCCACATAAAGTGGCAATATCATTATTTCACCTTAAATCACATTATAGTCTGTGTTCATGTGGCTTATTTTGTTCCTAAAGAAGAGAACAACCTACATTGTTGTTTTTTAATGATTACTTCCTGGAATAGTGATCCCCAAAAGTTTCTGAATAAACAAAAATATTTATGTTTACAGTAATTAATATGAAATAGTAGCTGAAGGTGTAGCAGTGGGGAAGGACCAAATGTAAAGAAAAAAGAGGATAAGCAATACAACTTTCAAGAGGGAGATCAAAAGATAAAGCTGCAGAGGGTTAAAGAAATGGATAATCATAAAAGAACCAAAGGGAAATAACATCTAAGAGAAGAACATTTTAAGGAGGAAGAATTACGTGCTTACCTAATCTCTGTAATCAGCAAACTATCATGACTCTCAAAACTCTTTACGGCTTCCTCCTTTTGCCAGCTTGATGTTTTCTCTTCCACATTTTCTACCAGCCACATGCATATGGCTGTTGTCCACGGTTCCATCCCTCACCTGCTTCTCCTTCCACTCTGTACCGTCTCCCTGGGAAATCATTTTCAGTTCTGAATATAAACTATCACTGATGCACAGTGACTTCTAAACCCGTATTCCCAGCCCTCTTTGTTTTTACTGACAATTTCTGCAAGATTACATGTGTTCACACTTCCAAAATGAAGACAGCTTCTTTCCCAAATGTGCTTATCTTAACCGCCTGTATTCTATAACTCTTGTTTGATGTAAGCATATCTTTTATTCCACAAGCATAAAATGTGCTTCATTCTTGACTGTGTTCTTTCTTATACCCCAATCCATATCATTAACCAAATTTCATCAACTCTATCTTCTAAATGTGTCTTACATCTTCTCCCCTACCACCTCCACTTTTACTATCTTCATTCATTTCTTCAGCATGATTTGTGTAGATTATTACAGAGGCTCAAAACAGGTACGTTCACCACAATCTCTCCCAATACAAAGTATCCTTCATATGGTTGTCAGAGATAATTTTCTAAAGTGGAACGTGAAATACTCTCATCTGTTTTTAAAAAGCAAATAAATAAATAGAACCATCTTAGCTCTACAATGATCAGGGAAAATTTTTCAATCTATTAATATCTTATAAAGGGACTTCTAAAATATGATTACAACTATATTTTTAGAAACATCTCTAAATGCTTTTTCTACATTATAAAACAAATAGAAAAGTTCTCAAATTCTCTTACTTAATGTGTTTTGTTACATTTTCATGTCTTTATAGAATTTGCATACTTATCTGGGAATTCCTTTTGGAAAATATCTGCTTATTCATGATGAATTGTTTCAAATGCCATCCTTTTTGTTAAAAATGTTTGAGACTTAACGTGTGTGTTTGTTTTTTGTTTTTGAGATGGAGTCTTACTCTGTCACCCAGGCTGGAGGGCAGTGGCATGATCTCAGCTCACTGCAACCTCGTCTTCCAAGGTTCAAACGATTCTCCTAACTCAACTTCCCAAGTAGCTGGGATTACAGGTGCCCACCACCACACCCAGATAATTTTTGTATTTTTAGAAATATTGACACCACATTGTTAATATTCGATGGATCAACGACATAGAAAATTAATAGGGACATCTATGATTTGAACTTAGACCTGGAATAAGTAAACTTAGTGAATATTTATAGAATTCTCCACCCCGGGTCCACAGAACATACATTTTTCTCAGTATCATATTACACCTATTTTGAAAGTGACTACATAATTGGAAGTAAATCACTCTTTAGCATTTGCATAGCATTTCACAGACTTAAATGAAATATTGGTTGGCTGTTTGTTTGTTATTTTCTTCCTTTATTCCTTCCTGTCTCCGTTGTTAAGCACAATTAAAAAAAAAAAAAAGAAAGAGACAGGGTTTCACCATGTTAACCAGACTGGTCTCAAACGCCTGACCTCAAGTGGTCCACCCTCCTTGGCCTCCCAAAGTGCTGAGATTACAGGTGTGAACCACCATGCCTGACTAGACTTAATGTGCTAAATCCAACTTTTCAAAGAGGAAAGCCTCTAGTTTGTAGTTAGAAGCTACGCCTTCTTACAAATTTATATCTGTGATAACCATTTAAATTGTGATCATAATAAAAGCTGTCATTTCAAAAGAAAATTACCTCTAGTTACTTTTTCTGCACTCTGTATTATCTCATTGGTATAGTGTGAACCCTTAATTTCATGTGCTTTTCAGTGAATGTTTACTTTTGTTTCACTGCTAAGATTAAGCGAAAGCCCATAGTTTTGTATATAATACATATTTTTGTACCGTAATACATTGCTCAGAGCTAATTTGTATCAGATGCTCAGCCATTAGATAAAGTAGCATTTCTTCACTGCAGTGAAAACTGTGAAACTGTAGCCAGGAAATTGATTCTGGTTTTTTACTTTATTTTGTCTTGCTGAAAAAATTAAAGAGCATAAGCTTTGCCTTATATTACTGCTGTATTGATACTTCTATTCCCACCTGAAAGCTATGATGCATGTTTAACAATAAGCAAATAGTCAAGGAACGCATCATGCAGACACAAATTAAATCTACAGATGACAATCCCTGCCAAAATGCCATCTGAACCACAATACTTCAAATTTTGGCCTGAGTACCCCAAAAGAAAGAAAACTGTGTAATGCAGAGGGGGAGACCAAGTGAAACCCAACCATGCTAAGCATCACAATTGTAAAGTCAAGGTGAATAAGAAGAAATGAAAAGCTATTCAGCGCAGCTGCCTCCACATGGGACAAATGATTCTTATGCTTGAAATAGATTTAAGTGTCCCCAAACAGCAATCTCACTCTCGCACAGGAAATGAAAATAAAAGCAAGCAAACAGCCAGTCAGAAACAGTCACCACCTTCTGGGTGTAGCCACTTGAGAACTGGCAGAATGTGCAGCTCTGTCAGATCCATGCAATTATAAAAACATTTGAATAGGAATACTTGAAAATGATCTTTAACTCTAGTGGGATGTTGAAATGACTTTTTTGAACTTTTCTCATTTTTCTCGGTTTTTTTTTCTCACTCTGTAAGATAAATTACGACCTAAATGTTTCATGCTCAGCTTTCTGGTTGGATTTTGAGTTTTACCATAATTTTATTTGTATACGTTGAGAAGTTTTAATAAATTGTGTCAACTAGAAAAACAATGAGAATCATTGTTTCAGATGTGGAATGGCTGCCTACAAGCTTAAGCTGTTATTATTTGAAATTCCATTGAATTCTAAATTTCAGCACAGTTTTTTCAGAGTTAGCTGTTCGTGCTTTATTAATGTTTACTAATTATAGAATGTAATTCTTGACACATAAGCATTATATATTAGTTAACGACATGCAAAAGCTATTGTATTTGCACTCAGACAACTGGACCTGTTTATTATAGCATGTTTGTCTCTCTGTGTGTGTGTGTGTGTGTGTGTGTGTGTGTGTCTGTCTGTCTGTCTCTCTGTGTATATATGTTTAGTTTTAAATGGATATGTCACTTAGCAGCTATGGTAACATGTGTAAATCCTGAGATTCTCTCTTTTTGAACTTTTAAAATAGTTACTTTTAGCAGTAAACCTTGGCCTACTCATATCACAGATTTTTTGGGAGAAAATTGTAACAGATCCTGTGTTAGGTCAGTTTGTAAAAGCTAAATTAATAGACACATGTAATGCTTTGCTATTTAGAAGGCAGCATTACAAGTCACATGACTTATATTCTAGTTTCCATTCTGCCACTTACTTGCTTTAGGGCCATAGTTGAATCCATCAACCTTTATGTGCCTCTGTAAAAGAAAACTGATTTTTGTAGTTCATGATTATTTCAAAGAAGCACATTTACTTCCTTTTCCTCCTATAATTCTTAGGTGGTAGTTATAGTAATAACAAAAATAATTGACTTATTGAACATGGACTTCAAAATTATATTATCAATAGGTTAACATTAGAATTAATAAAGACCAACCATGACCTATTTGTGGATCAAAAAATTATAATCTTGATACAGAGTTCACTCTTACTCCTAGCCTTTGTTCATAGTTCCTGCATTCTAAGATATTGTCACATGTTACCAGATGAATATGCTGATTTAATCATGGTCCCTTTAGACTCCATGCCATCAAGTGCACAAATTTGAAATTTGGGACAAAATTTAGATTTATAATTGATGAGAGAACAGAGAAGCTATAACTGATAACATTAATAGTATTAATTGATATTTAAGAGAGCATGTGCTATATTTCAAATAGTCTTCTAAATAGTTTACATTAGTAGAAGGTTTCACCTTCACAATATGCCTGGGAGATAAGAACTATTATTTTACATTTTACAGATGAGAAAACTGAAGAACTGAGAGGTTTAATTCACATAAATAATAAGAGACACAACATAGATAATGATCTAAGGCAGTGAGACTCCAGTTGAGCCACTGAGCTCTACCATCAGCAAACTACGATCTAACTGCCCTTGAAGATATTTGTTAGTCTTACTAGTTTATGCCTAATATAATAATAATAACTTAGCCTAATTCTCCTAAAAGTGAATTTTTAATATTCCAGGGGTACTTGAAAAAGAACATTCAAGTTATTAGATACATCTCTCTCTTTGATGATTGATGGAAATATGATTTCAAATAATATATTCTAGTAGTGCATATGATCCAGGAAGGGAGGCAGAGCAAGATGGCTAAATAGAAGCTTCCACAAATTGTCCTCACAGGAACAAAAATTTAACAACCATCTGCATTAAAAAAAAAGCACCTTCATAAGAACCAAACCTCAGGTGAGTGATTATAGCACCTGATTTTAACTTCATATTGCTAAAAGAGACACGGAAGAGGGTAGGAGTGACAGTCTTGACTTGCCAATGCCACTCCTCTTTCCAGTCTGCTAGCAATGGCCACATCGTGCAAAGAGATAATTCATGCTTTGGGGGGAGGAAGAGTGCAGTGACTATGGGAACTTGCATTGGAACTTGGAGCTGCCAACACCAGGCAGAACTCAGGTGGCGCCTTTGGAGGGAACATTTAGACCAGTCCTAGTCACAGGGACATTGCCCATCCCAGTGGTCAGAACCTGAGTTCTGGCAACCCTTGTCACTGTGGGCTAAAAAGCTCTGGGGTTCTAAATAGATTTGAAAGGTAGTCTAGGCCACAAGGAATGTGACTCCTAGGAAAGTTCTTGTGCTGTACTGAGTGTGGAGCCAATGTCTGTAGACAATGCAACCTTGTGATACATCAGCTTGGGGTGAATAAAAGAGTGCTTGCGTCACCCCTTTCCCAACCACAGGTAGTGCAGCTCACAGCTCCAAAAGAGGCTCCTTCCTTTTGCTTGAAAAGTGGAGAGGGAAGAGCAAAGAAGACTTCATTTTGCAACTTGGATACCCATTTGACCACAGTAGGATGGAGCATTGGGTAGAATTGTGGGGTCCACATTCCAGGCCATAGCTCCTAGATGACATTTCCAGGCACATGCTGGGTTAGAAGGGAACCTGATGCCTTGAAGGGAAGTACTCAATCCTTGCAGGGTTTATCATATGTTGACTAAAGAGCCCTTGGACCCTGGTCAGCAGCAGTAGCCAGGTAGTAAGTACATATCATGGGCCTTGGTGAGACTGTGAAAAGTATTTGCTTCTGTTGTGACCCAGAACATTCACAGATGTGGTGGCCATGCAGAGAGATGCCTTCTGATTGAGAAAAGCAGAGAGAGGAGTAAAGGGGACTTTGCCTTGAGCTTAGGTTTCGGCTTGGCCACAGTGAGGAAAAGCACCAAGTGGGCTATTGAGGCCCCCAATTCCAGTGCATGGCTCTTGGATTGCATCTCTGGGCCTGTTCTGGGCCAGAGGGGAGCTCACTGCCCTGAAAGGTGAGTCCCAGCCCTGGCAGTATTTATCACAAGGATACTGAAGAGCTCTTGGGCCTTAAGAACATTGGTGTTACCTTGGCAGTAATCCCTGTGGGCCTGTGGTGATTGTGGATACTGAGATAGTCCTCTGCCTGGGGAAAGGGAGGGAAGACTGGTAAGGACTTTGTCTGGTGGTTTCAATGCCAGATCAGACAAAGTAGAATACAGCACCTGATATAAAGTTTCTGACTCCCAGTCCCTGGCTCCCAGACAGCATCTCCGGATTCACCTGGGGAACTCATTACATTTAAGTGAAGGACATAAGTCTGGTTGGCTTTACCACCTGCTGACTGTAGACTCCCCAGGGCCTTGAGCAAACATAGGCAGTAGCCAGGTAGCAGTTAACAGTGGACCTTGGTCAAGACTCAGTGCTGTTTCAGCTTAAGGTTTGACCTAGTGCAATTCCAATGGTAGTGGCCACAATAATGCTTGTATCACTCCTCCCCAAGCTCCAAGCAGCTAAGCACACACACACACAGAGACACACACACATAGTTCATTTGTTTGGGAGAAAGTGAGAGAAGAGAACATGCTGATGTGGTCCCAGATGGAGATGAGGAACTTGGGAACTGGAACAAAGGTGACTCTTGTTATGTTTTAGCAAGGCAACTGGTACCTTGCTAAAACATAAGCATGTGAATAAAATGTTTTTGAGAATATTCTGTTAATATTTTTCCCCTGCCCTAGAGATTTGTGGAACTTTGAACTTAAGGGATAATTTAGGATATCTGGCAGAAGAAATTTCTAAGCAGCAAAGCATTCAACAGGTGACTTGGGTGCTGTTAAAGGCATTCAGTTTTATAAGCAAAACAGAGCATAAAAGTTTGGAAAATCTGCAGCCTGGTAATGCATTGAAAAGAAATCCCATTTTCTGAGGAGAAATTCAGATTGGCTGCAGAAATTTGCACAAGTAATGAGGAGCCAAGTGTTAATCCCCAAGACAATGGGGAAAATGCAGAAGCAGGGTAGGGTGTCACCTCACCCAGGGAGAGCAAGAGGTCAGGGAACTCCCTCCCCTAGCCAAGGAAAGCCCTGAGGGACTGTGCTATGAGGGATGGAGCTATCCATACACAAGTATCAATAGCAAAATCAATCAAGCAGAAGAAAGGATTTCAGAGATTCTTAGAGACCTACAAAGAGACTTAGACTCCCACACAATAGTAGTGGGAGACATTAGCACCCCACTGTCAATATTAGACCAAAAAGACAGAAAATTAACAAGGGTATTCAGGACTTGAACTCAGCTCCGGACCAAGCAGACATAATAGACATCTACAGAACTCTCCATCCCAGATCAATAGAATATACATTCTTCTCAGCACCACATAGCACTTATTCTAAAATCAACCACATAATTAGAAGTAAAACACTCCTCAGCAAATGCAAAAGAATGGAAATCAAAACAGTCTCTCAGATCACAGTGCAATCAAATTAGAACTCAGGATTAAGAAACTCACTCAAAACCACACAACTACATGGAAACTGAACAACATGCTCCTGAATGACTACTGGGCAAATAACAAAATTAAGGCAGAAATAATTTAGTTCTTTGCAACCAATGAGAACAAAGACACAATGTGCCAGAATCTCTGGGACACAGCTAAAGCAGTGTTTAGAGAAAAAATTGTAGCATTAAATGCCCACAGGAGAAAGTGGGAAGGATCTAAAATCGATACCCTAACATCACAATTAAAAGAACTAGAGAAGCAATGGCAAACCAATTCAACAACTTGCAGAAGACAAGAAAAAACTAAGATCAGAGTAGAAATGAAGGAGATAGAGATGTGAAAAACCCCTCAAAAAATTAATGAATCCAGGAGCTGGTTTGTGGAACAGATTAACAAAATAGACCACTAGTCAGACTAATAAAAAAGAAAGGAGAGAAGAATAAAATAGATACAATAAAAAATAGTAAAGGGTATATCACCATCAATCCCACAGGAATACAAACTACCATCAGAGAATGCTATAAATACATCTTTGCAAAGAAACTAGAAAATACAGAAGAAATGGATAAATTCCTGGATACATACACCCTCCCAAAACTAAACCAGGAAGAAGTTGAATCCCTGAATAGATGAATAACAAGTCCTGAAATTGAGGCAGTAATTAATAGACTATTAACCAAAAAAATCCAAGGACCAAATGGATTCACAGCAGAATTCAACCAGAGGTACAAAGAGGAGCTGGCATCCTTCCTTCTGAAACTCTTTCAAACAATAGAAAATGAAGGAATCCTCCTAAACTCATTTAATGAGACCAGAATTCTCCTCATACCAAAATCTGGCAGAGACACAACAAAAAATTTCAGGCCAATATCTCTGATGAACATAGATGTGAATATCCTCAATGAAATACTGGCAAACTGAATCCAGCAGCACATTTAAAAGCTTATCCATCACAATCAAGTTGGCTTCATCCTGGAATGCAAAAATGGTTCAACATACATAAACATAAATAAACATTATTCATCCCATAAACAGAACCAATGCAAAAAACCACTTGATTGTCTCAATAGACACAGAAAAGGTCTTCGATAAAATTCAACACCTCTTCATGCTAAAAACACTCAATAAACTTTGATGGAACATATCTCAAAACAATAATAGCTATTTATGACAAACCCACAGCCAGTATCCTACATGAGCAAAGACTGGAAGCATTCCCTTTGAAAACTGGCACAAGACAAGGTTGCCCCCTCTCACCTATTCAACATAGTATTGGAAGTTCTGGTCAGGGCAATCAGTCAAGAGAAAGAAATACAGCGTATTCAAATAGGAAGAAAAGAAGTCAAATTATCTCTGTTTGCAGATGACAAGATTATATATTTAGAAAACCCCATTGTCTCAGCCCAAAATCTCCTTAAGCTGATAAACAACTTCAGCAAAGTCTCAGGATACAAAATCAATGTGCAAAAATCACAAGCATTCCCATACACCAATAATAGACAAACGGAGAGACAAATCATGAGCAAACTCCATTCACAATTGCTAAAAAGGGAATAAAATACCTAGGAATACAACTTACAAGGGATGTGAAGAACCTCTTCAAGGAGAAGTACAAACCACTGCTCAAGGAAATAAAAGAGGACACAAACAAATGGAAAACCATTCCATGCTTATGGATAGGAAGAATTAATATAGTGAAAATGGCCATACTGCCCAAAGTAATTTATAGATTCAATGCTATTCTCATCAAGCTAGGATTGACTTTCTTCACAGAATTAGAAGAAATTACTTTAAATTCCATATGGAACCAAAAAAGAGCCCTTATAGCCAAGACAGTCATAAGCAAAAAGAACAAAGCTGGAGGCATCATGCTACCTGACTTCAAACTATGCTACAAGGCTACAGTAACCAAAGCAGCATAGTAATGGTACAGAAACAGATACACAGACCAATGGAATAGAACAGAGGACTTGGAAATAGCACCACACATCTACAACCATCTGATCTTTGACAAACTTGACAAAAACAAGCAATGGGGAAAGGATTCCCTGTTTAATAAATGGTGTTTGGAAAACTGGCCAGTCATATGCAGAAAACTAAAACTGGACCCCTTCCTTACACCTTATACAAAAATTAACTCAAGATGGACTAAAGATACAATCGTCAGACCTAAAACCATAAAAAACATAGAAGAAAACCTAGGTAATACCATTTAGGATATAAGCATGGACAAAGACTTCATGACTAAAACACCAAAAGCAATTGCGACAAAAGCAAAAATTGACAAATGGGATCTAATTAAACTAAAGAGCTTCTGCACAGCAAAATTAACTGTCATCAGAGTGAAAAAGCAAACTACAGAATGGAAAAAAAATTTTTGCAATCCATCCACCTGACAAAGGGCTAATATACAGAATCTAAAAGGAACTTAAAACAAATTTACAAGAAAAAAAACAAATCAAAAAGTGAGTGAAGGATATGAACAGAAACTTTTCAAAAGAAGACATTTATGTGGCTAAGAAACATATGAATAAAAGCTCATCATCACTGCTCATTAGAGAAATGCAAATTAATACCACAATGAGATACCATCTCATGCCAGTTAGAATGGCAATCATTAAAAAGTCAGGAAATAATGGATGCTGGAGAGGTTATGGAGAAATAGGAACACTTGTACACTGTTGGTGGGAGTGTAAATTAGTTCAACCATTGTGGAAAACAGTGTGGTGATTTCTCAAAGATCTAGAACCAGAAATACCATTTGATCCCCAATCCCATTACTGGATATATACCCAAAGGATTATAAATTACTTTACTATAAAGACACATGCACACATACAACAACAAAAATTTCAGGCCAATATCCCTGATAAACATAATTGTGAACATCGATATGTTTATTGCAGCACTATTCACAACAGCAAAGACATGGAACCAACCCTAATGCCCATCAATGTTACACTGGATAAAGAAAATATGGCACACATACATTATGGAATACTATGCAGCCATAAAAAAGAATGAGTTTATATCCTTTGCAGGGACATGGATGAAGCTGGAAATTGTCATTCTCACCACACTAACACAGAAACAGAAATCCAAACACTGCATGTTCTCACTTATAAGTGGGAGTTGAACAATGAACACATATGGGCACTGGGAGAGGATCATCACACACCAGGGCCTGTTGGGGGGGGGAGGGGAAGGGGAGAGATAGCATTAGGAAAAATACCTAACGTAGTTGACAGGTTTATGAATGCAGCAAACCGCCATGGCACATGTATACCTATGTAGCAAACCTGCACATTCTGCACATGTATCCCAGAACATAAAGTATATATATATCAAATATATACATATATATGTACAAAACACCAAAAGCAATTTCAACAAAAGCCAAAATTGACAAATGGAATCTAATTAAACTAAAGAGCTTCTGCACAGCAAAATAAATTGTCATTAGAGTGAAGAGGCAACCTACAGAATGGGAAAAAAGATATGTATCAAATATATATATATGTATATATTTGATGTGTATGTATATATATATACACTTTATGTTCTGGGATACATGTGCAGAATGTGCAGGTTTGCTACATAGGTATACATGTGCCATGGTGGTTTGCTACACCCAAAAAAACAACAAATATATGCATATATATAATATATATTTGATATGTATCTTTATATTTTATATATATATCAAATACATGCATATAGTTGTATATATGTTTGATATATCTTATATATATCAACATATGTATGTATATATCATATAATCAAATGTATATATTTGTATATATCTCAATATATATTTGTATATATAGATATATATATCTATATATTTCAATATATGTATATATCATATCAAATATATACACATATATAAAGTATATATATTGTATGTATATGTATATATGACAGTATATATATCAAATATATATACATCAAATATATTTACACTTTATGTTCTGGAATACATGTGCAGAACGTGCAGGTTTATTATATATATATATTAAAGAAGCTGGATAAAACCCACCAAAACCAAGATAGAGGTAAGAGTAACCTTTGGTCGGCCTCACTGCTACAATCCTACCAGCGCTGTGACAGTTCACAAATACTGTGGCAATGTCAGGAAGTTACCACATACAGTCTAAAAAGGGGAGGCATTAATAATCCACCCATTGGTAGCACATAATCAAGATATAATCATAAAAATGGGCAACTAACAGCCCTCAGGGCTGCTCTGCCTATGGAGTAGCCATTCCGTATTCTTTTACCTTCTTAATATACCTGCTTTCAGTTTAAAAGTTTAATTAATAAATAAATAAAGACATCTTCCAAAGTTTTTGTCCTACTGAAAAAACTTAAAGAATTATAAGAGATTGGGATATTTTCATTTCAAAAATTTATTATTGGTTTTAAGTTTCTTCAAAGCATGTTTTCTCCTGTTGCTTCTGCCTGAATTTGAGTATGCCAGAATTCCTTAGTGAATTATATAGTTAGGAGTAACTAATACTTCTCTAAACTTAAAAACGAAAGATGAAAAAAATAATATATGCTGAACATATATCCATGTATATGTATATATTTCATGTTATCTGTGTTTTTTATTATTTCTTTGCCTTAATAAAAGAGATTGGTATAATATCAATTAATTAGAAATCTTTTCTTCCCATAGGTACTGGATATTTAATCTTTACAAGCTTAGTTTTCTCCCAGTAATAAAAATAGTATTTGCTGTGTTTTGTCTTCATGAGGATTAAATCAATAATGCATCTGACAAGCTTTGTATAATGCTTGAGTTATATTAAACACTTAATGCTCATTTCTTATAAAAAGAAATGAAAAAGAATGTGTGTGGGGGGTGCAGAGAGAAAAAGGGAGGAAGAGCATAGTTTTACTTCTGGATATTTATTCATTTATTCAATATGTCCACAAAAATATTTGTACAAGAATTTATGTAGTATCATTATTCGTAGAAGTCAAAAAATTGAAAATACCCAAATGTCCAAGTGGAAAATGTATTAACAGTTATAATTTATTCAAATAATAGAATATTGCTCATCAATAACAGAATTAAAAAATACACAAAAGCATGGAAAAAACTTCAAAAAACATATTGCACAAAAGAAGACAGAATCTATATAATTTATAATTCTAGTTATATTAAGTTCAAAAACAGACAAAATTAGTAGATGGAGATACAAATTGGAAAGTAGTTGCCTTCTGAGTTGAGGAAGTTGACTGGAAATATTCAGAAGAGTTTCTGAAATGACAGAAATGTTTTTCACCTGGTTTGAGATGACAGTCATATAAGGTGCACAAAATTGTCCAAATTCATCTATCTAAACACTTCAGTGTATGTCAAATTATGTAAATTGTATCAAAATACATAAATAAATGAACTTTAAAAATAAACAATAAAGAGGCCAACAAACATATTTTAAGATTTCTTTTAAACGGATATGAGAAATCTTGATAGCTAGACCCTATGGTTACAAGGGCAGTATTGAAACCGTTAGAATACCTACCACATGGAAATCCTACGGTACACTTTCTAAAGTTAAGAAAAAACATGGCACATGAATAAGCAAAAGACAAAAACACAAGGGTTAAATTATTTAATTAATATTAAGTGATCTTTTATATTTTTATCTTTTATGTGATTATTTTTCTATGACTTTTAAAGATACAGCCCTTTTAGTGGCTTTTAATTGATTCTCACAAAATTTATATGGGATGGAAGTAGTCGTATTTCCTGCTACTTTTTACTTCCTCCTTTGCAACTTATGTTTACTATTTTACATATGCATTTAAACATTTAATTTACCAAGCTTAAGAGAAAGTCAAAAACACAAATCTAAGCTTAAGGATAGGTTGCTATGAAAAGCATAATTTGAGCCATCTTAGACCATGTTGTAGTATCATAATGGTCTGAATATTTGTAAGTTAGGAAAATGTGTGATCCTATCTTTTACACATAATCTTAGTCAAAAGGCCATGAAATGATAGTTGTATATTTTAAAAAGCTCTTGGAAAAAAAACTTTAAGAAAATTACAACATATTCTTTTCAAATATATCCTTGAATATTTATAAAAATTTTGAGTCTACAAGAGCAAGTTCCAGAAAATAAGTAGAAGCTTTTGTGGGGAATGTTAACATAGCTAGAATTAGGAGACATCAAAATTACAGGCATACCCTACTTTTAATAAATTTGTCATTTTTTTCTTATTGCTTGAAGCTGCATTACATGTGCATTTTGAATGGAATCTTTGCAGTCTTGACAACAGAGAGACAGTCTAGGCTGTCAAGAAAAAAAAACCATAAAAGCTGCTGTTGACTGTACAGCAAGCTGTCCTGAGTTTTACATGAAGAGGTCATAATTTTCTTGGAGAGTCACTTTCCAAGTATGGCATGCTTACAATAATTAGTATCCTGACGACTCAGAAGATGGTTGTAGACACAGCTGTTGTTTAAGGTAGCAGGCACATCAATGACAAGACACTAGGTATTGATTTGTGCAGTGACATCCTTCTAACTATGTCATCTGAGTGAAAGAAGCCCCAAATTAACCAATAATAAAGTGTTAGAAGTTGTAGTAGCTGCCCTCTTGGGACTTGTTCTGGAAGAGTATAGATGCCGTTCCTTCATCTAGGTCATCAATCCTGCTAAAGGACTTACGTTGACATTAAGTTGACCAATAGAACAATATAAAGCCCAAAGTAATGCTGCATCCCATGTAACTTGTGTGTGTATGCCATTTTTATATTTGTTTTATCTATGTACTTACACAAAAATGTATGTATAGCCATATAAAACATAGATATGTACTATAATAATATGAATAATTTTTAGTTAATGGTGACAATATGTAAAACTGTAAGATATTACGTAACGTCGTTGATAACACTAATTGTAAAACTAGTTTCAAAAGCAGAAACTAGGAATTACTATATTTTCATCAGAATTAAAAATCCATAAACTTATTGGCAAGATGTGTTTTTGTTATTATTGTTTTAGTTTCTGATTGGATCCTATTTTCTATTTTAATATGAGCCTTAGCTCATATTACATAGTTTTTAAGGAGGCACATAGTTTGTAAGGAGATCACCAATATACCTTAGATTATGCTAATATCTCTAAAGCTAGAGACCACCCATATTTAATGGACAGTCAACAAAAAAATTATAATTACATTTGTTTTTGTCCAAATTATCTCTTGACCATGTTAATATTAAAAATTAACATGCAAACATTTGCATATTGTCTTATTATTTGATATACACTTTCAGAAGATAATTTTTCTCAATTTGGTCCGAATTTTTTGTCCCTTTTGAGATTACTCATTAGATAGCATGGGTGTACTCTTTTAGCTTTTATGTAGCCAAACTTTAGGGTCCCATCTTAGCATTTGACTCATCCCCTTATCTCATTGATATGAGGTTTTTCTATAATGGAGTTGATAAAAGCAAGAGCAACTTTAAAAAACAGCTCTCATTTTTAAAAAAGTAGATTCCGATGTCAGCAGAAATGACGTAGACATTAGCAAACAAAGGATTCTATCTTGCAGTGGGCTTCGTAGCTCACACCAGAATCTCAACAAAAGCCTTTGATTTTCTATGTCCTGATGTATGGTTTAGTTTGCTACTAAGAAGGAGAAATCGATCAGGCAGGTTGGCTCATGCTTGAGTCCCAGAGCATTGAGAGCCTCAGTTGGGAGGATCACTTGAGACTAGGAGTTCAAAGCTAGCATGCGCAACATAGAAAGACCCTCATGACTACAAAAAATTTAAAAATTAATTGTGTGTGGTGGCATGTACCTATAGTCTCAGCTACTTGGGAGGCTGAGGCAGGAGGATTGATTGAGCCCAGGAGGTCAAGGCTACAGTGACAACCTGGGTAACCAAAAAAGAAGAAGAAGCAAATGCTACCACTTTCTTTGATTAAGTTATTTGTAGTTTCCTGGGACACGTATAGTCATTACGGAACGCCTCTGGCTGTTGCTTAGTACAAGCAGACTTACTTTCTCCTCTGAACCTTTTCAGGCAAAGAGAGAATGAGGAAGCCAAGTCTTAACTGGATTACAGGCTGTGGGAAACATTTGTCACTAGTTATTAACTTGTTAGGTTTGATTACTTTCCCAGCAAACATAGCAGTTGAGATTAAATGTTGATCTAACAGTTGTCCTCTATCAGTGAATCTTGGTTTGTCAGGGATGATTCTTCTTCAGTTGTCTTTCTGGACCACTAATCCTCTCCCCTACACAGCACTCCAAGAAAGTAGCTTCTGCAGATTCTTCACTTGGGCTTTCTTGCTCTCCAAATGAGAAAGTTCAGGGCTTTGTTTCATTTTTCTCTTATTCTCTTTCTATTTCAGACAGTGGCTACCTCCTGTGATAGACACTTCCTGGAACCCCAATTTTATGGTTCTGTTTTTGTTTCAGTTCCATTGACATTATTCTTTCACCTACATTTTCAAACATGGTATGGTAGGTGGCTGCATATAATAGCTCTCTCTCTTAAGACAAAAGCTTTTGGAACCTTGAGCTGCCATGCAAGAAGACAGTAGAATTGGTTGAAAACAAATTGAAAGCATAATCTAAGAGCAAATAAAATAGTAAGATCATTAAAATATTGAAAAAAGCTTCTGAATTCACAAAATTATCAAAATAAATAAAACTTCAAATGAACAATATGCTTAAAGCTACATAAGGAAAGGGATTAAAATAACATGTGCTATACAAATGTTACCAATATATGAAAAAATCATGCTGGACTTAATTATGCTCAGTATCTTTATTGTTTTAGTCAATATTCTTTCATTTCAACCAATATTGCTTACACAATTTTAACAAGCTCAGATGGAAGACTGTGGGATATGCAGATAGAGCCTGAAAAGCTAAGGGTTTATGATTTTTCCTGTGCCCATGAGGATGTATTGAAATTTGGATAAGAGGGTTCTATATTTAGATATATTTTTAGCAGAACAACACCTGAGTGGCAGTGTGGAGAAGAGACTAGAAACAGCAACTCTAGAAATAGGGAAAATGTTTGGAAAGTTATTGCAATAGCCCAGCAGACAGATGTGGCCTCAGCAGAGGGCTCTGCTGTGGCCTCTGTTAGCAGAGCAGTGCCAGTAGAGTTATGGAAGAGGCTACTGATAGGGAGATAGTAAAATCACAGAATTGTGTTGTACCAGGTTTGTGCTTAATAAATTCACGTTAAATTGAATTGAGGATTTTATAGATGGCTCGCTCTCTGTCTCTTGCTGTCTCTATTCACACATACATATATACATACTCATATTGTTACTTTGTTTTGGTCACAATCTGCTAGGATGTAGAATAGTCAGTTTAGCAAAATGATTTAATTTAGGATATCTTGCAGCCTTGGGAAAACTAAAGTTGCAGCCGTGCAGAAAGATTATAGACTTGACATTAGACAAATGTAAATTCCAACCTTGACTCTATCATGAGTAGATACCATGAGCTGATACTAGGAGTGTGGAATGATGTAACTTAACTTTCCGGGTCTCAAGTTCCTTGTTTCAAGAAGACCACTGCTACCTACTTTGCCACAGGGTTGTGATTAAACTACAGGAATTAGTACGTTTAAAGAGCTTAACTGATTCATCAGTTAATGCTAATTCATTGTATTTCTTCCTAACTATGATGCTCTAAATAGTATATTACAAATGTTTAACCACACACAACTAGATGAATTTAAGATAAAATCAATGTATTTATTCTAGTTAGATATATTAAATACTTCAGGCCAGATGTGGTGGCTCACGCCTGTAATCCCAGCACTTTAGGAGGCCGAGGCAGGTGGATCATGAGGTCAGGAGATCGAGACCATCCTGGCCAACATGGTGAAATCCCGTCTCTACTAAAATTACAAAAATTAGCTGAGTGTGATGGCATGTGCCTGTAATCTCAACTTCTTTGGGGGAGAAGGCTGAGGCACAAGAATCACTTGAACTCAGGAGGCTGAGGTTGCAATGAGCCAAGATCACGCCATTGCACTCCAGCCTGGCAATAGATCGAGACTCCATCTCAAAAAATAAAAAATTCAGTTAGATTTTTTCCTTTTATTATAAAGGTTGTTTTTCACAAAGGTTTTACAAACCTCCATACCTGAATTTTGCTGCCCTCATTTGCTTATTTCCATATAGTTAATATCATTTGTGATTTTTTTACAACTTCAGATATGGTTTTAAGATATACAGAGAGTAGAATAGTTACAATTAAATCCTCAGAAAAAAAATTACAAAATTAAAATGCAATCCTGCTGACACCTTTAATCCCAGCACTTTGAGAGGCTGAGGTATGAGGATCACTTGAGCCCGGGAGTTCAAGGTGGCGGTGAGCTTTTATTGTGCCACTGTATTCCAGCCTGGGTGACAAAATGAGTCCCTGTCTTAAATATATATATATATATATAAAAAATATATATATAATATATAAAGAAGACTATTATATATCAAGAATATATATATATATTTAAATGAAATCTCAGTTTGAAAATAAGCAATTTTGGAGGGTTTTATTTATTTTTTAATTTATCATAAAAACATACAAATATGTATTCCTACTTAAAATTTTAAATGTGATTTAAAAAATACCATATATAAAGATAATTTGAGCAAATCAAGATCATATGCCAATGTAAATTACTTGGTAATATTAACTTTCTTTGAAATTTTCTTAGAAATGTCTCCCCAACCAAAATATATTTGAATCTCCCTGATATTTGCCTTTGAAATAATATATCATCAAAATATTTTGAGTAATGGATATTAGATTAGTGTTAGACAAATATTGGAATCTTAGGATATATATATCAGAGACACTGTCATTTACCCTGCAGTCCTGTTGCAGCATTTTACTGTGTTACCGTTTCCCCTCAGATTCTATCTAACGTCTTTCCTGAAAACATAAATTTTTTTCCATAGAACTTACGGCAATTGACATATCTTCAGAATGAGACATTAGTTGGACCATGACATCAAAAAATATAGGCCATCAGTCTGCAATCTGGAACACTTCTGGAAGAGTGTCCAGTAGACAAAATACATAGCCCTTTAGGTACGTGTGCTTTTACACAAAAAACACAGGCAACCCTTGAAACACTCCATGGATATTATTCTGTAAGATCTAGACCTATAAATATGGGCAAGAAGCCAGGTGGGCTCCCATGACCCTTATACTAACATAAGACAGGTTGTGCATGGAAAGCTACTAGTATACATACATATTTATTCTTATTTCCTCATAACCAGACATTTAAGTGAAAACTGTGTCTTGGATGTACTCTCATTCATCACATTAAAATTTCTTTAATGGCTTTAGGATACAACTTTTCCAGAAAGACTGTCTTTACAACATTTGACCCCATAAGTCTAGACTCCAGGGGGATAAAGCCCGGAGATGTACTTAAGCAGCACTTTGAGCCCAGAGAGACTTGGCATGTTAAACTAATAAAAAATGACTATAAAACCATCTGTAAACATGAAGTGCCATATAAATGCTTATTAATCAGCATTTTTCTCCAATTTGTATTTATTTTTATTCCAAGATGCTTCTTAAAAATACATTATGGTTTATTGTGTATAATGCCTTTCAAACAAATCGTATTCAAGACATTTTAGAGAGTTAAATACATGTCAGTGTGTGGCATAAATTATAGAAGGACACTTTGAATGGTAAATGAATTAGTGCATTCAGTCATAAGGCCAGAGAAAAATGGGTTGTGTAAGCGTCTGGTTTGAAATATCTAGACTCCCTGGAACCAACACTTCAAATCCCAGCAGGGCAGCTCTGTCCTTCATCCTTCTGAGATAAGAGTCCATTCAGTTTACAGGCTGCTGGGTTTTTGAATGATCCCTTGGAAGAGTAGGCATGTCTGCTCTGTGTGAACATTTTATGGAGTTAAGACAAGGAGAAAAAAAATTCAACTGAATTTAAACAGAACTAAGGTATTATTTTATGTGGGCAATATCGTAGTGGTAATGAAAGGCTAACTTAGAACACGGCAGGAGCGAAGGCTTGAGAAGTACATTCAAGGTTTGAACAGACAAAAAAAGAAGTTTGCATCTGATTGATTGTTACTACTGACCCCAGAACTGTTTTTAAATATGGGGAAATGGATTCCAATATGGCTGTAGAGTTTACAGCAGCATAGAATTGACCTACACTGTATAGCTGGAACTTTGGATTGCCTTTTTTTTTTATTAAGCATTAATCTGAATCCTTAATGAAAAACATTTATAATATAGGCAAAACTTTCAGGATTTTAAGTGTGAGGCTGAAAAATAGGACCCTTTAATGGAATAAAAAGGACATGAGTCATATTAGAATGTGACTTTCCTAACATTGGAGCATGGTACTTTTATGAGGTAACTTTCAAGTTTCCCCAGCCTTGAAAAATCTTAGAAGTGTCAAGCATCATTTACAATTAAGTAGAAATCGAATAACCTGATGCAGAGAACTCTAATCTCTCCCAGGTAATGATTTTTGATGGATTTTTCCAGATTCTTATTTGGGTTATGAGGATGCTTGGAGTCTAAATCAAAACTCAGGATGGAGATAGTCCCAGGTTGCTCCTCTTCCCTTAGGAGACACTCCCCAAGGGAAATAAATAAAAAAAGAGCTGGGATAATCTAGGTGTATCTTTAAATTTCACCAGTGGATTAGATCAGTGACTGGTGATTGCAATAAACTGTTTAAGAATTACTTTTTTCCCCCTTAAAACTAGCATTTGATATTTTACTTCTATAAGACACTGCCTTAAATCTACTTCTTTAAGTTTCTCCTCTTTCTGAATCTTTATCTCTTTCAAAGGGCCATAAAAGCAACGCTAAGTATGATGAGGTATCATACAGACAAGCTGGGAGGTCTGTGAATCCGTCCTGGGAAGAGTAAATTAATAGAAGTAAAATAGAAGCATGAGACCAGCATCTGGTCTTTCATTAAATAATTTTTACTATAATGCAGGTATATGTATAGACAATCTTGAAGCAATGGAACTATTTCTATTTATGTGAATAAAGAATCATATTATCAAACCAATGAATACCCCTCTTCCCTTATTTGAAATTTCACCTACCTAGTGCTTGTATTTTTTCCAAAAATCAAGGTTCTCTTCTATCAAAAATGTTTACCTAATTCACCTGTCTAGTTTAGGTCTCTTTCTACGGCTCTAACAGCATCCGTATGTCCCTCTCATCATCCTTCTGATCTTACTTAGCAGTCATTATCAATCTCTCTGCCTGTTTTTCTCCTCTCCTTTGTATCCCTATTGTGCTGTGCACTAAGGGTAATATACAGAATATACAACAAAAATATAATATGCAGAATACTTAATTATTTTAGGGTATGATTTTCTTTCTGTCCTTTTGAAATTCAAATGCATGTATAAAAATCGACACATTTTTAAAGAACTCTCAAAACAAAGGATAGCAACACACATTCAGATTACATTTTAAGTAGAATAAACAGATCATGAATATTTATATGGTTTGGAAAGACTTGTATGACACACTCAGTATTGCCGAACCAAATAATTATGCAAAGATAGTTCCACTTAAAATTACAAATGCCATATTTTAGTTTGTGTTCAACAGTTTTAATGCATACTGATAATGGAAGGAAATAGCTTCTATTTAAAAACAATACACTTAAGTTGGAAAAATGCCATTACAGCATATTTTAAAATGTTAAAATGGCTGGAATTGTGTTAGAATAAAAGATGACAAAGGTCCAAATGATGACTGATGTTTCAGAACAAAGCATAACTGCCCCTTTTGAAGAGAGTATACCTCTAAGATTCAGTCCTATCATTCTTTGTATCATGCATACCTTCAGTGTAGCTTGTCCAGTTTGAACTGTATATACAACAAAAGTGCAGGAGGAACTTTGAACAGAGGTTACTATGAGTTAGGAGCAGAGTAACATATCTCTCATAGGAAATCATGTGAATGACAAATTATGTTGTTTATCCTTTCTCATGATAGATCATGTGATTAATCTTTTTTCAATGGACTGTGTGTTCTTGGTGTCTGCATATTATGCGTTTGGGCATGCAAAAAGTATGTTACTAGACACACAGAGGGAATAAGGAGGGTACCTGTGAGACAGATAACACAACACACATCTACATATTTTACTAAAATACAGGATGGTAAATAAGATATTAAAGTCTTCACATTCTCTAAAGGAAAAAAATCATGGGCTTAGAAATCAGATAGATCTAGTTTCAAATTCAACTCTGTGTCCTTTTAGACATTTTTTAACATCTTTAGATCTCAGTTTCTGTGTATGTCATGGGATCCTGGGGGTGTTGCTTTGCCAGCTGGAAGCCTCTGTGGCTGGTGGTGCCTTTGCCTGAGTTTTTACCTGGGGCCATTGTGCTTTTTCTGCCCACTCAGCCTGGCAGGCCGTGCTCAGCTCATGCTACTGGCCTGAATCTCACACCTGCCAAGTGTGAGCCCAGTGTGGAGTGGCAAGGAGTGTGTGAGAAAGTGAGTGTGGGGTCTGGTCACTGTATGCAGCCAGGCATGCCTGCTGGGGCAGAGTGGGCAGATCCAAACAGCCAGCATTGGCACCAGCTCCCTGTGAGGCTGTGGTGGCACCAGGCATACCACAAGCAGCTTCCATGGCTGGCATCAGGGAAAGTGGTCACAACTGGAAGCTTGGAAATGCCAGGCACCCAGAGAGGGTGTCACAGCTTAAATCAGGGAGCTCCTAGGTCTGGGATCCCTGAAGGGCTGCAGCTCTTCTTGTCACCTGCAACGTAGCAAGCAAGGGGTGTTTCAGCACTGATTGTGTTACAGCTCTTTCAGGCACACCATTCAGTGAATCTTAAGTTCTTGTCCTGCATCCAGGAAGAATGAAGTTTGCAGACAAGTGTACGGTGAGCAAGGCAAAGATGAGCTTTATTGAATGACAGAATAGCTCAGAGGAGACCTGTAGTAGGTAGCTCTTCTCCATAGGCAGCACATCTCAACAAGTGTTCATCTCTCAGCAGAGGAGAGACCTCAGAGTGGGTAGCTCTTCTCTGCAGTTGGTAGTCCAGACCAGAGAGCTCAGCTCTCAGCAGGGGGAAGACCTTTCTGTAGATGGTTGTCCAGTTTTCTCCTCGAGTCTGGCTGAGTCTAGAGTTTATATGGCCTTCAGATGGGAGGAAGTGCATGCTGATTGGTTCATGGGCATAGGCAAGACCGAGAAAAAGTACCCTAAGTTCTCACTCAGGTCTGCAGAACTGGCAGCCCAACCCCCAGGCCTCAGGCCATCCCTGGCCTGAAGATAGGGTTCCACTGGGGACCTGCCCCTTTCCACCCAGTAGCCTGTCTACCTCCTGCCACCTTTAACCTGCTGGCCATGGTGCCCACAGTTCCCAGGCTGTTCATGCAGAGGGGTGCCTGCAGGTCCATGCTGAGCTGCCCTTGTCCCTCTCTCAGCTTCCCTCCCATGCTCATTTGTACTCAAAGTCCAGTGGTGCTGAAGGCGGCAGGGGGCTGGTGTGTTAGTGCTGCCCCAAGAGTGTGCACACCCAGCTGGGTTGCAACAGCACCTGGGCTTGGTCTCAACTTTGCTCCGAAATTGGACTGGCCACCGGGAGCTGGGAAAGGCCAGGCAGTGGGAGTAGGCACTTCCAAGACTGCAGAGGCAGGACAATTCCTGTGCAGAGTTGCCCAGTTGGCATCCATGGCTGGGCAGCTGCAGTTGCACCCAGGAGGGCAGGGCTCTTGACTGTTCCTGATCCCCGGAAGCTCAGGGATGCCTGGGTCTGGAGCTGTGGCTGGGCAGCCGCAACTGCGCCTGGGGAGTACAAGGCTCCTGGCCTACCAACTCAGAAAGAGGTGGGATTTCTGCCTGTTCCTGGCTCGGGCCAGCTCCATGCAGCTCATAGACCAGGCCATGCCTCACCCATGCAGCTGGTATCATGGTAGTAGCCACTCCAGGAAGAGGCCACCGCCATCATATGTAAAGTGTTTGTTGTGTAGAAGAACATCTATGCTTTCTAGTTTCTGTGAACCCTCTTCTTTCTCTTCCTCTTAAAGATAGATTAGGAGGAAACCTCTCTTCCTCTTAGTGGCAAAGTAACCAGGGTCAATCTACCACTACACATTCAGCACCTGAAATCTAAGTTTCCTTTCATCACTTCAAAATTGCAACCTGACCATTGTATTGGCCCATTTATGGCAATAAAATCCCACCACCTTGGGAGGCTGAAGAGAGAGGATCTCTTGAGGCCAGTTCAACTAGACTGGGCAACATGGTGTGACTACTGTCTAAAAAAGTTGAAACAAACAAACAAAAAGACCAGGTATGGTGGTATGCACCTGTAGTTCTAGCTACATGGGAGGCTATGGCAGGTGGATCACTTGAGCCCAGGAGATTGAGGATGTAGTGAACTATGATTGCACCCCTGCACTCCAGGCTGTGTGCCACAATGAGATTCTATCTTTAAAAAATAACCCTCAGAAAACACAACCATGAGATAAACAAATAAACAAAACTTCCTGCAATCAACTTAGTCAAATGCTCTGCTGTTGCTGAATGTTTGTCTCTCGTCACATAAGTCTAGAGGTAATGTTATTCGAACAGTATTTTTTCAATAAATACGTTGTATATTTATGGAAATCTGAATGTATTTGAAATATTTAAGTTTCCTAGAAGGAAAAAAGTGTCCTAAATAATATTAATGTCAATGGAAAAAAAAAAGAAGAACTTAAATAATTTTCTTTTAAGGATATTCTCGGGAGAGAGATTCAAGATGGTTGATCACTAGAAGCTTGGGATTGTAGCTCCCAGAGAAAATGCACAGAACGAGAGGATGCCACACTTTCAGACGAATTTTTGTTACCCACAGATTGGAAGATTCCCAGCAGAGGAGCCCCACGGGTCACCAGGGCAACTCTTGTGGCCGGCGTCATGGTTTTGCCGGCCCCCCGGCGAGGCGGTTCTTGGTGCAGAGTAAACGAGACTGATCAATGTTTGGAGCTCCGGGAAGGCAGAGTCGCCCATTTGCCTGATTGGGGAGGGTACTCAGGAGGGAAGCCAGACTGGAGATTCCCAGGCAGAAAAGCACCACGAACCTTGATGCCACTGTTTTGGCCGGTGCAGTGGATTGCTCAGATTTTGGTGCTGGGAATCAACAAGTTGGACGTCCACTCAGAAACCTAATTTGAAAGTAGGCAATTACAAAGACAACAGGTGGATGAACTCACAATGAAGGGAAGAAATCAGCGTAAAAATGAGAATACCCAAGATCAGAATGCCTCTTCTTCTACAGGTGATCACAGTTCCTCATCAACAAGAGAACAAGGCCTGATGGAGAATGAGTACATTCCATTAACAGATTTAGGCTTCAGAAAGTGGATAATAAGGAACTTTAGTGAACTAAAAGAACATGTTCTAGCCCAATGTAAAGAAACTAAGAACCTTGAAAAAAGGCTTGATGAAATTCTAACGAGAATAGACAATTTAGAGAGGAATATAAGTGAATTAATGGAACTGAAGAATACAATACAAGAACTCTGTGAAGTATGCACAGGTTTTAACAGTCGAATTGATCAAGCAGAAGAAAGGATATCAGAGGTCGAAGACCAACTTAATGAAATGAAATGAGAAGACAAAATTAGAGAAGAAAGAGTAAAAAGGAATGAGCAAAGTCTCCAAGAAATATGGGACTATGTGAAAAGACCTAATTTACGATTGATAGGTGTACCTGAATGTCATGAAGAGAATGAATCCAAGTTGGAAAATATTCTTCAGGATATTATTCAGGAAAACTTTCCTAATCTAGTAAGGTAGGACAATACTCAACTCCAGTTAATCAAGAGAACACCACAAAGATACTTCTCAAGTAGAGCAACTCCAAGACACATAATTGCTAGATTCACTAGGGTTGAAATAAAGGAGAAAATTCTAAGGGCAGCTAGAGAGAAAGGTCAGGTTACCCATAAAGGGAAGCCTATCAGACTCACAGCAGATCTCTCAGCAGAAACCCTACAAACTAGAAGAGAGTGGGGGTCAGTATTCAATATCCTCAAAGAAAATAATTTTCAACCCAGAATCTCATATCCCGCCAAACTAAGCTTTAAAAGCAAAGGAAAAAGAAAATTTTTCACAAACAAGCAAGCACTTAGCGATTTCATCACCACCAGGCCTGCTTTACAAGAGCTTCTGAAAGAAGCACTACAAACAGAAAGGAACAACCAGTATCAGTCATCCCAAAAACTTACCAAAACATAAAGAGTATTTTTATAATGAAGAATCTACATCAACTAATGGGCAAAATAGCCAGCTAGCATTAAATGACAATATCGAACTCACAAATATTAATATTAATTCTAAATTTAAATGGATTAAATGTCCCAACCAAAGACACAGACAGGTAAATTGAATAAAAAGTCAAAACCCAATGGTACACTCTATCCAGATCTATTTCACAAGAAACGACATACAAAGACTCAAAACAAAGGGATGGAGGAAGATTCACCAATTAAATGGAGAGCAAAAAAAAAAAAAAAAAGAAAAAAGGAAAAAAAACAACAACAGGAGTTGTAACTTTCGTCTCTCACAAAATAGACTTTAATAGTAACAAAGACTAAAAGAAACAAAGAAGGACATTACATAATGGTAAAAGGATCAATGCAACAACAGAAGTTAATGAACATACTTAAATGAAATATTGGTTGGCTATTTGTTTGTTATTTTCTTCCCTTACTCCTTCCTGTCTCTGTTGTTAAGCACAATTATCAGTGTAAAAGAGGTTTTTAATACCTATTTTTAGATTGCATTCCAGCCCGGGCAATAGAGCAAGAATCCTGTTCTCTCTCCCCCTTTTTCTTTCTCTTTCTTTCTCTCATAAAAAAAAAAAAAAAGGATATTCTCCTGAAATATAAAGATAGATTTTTAAAAATCTGAATAATTTAATCTTTATTCCAATTAAGGATAGGTTTTAAGATTAGAGAGGCACACAGGTCAATTGGCATAGTCCTTTGCTTTCAAGCTGGTACTCTGACAATTCACAGCTGAGGCACCTGAGGTTAAACTGTAAAAGGAGAGAGGGAGGACCTTATAAAAGGACTTTAATCCTGTTTATCAAACTGTAATATGAAGCTTCAATAGGATGTTTCACTTTGATTTGCATTGTTTGCATTTCCTACCTTCTCAACAAATTTCTGTAGGTCGGTGCAAAACTAGTTGCGGTTCTTTGCCATTAGTTTTATGGCAATAACTGCAACTACTTTTGCACTAACCTAGTAATACCCTGTTCAGAAATTCAGAGAACTTCTTATGTTCCCTTTTCCTGAAGATTTTTCTATCCAGTTGTGAATGAGTTATAGATTCCATAGAGGGAATGCTAAGTCATTAGAGTTTCTATGACAGAAACTGGCTGTTTCTTCTTTCTTCATCAGACAATTAAACTATATTTTTCAGCTTGTCTTCCACTAGTTGTCCGTGTGACCGTATTCTAACCAATAGATTGTAAACAGAGGGACTAGGTGCCACATGATGCTTCAGACGAATTCCTTGTAGTGGATCTTCCAGGCCCCTTTTCCATTCTAATAGCCTGAACTAGAGACTGCTGATGGCCAATGGCATTTTTTGGGAGGCAGAGGGGGATGAGGTCTCACGATGTTGCCCAGGCTGCTCTCAAACTTCTGGCCTCAAGTAGTCCTCCCACCCAGTCCTCTCAAAGTGCTGGTATTACAGGTGTGAGTCACCATGCCCAGTCTTCACTTATGACTCTAGAAGCAACCTGCTATATGTAAAAATCCCAGATGAAAAAGGCTTTTGGATGACAGCCATCCCACTGGTCAGTCCAGCATTAAACTTTTTCTTATATTCGCAATAACTATTCAACTATGTAAGTGAGATATTGTGGTTTAACCAATATAGCCATTAGATTGCAACAACCTATTCTTGAAGTTTAACATAGATAGAATAGACTAGACTAAGATAAACCATCATTGCAGAGGAACATTAAGACAAATGTTATGGAGAAACACATATTGTACATTCTCATATTTGCTTAAAGTAGATTTGTTTTATATATGTGCATATGTATTATATAATAAATATGAATACATGCATATATACACAATATATATGTATGCTTATTTATCAATATTTTATATAGGAATACATATACAATGCATATACATATATATTATATACAATGCCTATGTAATACATATTGTACTGACAGAAATCAAAGGGAAGAGGTCAAACTACCATACCATTGAAAAGGTATGAAACTCCAAGACTTTACATGTAGCACCAGAACAGAAAAGCATTCCAGACATGAACTCTGACAATCAAGGAAGAGTGTAGATGTGAGTATAACACGGAAACAAAAGAAGTATTTGCAATATTGGAAAGAAGGACATCTCAAAAACTCAGTGTGATGCCATAAGAAGCACTGTGGTGGATGGAAAGTGACTAGTTATTGAATAGTGCTATCAAAGTTATTTGTTCAAATGAAAAAAGAGGGCATTTCAAACACAAAATGGGAAAAAAGTTAGGGGAACATTGTCAAAATCACTACTCACTCCCCCTAGCAGAAGCATTGGAGATTTTATCATATATATATGTACTAGAATTAAGAATTTAGGGAACAAATAGTCAGAATGAGAGAGGTCTTGAATTAAGGTTATGGATGTGAAAAAATCAAAAAGAGAAGAGAGGTTTGAAATATGTTATTAAAAGCATTAGCCAAAGATTAAGGTTTTATTAGAAATCTATCTTGTGTGGCATAAAAAGCTTGATAAATATTTGTTTATAAGAAAGATAGTAACATTGAAAATATTATTTCTCCTTGTTAGTGCAATAAAAATGATTCCAGTCGCTGATGTATGTTGACCTTGTCATTTATACACTAAAATAACAAATTCTTATCCTTGAGGAAGTATCTGGAAACTAAAACATACAGTTGTTTGCAAAATCATTATTATAGATGAATAATCCTGGAGTTTTGTAACTGTAAATTAGTGTGACATTTTTGCACAACAGTAACCAATGTTTTTAATTCTGACGAAAGAAGACAAGGTACCTATAAACCTATGAACAAGAAACAATGCAGTGTAGTAGTAAAGAATATTTGCCTTGGAACTAGCTATCCTTGAAATCAATTTAATGTCTGCATTAGTGGTCATGATTTCTCAAACAATTTGCTTTATGTCTCAGAGCCTCAGTTTTTTTATCTGTAAAATGTGGATGAATATCTGTCTCCTAATGTGGTTGTGGGAAAAAAATGAACTAATATTTGTAAAGCACTGGTTTTATGTAGCCAGTTACAGATTAAGCCCAACAAAATAATTTGAGGTTACATTAAAGTGAAATCTCAGACACATCTAGGTGTCTTTACATAGATATATGTATATATGTGTACCTACATGTTTATATGTTTTATATAAAAGAGTATATATGTTTAAATGTAGATGCATTTATATATACATATGAGTGTATACATTTGATGTCTGTTTACATGCTAGACGAAGAGAAATTTGGAGTCTATATTTATAGACGTGGTGAAATAATGCAAACAGATAATGGCATAAGGACTTATAAAGCTAAACAATGAAGGCAAATAATTGATGCTAACAGTATTGTGGACATTTAAGCATATACTAAATTTAACATTTCTAATCCCAAGAAGTAAATGTTTTCAGATCCTGAGAATTTAGCCTTAGCACTCATAAAAACTTAAAATATTCAGGCAGTTAAAAGGGTGATATTCTTAATTATATAGTCACATTAATATGCAGATATGTGATTGATTTTAACAAAAACTTCTAAGGCAAAGTTCTAAAAACTAGAATTAAAGTCAGACGTGTTATCATTAGCTTTGATATGGTTAAACTTAACTTTTATTTCTTCAGGTGTGAAACAAATTGATATGTCTGCTCACTAGTTCTTCTAAGGCTGCCATAATTTTTGAAATGGACTGCTGTCTATGAAGAGAAATTGAAAATTTAAATGTTGTAAAATACTTGATACTATTATCACTATGGTGAAAGATATAATACCAAGGACACAGACTCAATAAACTTGTGTAATATTTTTGCCAAGTACCAATAAGCGATCATAAACAGATAGCAGTAGCCACAAAGGAAGAATGAGCAAGATGGTTAAATATTTCTATTTCAAAATAATATTGGGGAAATTGAAAAAAGTTCCAAGTAGAGCCATAAAAATAATATTTAAGAGATGGAAGACATGTCTCATGGAGACAGGAAAAGGAAATTGGGGTGATTTTGTCTATAAAATAGAAAAATAAAAATTGGTTTATCTTCAGGATATAAAGAGTCTACTAAAGGTATGCCATTATTCTACATGTCTTACTAAGAGAAATTGACTTAAAGTAAGAAAAGTTTTAAATGAATATAAGAAGGGTTATGCGTAATGGGGTTAATATTGGAGAGTAACTTTATAAAGTAATTCAAACTTTTTCTGTCTTTCTCTGTCTTTATAGGCTTTAAATGATCTGAAAATCAATCACTAGACCAATTTATCTCTAGAATTTTTCAGTTCTATAACTTTTAGAAAAAAAATCTGCTAATTTATCATGTTTCTTTTTACTAAATCAACAAAATAAATAATTTATCATTGCTACTGGCTACCTACAAATATTACAAATACCAAGTCTGATTATGGGTGTGTCTGATAAAATATTTGATGATTTTACTAGTTTTTCTATCAGAGGTTTTCAAGTTATAGGGTGAAATGAAGTTATGCCTTAAATGTCCTAAACGTAGAGGCCTTTATATTAGAATTATGTAAGATAAGATAAGAAAAGATTTTCAGAAAATATTATAAATATAATTTCAATCATTTTGCCAGCTTTTTTTGAAAGTGGAAAAGGAAATCAACAGAATCTGAAAAGTAGGTTAAAATAGAATATACTAGAGACTATTAAGATATGTTATCTAGCTCTGAGGTCATGATTTCTTTTTGATTATATATAATAATATTTTCTATATTTGAAATTCAAAATTCTCTTATTCTGTCTTGATTGACATATAAGAATCAACAGAGAGTCAACAGAAACAGACAGTTCAGTTAAGGCAACTAATCGGTTTGAGGAATTTTCATTTCAACAATGACCTTGAGCCTTTGCTGCCTGGAATGCCCTCCGATTACATAGTGGGCTATAGTAAAGATCTATCGTCAAATCAATTACCAAAAGCATGGAACATCTGATCCTTCTCTTGAAATTAACTAGTGAAAGTAGGTCAGCACACCTTCAAATGATACAATGAATTATGTTCTCAATGACCCAGGAAGGAAAGCACAAGTGATTGATGAGAGGTGATATTTAAATGAGAATCGAACCTTTCTGGGATTAAACATGTAGCAATATCTATGAAAACTACCAGAAATTTAAATCTCTTAAAATAATTTCTCTCTTTTATAATAGTCAGGAAAGACGTTCTTCTTGCTCTTCTCTACATTCACAACTGCAATTCTGGGAAGATGTCTACATGTTGAGATTATTACTTAGCTATTTTAAAGTAAAACTATGACTATAGTATATCTTTTAGTTTTGTTTTTATTCCTATGTAGAGCAAATAAAGAAAATATTCAATATTACATTAACCAATATTAGTTTCCCACTATGACAATTCAACTAAAGAAAGTTCAAAAGACATGGTCAAAGATGAAGAATATGATGACAGTAATAAATTTGCCAAATGAAAATTAATATAATTTGAGTACTGGTTTTATTCTATAAGTAAAAAATAAAACAAGTAAATAATAGATATGATTGCCTTTCTCCAAAAAATCCCCAATATTTCTTATTTGACTGTTATTTTACATAGTTATTGTGTTTTTACATGGGCTTGAGATTTTCTTTTTTTTTTTTTTAACTGCATTTTAGGTTTGGGGTACATGTGAAGAACATCCAAGATTGTTGCATACGTGGCAGTGTGATTTGCTGCCTTCCTCCCCTTCACCTATATCTGGCATTTCTCCCCATGCTATCTCTCCCCAACTCCCCCCCGCCCCCCCCGCTGTCCCTCCCCTATTTCCCCCCAACAGACCCCAGTGTATAGTGCTCCCCTCCCTGTGTCCATGTGTTCTCATTGTTCAACACCTGCCTATGAGTGAGAACATGCAGTGTTTGATTTTGTGTTCTTGGATGAACCTGGATGATGGTTTCCAGGTTCATCCATGTCCCCACAAAGGACGTGAACTCATCGTTTTTGATGGCTGCATAATATTCCATGGTGTATATGTGACACATTTTCCCTGTCCAGTCTATCATCGATGGGCATTTGGGTTGGTTCCAGGTCTTTGCTATTGTAAACTGTGCTGCAATGAACATTCATGTGCATGTGTCCTTATAGTAGAACGATTTATAATCCTTTGGATATATACCCAGTAATAGGTGGTCTAGTACCTAGATTCTCCCATGATGCTAAGTTTTAATTTAGAGTTGTGTTTTTATATATATTTTGTAGAAAATATAAACTGTAATATACTTTTATTACAAATAGCTAAAATATTGAAAGTTTGCTTCAAATATGAAATAAAGAAGCAATTTTTTTGGATTCCATGTAAATACAAATACTTATTGTTGTCTGTAATGTCCCTTTGACTGCAGCATAGTGGTTTAGCACATGGGCTCAGGAGTTTAGACTTTGGTCCCCCTAATATTAAATTGTGTTGACTTTGGTTAAACTACTTATTTTCTCCAAGCTTCAGTTTTATGTGTAAAATGGGGTTAATAATGGCCACTATTTATAGATTTTTGTACAGATAGCATTAAAAAATGTATATAAAGTGCTTATCCAGAGTCTGCAATGTAATTAAAGAGCATTAGCTATGATAAAAATTAGCTATGGTAAAAATGTCAATTAATAAATATTTTTAAAATTATGTAAAATCCTGAAATATTACTATTCAATGAACTATGAAGACTTTCATGTGGTAATACAGTATATTTTATTTATTAACAAATGAAGTTTAGGATTCTTTGCAATTTTTGGTAAAATCACTGATAGGTTTATCAAAGTATTTAATTAATTTTTGTATAGCATTTAGTATGTTTTTATGACTGAATATATTATAAGCTGACAATAAATCAATATAGCCATTTGACTTGTGCTGATAGTACAAATTACATTACTATCTTATTAAGGGAAAAAGTGTATCCAGAAAACACATTTCTAAAGTACTAATTTTATTCCCAATGTTATTAAAGCATCTTTTGTCATATTAACACAGATTTCTTAATAACAAACCACATAAGTTAGGCATAGAATATAACATCTAAATGCGCTTATGAATTCATCTCAATCACTCATAAAACAGACACTTTTGTCATCTTTGCTTTCTGAGGTGTTGATTCCATGTTTTAGCAACAGCATTTAGCATTCTTGGACTAAGAGCAGGGAATTGAGATGAGAATAGACCTTCTCATGAGTATCTTTCCCTTCCTGCCTTATGTAAGACCCAAGATACTAAGGAACTCTCAACAGAGCTCCTGTCTATGAGATCTATAAGATGCAAGGGTGTCATAAAGCACCCTGTGGAGTGTTTTCCTCTCTAGATATCTTAAAGAAAAATGTAGCTCTTATCTTTATAGTCTTGCTCAGTCAGAGGTCAAAAATGGGGAACAAAGCTCTTCAAACTCTCAAGAAGAAACAAGGAGAAAGAGGAGTAAGTGGCGGAACAGGGCCTTTCACATAAACGTGAATTCACCATGAGTACTTACGATTAGGAATTAAACTTTAGATATTTGTCTGGAGTAGTAGTACTTATGAAATGTATAAATATGGAAGTGGAAGAAAGAATTGATTTTTTTTTTTTTACCTTTTCTCGACAAAAAACAAAAAGAATTCTTATTTACTATCTCTTAAATATCTAGCAATCTGCTTGGGAAACATCGACATAAACATGTATTACCTAATAAAATCAATTTAAATGATATTTGAAGACAACAGTAGCAGAGGTATAACAGGCAATGCATAGCTAATTATTAAATGGATTTAAAAGTCACAGAGATGTACAAGAAATTCACTTCTCTAGGTTAAGCCAGAAGGTTGCAATAGATGACATCAATGGTAAAACCCTGATGACTGTAAGCAGAAATAATCAAACCTATATCATTTATGTGTTAAAATGTATAAAAGTGTTTCAGGTGGTACTAAACAAAATATCCTCCCCACCCAAATATTGTACAATTAAAGGTGAGACAAATCAGACTCTGAAAAGCAGTGAACCAAGTCAATAAACTCTCTGGTCAACACTGACTAACGTTTCAAAGAAAACATAGCAAAGGAGAAAAAGGTTCTGTCCTCCAGTTTTCCCTGGGTCTGCAGCCAGGGAATATAGACCTAGAACTAGGAAAATGTTGTCAAGGACACACTCCATGTGAATTTTGTGCTAGTGTAGACAGAAAGACCCAAAAAATATATAAATTGTACTTAGAGTTTGAAGACTCTGGTATCTCAGCAGCAGGTATTGTGAAATGAGAACAATGTAGGGCACAGGAAAAGATTAATACAAAGGGATAGTAGATGGCAAAAAGGAGCTGGAAGTGAATCAAATGAGAGAAAATGCAGATTCATCCACTTCTGCATGAGGAGCGACTCTGTCTAGGAGATGCAGAGACATGCTGTGTATTATTTGTAGTTTATTACATTTGGAATTGATTTAATTGATCTATAATCTCTTTGTGGTTTATTGCATTTTGTATGTTTAGATATTTTCAACTTAGCATGTGATTTTCTTCAGAAAGTGATAAGCTAAGAAACACTGCTGTATTTAGTATCTATATTGGTCTAAACAGTGAAATAGAATGCATCTTAGATCAATATATTGGTGAAGGCAAGTCTGCCATAGAGCTATTTAGGAAAACCTACACTTCACAGACACAGGCAGAAATATAGGTGGAAGAAACACTCTATATGCAAGTAAGGATGATAGTTAAGCTAATAATTTGGCAAATTCAAGACTTGGGTTAACCACATCTGTTAATTTTTCATTTCTGCATAACAAATTAGTTGCTTAAAACAACATTCATTTATTTTCTCACAGTTTCCATGGGTCAAGTCTAGGGATGGTTTAGCTGGCATCTACACTCAGGGCCTAAATAGGCTGAAATCCAGGAGCTAGCCGGGACTGCAATTCTCATTTGAGGGTTGGGGTCTTTTTCCAAGTTTACTAGTTGTTGGTAGCACTCAGTTCTTTGTAGCTCTAGGACAATGGCTCTTAGCCCCAAGTGACGAAATGTAGTTCCCTGCTGTGTGGGTCTCTCCACAGTTTGCTTTTTCAAGGCAAACAGGTCAGCATCTCTGCTGCTTTGAATCTTTCACTCAGGCAAGGATTAGACTCTATTTTAAAGGGCTCATATGATTAGGTCAGGCACACTAGGATAATCTCTACTTTGTTGAATGTAAAGAAAACTGGATTAAGGATCTTAATGACATCTGTGAAACCCTTTCATCTTTGCCATATGTATTAGTCTATTCTCATGCTGCTAGAAAGACATACAAGAGACTGGATAATTTATAAAGGAAAGAGGTTTAATTGACTCACAGTTCCACATGGCTAGGAAGGCCTCACAATCATGGTGGAAGGTGTATGAGGAACAAAGTCATGTCTTTCGTGGTGGCAGGCAACAGAGTATGTTCAGGAAAACTCCCCTTTTAAAACCATCAGATCTCATGAAACTTATTCACTATCATGAGACCCCCATGGGAAAAACCTACCCCCTTGATTCAATTACCTTCTGCTGGATACATGACACGTGAGGCTTAGGAGAGCTACAATTCAAGATGCGATTTGTTTGGGAACACAGGTGAACCATATGACCATTATAACATAACTTAATCATGGGAAGGAAATCCCATCACATTCACAAGTTCTTCCAAAACTTTTTTTTTTTTTTTTTTTCTTCTTTCTTTCTTCTTCTTCTTCCAAAACTTAAGGACAGGAATCTTGTGGTCCATCTTAGAATTCTGCCTACCATATTATAATATCAAAGAATATTTATATAGATTAGAATTACAAGCAGTTCTGATAACTTCTCATGCTCCTTTTCCCTCGTTTTTATAGAGATGAAAATAGTTTGGTTTCAGGTGATCCTAGAGATTAAACAAGGTAACAATTATAAAGCTTGTAAAGTATTTGCAATAGTGCTTGCACAGAGTAAGTGCTACAAAATTATTTGTTAAAAGAAAATAAAGTATTTTAGAATAGTTTACTGACACATACTAAGCATTCAAGAATGTTAGCTGATATTATTATTTTTTAATTATTATTAATTGCTGAAATATAATGTTTGTCAGAAATAGTTAAGTTTCTGCTTTAAGTCCTTTTTGTAGTTATATGATGTAAAAATATATTATGCATTATTTTCATGACAATACTATAATTTATACAAATAAGCTATTTGAAATTAATACTCCCTATATCTATTTTTAAAATTGTATACTATCTCAATAACCATACAATAATTAGGAATGGTGTGTTTGAAGAACTGATTAATTTCAGGTAATGATTTTTTAGTACACAAGAGACATGGGGCAGTTTTCAGTATAATTAGACTTTGAATGCCAAGGTCATGATCAATACGAGTTAAAAGACCATTTGCAAAAGCTTTATTTATGGAATTTATATGGACAATAAAATTTGTCTTTAAAAAATTAAACCTCATTGTTAAAAATATATCTGATGGGATTATTTGCTAATATCGCCATTATTTTACCTTCCATCAATATTTTTCAAGACAAGAGGACATATAATTTTCCAAGTATAAGAAAAATATTTTTAGTTTAATTTGATAAGTGTCAATCTAATTAATAATCAACAAAATGACATTTTAAATTTGCTTCAGATGGCAGTTCAATGACATCAATTGATTTTATATTATTGGATTGAATAGTGTCATCATTATTTCTGTGTGGCATGCTTTAGGCAGAATTTGAATTACGCAGTATTACAAAAAGTTATTTTCCTTATCTTTGTTAAACGTGTGCAAATTATCTCAAATACTATAAAATTTCATACTGCTATAGGAAAAATCTCTCTCTATAGATATTATATATGTAAATGTAAACAAAACATGTTCCCCATATAATCTATAACAATTAAGTTAATTCTTCTTCATTCAGCCTCTACTGATCACCTTCTACTAAACACTTTGCAAAACATAATATGACTGTTATGTGTAATGAATAAGATTACAAGAGTCTCATAGTTGTAACATTTAGTATGGTCTTAAATCACTTTCTGAAGACTAAAGACACTGTCTTTTAGGAAATGAGAAATTTTGATGTTTACCCATGGCCGTAAAATACTTTGAAATCAGTTTTTCTTTCTTCCTTCCTTCCTTCCTTTTTTTCTCTCTTTCCCTTTTCTTTCTTCTTTCTTTCTTTCTTTCTTCTTTCTTTCTTTCTTTCTCTATCTCCTCTCTCTCTCCTCTCTCTCACACGCCACATGCCCTAGCAAATTGTATTGCATTTACTTTGAAGATATACTCAGAATCTCACTCCATTTTACCACTATCACTATCAATCCCTATACAGATCACCATTATCTTCTACGTGGGTTGAATGGTGTCCCAACTAGTTTTCCCTTTCTGCCTCTACTCATGTCCACAGAAGCCAGAGGATCCAGAGAAAGCATGTCATAATATTCCTTTTTTTAATGATCTCCAGTGGCTTCCTATTTCACAACAGGAGTAAAAGATTAAGTCATAATTGTCCATAAGGCTCCATTGATCAGGCCACTCACTGCCCATCTGACCTCATCTCCACCCTGCATTTCCTGCCACTTTTCCTACTTCAACCAAAAAGGGACTCCTGCTTTCTTTCATCTTAGGGCTCTTACATTCGCTCTTGTCCCTGCATGGTATACTTCTTGCTTCAGGTCTGTTAAATGTCACCTTATAAGAGAGAGCTTCTCTGAACACATTCTATGAAATGGGGCCTTTTGGGCCAGTCTGTCTCTTTCTCTTCTTTAGCACAAACTGGCATAAATTTGTTTATCTATTTATTGTTTGTTTCCCTCCCTGTCCCAAACTGTTATCCTTATGGAGTATTTTTTTTTTCCTTTATATGACTCAGTACAGACAAAAGTGACTGGGTACTTAGAAGGTGACAAATTCTTATTTCATTTTACTCAAATTTTAAAATTATATGGCATGTAAAATGAGAATCTTATTATATTTACGTTTTTCTGTTCAAATAGATTTCTTTGTCAAAGATTTTTTTCTCAGATTTCAATAGTGCTTTTGTTGTTTTTACACTTGTCTGTATGTGTCATGATTACTGTTACTGGAACTGAGAACATAAAGAAAACTTCTGGATTAAGGTCAATTTTAATTTAAATCAAAAGAGATATTCAAAGGAGGTTGGATTATTTTTGTTTGTACTTCCCATTTTTATATTATTTTCTCCTACCTCATTCCTCTTTTCTCTGTGTTGAGTATTCTCTTTTCTATTCCCTATGTTGAAATACTCACTGAAAATGCTTAGTGAGAGTAGGAGTTTGACTTACTGTGGTACCTTCTTACCATACCATGTCTCTTGAGCCTTCTCTTAAGCACAGAGGTTCATGTGCTATCACCCTAATGTGATCTGTACCACTTACCAAGTTACTTTGGGCTTATAATACCATCCAAAATAAATACACATTGCTTTGGGGCTTGTAATACCACCAAATAAATATACATTGTCCTTTGGGCATGTAATATTACTCAAAATAAATGCTTGTTGCTTTTATGTAATAAAATTTTTGATCACAGTATTTTGGAGACTTGGGAGTAAAATCCCCAATAATTAAATAGACCTTCTATCTATGTAATTATCTACTGTGCATTACCTATAGGAACTGATTTGTAAAGGATAACAACTGTAGGTGACAGTGGGATTCTGACTCATCTTTACTTGTATCATGTGGAAAAATGAGTGTTGAAATGCTCATGATTATTCATATTACATATCCAACACAACTTAGCTATGCAAATACATTTTCTTGGGAGGATGAAAATAAAATCGTAGAGATATCGCAGGTCACAATATCAGTGCAATTACAATACTAACTTAAACAGTATCTACTAATCAGTTTTAAACAATTATTTTTATTTCTTCATGTTTCCAGTTACCAGATCCCTTCTATTGTCAAATTCAGATGTATTATTAAATAATTTTATTTCTAAGATGTAATAAACTTAAATTTATTTTATCACATATATTTCTCAAAGTGGCATTTTCTAGTATTTCAATATTTCATTTTATAATAAAATCTAATTTAGATGGTTATATATTTTAAAGCATATGGTGAAAAGACCTCTCAAATACATTTTCTACAAAATTTTGCAGCCAAGTGCCTGTTACCATATTTTTTTCTCTCTTCTCATTCACAGTGATGTACAATAAAGAAACTGTTCTAAGTGACTAGAATGATAGAAAGTGAATCTATAATGTAAGTTGTCAAAATAAAACATAGGTCAGAGACCTATGAATTATTGTCAGACCTCTGCCACTTTCAAGTCATTTCACTTCTTAAGACTCACCTTCTCTACCCATAAAATGGAATGGCTGAATCAATTTAGTTGAAGTCCAACATCTTTTCCAGTCATAAATTTCCATGATTGTTTATTTAATTCATATTGTCAACAAAGGAAGATTCAATTTATTTTACAGTAGAGCTTCCATATGTGTTAGGCAATGACCATGGAAAAAGATATATAAGAAAGACAGAGTGAAAAATCTAATTTTTTGTTTATCATAAAAATAGGAGTCTTTGGATAATTCCTTTAGCCATTTTAGTTCCCAATTTCCCTATTTGTAAAATAAAAATTGTATGTAGGTGATATCTAAAGGTATCTCCTTGGCCTTTATTTATCACTTTTTTATCCCTGTAGACACACAATTATCCTCAAGTGTTCACATAGACTTTCCTTATCCCTCTCCTCCTTAATATCTCAGTTCCCTGATCCTCACATAATGGTGTCATGGTCCTAACAACTGTTCTAAGAACTGAAACCACTGGGTAATTTGCATGTTCCTCATTGTCAATTTTATTTTAAGCATTTTGAGAGAAGTAGAAAGCATTGTTTACAAATATTAGGGGAAAATGTCGTATTCTGAAATAGATCTCAAAGAACATTCATAATTGAGGTAAAAGATAAGATGTCAAATAATTTAGTTATTGTTTTCTACAATTATGGTTTACTTAGCTTAAAGAAGTCCTCTTGGGTATTGTCCCAAATAGATTAAAACTTTTTAATTTGTAAACTTCAGATATGCCTAACTACATATTTACCACTTTCTACATAGGGCACATTATTAATATATTAGTATATCCCTATATTTCTGAAATACAGTCCTTTTGTTTTTTAAAGAGCATTGTTTAAACTGTTTTCTGGTCTCCATTTAATCACACAAGTTTGTTCAGCTTCATTTTTAAATTTATTTTATATATAATTTTTGGTCAATATCTTAAAATGAAGGAATTAAAATATATTTTCCAAGCATTTTGTTCAAGGATTGGGATGAGAAAGATGGCTTATTTTCTATCATTTGCATTTTTAATTGACTTCTCATACAGTTAGGTTTTATTCCATATATCTTTAATTACATTACTTAGTAGTCTATTCAATCCAAATTGAAATCACTTAATAAAACAATTAAAATTACACATAGTTTTTTTAAAAGAAAATATTGGATCTCTTCAAATGTTATGAGCTCATAAATTTGTAGGTGATCAGTGTTTGAGCATTTGCCATAGAAGATAATTTAAAATTATTAAAACACTTCACATATTTTTAAAACCACTTCAGTGGGGGAAATGATGATATTCTGAAAATGACTGTAAGGGTGTAAAATTATCAGAGAGCTTAAGTGCTTCAGTGTGAAAATGATAGAGGTTCTTTGCTTCTACATCACAAAGCAATTGAAAATTACTGAAGTGGTTCAAGTGGTTCATGTTTCCAGAAGAGTTTTTAGTCTTTCCTCCTCAGAGAGCTTTAAATTTTTGAATGTCAGAATAATTCCACAATGTTACATATATACCTCTTGTCCTGATTATCAGTTTAAGAGTCAGTGTTAATATTTAACTTCTGAGCTGAGTCTAAGTAAATATAAAGTGATTGAAAATTGTTGATTTCAAGAAGCAAAAAAAAAAAAAAAAAAAAAATCCATAAAGCCAGGTCTACATTTGAAAACCACCGTGCAGGATTTAGCTTGTTATTCAGAAAAATGAGGTTGGAGTGATTTTGAAGGGTACAGGGACCACAAAGGGAGGTAATACTATTTTTGTTTTGTTTAATCTCTGGTTAATATGAATATCAATTTCAATTGAAAAAATTTAGTCAAAGCTGAGTGCTGTGGCTCACACCTATAATCCCAGAACTTTGGGAGGCTGAAGCAGGAGGACAAGTGAGGCCAGGAGTTCAAGATCAGCCTGGATAACATAGCAAGACCCTACCTCTGCAAAAAAATGTAAAAAATGAAATAAAAATCAGCCAGTCATGGTGGCACACTCCTGTAGTCCCAGCTACTCAGGAGGCTGAGGCACCACTGCACTCCAGCCTGGGTGACAGGGACTCTGTGTCAAAAAAAATTAGAATGCAAATGTTTTTATAGGAAACGAGACAATAGACACAAAGCCTATCAAAATGCAGACTGATGGTGACAAATTTGGGATACTAGAGCCATAAGAATCCACAGAACATCTTTAGACTTACCAATGATAAACACCATAATTTTAGAATTGTTTATGTGGAATCTTAGAATGTTTCATCAACTTATTTTAGCTTTGTCTTCTTCTGGATTGTGTATCTTTAATACCCAAGCCACCTCATTTTAATGCCACATTTTTCATGCTTTAAACATATAAGGTCTGATAGGTAGCCATTCAACACATATTATTGAGTGCCTACTGTGAGCCAGGCAATGTGCTGAGCACTAGAGGTATCATAAAATACAGACACAGCATTTGTCCCTATAAGCCTCAGAGTTAGAAAAACTTCAGAAGGCTTGAAACCCAACTTTATTTTACAAATAGAAAAACTGAAACCCAGAGAAATAATGCAACTTGCTCATCGCCCCAATTTTAGTGTGAGAGGCAGAACAAAAACCGTCTTTCAGCAAAAGCATCTCTCCACTGAATAATGTCACTTCCTTCTCCTGATTTCATTTCAATTTCACTTTCTTGATATTAGTAGTTTTTTGAAATTTGTAAAAAGATAAGTTCAATAGGCCAGATATTGGCAGAAATACAATACTGATAATCACCTGTAATAATTTGGCCTCAGTTCCAGCCAAAAACATTATCAATAAATAACATAAACAAGTCTATCATGTCATTCTGAGTAATTGTTCATATCTGAAAATCAGCTTCAGCTAATTGAAGTTGAAAAATCTGATATATTGACATTCTAAAGTCAGAAGTATGATTGCATTATTGAATAAATATTATTACAAGATCAAAATTTCAAAATATGATGAGGACAAAATTTGCATATACAAATATAGAGAAAATTAAGCCACATGTGCAGGAAATGGATTCATAATATATTTACTAATAATTTCAGTTAGAATATTATATATTTCTAAGCCAAAAGATGTTTATTAGAATGGAAAGCATAATATAAGGAAACATTTTGCAGATTTGATTATATAGTCATTCCAATTTTGTGTATTTGCATTCAAAACTACACAAAGTAACTTTAGAAACTCTTTAATTTTTAATAAGATAATTTCATTTAGAACATGTTATTTTCATGTAAAATTTCATTTGGTAAAGTCTTCACATCTTGTGAGAATGAACTAAAAACCAACTGTACAAACTTCATGAGAGGAAAAACTTTAAAATAAAGCTGAATGAAGCATATCTAATCTAGGCATGATAAAGAATACAAAGAGAAAAAAATAAAAGAAGGACATTTTAGAGAAAATTGAGTTTTTTTCTACTACTGAGTCAAGCATTTCTGATCCTGAGGCAAGAATACAAAAATCATATGTCCAAATATTTAAAAGTTATAGTTCAAGTTATCAAACTATCTTGAAAGTATAGCTTCATAAAAACATAATTGAAAAGTAAAGGTAAGTTCATTGTTTCTAATAATTCAAAGCCATAAAAATATTAAACATAATTGAACTTACTGACTTATTCAGTTAATTACTGCTTAATAAAAGATTTTCACTAGAAAGTCTCTTGAAATGCATTTAGGAAGACTAATTATTTTTCCAGTATAATGACTCAGTCTCACTAAAGAAATAGTTTATGTGACAATTCAAAATTATAGAGATCAATATGACAAATTGATTCATATGAAAAAAAGAAATCTGTTATTACTTGGGGTAGCTAATATGATGTTAGTGAATATCTAAGAAAGGTGAGATAAGCAATAGTTCCAGAAAAACACCTTTACTGCAAAATGAAGTCTAAATACCAAAATGCTTTAAAATGTGGGAGTAGTGCCTCTCCACAACAGACCAACTCAAAGAAGATGCTACCTCTTTATCGTTATTGCTTAATACACATAGGAAAAGTAAAGCATTTTGGATTTTTTGAAACATGGCACGCAATTCAGATTTGTATTTTATGATTTGCTATCTAGCAACAGTTGTGTCAAATAGATGCAGTAACTGTGACTTTCCCTGAAACTACAGGTCCTAATACCATGTCATGCTGAACCCAGCATAGACAGTATTAAGCAAAAGTATAAAACTTGACAAATATTTATAACAAGTGCACCAAAACTGCAAATTCAGGATAAAAAGAATGAAAAATTTTACCTTAGTTTTTTAAAACATGCCCATAGAGATGGGCTGAAGGATATGTTACTTTTGTCATTAATGGAATTTGAGGGTATTTCTGAGTTTTTAAAAATAATTTTCTATAATTAAATAGTACAAATAAATGCTGTCTAAACATGCTGCACATGAAATAGCCCTATTACTAGCTACAGAAATATTGATTTATGTTGGCACAAAATCATTAATTAAACTTCTCATTTTGTGTGGATGACCAACTAGCTTCAATTCTACCTAATAGTGTTAAGACCTAACTCACTACTTAATCCCAAATAAATTCTCATGGGAAGCTCTGTCAACAGTTTTGCAATAATCTAGATATTCTAAGATTACTCTATGCCACGTGTGGACCAATGTAAATTATACTAACAAAATTTAGTAAATGATATGTTGAAAACAATTATATTGATTTATTTGAAAATATGGAGAATGCTTCATGCCCTTGGCTCATTTCATGCACTTAATTCAACCAATATTTTTGAGAACAATTAATAGCCAAGTGTGTTCCAGAGATGGGAAGGATGAAATGTAGTTTCTATCAGGAGTTTATGGCCTTAGAAAGAGGGAAAAGGGTGTGTGTCTATATATATACACACACACATATATATTATCTGTGTTTGCATGCAGTATAAATTTATAGGTAGTTGATATATACAGTACATACATAAATGTACATATACATATACACACAGGTAAATAAATGCACATATTCTAAACTTATGTGTGTATGTATATGTGCATATATATTCTGTGCATATTTTTTCATTAGACAAATAATGAGTTCAAGGAAAAACATATTTGTATATGATAGGACTTCTCAAATAATTCAATACACAGTATACTTGTAACAAGGGGGCCTAAGCTTTGTTAGATAAAGTTGAAATTCAAATTCTCCCTCTGCTTGTGACATATCTGCTTGTGTTTTTCTGGTTAGATCTGAGGTGGGAGAAGAGAATTTTGTGACAATTGCCCCCATATCCTCAACAGGAAAAGGGTGATTGCATTTGAACCTCAGTGCTGACACGTCTCATAAAGTAAACTCTTCAGTTCACTTGGCTGACGCTTACTTTCCTTGTCTGTACACTAAAGATTTATTTCAAGGAACAAATCAGATAATTAAATTAGATTGCATAAATTAATTGGTTGGCAGAGTGACATATATTAATATAGTAAATGTTCAATTATAAACATATATGTATATGTGTATGTATACATATATATGAAAAAATTGAAGTGCAAAAAGGTAAGTAAAATGGCTCTTGATCACAAGGATTAAAAATAATAATGACCCTGGGAATCCAAAGCTTATGTCACTGCCACAGTCACTTGAAACTCCTAAACTTTCAAAACCAGGGTCATCATTAATCTTCCTTGATTCCAAGGAATATAAATGGTGCTGTTCACCTATTGTGTGTCAGGCTGTGTCTAGGCATTTTGCATAAAATTCCTTAATTATTGGTAATAAATATTTGATCTTGAATTTGAATTGTATGTATATATTTTATCTATTGATTCTTATATGATTAAAAATTTTAAACAATTTTTGGCATAAAAATAATGGAGTCAAAAAATCTAGTCTTCTATACAGACTCTAAAATGAAATGTATAGGCACTTTTTTTATACTCATTCAAATGAAAACGTGTTATTCCCTAGAAAAATAATAGCAACTTATCAAATATCTGAAATTTATTTTGTACTTTGTACTGCCCATGGCTAAATCCCAGTCATCCCATCTTGCTAAATGAAAAGAAGTATTATTATTTTACTTTACAGTAACATGTCTGTCAGTTAGAAATGCCTGCAAGACAATCAATAACATTAATTGAACAATCACTTTGTATAAAATACTGTATATTACTAGATAGCCTTGATTTTACCAATGGAACCAAATAACCAGGCTGTCACAAATGTGTTGTTTGATATTGTTTTGGCATTTTACTTAGTATTTTAAGTCTAACATTTTTAAACTTATTATATAGCTACAAAATAATCTGCATATCAAATCATGTAGAGGAGTGTCAATAAGCTATCTAAACAAAACGACAAATCCAATAGTCATAGCTTTCACTTTCAATCTACTATCTGTAGCTCGAATGAACTTCCTCAAACACAGATATAAACGCATTATTCACCTGCTTCAAAGCTTTCACAAGTTCTCCATCATCTACAACACTCTTTCGAAAAAAGTGGTTCAAGAAACATCTGCAGCAGAATCCCCAGCAGTATATTTTTTAATGTGATTACTTCCTACTCACAGAAGTAAAATTCAAAGATGATGCTTTGAATCTATTTTCTCAATAAATACCCCAGATGACTGTTTCGCACAGTAAAATTGCTTTCCTTCTGGATGTGCAAGATCATGCCCATGATATCCAACGTGATTTACAATGATCTTGATGATGGGGTCCCTGTGAAGCAGGTTCATGTTCACTGGTTACCAGCTTGTCTGAGTCCAGTAAGACAGAACACTCATGCACATAATCAGTTACATGATGCAGATTTATTACTTACAGATAGAGCAGTAAGGGACAACAGAAACCCAGGATTAATTGTGAGCTGGTTCTCTAAGTCTCAGGAAAGCCGTCTGGAGTGGATGGAGTCTTATCTCTGTATGTCCTACATGTACTGAAGCTGAAGGACCTAAGAAAGTAGCCTGCCCTGGATTGTATACCCCAGGGTCACATGAAATTGCTGAGCAAAGTCATTGAAGGGCATCCTATTTCTAGGGTGGATTGAAAGGAAGCCCTGGCTGTTCTAGCCAGTTCCTCTGTTCCAGGGTGTTGCATTCCCAGTACATTCTACAGTTACTTTTGAGAACTACAAACAAGAAAGAGGATAACTGGGTCCATTCACGGCCACTCAAGGAACTGTCCTGACATCCCTACCAGTGTTTTGCAGCCTCATTTCCCAACCACTGGCTGTGCTGGTTTTTAACTGATTGTCCTTCAATCCCAAATGCACTTTTCTTTGACTTGCTTTATGACACCAAAGTTGAACCCTGTAAACGTTTCTCATTGGTCAGCTGCTGCACTGTGAGTCCTTACAATAGTGGGGAATGAAGCCACACTGCAGGGCAGTTTCTTTTTTTTGGTACTGAGAGCTACTTTTTCAGGACACTTCTTGGCTTCTACGGCAAGGCTGACAAAGGCATGACCCAGTGATGTCCCCTCTCCAGCAGATTTTGCTAGCACATCAGCAGGTGGCTTCCTGCTTTCCTACTCTGAATTGTGGCACCGCAGTGATCTTCTCTTCCACTACTAGTAGGCAGCAACCACACCCTCTCCAACTAAGTCCGAATCTCAGCCTTGGGGGAACTTTGTTTCAAGTTTGTCCCATCTCTCTCTTCCTCAGTCCAAAACACAGTAGCTGCCCCCTACATTTGTGATTCCTGTATTCTTAGAGTCTCTTCTTCCGTCTTTTTCTAACTACCTTTTACCAACTAGTCATTCTTTTTGTTTGTTTGTTTTGACACAGAGTCTCGTTCTGTCACCCTGGCAGGAGTGCAGTGGTGTGATCTTGGCTCACTGCAACCTCCACCTCCTGGGTTTAAGCAGTTCTCCTGCTTCAGCCTCCCTAGTAGCTGGGATTACAGGCACGCTCCACCACACAGGATAATTTTTGTATTTTCAGTGGAGCAAGGGTTTCACCATGTTGGCCAGGCTGGTCTTGAACTCCCAATGTGCTGGGATTACAGGTGTGAGCCACCATGCCAAGCCCCATCCAATCATTATATTAAATTATTTCCGGTCACATAGCTGGAGTGGTTTCTGTCTCCTGACTGAAATTGGATGGATATATTTGTCCACAGGTCGTCCGTCTTCTAATTATGGAGACCTCCTTGCGAGTTCTAAAATATTTCATATTTTTGTCCAAAATTCCTTTTGGATGCCCTTATGCTTGTACTTGTTTTTCAGTTTCTTCAAGAATCAGGTCACAAGTTACTTCTTCAAGTAACTCGTTGCTTTTTTCCTTTCTGTGCTCTCATAGCACCTCAGTAACGTCTCTTCTACAGCAATTATCTCCCATAATCAAAATCATGTGTTTAATTCTGTCAGTCCTCATTGTCTTTGAAACCCAAATAGCAGTTTTTTATCATCCAGTTGTTCATAGCATCTAACACGTACTAGGTACCTAATAAAAGCATGTGTTGCCCAGTTGAATAGATTCTTCTTCCTTTTATTCTTCTTCTGCCTCGTCTTCCTCCTACTCTTCCTCCTTCTCTTCCTTCTTCTTCTTTTTCTCCCTCCTCTTCTTTTTCTTCCCCCTCTTCTTCTTCTCCTTCTCTCCCTCCCTCCCTCCCTCCCTCCCTTCCTTCCTTCCTTCCTTCCTTCCTTCTTTCCTTCCTTTTCCTCTTCATATTTTAATGGTGAGGTTTGTGGTAATATAATTTTAAGGAAGCACTCTTTATTTTCCTTCTGAATAGAGTTATTTAGGGCTGAATGAGCTTTTTGTTTTGTCCAAATGCATTGAGCAATACACTTTGCAGATAAGAAAACTAACACGCTATGGTGATTTCTATAACATTGAACACTGCTGTTAGGAATTGGACCAATGCCAGGACCCATTTCTCATTGACAATTAAATACCCATCAATTGGTAATGATGACTGCTAGTCACTTGTGACACAGACCAGACAGAAAGGCTATGATCTATACGGAAAAGGTAGTTTATCTCATTACTCATCTGTGGAGCCATTCACTGCCTCGGAATGTTGAATGACTGAAGTTCTCCCTGAAAAGAAAGCTACAAAATACAGAGGAGGTTATGAAAAATATACACATTATATTGTAGACAACAAGCATATGTTTTTATCTGATTTATGTATGTATGTTTTTAGTGAACGTTAAACGTTTCCTTGGATATTAAACTGTAGTTTTCAAAAATTGCAAAACTGTTGCATGATATACACACAGAAATTTAGCATCAAAAGGAACACTTTTTTACATAGTATCTGCTTCTCGAAAGTTGATTTTAAAATGTTAATATTACATGTTAAAGTATTTAACTTTTATTCCACTCACAAAATAAGTATACTTATTTAGTTTAGAATACTTGGTTACTTACTTCCATAAGATGCTATTATCCTACTGTACCCAATATAGTTGTTGTGTGTTTTGGAAAGTTTGTAATTATAGAAATAAGAACTATTTTACTTCTTTTATATAGGTCATTTGATCCTAGAAATTAAGTTTTGCCTTTAATGCCAAAATAATTACTGTTGGTTTGTATTTATTTTATATTAATTAAGGTATAAGTGCTTTTTCCCCTACACATTACAACTAAATTATTTTACTGGCAGATAAAGGAAAAATAATTATATATGATCTACATTTAACTAGTACAAGGAATAGAGAAATATGAACATTCAATGTTATAACAAATTTTGATGATATATTAGACTTTTGGGGAAAGTGTTCAATATTTCTCCAAATTCAAAATCTCAGAAATACACATAATTCAAGAACTACTTATTAGGTACTTATCACCAAAATTACATACTTATGTATTTTTTATATCTTTTAATTTGAAAACTGAGTCTAATAACATAATTTATTTTACACATAAGAAAATAAGTTTCATAGAAGCAAGGAATCATCAATTCAAGCTAGTAAGATTCTGAAATATCTTTTGGGAGGGGCTGAAAAAAGTATACGAGATAAGGATTATTATTTTTTTTTAAGATGGAGTTTTGCTCTTATTGCCCAAGCTGGAGTGCAGTGGTGCGATCTAGGCTTACTGCAATCTCTGTCTCCCAGGTTCAAGGGATTCTCCTGCCTCAGGCTCCCAAGTAGTTGGGATTACCGGCATACATCATCATGCCTGGCTAAATTTTTTTTTTTTTTTGTATTTTTAATAGAGATGGAGTTTCACCATGTTGGTCAGGCTGGTCTCGAATTCCTGTTCTCAAAAGATCCACCCACCTTGGCCTCCCCAAGTTCTGGGATTACAGGCATGAGCCACCATATCCCGCCTAGATGAGAAATTTTAAACAATAGTTGCTATAAAGGAACTCTCTTTTGCATGGAAAAATGTGGCCTAAAATCTCTGGTTAAGGATACTTTTTAATAATATAACACTAACATTTATTTGTATGAAATTCATAAATACACCATTAAAATGGTTTCTGATTTGGTAACTGGTAAAAGTTTACCTCTTTCTCTTAGTTCTTGGAGCACCATGAATGGAGCTGAATTACTGTAATAAGATTTGTACTCTGTACTGCAGCATAGTGGTTAAAAGCTTGGGGTCATACTGCCTGGGTCAGAGTATTTACCCTGGCAGTTACCAGCTGAGCCTACTTTGGCATGCTATTTAAACATTCTGTCCCTCAGCTTTACTATTTGTTAATAAAAATGTAAATATCACCCATTTTGTTGTGTGGATTAGATGATGTATTACTTGGCATTTATTGGTAGCTCTTAATCTTTGTTTTTTAAAAACTATTGAAGTATTATGAGTAATAGTTTAGTCTTTACTAGATAGCTGAATTATTAATATATATGCATTTAATTATCACAAATTCTATTTACATAATTTTTACTAGGTTCTATATTAATTTTCAAAAGAGATTATTTATATATATATTATATATACAATGCGTTTTGCTTAGAAATACAAATGTAATTTGTCTACCCATCAATGATGCATTAAATAGATTTAATTGACTAACAAATGAATGGATGCTAATGGTTTAGATTGTCTGCCAGCACTGCCTAATGCCAAGAAACAAATCAACGAATGGTGCAAAATGCAAATTTGATTCAAAAAATGTGTTCTATTTAGGTATTTACAAGCATGACTTCAAAAACAGTCATTCCAGAAACAGTTTGTAAAGTGCATAGTGATTTGTGTTATGATCTGTATATGATAATTTGTAAAGCACTTCAATTGCTACAACATTGAAATTGATTTTTTGGGGGTGCATTTTGAAGAGTGGTAAAGGGCAAGGGTTGGAAATATACACAAATCAGGATCATATTCCTGTTTGACACATCTGCCTGACATGCCTCCATATACCAGAACTTACCTTTCAAAATGCAGAAGAACTAGATTGTGAAAGGCTGTGAGAGGTGTCAAACTACGGTGCCTAACAGCTCTTATCTTTGGACATGTCATGGTCAGTGATCATTAAAGTTCCCTGATCTTGCCTGAAACAGTGTGAAAATGCAAACATAGAGGTCGCACTGCCAATCATTACTTAAGGTTATTGTTGCCTTTTGGAGCAGTCACCATAGCAATGGAAGTGAATTCATTAAAAGTCTATGGCTCCCTAACACACTTGAAAAAAATATGGCCTCTAGGAGGGAAACAACCTTAAGCTCTCCGGTTAATACCATCTGACTCTAAAGATTTAATTGATTTAACAGGTGAAAGAATGCTAATGGTTTAGTTTGTCTGCCAGCATTGCTTAATGACAAGAAAAAAAATCAACTAATGGTGCAAAATGCAAATTTTATTGAAAAAATGAATTCTATTTAGGTGTTATAGGCATGACTTTATAAATTTTTTATACCTTCCACATTATGGAAGGATATAAGATGTAGCCTTTTTCCTTTGCAAATATATCTTTTAAAAAATATTTCCAAAGAAAAGTCTGAGTATGTATTTACACTGATGAAGAAAAGTTAAGATCGAATGTCAGGAATGAATGTAAACATTTTCTTTACATAAGGATTTGGAATATCAGTAAACAAAAACAACTGTGGAGCTGTTTGCTCACCACAATGTCTGGTCCGTACCTTCCCTAAGTATTAGTATAGAAGTTGTATTATATGTTTACTTTACATTGATCAACACATTTATATAGTTTTTCCTCCACTAGTTTCTTACTTATCTTTCTTTTCACCCTTTATTTTGTCTGTAAATGGATATCATGTATTAGAAATACAGCTATGTCTAGTCTTATTGAATAGAATTTCTCCCTTATTACTAGCAAGCATGAGTAGGAATCTCTTCTTCCTGAAAATACCAACTAAAGTTTATAACGTATAGTTAATATAGTTAATATTTTCATTGATAATGATATTTTAAAAGTTTTCCTGTTACTTAGACAAACAATTGACTTAGAACACTTAACTTTTATTTTCCTCACTTTTGGTTGGTGACCCCAGATAGGTCAATATAAGTTTTCTTACACATGACTTATCCCATTTTCAATTTAGCATCTTCTAGTCTACTTAACCTCTAACCAAGTATATTAACTATTTATTATGAATATCTGCATGCTAGCTACTTTACTTATAGCATCTGGATCTTTACAATATCTTGAAAAGTGGGCATTTATTGTCCAATGTTGATGAAAGCATTTGAGACTGGGACAGGATGTGTGACCTGCCTGTAGTTGCCCAGTTAGGATGTGGCACATCCACAACTGACTCTTGTTTCCAGAGTGTGTGAATTCATTAAAAGCCTATAACTTTTATACATATATATCATAATATATATATCAAAGTCATATATATATTTCTATATATATTAATGCAACCCCCTTTACGAACTGTAAACTTGATCAAGTTGCTTTACCTCTTTGATCCAAATTTCTTCTCTGTATTAACTGTAACATGAACCCTAGCCTAATTTCCAGAAGTGATATGTAGTGATGAACATAGCTGCTGTCCTGCAGTAGACACCAAAATAGGTACTTTTCTGTTATTTTTGCCCACTCTCTCTCTTTTGTTTTTACTATTTTCCCCCTTATCTGCCTCTCTAGTATGGAAGGGTAAAACATATCTCCAAGTTTAATTTCTGGTTCAATATTGTTATAACCTACGTGATACTGGGGACATTACCTTCCGAACCAGTTTTCTTATTTCATAAGCAAGGGATACAAAGACAATGTATGGTGTTTGGCAAACAGTGGGGATTCAATAAATCTTGGTTATCTCTTCTCTTTGTTTTGTGAAACATGAAGATTTATGTAACTATTAGGTACTAGTATTCTTATCAGGAACTAAAAGAATGATGTCACCAAAATTATATTTAATTTGATACCCAGATAGACTCAAAAGAAATCAATTAACTTCTAACTTTTCAAGTGCTATTTGCCCATAGGATGCCATGATTGCTTGCTGATTATTTAGAAATCAGCACTTATCTGTTCTCTAGATGGGCGGGGGGTGGGGTATAATCTCTTTATAATCCATCCTTTCAGCTGTCTGTTGTATGCCAATTTCTCATAAATTATTTTGGCATTGGTTCTTTCCAAATACTCTTCCAATGCTGAGATTGTATTATTCTAGATTTAAATCCTCCTTCTTTTATATATTAATTATTTTCACCTTTTCTATGAAATCTAAAGATCCCGTTCTCCAGTTAAATTATCTAGTTAAGCATTCACTTAGCTGATTTACCTGACCTCTGCTCCAGTCCCCTTTGATCACTCCACACTGTTCAAAAAAAAAATCACTTTGCTTATTGTTTTTTCCATGTCAACTCTCCCTCAGCCCCACCTTGCTTCTCAGCATTTTCCTCCTTTCCTGGGCCTATTTTTCTCACTCTTTAATTTCTCCACTATTTGTCTCTCGTGTTTTCTAGTTCCTGAGTCTCCTCCCCTTAGTTCCTCTAATATTCATTGTGATCTTTCTTTCTTTGCCACTTCTTCCTGGCTATGACCCAATCTCCTCCCTTTCAAATCACAAGTGAATAATTTTCACAAAATACAAAGAAGATAGATTAAAGGAGGTAGGTGGTATATTTGTAAACAGCATAAATGTATATATAACAAAAAATATATGGCTAAAGATAGACTAGAGGCTTGAAAGTGGTTTGTGTGGAAGTTATAATTTTCTATGGTGAGTCTCATTGAAATATTCAAGTTCCAATGCTAGGGATTAGAGGTTTGATGTGTGTCCAGCAAACGAAACATGTCTGAGCAGACCTTGGAGAAATCATACCCTTGCAAAGAGGTAATGCAAAATTAATTCTGCATTTTTAGTGCTTTCCATTTTTCACATGTGATTCTATTGTTATGTTTCTCTTGTCATTTGACAACCATGCAAGGTGGCTTGCTGATGTTTTCTTTCTGTGTTTCATTGTTAGTTACATGGAATGTATTTAGCTATTCATGATCTGTCTGTTTTCTGGTGTTCCTCTTGCCTTTTAAGTCTTTGTTTTTCCTGTTCCCTGTTCAAGATGAATTTGCAATATTTTTCCCAGTATTCATGAGTTTGAAACATATGATGTTGACATCTCTTTTTGTCGTGTCAAATTTTTGAGGATTTTTTCTTAGATATCTTTGAAAGTAAAATTTATATTTGAATGTGTATATAGGTAACAAATTTGATAGTCCTTAGTAAATTCCCTGTAATTTCTCATGAAATACTGGATTTCTCAATATATGTAAATTACATGCCTCCATGAAATAATTCCAATGCCTCACATTTATACCGAATTGTAATAAAGTTTCACACATATCATCTTTTCTGCAATTTATATCAAAATTGTGCTAGGTAAAGCACTAGGTATAATTTTCCTCCCATTTACAGATAAGGATTTTCAGAAATTTCACATTCTCAAGGTTACATGGCTAGAAAGAAATTGAGACTGAAATATTCAGGTTCCCTAAGTTTATTTACAATTTACTGCTTTTCCACCAAAATTTGATGCCTCTTGTATAAGTTCAGGCTGCCATAATAAAAAATCATAAACTGGGTGGTTTATAAACAACAGAAATTTATTTATTATTCTGGAGGCTGGGAAGTCCAAGATCAAGGTGGATTTGGTGTCTGGTGAAGGCCTGTCTTCTCTCTGAAACCTCACATGGTGGAAGGGCTAGATAGCCGTCTTTGATTTATTTTATGAGGGCACTAATTCTAATCATGAAGGCTCCACATTCAAGGTATAATCACCTCCCAAAGGCCACCCATTCTAACATCATCACCTTGGGGGTTAGGATTCAGGAATTTGTGTGGGGTTGATGGCCAACACAAACATTTAGACCATAGACCCTCTCATATATAAATACATATAGAATGTGAAACTGCTTCAATGCCTTTAATTTAAAAGTCATTTATATTCTCTATCTTCATCATTATATATTATTGCTTGTCTCTACTACAGATCTCTAAGCCAAGTCTAATTAGATGAAGCAGATGGCATCAGAGTATTTTAATAACATGTCCTAAATCAAAAACCTGAAAAGAAATAGTCTTGCATTTTAACTTATTCTACATATGCCCGTATGTGTATTATTTCTACTACCATATACTATATAATTTTTAAACAAATCCTTTAATACCACTTTATTTTACAGTTAGAAAAACACAGTTCATGACGATTATCTAGTTAAAAAAATGAGTGAAAAGTAAAAAAATGTGAGTTGTAATATAGCATCAGTAGAATTTCCAGCTTAGGTCGTATCTAAACTAATTTGTCTGATATTTATTTTTGCAACAAGGAATCTGTGATCATATCGGTGACTTGGAGACACATGCAGTGGTCTGTCTACAAGCCACCAATGAGGCCAACTGCACATTGAGAAAGATACATGTTGCTGTGAGATAGCTCAGCAATGTTTCATGTAAGCACACGCAGGTACACATACACACACATTGCTCATCATCCAGCCAGTCACATTTCAATTATATCAACTGTATTTGTTTTCCATTGCTGTGCAATAAAGTATCACAAACTAAGAAGTGTAAAGCAACATGAATTTCTTTTCTCACAGTTTCCATGGATCAGGAGTTTGAGTACAACTAATCTGGGTCCTCTGCTCAGGGTCTCCAGATCTGAAATTGATGTGTCAAGTCTGTTGTGCTTCTTTCTGAAGCCTAAGGTTGTCTTTCAAGCTTGTGTGGTTGTTGGTAAAAATTGGTTTCTTTCTATTGTAAGACCTAGGTGCCTTTTTTCTTGCTGGCTGTCAGCTGATGGGCATTCTCAATGGCTAGAGGCCACCTACATTATTTTGACAGGTGGTCTTCTCACAAGTCCTCTCACAACATGGCAGCCCACTCTAAGTCTAACAGAATTGTCCCTCCAGTCTGCTAAGATGAAGCCTTATAACACAATCATAGTAATGAATAACCATCACCTTTGCCATATTCTATTGGCTAGAAGCAAGTCACAAAATTCTACCCACACTTAAGGGAAGAGACTGTAAAGGACATAACTCATTGGGTATCATCTTAGAATTTTGTCTGACATAATAACTTACAAGATGGAATTTTCTAAGAAAAGCAAACAAGTGCCAAATTATCTTTCCACTAAAGCTGATAGGAAAATGACTTAATAAAAGAGAACCTGACACCAGGTACCTGCTTATAGAAAAAGAATCAAGTTTTTTCCTTGTCCACCTGTGGTAAATAGCTGATGTGCTTTCACTCACTATTCTCTGTTGAAAATTGTATCTTGCCATTATCTTTTGTTGTTTTTCTTCTACCTGCAACCTATTTCTAGTAATGTGAGTAGATTGAAAAAACTAATTATTAGTGCCAATTAAGTTGAATACATTTTTCAATATGAGAATAAAATTTCATCAACTGTAATGAGTTTAAAATCATATCTATCCATATTTTGTTTTAATTTTATTGCATAAGAATACAAGTAGGTTTTAACATATTTTTAAACATTTTCTTATGTGTTTCTTTTTCTGTTGTGTTTCTTTTTCTGTAAATTGTTTTTGGCTTTAGCCAAGACTATAATAAGATGACTTCTCACAATAACAGCATTTCTGAGAAAACAGTTTCTCAACAGGTGGTTATATTCAATTGCAAGAGTTTCCACTCCCTGAGAATTCAAGTGTCACAGTCCAAGATTTACTAACAGTGGGCCAGTATATTATGAGGGAAGTCTTATTTGTAGCTCAGTATCCTCTATTAGCTGAGGGTATGAGTGACTATAATACTGATGATAATTTATTGCATAACAAAAGATCTTACTATTGTAGCACTTAAATTAATCATGTTAACAGGGAGGGTCATTTCTGTTCCTATTCATTCAAAGGCATTTGTTCACATTGTATCTCTACTTTCTCATGTCATAGAAAACATTAGACATGATTAGCTGCAGGTATCTGTGCCTCATGATATCCAAGCAAAGTCCTTTTTATATTTCATCTTATAATTGTATTTGCAACTTAATGTTTGAAGTGTCAGTCTTCGTAAAATTAGCTCATCTTGTTATGATTTAGAGCTTTGATGTAAGTGAAAGACTTCGATTGCAATGCAGAGTCACATCTGAGAGTAAACTGCATAGACAAAGAGACTTACAAGACTAGTAAATCAAATACTCTGAGCTGTCTATGTGGATTATGAGATAGTATTTGCATAACTTTGAAGTATTTATACTGATGAAATTACAATAATTAAAATCATTGCTGTGTCAATTGCTAGATGCCACAAGGCATAGCAATTACTAGCATGCAAATCAGACTTTGTATAAGCATTTTAAGGAATAATTACCTTATTTGATTCAGATGTGCCTGAAAGGCATTAAGAATCAGTTGAGCTATTTTTCTTTCAACAATTTTAAGGCTCGTAGATAATGTTGTTGTTATTATCAATTATTTACTTTTGTGTATTACTTTTCCTTATTTTGGTTGAAACTAAATGCCGTAGATAAAAACATACAACTTTGCTGTAACTAAAAACAATTTACAATATCAGTTAAATCTGCATCTCAGTTCAGCAACCACTTTTCTTTCTAATGGGCTTTACTTTGCTATGTCATCAGTTTCATGCTAAATAGTTAATGTATACCCAATGTCTACATTCCCACAATTTATAAGATCAGGGCTGTGAACTGCAAGAAAATGCTAGAGTGAAAAATCAAGACATAAGAAGTTGAAGAATATCCACACAAATATATTTGCCACAGAATATGTATAGATGGTCACTTAGCCAGTTCAAAATTTTAGTTTTCAAATTGCAAATATTTTACCTTCTAAAATTGACACCAAACTTTACACAATACATGAAATAAATTTGACATCACATCAGATAATTGAATGATATGATTGAATTGAATTGAGTGATAATTTAGAAATCATAAAATACTTTTTTCAAGACTTTGGGTAAAGTGATGGTTAATGCAGGCTTAATTCATATCATTGTTTCCTTTACAAAATATCAAGTCCTGATCTCTTTTCTTCTATTGGGTAAGTAAAAAAAAAATACTTTGTATTTTTTTTAATATATCATGTAGGATAATTGAGTTGTGTGTCACTGATCAAAGAAGACATTTTTATGAGAACTATTGCCTAACCTGCTTGCTTTCTTGGGCCTTGCTCAATTCCCTCATGACCCTTAATAAATAGTCTCTATAAATGGCTATAATTTTATTTCATTCCACTGAAAATTCAGGCTGTTTTCATGAGCAAAGCTTTGCTATTTTAACTTGTGTTCCTTTGGTTGTTGTCTTAAAGATCCTGAAAATATACCAGATTTTGTATTTCAGTCAGTTGAAAAGTTAACCTAAAATTAAAATTTTCTTGGTTATCTGTACAAATTATCTTTCCATTTTGGATAGATATGGGAATAATTTCTATTTTTTATTTTACAAAAGGCACAAATACCGAAAAACTGTTAACATTCATTTACAATATATTTTGAAAATTAATTTTAGATTATTTAAGTTAAAATAACTTTCTATGGAAAATACAGTCTGTGAAAAGAACTTACTTAGAGGTGAGAAATTAATAATGAACCTGTGAGTTTTGAGTTTCTCTTTTTCTAGATCAATTTGTATTTGTACAACTGATATGCAATCTCCAGTGAGATATAAATTAATAGACAAGCAATTGTTCCTCATCATGAAAAGCTCCCAGAAGAAAGGTTCTAAAATTATGTCAGGAATATTTTAAACTATATTTTAGAACATTCATTAAATATTTATTCCTTGATTGAATAAAGGCATATAAGAAAAAGCCACATTTACTAGAATATATTTTTTGAAAAAAATTCAGAAATGTAAGTTTTTTTTAGCAGCAAAATGTCCCCGTTGCCATATTTCACAAACCAAAAAGGAAGTTTAAATTTTATCATGACAATTCTATATGATATTAATAGTGGGATACTGAATTTGGATACTACTGTAATTTTTTGCAACAAAAAGTGATGAAATACAGAAATGGACTATGAGGCATAGGACGTTCTTATAAAAATAAAGCTTGTGAAAAATTCTAGTTTCTGCCACCACTAGAAGCTAAAAAGATTTATTGATTTTCCATTTGAATATATTTTTTAAATCTAGTCTTCTTTGTTCTGGTCTTGCTTTCCTGTTAAGTGACTGTAGGTAACCTATTTGACTCTTGCAATGTATTTGAAGCCTCATTTTTGTAACTTTAAATGAAGCTTTTATAGATACATTTCTTCCAATCCTTTCCTATCTTACAAAGATTGTAGAAAATAAAATTCCGCTGATGACTCTTAGTTAGGTTGACTCGCAACAGCATTTTTGTGACTTAGTTACAAGCTCTGTTATAGCCCATTCTAAAGTAAAAAATATTTATTTGTTCTCTATGGCAAACTAAATTGATCATTGATATGTACACAAGGGGTAGAAAGTTAGGCAACATGAGTACTTTTACCGTCACAATGCATTTGAATAATAGTGTCATGACTGTCAGTTCTCTCTTTAATAAGAGATAGATGTGCTTAACCACAATGAATCATAGTTCTCTGGAGCACATTGAGTCAAGATTTTAAAAACAACTTAATTTCTTTTAAAGTAATTTCCCAACATTTGCTGTAGAAATCCTGGTTAAAATTTAGCACTGACCAAATTATACATCACTTTTGTCTTGATACGCTAAAAAAGGAAATGGCGTAGTAGACCCACTACATATAGATATCTTTATTTCATATTTATATTTATTTTGCATTCAAAACATATGCTTAAAGCATATGCTTTAGGATAAGATGCTTAAATTTATGCTCATATTCTCAATGATTGCAGGATAGTATCATGCTACAGACCCGAGCATACAATAGAGTATAAACCTTATATGATTCAGAGAAATAATTCAAAACAATTCCAATTTCAGTATTCCTTAGAGAACATCTTAAAAATGGAATCCCATTCTCCCTCTCAGAGTTGCAGAATCAGAATCTCAGGGAAATCAGCCCTAGGACTCTGCATTACAAAGAAATTTTCTAGAGATGCTTATCCACAGACCAGTTTATTTTAAAAGTTAAAGCAGATATTTTTAAAGTGTTATATATCATGAACAAATTTGTGTTAAGGAAGCTCTCCACTGAGTCCTGATGATATTCTTTCATTTCGTTTATTCATGCATGGAAGACAAGCTCTTCAGTTTTAGTGTTATAATACCAAAAGAAACTAGGGAGTTATCTCAGACTGTTCACAGGTCTATTATACTTTGCTCAGAAGGAATCAATAGTCTCTGTGAAATATGAAATCAGAAGACAAGTGAAGAAATTTATAGAGGAAATGCTATTCTGCACAATGCTTATCAAATTTACAAGTTATATCAGCCATTTCAAAATCCTTCATGGTATGTAATTCCATTTCAGTCTCCCAGGCATTTGAAAGAGTTATATTTAATTTCAATTGAAAAAAACAAACAAGCAAAAAAAAAAGCCCCTTTATCTTAGATCATGGTAAACATACCAAGAAGACAAAAGGAAGAGCTGATATATACATATTTTCAATATTGGAGGTTACTTGAAATTTCAGTATAAAGGAAAGTACATCTAATGACCCGATAATTTGCTACCTGGGTTAAGAACTCTCTATTTTATAGCGAAAAATCACCTCCATGTTGATTCAGCTCCTTCATTAGTTTTTACTTTTATCTTTTTCTTTTCTTTTTTTTTTTTTTTGGTAATAGAATACCCATCTCCATCTTACCTGGGATTCATTCATAATCATAATATATTTGGTGAAGTAGTGATCAGATTAATTTTTCAGGGTTGATTTACGTGAGAGGGTTGGGTGAAGAAAAACAAAGCAGTTAGCATGAGCAACCTGAAAGAGAAAATGCAATTTGTGAGATCAACCATCTCTATATAAGGTAGGTTCTCTTAGTCTGTGTTTGGGAACTAATGTCTGAATGTTATCAAAAGAGACTTCATGTACAATTTAGAAAGGGATTTTTGAAATTAGTGAAAACAGTCATGCTTTCAAGCTTAGGTGACAAGTGTGGTTCAGAGTAGGAAGAGCAGTCTCTTAACTTCCATGGGAAGTATATTAAAGGAATCATATAAGAGTAAGCTTCAAATGTCCCCTTCTTAGCTTCCTTTGCTATTGTTATCATACATTTTACTTTTCAATATGCTGAAAATCCCAAAAATTATTATTTTCATTTAAATGGTTGTATTAGTGCATTCTTGCATTGCTGTAAAGAAATATCTGAGACTTAGTTATTTATAAAGTAAAGAGGTTTCATTGGCTTACAGTTCCACAAGCTGCACAGGAAGCATGATGCTTGCATCTGCTCAGCTTCTGGGCAGGCTTCAGGGAGCTTACAATCATGGTGGAAGACAAAGAGGGAGCCAACACATCTTACAAGGCAGGAGCAAGAGAGTGAAGGGGGAGGTGTTACACACTTTTAGACAATCAGATCTCACAAGCATTTGCTCACAATCATGAGAATAGCACCAAGGGGATGGTGCTAAACTATTCATGAGAAATCCACCCCCAAGATCTAATCAATCACCTCCCACCAGGGCTCACCTCCAACACTGAGAATTACAGTTCAGCAGGAGATTTGGTGAGGACACAGATCCAAACCATATCATTCCACTCTGGCTCCCTAATCTCATGTCCTTCTTACATTGCAAAATACAATCATGCTTCCCAATAGTCCCTTAAAGTGCTAACTCACTCAAATATTAACTCAGAAGTCCAAAGTCCAAAGTCTCATCTGAGATAAGGTAAGTCACTTTCACCTATGAACCTGTAAAATCAAAAACAAGTTAGTTATGCCCAGGATACAAGGCAGGGATAGGCATTGGGTAAATACTCCCATTCCCAAAGGCAGAAATTGGCCAAATGAAAGGAGCCACAAGCCCCATCCAAGTTCAAAACCAACAGGGAAGTCATTAAATGGAGACTCCACCTCCATGTACAACATCCAGGACACACTGGTGTGAGAAGTGGAGTCCCAAAGCCTTGGGTAGCTCCACCTCTGCCTTTGCAGGGTTCAGCCTCCAGGGTTACTCTCATAATCTGGAATTGAGTATCTGTGTTTTTTCCAGACACACAATGCAAGCTATCAGTGGATCTACCATTCTGGGATCTGTAGGATGATGGCCCTTTTCATCACAGCCCAACTAGGCAGTGCCTCAACGGGGACTCTGTGGGGGCTTCAAACCCATATTTTCCTTTCACATTGCTCAAGTAGAAGACCTCCATGAGGACACTGCTTCTGCAGTAGGCTTCTGCTTGGCCATCCAGGCTTTTCCATAAATTCTCTGAAATCTAGGTGCAGGCTTCCAAGCCTCAGCTCATGCATTTTGTACAAGTGAAGGCTTAAAACCACATGGAAGTCACCAAGGTTACAGCTTTTGCCCTCTAGAGTAGCAGCCTCAGCTGAACCTTAGCCCCTTTGAGTCATGCTGGAGCTGGAGTGGCTGGAATGTAAAAAGCAGTGTCCTGAGGCTGCACAAGGCAGCAGGGCCCTGGGCCTGGCCCACAAAGAAACCATCCAGTCTTCCTACACCTCTGGAACTGTGGTGGGAGGGGCTGCCTTGATGGTCTCTGAAATGTCTTCAAGGTCTTTTCTCCACTGTCTTTGCTGTTAGCACTTGCCTTCTTTTTAGTTATGCAAATTTCTGCAGCCTGCTTGAACATCCCCCCTGAAAATGGGCTTCTGTTGTTGTTGTTGTTCTACCACATAGTCAGGTTGCAAATTTTCCAAGCTTTTTTTTCTCTGCTTCCTCTTTAAATGTAAGTTCCAACTTTAGATCATTTCTTTGCTCATACATATGAGTATAGGCTGTTAGAAGCAGCCAGGTCACTCCTGAATGTTTAGAAATTTCAGAATTTTGCAGATCCCTAGGGCGGGGGCACAATGCAGCCAAATTCTTTGCTAAGGCATGATTAAAGTAATCTTTGTTCCAGTTCTCAAGGAGTTTCTCATTTCTATCTAAGACCTCATCAACCTGACCTTCACTGTCCATATCACTATCAACATTTTGGTAACCACAATTTAAGTCTTTAAGCATTCCAAAAGTTCCCACATTTTCCTATCTTCTTCTGAGCCCTATAAACTCTTGGAATTTCTGCTGTTGCCAGGTTCCAAAGCTGCTCCCACGTTTCAGGTATTTTTATAGCAATGACACCCTCCTTAATACCAGTGTTCTGTATTAATCTGCTCTCATGTTGCTACAAAGAAATACCTGAGAATGGGCAATTTATAAAGAAAAGAGGTTTAATTGGATTACAGTTCTGTGGACTGTACAGGAAGCATGATGCTGGCATCTGCTTGGTTTCTGGAGAGGCCTCAGGTAGCTTACTCTTTTGTCAGAAGATAAAGGGAAAGCAGACACATCTCATGGCCAGAGTAGGAGAAAGAGAGATTAGGGAGAGGTGCTACACAATTAAAAAAAAAACAAATTCCATAAGACTTCATTCATTATTCACAAGAACAGAACCAAGGGGATGGTGCTAAACAATTTATGAGAAATCCACCCCCAAGATCCAATCGCCTCCCATCAGATCCCACCTCCAACACTGGAGATCACAATGCAACAGAAGATTTGGTGGGGACACAGATTCACATCATATGGTCAATTATCTTAAAAGACATCTAAAAAGAAAAAAATATTCTTTCTTTATATCCACATTATCTCTTTTTATAGCATCCACATATTGACATACATACTCAGTTTCTTCCCTATGTTCTTAAATTTATCAAATATAGTTATGATTGATTTATGTCTCTTTCTATGAATTCTATAATCCTTTCCATTTTTTACTACATCATTATTGGTTGAATTTTCTCTTTATTGTGGGTTGTATTTTTCTATGTCCTGGTATTCTTAATAATTTTATTGAATACCAACCACTTTTAATATTGCCTTTCTGAGTGCTGGGTATTTTTGCATTTCTAGAAATATTCTTGAGTTTTGGACTGAAATGCAGTTAAATTACTTAGAAACATCATAAGCCGTTTGAGTTTTGCTTTTAAACGTTGATGTTCAAGATCAAATCACTCTTTAGTTTAAAACTAATTTAGCCTGAATACTGATACAATATTCCCTGAGTACTTTAACTAATGTCCAATGAATTATAAGGTTTTCTACTCTGGCTGGTGGCAATGCAAATTTCCTGCCTTTCATGAGTTATTTTGAATTCTTTGCTCTTTTCCTTCCTCCTCAGCATTACGTAATTTTCTCACCTGCATGCACTAATCAATACTCAGATGAAGACTTAAGGGTGACCCCCTTGTAAAACTTCAGAATTCTCTGGGCATCTCTCTCTTCTTTGCTAATTTGTCCTGTGAATTCTAGCTTCTGTGCCACCCTAAATTCCCAGCTCTAGCTTCTCAACTCAGAAGACAATCTGAAGGACTTCTTGGTTGTCACTTGTTGCACTGTGCCCTTAATTCTTTTTTTCTGCACTAAGTTGGGAAAATTTTAGGACTTGCTTCAATTGCTCTCAGTAAAAAAATTGTCTTATATTAGTTAGTGTTCAATGTCTGAAACCATTGTTTCATGTATTTTGGTTGGTTTTTAATGATTTCAGGAAGGAAGATATTTCTAGTCCTTATTATTCTCTGTTACCCAGAAACAGAATTCTTCTAATATACTTTTAATGCTGTCTTTTCTCTATTGATTTGAAGTGTTTTATCATATTCTTATACATATATTAATTTCTTGATTAATTTGTCTATTCATGGCAGTGCCAGTATTACATTAATTTTTGTGACTAGAATTTCTTATATCTGTGTGTTAGGTTTTGCATTCTGTCACTTGTATTATGTAATCATTTCTTTCTTTTTAGAATTTTCTGATTCTATTTTCACTCTTATTAACTTTATAATTTTTGTTAAATAACTTCAGACAATGCTGTTTGCTTTTTAATTGGAGTTGCACTGAATATATAGATTGATTTTAAGATACTTGATATCTCTATAGTATTTTTTCTCACTTCTTTTTTATAGCATTGTATCCTTTCTAATGTAAGACATGTCTGCATTATTCTCTATCATCCTATCCTATCCCTGGCATAGAATCACATGCTTTTCTTCATATAGATTCTTAATATTTATTGTGTGGTTTTAAATATTTTACAGTGTTTGTTGCTGTTTTCAATTGTCTTTTTTCCCTGATGATTCATCTTTATTTTTAGAATTCATATAGATAAAGGTTTTGCATTTGATACTTTAAATATTAACTAGTGACCCTACTAAATTTTAACTGGCCATACAACACTATTATCTAATTTTCCATAGTTGATTTTCTTGGACTTATAAATATGCTTTTTAAAGTTCTCTTTCTAGCATATCAAACTTAGGTTTAATTCTCAGGTTCACTGCTTCGAGTAGCCCTCCAAAATGATATTATAATATACCATAAATAGTATGCAAGTTTGTCTGGTTTCTGATTTCCTTAGAAATTCTGCCACTTCATCATGCATGCTGCTAAATTTTGTTTTCTGATATATATATATGTTCATTTTAATGTTAAGAAAATATTAATTTATTTCTATATATGTAGGCAAAAAGATCTGTACTAAAGATGAAACTATTTGTTAAAAGCCAAAAAGTCAACTTGAAAAAACACCAGTTCAATAAATTATTTTTGACTTTTGCCAAGTAAGATTTTTCGCTGAAGTTAGATATAAAATACGTAAAAGTTTATTGGCCTTAGGGAGGAAAAAGAAAAAAGACATGGTTAACCATGCTTTAAGTCTCCATCTCTCCCTACTTTGTGGTCTCAGGGACACATATGTACTCTCTCTCTGGTTCTCCTCTATGCAGACACTTTTAAAATAAACCACACTCCAGCCTGCGTGAGAGAGATTCTGTCTCAAAAAAAGAAGGAAGAAGAAGAATTAGAATATTACCATTTTGTGACCCAAATTAATTTATAAATCTAGGCAATTATTGTCACTGAGATGGAACAGTCATGAAAAAAGTGCTGAGTGATTACATCTGTAGGCTTATATTGCCTAGCTGTCTCTCTTTTGCTGATCTTAACAACCACTGATGGCCATTGCTTCCTATTCTTTTTGCTTGCTCCTCCTATTCTCTATATTTTATAATGGAATATTTCAAGACTCTGTGTTTGGATATTCCCTACATAGACTTATCCCAGCTCACAGTTTTAGATGTCACTTATACGATGATGATTTCCAAATTTATATCTTTATACCAGGTATCTTCTAGCTGTGGATTCTAAATGTATCACCTTGAATAATTGCTTTAGAAAACAGTCCGATCATGTTTCTTATTCTCAATATCTCTCAATATCCTCCAGTGGCTTCCCATATTAGACAGAATTAAAAGCAAAGTCCTTAACTTGGTCCAGAAAAATCTCTATGATCTGGGTTTCTATTATTTCCCATCTTCCATCACTTTCCATATCATTTTGACCTCATCTTATATCCACAACTTTATTCCCACACCAACTATATACATCACAAAACCTATTTGATTGCTGTTATCTATGCCTAGAATGTTTTCTCAACAGATAGCGCATGATTCTCTTCATCTCAATCTCTTTAAGTATGCCCTTATCAGTATGGCCATCCCTGATCTTCCTAATTAATATTTCAACAACCTCAATTTGTATCCGTCTCTTAAGCTTAATTTTTCTTCAATGTATTTATCACCAACTGGCATGCTATAAAATTTACTTATTTATTTATTGTCCATCTTCTCTCGCTAAAATGTATGACCTATTAAAACAAATTTTAATTCTTCATTCACTGCTGTATCTCAGATCCTAAAAAAAGGTCTAGATTATAATAGGTATGTTATGCATACTTATATAAACTAAAGATTACACAGGTTAATGATAATCACTCTGAGAAAAATTACTTTAGAAAGTCTCATTATGTTTATGGCAAGCATGTGAAATAAAGATTTCATCTATAGATGACATATTTCTTCATTATAGTATATCCATCAGAACCAGTTTTGGGAATTAAACAGTCTGATTTATGACCTAATTGAAGCTGAAAATACCACATTTTTAAAGTAATATGATTCAATTATTTCACTAAAGTATATCCTTCTTTTATATTGTTCTGATTAGTACTGATGCCAGAGTGCTTGTCGAAATGTGACTTATAAAGTAACTAAATTTCCTTTTGCCTAAAATAATCATTAGAAATATGTAATATGTGACATCAATGATAAACTTCACTTTTTTATGCTTTTTCTTCATATAAGTTGCATTGCAACAGGGAAACATAAGCGACTACGAGGCATCAACTTCCAAATAATCTATTTCAGAATTCAAAATCTAATATTTCTATTCAGTGAGCTTAAAACTTCCAGTTATGTATGTGTATTAAATAATAATATCTGATTACTAACAACTTCACATTCTTATAAAATGTCTTTGAAATGTTGCGTTTTCATGCAGAGTAGATGTCTATTGTATTTTACTGCCAAAATAACATGTTTCAAATAGTAAAACGGCAGGGGAATACTGACTGAGCTATTAATAAAACACACCAGCTTTTAGCTGGCAAAGCAACCTTCTTTCCATCAAACATGTCTCAGCCTTTAATAAAGAAACTCAAGTGGTGTAGGTGAAAAATTACTTTTCTCACCCGGTCATCTGTCTGTCATGTATTATTCAGGTCACCAATGTTTGTCCTGAACTGTATCATTCTGTAGTTGTGTCAGGTATGAGATATGTTCAGTGTAATTCCATCAGACTTTGTGAAGTTGATTAGAACAGATCACCTTTCGGCATGGGCACAAGTTATCTCAGCAGATTGAGTGAAAAAGACTTATTTATCTTTGCCTTATAATAAAGAAAGAGATGAGCAAATTTATCCATTAACTCGAAAAGAGTCATATATTTGGTGTGAAAACAAACTATAGTCAGTAATTCTATTGAAAATACTATAATACATGAATGTTTCTTCAGGAGAAAAAAATATTGAGTCAACATTTAATAGTGTGAAATATTTAAGCAAAGCACACAGATTTTATTACAGTACTTAAAATGGTAAATGTTTTTCCTGAAACAAATGACAGAATGTAAGAGAAAAATGCCATGTATTTGATGATTTCCATTGGCTTTTTTGCAGTATCCTTTTTGCAAAGTAATTTGTACTTTGGCTTCTTTAGAAAATAATCTCAACATTTAGGCAATCATTATACTATTATGTCTTAACTAAACCATAGACGATTTTACTATAGGCATTCCGAACACTTAGCAACTCAAAATAGTCATGATGATATTTGGACTCATAAAAAGATATGTGAGTTTGCTGTAAAAAACTTAAGATCTTGTCTGACATTACCTGAGTTCCTGAAGTTGCTCAACTGTCAAATTAACAACAGAGACTAATGGAGAGGAAGCAAGGTGGTATACGCTAATCATACAGTTGTGGCCTGTGGTCAAATTTGGATTTTGCTACTTATTAAATTCATGATTTTTGATATCGTTTTAAAAATGAGAATGAAGTAAAAGGATCATACAGTAGTGAATCTAGCACATAGTAATGTTTAACCATTACATCTACTGTTCAAACATTGACACATCCTCAGATGGTTTAGCATAGCACAAAGTAGAAATCAGTGTATGTTATTTAATCTCATGTCTTCCTGTTGTTGATTCTATGAATTCCCAAAATGATTTTTGAAAAATATAGAAGATTAATGCTAAAGACAAACTAAGATGTTTAGTAGTTTTGCAGCAACAAAATTTGCATTACTGTATAAATAGCAAAAACACATATTGTGAAATCTACTGAGGAATTACTTTATTATTCTTTTTTTTTTACCTGGAGTAGCCAAAAGACTCAGATAAACAAAGTTCATTTTTTTCTAAGTTGTTTTTCACCTCCTGCTGTCTGGAATGTGTTTTGAAATAGAAAACTTTAGAAACTGCCTTAACTCTTCCTCTGTATCACCGTTGAACATTTTGCTGTAACTCGTTTTGTGTAGAAACAAGCACAGTGTCTTTCTATCTTTTTCCCATTTTGTAAACCTATAAGTTTCCTTTTGCTGGGTGCCATAGCTCAAAGCAACTAGTATTTATTAAACTTAGGGGTTGTGGCCAATATTGTGCTGTGCTGTGGAGAATACTTGACAGGTATAGCCTTTGTTCTCACAGAGCCAAATAGGTTTTTGAGCAGGTGAACAGAAAGGCTTACATGTGTAAAGCAGGACAAACACAACACAGGGCAAATCTAAATTAAGTGTATCTCAGAGAGCAAACTAAAGCTCCTAGAAAAGTTTTGAGAAGGGGAAATATCTGAATAGAAATATCAAATTTTAAATTCTGGAATAGATTATTTGCAAGTTGATGCCTCATTGTGGATATGTTTCCATGTTGTGATATTTAATAGAAGATTAATTTTGTGTAAAATATTTACATTGAAAGAAAGTAATGTAAATAGTATTTACCATTTCTATGTGCTAGATATGCTACTGTATGACACTTTTACTTTATTCTCATTTTTAAAAAAGATGTCCAAAATCATGTAATTAACATGTAGCCGAGTCCATATTTGACCACAGACCACAACTGTATGGTTAGTGTATACCACCTTCCTCCCTCTCCATTAGTCTCAGTTGTTAACTGACAGATGAGTACCTTAAGGATCCCAAGTCATGTAAGTCAAGGGGGCAAAACTAAATTCATGCTCAACTTATTTTATATTCTAAGATCTTGTATTTTTAAATAAAATATGTGACATTTTAAAGTTCTCTGGGTGAATTATTCTTTGGAATCATTTGTTTTGATGGTTTCAAATCTGTTGGTGATTTAAACAGGTATCCAAACTATACCTCTTCTATTGTATAGGTCTGAGATTACCTTTAACCCTGGCTGCAGAGGTGGGCTCTGATTGGTCTGACCTAATGCAATCAGGGTAATCTAATTGAAGAGCAGACACATGAGCTAAATTTGTCCAGCTGGAGTGAAACTTAGAACCTTTGTGCCATGCTGAAGAGAAAACAAATCAATTGTCACATCATAGACTCAACCAAAGAAGTAGAAGCATTTAGCCTTGTGGCTGATAGCAGTCATCTTTTGCCAAAATGGATATTAACTTCAGGATGCAGAAGATATGGGGGAGAGGGAGAAAGAAAATTTTGAAGAAATTATCCCAAACCTTGCATTACTTCTAGACTTCTCACAAGAATCAACATATTTATTTCTCTTATTTTTCAATCCAGTTTAGATTAGATGAGCTGTCACATGTTGCCTTAAGTGCTTTTTGAAAATAGATAAGCATACACATTCTTAAAAAAGAAAAAAAAAATTACTATAAATTGTATTTTTCACACAATTAATTATATTATAGAAGTTAAAGTTCTTTTAAATCTGGACATTTCCTTACTAGAAGGATTTGATATAAAATACATACATTAAAAATATTAATACATCCCAAAATGTTGAGATTAAACATGAATAATATCTGAAAGTAATCACACACAGGAGAATCTGTATCACCATCAATAATAAAACTAAGCTACTTAAACTATAAAAGAGAAGCACAAGTGGTCAGCGTGTGTTAATAGTGAAGAAGAAATGTTCCAGAGTCGTATATAAGTGTGTTTAAATATCAGTTCAGTAACTTACTTGCTGTGTGACTTCGGTCAGGTCATTTAACATATCTAACCCTCAGCTTCCTCATCTGTAAAATGTAAAACAGAAAAGGCCACAGTTACTAGAAAAAGAGATTTAGCATCCATTCCCCTGTTCTAAGAAACACAAGCAACTACTTACCCTCTACCAATGAAAGCTTTAACCTAACTTTTATCTCCCTTTGTTCTAGATAAAAATTGAGATAAGAAATCAAAGGCCAGTGTGGTGGCTTGTGCCTGCAATCCTAGCACTTTGGAAGCCCAAGTGGAAATATTGCTTGAGTCCAGGGGTTTGAGACTAGCCTGGGAAACATATCAAGACCCCATCTCTAGAAAAAATTTAAAAACTAGCTGGGTGTGATGGCACATGCATATAGTCCTAGCTACTTAGGAGGCTCAGGCAGGAGAGTCTCTTGAGCCCAGGAGGTTGAGGTTTCAGTGAGCCACGATCACGTCACCGCACTACACCCTAGACAACACAGCAAAACTCTATCTAAAAAAAAAAAAAAAAAATAAGTAATCATTTTATTGGCTTTGCTTTTGGCAACATGTAATTCAGAATTGGCCCCAGTTTCCTTAACTTTGTCCTAGAATCCACCAGCACTATCCCAAATCCTATAAGCCTCATCCAGATCCCTTTACTGAGATATCTCACCATTTCTTCAGAAATGGTGAAAAAATAGAAATGTTTTTTCTTTTGCTAAATTGACTTTTAAACTACATATGTGCTCCTGGTGGTCTCTGGTTAGTGAACTTTAATAAGTAACAGGATTGATTTATTCAATTAATCATTCAACTGTATTTTACAAATATTTAAATCTTAATTCGAGCTTAACTTTAATTTTTCTAACAGACTTCATTTTGAAAAAAGTCAAACCTACATAAAACTTGAAATAATAATTCAATGAACATCTATATACTCCTTACCTGGATTCAATTCTAAATATTGAACTATGTTTACAATATTAACTAAGCACCTACTAAATCCTAATTTAGGCCAGGTGCAGTGGCTCATGCCTGAAATCTCAGCACTTTGGGATGCCGAAGTGGGTGGATCACTTGAGATCAGGAGTTCGAGACCAGCCTGGCCGACATGATGAAACCCCTTCTCTACTAAAAATACAAAAATTAGCTGGGTGTGGTGGTGCACACCTGTAGTCCCAGCTACTCAGGAGGATGAAACATGAGAATCCTTTGAACCCAGAAAGTGGAGGTTGCAGTGAGCCGAGATTATGTTGCTGCACTCCAGCCTGGGCGAAAGAGCAAGAGTCCATCTAAAAAAATTAAAAATTAAATCCTAATTTCACTAATTTGACAAATTAAGCAATCCTTCAGTTTTTAAAATCTTCTGTTAACTTGGTCTCCTTTTCACAGAATTTATATGAATATTCTTTCATATCTCTTTCCACACTTTGTTGTTGTCTTTGCAAGACACACTTTCTCTACTTATCTATTCCATGGAAGAGTTTATTAAGAATTCATCTTAACCTGTCTTTTTCTGGCTCCATAATCTTTCTCTATAATCTTATTCTTATTCATAGTTCCAATTAGCATATATAATTAGCAAAATTTCATTATTTTTATCTCCTATTTTCTGATCTCCAGAGCTGTATACATAACTTCTTGCCTTACCTTATCTTCCTTTGTTTGTTTTGAGACAAGGTCTCACTCTGTCACCCAGGCTGGAGTGCAGTGGTGAAATCATTGCTCACTGCAACCTAGACCTCCAGTGCTCAAGTGATCCTCCTGCCTCAGCCTCCTGAGTAGCTGGGACTACAGGCTTATGCCACCACAGCCGGATTTTTTTTTTGTTTATTTGTTTTTTAGTAGAAAGGAGGTCTTGCTATGTTGGCCAGGCTGACTTATCTTTTAAAACTAAACAACAACTCCATCTCAACAATTATAAAACTGAACCCATCCAATCCTGGTCCTTTGTCCTTGTTGTCTGTCACAGGGGCTGGCCTGATCATGTTTTGCTTATAAAAGCATGACATCTATAAACCATTTTGACACCTTTTACAATGATATTTCCACATGTAATACTGGTAGATTCTCCTCAATCCCCAAATACCACTTGTTGTCTATCAACAAGCTCCTTGTCTTAGCTGCCATCATATTTCAAATGGAACGACTGCAATAGGCTGCTAATTGGTCTACATATTTTCTCTTTATTTCTCCAATCCATTCTCTAAAACAAAAAAGGAATAAACTGAAGGACAAAAATAAAAATAAAAAGCCTGATCATTTCACAATCCTTTGCTTGGTCAGATTTCTTCAGTGTCTTCTCATACTTGGCATAATAAAGACGATACTCCTTAACAGGGTTTATAAGCTTCTAATCATCCTCAGACGGAACTGTCCCCTTCTATCCCATTCTCTGCACCCTCACCTCTTTAGATCTCTTTGTGTCACATGCTTCCACCTATTTCTTTGCATACTTCAGCATCTTCAAAAAGCAAAATGAGTGACCTTTTACTCATTTTTTATATTCCATGACAACTGTTACTTCCAGACTGCCCATCTGTAACAAATCACCCCATTTTATTCTTTTGAGATGTATTTCATCTCTGTATCATTTATCACAATTGAACTTTATATTAGTAAGGAATGCATTCACCTGCAGATACAAACCAAATAAAGCAACCAAGAGAACAGGTGTGTATTTGTCTCCTATCATGAGTCTGGAGCAGGGTCTTTCTGACCGCTCACTTTACCATCTGGAGGCTGTAGGCCTTTATTCTCACACTGTGTCACTGCTAAGCTTCATGGTGCTTGCTCTTCCCCCAAGTTTCACATTTACATTCCAGACAGGGGAAGTGGAAGTAGGAAGCTTCATACCAGCAGTGTTCCTTTCTTTATATCAGAAAAGCAAAGGCTTTCCTAGAAATCCCTAGCAGATTCCCTCTTCGATTTAATTGGTCAGAACTCTGTTACAATTCTACCACTTACTGCTGTGAACACTGAAATGCACCAAAGGAAGAAGGCAGTGAGAACTGACTCAAAAGAGCTGACTTACAGCATGGTCTCACAGGTTTATACTATTTATGGGGTTATTTAATTTATCTTTGCCTATGCTTGTAAATTAGATCTTAAGCTCCTTTAGGGCAGGAGCCACATTTATTTTGCTAATAGTTGGCAACCCATAAATACAAGTAAAATATATAAATAAATAAATACACTGCTATTTCTAAATAGTTTTAGTAAAAAATGCCAGCCAGATGCAGTGGCTTACACCTGTCATCCCTGCACTTTAGGAGGCCAAGGTAGGTGGATCTCCTGATGTCAGGAGTTCGATTCCAGCCTGACCAACATGGTGAAACCCTGTCTCCACTAAAAATACAAAAAATTGGCTGGGTATGGTGGTGGGCACCTTTAACCCCAGCTACCCAGGAGGTGGAGGTTGCAGTGAGCCAAGATTGCACCATTGCACTCCATCCTGGGCAACAAAAGCGAGACTCTGTCTCAAAAAAATAAATAAATAATAAATGCCTTATGCTCATCAGAAAAGGAATGCCTAAGTAGTTTCTTGTATTTCTTCTAAAGTCCCATACTTTCAAATACATAAGGGGCTGATAAAACTCGAGCTCTTTTAGACCAAATTCTCGGTTACATGTGTCTCTTGCATATGTGAGTGCAGCATAATAACATTTTAGTTACCACTTCACAGAAAAAAAAACTGTTTTGATAGTTACAGCCTCACAGAGAAGTGGCACCCATGCCAGTACCCAGAGCTGCCTGTCCCGTGGCAGCAGGCAACGTGTCTGACAACATAGTGGCCCGACTCCACACTCCCTCACACACAACCCTTGCTTTGTTAATAATGTCAACTCTACAAAATGCACTAAATTTTTGTCATTCTAAACAGTTTTCTGATGACCTATATGTGTTAACAGTTGACACAAAATCCACATGAAAAACAAATAGAATACTAGGTGAATCAATTTCACATGTGTGGATTTCATCTGCTACTTCCTAATAGGCAAGGTTGTTCAATCTCAAGAAAGCCCGTCTCTTACTTCTTCACAGGAAAATGAGAAGGACTGATTCTCTTTAGAATTCTTCTGAATTCAGAATCATGTTAGGTTAACAGGGTTACCATTTCCAGGCCAACTGTCAGTCTCGGGCATCTGAAACTTCAGGCACCTAGGGTCGACTGCAGCTTATTAAGCTATTCTTACAGTCTATGAGGGTAGTTGCTTTAGTTAGAGCTCCTTCAAATCTTTCTGGTATTCCACTTTCATTTTTTTTTCTTAATGTTTCTCTACATTCCCTCTTGATACCACTGTCTGATAACAGCATGCATTGCTGTAACTATGATTAGACATTGCCTTGTCTTTCCTGATGCCAACCGATTTCCAAACAGCAAAGGGAGATCTAGAAAGTAACCCCTTTTACAGTCTCATCATTCCTAATGTTGTTCTAAGTTCTATCTTAAGCCAAATATCACAATAATAGGTCCAAATTAGGTATCAAGCACACTAATGAAAAATAGCTCATGTTCAACCAAATCTTGAGGTAAAAATAAAAAAGTCATATAATGTTTTTCTTTTTAAGTAGGGAATAAGGGAGGAGCTTTGAAAAGAAATAGGGATTAAAAGTATTTTGCAGACATTTTATGAGCATGGTTAAGCATCAAGTAATAGGTCCTAAAGTGCATAGCTTAACAAATCTTTATCTTAAACGACTAAGATAATTATACCGTAAATGTCAAGTTTAGCATTCCTAGAAGGTGGCATACACTAGGTTTAGAATTACATTTATTTAAATTTTGCCATGGATTTTTAAAAATATATAATATCTGTGGTTACAGTTATATAGGCAGAAAATTTTTTTTTCTGATAAAAACTTGTTTCTTTACTGGCTTTCTGGGCCTAATGTGGTCACCTAGAAAACTTAATTCCTTCTACTCCATGAACACATGAGTAAATTGAAGAATGACATTGTAGAGCTTTGACACCCTCTCAAGCAGCCCCTGCTGACATGAATTATGAGGGCCATTATGGGAGAGCTCCGAGGTGAGAGTGAGAAACCTTAAGTATTTGATATTTAGTGAAATGTTTAGAAGTTGTTTGGATGCCAGTTCTAACTTATTGAAGTTTTTTAATTTTTTCAAGATTATATCTAGGATTAAAATTTCTAATAAAAATGATCTACTTTATGTTATCTCTGCTTTTGTCTTGCCCTTTTAAAGTGAATCTAAAAATGAGGATATGTTTTATGAGAAAAGATAAATTTTCAAGTAAAATTTAGTATTCACAGATAGATTAGGCAAACTAAAACTCAAAAACATAGCTTTGTTTTGATAGTTCTTTCTCTTCTCAGTAATTTTAAAAGATTCAAGTTGATTCAATCAAGAACTTATTTACATATATATCGAATTAGTAATATAAGCAAAAATTAACACATACAAAAACCCATTGACTATAGAAGTGATGTTAATAATTAAAATGAAATCTTGTAAATATTTGACTAATAAAAAACATTAGTCAGAGCAGACCAGAATGATGCAGTTTTAGTTTATCAACATTACTTCCATAGTAATGTTGAAAATTGGATTCTAGTATTGTCAAAATTAAATAGGTCTTGAATTACTTAAATATGCATCAGAAATTGGTCTACATATTTTGAGTTATTTCCACCATTTCTATGATGTAGAAACCACATCCACTGCATGTATTCTTTCTGAGAGTGATATTTTCCCCAATAATTTTATATTAAAGGTCATTTTTAAACATATTGTTATACTTTAAAAAGTTACTAGTAGCTAACTAGAGCCTCAAATGTTAGAAGTACCTCTTTATTTAATCTTAAGATAGGATAAGAACCTTAACGAAAAAATTTGGGGAGTGGATTCCCAAGATATGTCCATTGGTAGACCTAAAGGACCAATTGAATGTAAGGACACAACAAAGTTGGTATAGTAAAGAACATCTGAACTATCTGACTTAGGCAACCAATGAAGGATGAAGCAATTTACTGTGGAAAGACATTCAGGAGGATGAACAAGTCTTAGAAGAAAGATAACAAGTTTTGTTTTGGATATGGATTTGAAAGACTGAAAAATCCTCAAAGTAGAGATATCCAGAGTATGAATGGACATTTGAAAGGAAAGATCAGATGGCAGTAAATAATAAGGCCATCCATAGATTTAGGATTCTAAAATCAGCAAGCAGTAATACAGTGCCTAGACTGTGCCAGTTCCTGAAATAATTAACACAGGTCTTTGCTGAAACCATAGAAATGTAAAAACTCCCAAGAAAGATCATAAAGTGGGAAGATAATTATTCTGAGGACAGAACCCTAATGGTAATGGAAGATATAGATGAAAGAGTGAGAGAAGAGACCAGAGTTGTGAAAACACTAGGAAAAAAAAACAGTCTGGACATAGGTTCCACCAAACGTATTCTCCTTGAGGACAGGAGCAACACATATCATATTGTACTCTGAGAATCAGGCACTTTTAAAGGATTTTGAAACATAAAGGGAGGGGTGAATTAGTGAATCAAGAAAATCAAGATTCTTTTTATTTAAAAGTGTCTAATTCTATTCAGAGTTGAATATCTTTATGCCATATAAGAGGGCATTGGAAAAAAGAATAGGCAAGAGTTGCACTTGGCTAATGGCAACAGAAGACAGATTCCAAAATTATGTATTAGTTATTAAATTTACTATACTATTTGTGAATTAAAAAATAAAAGAAATCTGAGCTGCTTTTATTTACTATTAGCCAAGATACACACAATGTTACAGATCTTTAGTGCACACAGTGTACTGCTACCACTTAAAGTAATTATAAAATACTGATTTCTATTTCAGGTTTAAGAAAATATTTTATGGATAGAAATAAGAAAGACCCTATGAGTTTCTAAGCATTTTCTCCCCAACTTTTTTTCCATGGCAGGCTCCTACCTGGACCCCTCTTCAAGCCATGCATTTCATGGAAGCGAAGATAAACCCACTTCACCTGAATGCAATTATCTGCATTGTGTGTGTATATCAGACTGAGTGAGATATTGAGGCATGGTAGGAAAATGAATGAATACTGAGACAAAGAATTTACATCCTAGCACTAGGGCCTTTGGGCAGGAAAATTCATTTTATTTTCAATTTTCTTATCTACGTAAAGAGAGGATTGGAGTAGACTACTCTAAATTGTCTATAAAATTCTACATTCTAGGATTCTGTAGGGGAAAAGCCAATCATTTCTTACTGCTGATGGCTTGATCTTCCTTAATCCATGGCTATGTATATAGTAGCCAGTTCTTAGAAATAAAAATGTGTGGGAACCATAATTTGCATAAATAATATGGACATATTTGTTGATTATTTATTTCCATGCTTGTTTTTCTAACTCTATAAAAAGTTTGGTAACAATGTTTAGGATTTTTTGAGAAGTCAAAGCCATTCTAAGGATTCAATATATTTTCTTTATATTTTGTGAGGATGTGTACTTATTTGTCTTAAAATGGATGAATCATCAACCATATTGACACTTCTCTATTTTTTCATCTGTCTGATTATGGAGTGGGGAGAGGAAAAATGTGAAGAAACACCCAGGGAGAGAGATAACTTCAATTGTCTTCTTTCAGTTTCATGACTTTTGTTCCTATTGTATTAACCATTTTCTCTCTACATTTTTTGTTAATTTTTCCTTTAAACTTTTATCCTTTTTGATGTTTGAGATCATGGGGGATGCAACTACCATAACAATGCCTTGATAACCTTAAAGCATAGTGCCACCTCACTGAATATCTCACTGGAAATAATGTATGTTGGTATAGGAAGAATAAAAATCTTCTTAAATGGGATATATTGCCTTTTTGCTAATTCTCTTGGTCTTTTAAAGATTAACATTAAGGTGAGGAAATGTTTAAAGTGAGAACACGGAACAGGTTTCGTTGTAATTAGTTTCTATATTCAGATTAATTCATGGGTTCATTGTTAACTACTGAAATGCCCAGACTAGATAAGGTAATCCATCCCTCAGGGAAAAGAATTAATTCGAAGTGTCATAGATATGAACACAGAACACACATGGAAGAAAATATTCAATGTGATGGGGGAAGGGTAGGAGAAAGGAGAGGATTTATCTTTGTACTGTTTTAGTTTAATCTTGAAATATCTCTACATTTCTTTAGCTACATGTTTGTGAGACTATTGTTTCTGTTGCTGCTTATTTTAAAATGATTTGTTCTTTAGCCATTTTAATCAGATGTAAATCACATGGGAGAACCCTGAAATATCTTTATATTTCTGTCTATATATTTGGGAGGTCTTTTTAAATCATCTGCTCTTTATCCATTTTGATCAAATGTAAAACAGATGGGAGGTACTGTGTGATAGGAGGATTGAGAGAGAGAATAAGTGTTTACACTGTTTTAGTCTTGAAATACTCTTACATTTTTACACATATGTTTGAGAGGTTATTATTTTTAATCACTATTTTTTAGCCATTTGATGAAATATAAAACAATATTTTTATGATTTGTATTTTTATTGAGCCAGAATTAATTAAAAAGCAATTCCATTCCTTTGAGATATAGAATGTATTTTTATAGCACATCCCTGGGGCAAAATAATGTGTGTCTACCAGAGACAATTTGAGAGGTGCTTAGAAAGATGTTCATCCTCAAAATCTATTATTTCTTTTCAAACAACCATCTTTTCACCACATATATCCTGACAGCCTAATGAGTATGAAATTTTACCCGCTTTATTTTTTCTGTGTAATATAAAGAACCGATGGCTTCTTTGCCAAGACTGATATCTGATTGAGAAGTCACTGCCCACGCTCTTATTTGGATGAGGGTTTGAAAAAATTGAACTTGTTTGTTTTACCACTTCTGCATCTTCCACTCGTGTTGACTTTGAGATTTGTGGCATTTGTTCTCAGCATGGTTTCAGAATCTTTCACAGAGCCGTTCAGAGATGTCTAGTACCACAAAGAAATCACTAGCTCTTTTGAACAAAGTATTTGAGTCTCTGAGGGTAAAAATTGAGCTCACATTTCTTGACGATAACCTTTCACTCTCTTCAGTACTGGTAGAAGCAGTGAAAATACTAGTTAGAACAGTACAAAATAACTGGAAATATTAGAAAATATATATTTTTCCTCTTGGTTCATGATATATTTTAAAATTTTTATTCCTAGTGTGTATTTTTAACTAACATATACTCCCTTTGGAGATTCATGTGTATCTGTATTTGAAAGGACTAAAATATGCTCTTCTGAACCCTCCTTTCAGTCAAGGTTGCATATTTGGAATTCAATCATATTGTTTCCTTCTAAGCTTCCAAACTGAGATTGACTTCACTGGGAATATTCCATGCATGATGACCTTTAGATTGAAGCTTTTTCTCCAAACTAAATGAAAACATGGGTTTTGTGTTTGCAGCTCACTTAAGGTGATTCTTTATAGTTAGTGTGTCTGCATCTTCAGCCCCTTTTCATCATTCTATTAGGTTTTTTTGAACAAACTTAACAGAATGTGCTAATTTGGGTGAAATTATAGATGTTGAATCATGATATGAAAGTATTTAAAACACAGATGCTACAGTTACTTTTGTTCATATTAGATTCACCATAAACAAAATAAATGCATTTACATTATGCAAATACTGTACTCTGAAATGTCTTTCCACCAAAATAGCCAAATGGCTTTTAAAATTTGCTCCTTTAATGTTCAGATTAATTATCTGGCATATATATATACACACACACACACACACACACACACACACATATATGTGTATATATATAAGTGTGTGTATATATATGTGTGTATATATATACATATATATGTGTGTGTGTATATATACATATATATATATATATAAAACCTTGTTCATCCTTTCAATATATTGATGCTAGTAACAACAGTCTTTTGTAAAAATTTGATTGATGGTTCTATAAAAAGAATATGCCTCTGGACTATCTTCTAACTAAATAATGTCAATGGCACTCTGAATAGAACATGAAACCACAATTAAAGTTTAAAATTGGGTATCAAAAATTCTTGATTCTAGTCTTGCCATACTTATTGTTGACTTTCCCCTGCAACCTTATTTCATTTAATTTACTTAGAATTTACTTAATTACTTTGGTTTGCCTGTAGAAATAAAAGCATTTGCTTACTTCATGGGAGTGCCATGTAATTAATATACTAAAATTGTGGGTTAAATAATTGTGGAATGCTTTGAGTAACAAGTGTTAGTGGTTACTTTGACATATATGTATGTAAAACACAGTCCCAGGGGATGCATCAGTACTCATTAGTGGCTGTTTAAAAGCTGTCTTTCAGTACCCAAAGAGAACCTATGTTAAGAACTAAGTGTACTGGTTTGACATCCACAGCAGAGGTGCACTGATGTTTTATCAGTGAACTCTTAGCAGCTGTTCACATTCTAAGAGGTATCTCAACAGTATCTTGTCCATGGCTTTAGTGGATTATAATCAAACAATATACAGTGCTGAATGAATGTTTTGCCACATATAAAAAGCATACTATAAGAAAAACATGGATTATTTTGCAATGCATTTATAATTAGATAAGTCTTGTAATACTATGACAGCAGTCCAAAGATAATAACTTAACCCTTTACCAGCCTCACAAACTTAACATGCCTACAATAGAAGCATTGGGAAATCAAGATTGTGTCAGTTGTGTAGAACAAAAGAGGTCTCTACTTTGAGAAAAAAAACCTCAGGAAGGCTTTGAAGGTACACAGTTTGCTCTTTGGAAAAAAAGAGAGAGAGAGAGATTAACAGATTTCCTGATAAACACAGCTGCTTTCATTTAAAATAATTAGGAAGAATAGTAAGAAACAATTATCACAGTGTAATTTGACACAATTGAATAATTGCATGCACAAAAATAAATACTCTTTGGTATTGGGGAAAAAACATTGGTTTGGGAGTGAGACACTTAAATTTGAACTTCAGCTCAGGGTTATCTCTCTCTGTGACCAAAATACAAGAAATTTATCTTGTCTATATTACTTCCTTGCCATGAAATGAGGACAATATAATCTTGAACACAGGGCTATTGTAGGAGTTGATGTAATGCTTGAAACATTTTTCCATAAGCAGTGAAACACTTTTAACACATGCTAATTTTGTTGGTATTGTAAATTCAAACCACATTGGAATCTTTCACTTCGACAATTTACATTCATTTTGTGGAAGTTCCGTTTATTTATCAGAAATATCCCTCTAAATATTATTTTCTTGACTTGGGAATTATGAGATGCTACAGATAAAAGCAACAACTCAAGTCATTCAGCATCTAGCTTCATTTTACAAATGAGGATATTAAATACCAGAAAAAGATAACTGATTTTCATTGGGTCATTTTGCTATTTAGTGGCAAAGCAAGACTAGAATCCATCTCTTAACCTCTAGGCCAAATTTTTTTTGAATACTGCCATTCAAGTCAGGATTATTGTTATTTCTTTGAAAGACTTAGTCATTGGAGCTTGATAAAGCTGGGCTGAATTATTTGCAAAAACAATAGCAAAATAAAATATATAAAATATGACTAAAAACAATAAGTAGAAAGCTAATATTAGTTTTAAAAGATCAGGTAAATCAATTAAAACAAAAATTTATGAAACTGATACCTAAGTTTGACTCTTTTAAGTTTGTGATATATACACAAATATTTTTTTTTTTATTATTTGGGGAGAAGCATTAATTTTTTCTAAATCTACACTTGGAAAGTTCTGGCAATGATAGTCAAGTTACATCTTACAGTCTGCAAAGGTTTCAAACTTGAAAACTTTCTACTTTGAATTGAACTTCTTTTTCATGTTGCAAAGCTGACCCACAGTGAATACTTTTTTCTTTTAATGAGTGTGTGTTCAAGTCCTGGGACAGGTTATGAAGCTTGCAGTGGTGCAATACCCAATGATGTATGAGAGATGGGCCAAGTTCAGAGTAAAATTAGCATAGAGTTTTTGAGTTTGGTGTTTGGCACAGCTATGTCAACAGTGCACAATTGGGTGAATGAGTTGGAGGGAGAAATATTCCAATCTTATATAAATTTGAGAATTCCTTAACTAAACAAAGAAAAACACATTTTTTGACTGCACAACTTCTGAGAGTCTTTGTAATATAGGTAAATGCTTTATGAATATACAAAAGGAATATTATTTAATAATTTTCTTCTTTGACCATTGAATATGGCTTGTAAACATAACTCTATTTTCAAGATATGGACTCCAAAAAGTATTTTGAAAAAGAAAGTTACAATGATGTATAGTAAGATATTTTTGTATTTTTTTAAACTAATATTTCATTATTTATGATTTCTGTTTTCATTCCCATTTGGCCTTGCCTATTCTGAAAGTGCCATTCTTCTAAAAAATTATTGGTACTCCTCATAAGAACAGTAAAAACAGGTACTTTTTTGATAGACTGGTTGCTGTGCTTCAATTTCACTCTTATGCTGGCAATGTCAATTGAATAGATAAATTTTACATGTCTTCAAAGTATTTAGGCAAGAGGCTTTGTTAAAATAGAATGAGGCACAAAATGTTTGTGAAGCAAGTGTTTGAAGAGTAGCACATTGTTGGTAAGCTTCTAATACTCAAAACACAGATGTAAGCAAAACAATTAACAGTAATTTCAACTTTCCAAAGGGTTCAGCTTGAGATTCAAATAACTGTGGATATGTAATGTTTTCTTTATACTTTGCATGGACTGTTTATTGTTTTTCCATTGGTAAACAGAAATAACTTTCCATTATCATATTGCATTTAAATGAATAGTAAGTATTGGGAGTAGTTTGTAAAGCAAAAAGGAGATAAGAGGAAAGAATAAGATCTAAATAATGTACTAATGAGTTTTATTGCAGCATGCATTAACTATAAATTTGTATTAAAAAGATGGCATATTTTCTAAAGAACTTGATCGATTGGCTTCTTTTAATGAATACATAATTATTTTCTTTATTCTCTTCACCTACTATTTAATATGTAATTTGACAAATACCATTAAGACAAAGGCCAATGCACAGGTTATTTAACATAAACTAGAACCATAATTTAGGACTAATGTGATAAGGTTTGGCTGCGTTCCCACCCAAATCTTACCCTGAATTGTAATAATCCCCACATGTCAAGGGTGGAGCCAGGTGGAGATAATTGAATTAAGGAAACGGTTTCCCCCGTACTGTTCTCCTGGTAGTCAATAAGTCTCATGAGTTCTGATGGTTTTATAAATGGAAGTTCCCCTCAAAAACTCTCTTGCCTGCCATCATGAAATTTGTGACTTTGCACCTCATTTGCCTTCTGCCATGATTGTGAGGCCTCCCAGCCCTGTGGAACTGTGAGTCAACTAAACCTCTTTCCTTTATAAATTACCCAGTCTCGAGTATGTATTTATTAGTAGCATGAGAGCAGACTAACACAATAAGATTACTAAATCTTTAAGAACATGGAGTATATGCATTTAAATTCTTCATTTATTCTCCTAAATGGTTACTTATTCCCAAGATCGAACATATTTTTCAAAAGTTAGGAAAATTTTCAGTGCCTTTATGGTAAAAATCTCTACTTATTTTGTTTATTCTGTGGAATTAAACGTAGACTTTGTGCTATTTATTAAATTCAATGAGTCATATTTTAATACTTTCAGTGAAAGGTAATGAGAATATCCACTAACTCCTTGTATGACCTCCTCTTTCTTATCACTGCAAACTCAGGTAAAACTTCATTTCATATGTAACTGTAATTTAAGTAGTTCCACTTCTTATCACTTTCTAATGTTATTATTTCCCAATAGCAACTAATTAACATTCATAGCAACTAACCAATATTATATTATTTATGTTTATTGACATATTTAATTTCTGTCTACTCATTCTAAATGTGTGATACAGACAAGGAGAAATTTTTACTAAATTACTTACTATCGTATGTAGTAGATGCTTAATAAATGTTTAAAAATCAAGCTAATCCTGTTTTGGCTCACAAAGAAAGTATATCTGTAAAGTAATGTGACAGAATTTATCCTTCAGTATTATATTAATGAAAGGCATTTAAAACCAAGACTCAAAAATATCTTAATTTATAATAAGATTGCTAGACTTAGTCAGATTCTAGAATGTTTATTAAAAAATTTATCTTGCTATTTGGCATGTCTGACTTAAGCAGATTTGAAAATAACGATTAAATAAAGTCGTCAAAATGACTTTCTTAGATCATGAAAAATGTTTCTACAGGTTAAATCTTCCTGTAAGGTAGTCGGCTTTCTCCTGTCAACACGCTGCCTTCGCAGGCATATTTTATACTACTATGAAATCCCAGGGAAAGTGTGTAGATATATCGGTTGTAGTATATAACTCTCATGGGAAAAATTCTAAAATTAATTTTGCATTAATATTCACTTGTTCAAGTTCAGCAAGGATGAATTAAGGGTGTACTATATCCAGGCTTTATATTTCTCACTTCGAATGTTAAAGTGGCTAGCACAGTCTACTTTCCAGGAACACAGGGTAGTGAAAAATGTAGATGAATGAAATAGTCTGTTAATGCCTCTGAGTATATTGAATGCAACTACTGAATCACAGGGATAAACAGGTAAGTCAGCAATTCTAGCTGAAGAGTTTAACATATCCCTTTCAGAAATTGACAGATCAAGGCCACAAAGTCCCAAATAAGAAACAGAAGATCTGAATAACTTGATTAGAAACTCTGCACTCAGCCTACAAAGACCATACACTTTTTTTAAGTATTCACAACATTTTATCACATACTAGAGCAAAAATAATCCTTAATATATTTCAAAAAATCAATGCAATATAATATTCTTCTCAATAAAATTAATAATACTGGAAACCAATAACTAAAGAAAAACGTTAGAAATCTTATGGTTGGAAACTAGATAGCATGCTATTCATTAGCCATGAGTCACAAAGAAAATCTTAAGGAAAGATATGAAATACAACAGAATGATATTTAAAAGAGTATTATGTCAAAAATTGTGACACACAACCAGAGAGTATTTGAAGGGAAACTTATCATTCAAATATATTTGTGAAGAAATGAGAGGGAATAACAGTAAATGAACTGTGTCCAATAATTTAAAAATCAGCAAAACAAAGCCAAAGAAGTAGATTTAAAAAAATTATAAAGGTAAGGGTATATGCCTAAACGACATACCTCTGAAATGCAGAAGAACATCTCAATGAATATAGAAACAGTAAGTGTTTTTCTTTAAGATTGGAACCAAACAAGAAAGTATATTGCATCTGATGGGATAAGCTATACTAAGATGTAGTAGTAAACACCAGATATCAGAAGTTTAAAAACAATGAAGATTATTTCTTACCTTTACTACATACCCATTACTAGGGGTTCTCCTCCACATCATTCTTGTTCAGTGAACCAGCCTAATGAAATGCTCAAAATCTGTAAACCTCAAGATGATGTTGCAGAAAAAAAAAGTATGTGGTAAATTATATACTGGCTTTTTAAGACTTACTTCTAGAAGTCACAGAGGTTATTTCTGCTTATATTTCATTGGCCAAAGTGGATCACATGCTCATTTCTTTCTTTAAGGGAGAAGGGAGACACAATTATTAATTTTACTATATTCCTTGAAAGAGGAAAATGGGATGGTGGTGGAGTGTGGTGGGGTAGAAGGAGAGTAAGGAGGCTTACTGAATACTACTTCAGTGATTTACTTATCACTAGAGATCATGAAAACATGGCTAAAAAAAGAAAATGGTGAAGATTTTTGTAGGTATGTCAGGTAAAAATATCATTCAGAAGCTTGTAATAGAAATGCAATTATAACTCAAACACACAAATATTTAATCTTTCATATACACTCAGGAATAAGTGGATTTAGGTTAGTATGATATGTCTATACAACCATCATTCACCCGGGTTCTTCCTACTTTTCTGTTCTACTATACTCTAGAAAATAAAAGTACTTATCTTTTTATTCTCTATTATGAGAGTTTATAAAATGAGGGTGTTACATGCAAACTTGGAATCAGGCTGAAAAAATAGCAAGTTAAAAAGTAGAAATAACTAAAAATCCATTAAATGTTTTAATATTATGTGTAAAAAGAAAATTATCATGGAACCCAACTTTTACAGAGATTTCAGATCAAGTTTTATAAAAGTAAGATCCTTATTGAGTTCCTAAGGCCACCTCTCTGCATTCTACCATTAACAAGAGCCTAGAAAGACTCAGAATAGCATGACACTGCTGCTCACCTCCAGCCTCCATTTTCAAAACACAGATCTTCAGCAGGAATGAATCAGAAGTTCAGAAATGTGTGCTCCTGGTAAGAGCTGCCATCCCTTCTGACCCTTGTCACTTGTAGTCTTGATACAACCATCTCTAACCATCACCAGAACAGACTTCAGCATCTGCTTTATTCATGTTGGTCACCAGAAGCAGCCTACGAATCCTAGGTCGCCTCGATCCCCAAATAAATCTGTACTTTATGTTTTCTGTTTGTATCTGCCCTTCCTCTCCATTTCCTGAAACCTTTGCTCCATGCCATCTGAAACCTAAAGTCACTGTTAGCTAAATCACCTATATCCTCAACGCATTCTCTGACTGATTCGTCTTTTAAATTTAAAATTCTCTCATTGGCCATTGGCCGTCCCTTACTTCTTTGGAATTTCTCTTTCCAGTGGTAGACACTTCTTCTTTCACACCCTTGTGAGAATGAGAGAACAATAAGCCTCCTTTAACCCTCCAAAATGTCTTTTCCCTACTCTCTGACTACTACCTCTTCTCTTTTTTTCCTATTTCACTTACTCTAGGGCCCTAGCCCCAACCATGCTTTGATTATATGGAGACCCGCCACATTGTCACTGTTTTTCACTCCATGTGTTCCCATATTTATCTTCAGATCCAGCTTAAATTCCGCACTGATCATTATAGTTATTCCTTAAATCACTCTAAACTCCTTTGATCTTTTCTAGCATTGCATCACCTTCTTCCCTGACTAAACCACAAGCCATCTTCCTGCTTGCCTAATATCTGAACCAGCACTGATGAACACAGGGAGAAGGAAGAAGCACACAACCATGCTGACGGTTTCATTTTAAGATCCGTGACCACTAACTTCTAAAAAACCGTTCATGTTGCCTGGGAATCATTATTTTTCCCTCCATGGTTCACTGTCCCTCTCTCCAAATGACTATTCCATTCATTCTCCTCTTTCTTCAGGTCTCTGACACTACTCCCTAACTCTTAAACTTACAAAAGAAATTTGAGATAATGAAACAAACAAGAAAATAATTTCCATAAGCCCCTACCACCACCAAACATACACACCAGTTTGCATTTGTGCTCCCATATCTTACATTCTTCTCTAATAAGATGGAAGGACTCACAACACATTTGTCTCCGCTTGTGCGCTACACACTGTTTCCTCTCTCTACTCAACAACAATGCTTCAGCCATTTTTCTCTCTCCTATGCCATCAGTTTTCTTCTCTTTAATAAATCATTCCCATCAGCATACAAAAATGCTGAAATTTCTTCCATATTAAAGAATCTTGGCTGGACATGGCAGCTCATGCCTGTAATCCCAATACTTTGGGAGGTCAAGGCAGGTGGACCACCTGACATCAAAAGTTCAAGACCAGCCTGGCCAACATGATGAAACCATGCCTTTACTAAAAATACAAAAACTTAGCCAAGCATGGTGGCAGGTGACTGTAATCCCAGCTATTTGGGAGGCTGAGGCAGGAGAATCACTTGAACCTGGGAAGCAGTGGTTGCAGTGAGCCAAGATTGCATCATCACAGTACAGCTTGGTCAACAAGAGTTAAATTCCATCTCGAAATAAATAGTAAGAAACCTCTAGAGTTTAATTTACTTTAGGTATTTTCCTATCTCTCTCTCTCTTTTTAAATAGCAGAAGTCCTTGGAAGAGTTGTCTTTACTCAATGACAGTAAATTCTTCCTTTCTTTTTTCCTGTTGAACTACCTATAATCGGATTTTTGCTCCCCCCATGCAACAAATCGGCAATTGTCAAGTCAATAACCTTCATTGGGCTAAATCCAATGGTCAATTTTTAATCTTTCCTTATTTAACTTATGAAGGAATGTAAAATATCATAATTATACGAGCAATTACATTTGACATTTGACACACCTGATCACTCTCCTTGGAACATTTTTTCCCCACTTGGCTTCTAAACTAATATTAGTGCCTGATTTGTGCCTCCCTCTTTAGCAGCTTCTTTCAGTTTTTCTCCACTGTTTCTGCCTCCCTTCCTGGCCAGTCAACATTGGCTTTTTCTCACACCTATCTTTTTTTCTTTTAAACAACGTTATTAAGGTATAATTCACATACCATACAATTCACCCATTAAATGTATATAATTCAATTGTTTTTATTATATTTACACATAGATGCAACCATCAACACAGTCAATTTTAGAACACAGTCAAATTTAGTGGCTCACACCTATAATCCCAGCACTTTGGGAGGCCGAGGTGGGCGTATCACAAGGTCAGGAGATCAAGACCATCCTGGCCAATATGGTAAAACCCTGTCTCTACTAAAATACAGAAATTAGCTGGGCATGGAGGCTCTTGCCTGTAATCCCAGCTACTCTGGAGGCTGAGGCAGGAGAATCACTTTAACCAGGGAGGAGGACATTGCAGTGAGCCTAGATGACACCACTACACTTCAGCCTGGTGACAGACCTAGACTCCGTCTCATAAAAAAAAAAAAAAGACCAAAATTTAGAACACTTAAAAAATAATAATATCATCACGTCAAAAAAGAAAAACCATGTCCTCTTTAGCTATCTCTCTGTTACTCCCTCCTCCAGTCCCCAGAGCTAAGCAAATTTTTGTATATAAACATTGCTGTTTGGGGCATTTCTATAAACAGACTAATACACTATGTGATGTTTTATAACTACCTCATTTCATTTAGCATAATGTTTCCAAGGTTCACCTATGTTGTATTATGTATCAGTAATTCATTCCTTTTTATCATTGAATAATATTCCATTGCATGGATATACCACGTTTTGTTTATACATTCATCTGTTGATGGACATTTGGGTTTCTATCTTTTGGCTATTATGAATGATGTGTTTCATTTATTTTTAATTTATGTCTAGAATATCATTAGCTGATTTTTGACAAGAGTGCCAAGAACATCTAATTGGGAAACCATAGTTACATCAACTAGGGGTGTTGGAACAAATGTATAGCCAAATGCAAAAGAATAAAATCAATCTCTTATCTCTCACCAGACATAAAAATTAACTCAAAGTGGATCAAAGATCTAAATGTAAGACCTAAAATTATAAACCTTTTGAAAGACAACATAGAGAAAATCATGACCTTGGATTTGGCAAAGGATTCTTAGAATACCAAAAGTATAAGCAACGAAAGAGAAATACCAGAAAAATTAAATTTTTATCAAATTAAGACTTTTATGTTTCAAAGAACACCATCAAGAAAGTGAGAAAAAAAAACAAATTATGGAATAAAACAAAACATTTGCAAATTGTATCTGATAAAAAATTTGTTGAGAATATATGAGAAACTCTTACAATTCATTATTAAAAACAAACAACCCAATTACAAATGGATTATTTGAATAGATATTTCTGCAAAGATGATATGCAAATGGCCAATAAGCACATGACATAATTCTCAACTTCACTAATCACCAAACAAATGCATATCAAAATAACAATGAGATACCACTTCACACCCCACTATGATCAAAATGTCAGATAATAAATTTTGGGATGACAATAATTCGTATTGGGGATGAGGTGGAGAATCAGAATCCTCGCATCGGTAGTATGAGCACTTTACATCCCAGTCAGGCATGTTAAATGCAGAGTCGCTTTGGCAAACAGTCTGGCAATTCCTCAAATGATTAAACATGTTACTATGTGACCCATAAATTACATTCTTTTCTTGTTTATCTCCTAGAGCCTTCAGATGAAAGAATTCCACTTTTGTATATACATTTCTTTTTTAAAATATCTACATTCTATCTTTTGAATATTATGGATAATATGTTTTCCATTTGGCTTCTAAACTAGTATCAGTGCCTGATTTTGTGCCTTCCTCTTTAGCAGCATCTTCCAGTTTTTCTCCATTGTTTCTCCCTCTTCTCCTTTCCTGGCCAGTCAACATTGGCTTTTTCTCAGACTTAATTAGTAATTAGATCCTTTACAGTAAATAAATATCAGATTTATGTCTCCAACCCAGACTTCTCACATGAAATTTGGACACACATACTAATTGCCAAGTAAACACACCTTGAAAATCTAATGGGACTTCTTACCGATTTCCTAATATATCCTCATCCTCACTCAAACCTATTTCAACTACATTCTTCCTCATCTGAGGAATGGCATTTCCGTGTTTCCATTCACTTAACCTATTTGCATTTTCATTCTCCCATTTGATGTCTCCCATGACACTTCTCTTCGTCTCATTCACCTCAAATCCTTTTAACTTTGCTTCCACCCGGGTCTGGTTCACTATACTCTTTCCTATACACCATTTCAGTAGCCACTTACCTGGCATTCCTTCTTCTATTCTTGCTTTCTTTCATTCTATTTGCCCCACGTCATGAAAAGAATCCTGTTTAAATCTAAAACAGATGATGTCTGTCCTACTCAAAATTTCCAAGTGGTTTCCACTATTCTCAGAATACAATAAAAATTATAAACAATGACCTTAAGCATCTGCATGATTCTTCAGCACCTTCTTGCTTTTCCGATTCTCAACTCCTAGTACTCTCCTCTCATTCTATGTCAGTCATACTGGCCTCCTTGCTCTTTCTCCAGCTGGTTGGACATACATGTGCTTCAGGACCTTTACCCTTGTTCTTCTCTTCTTTTGGTAATTTCTTCCTTTAGATATTCCAATGGTTTTCTTCTTCACTTACTTCAAGTCTTCACCTTAATGTTAAATTTTTGGTGAGGCTTCCTCTAACCAACTCCGAGGTTTCACACGCACATCTGATACTGTCTATCTATCCCGTCTTTTCTGCTGTATTAGTTTGTTTTCACAATGCTGATAAAGACATGCTCGAGACTGGGCAATTTACAAAAGAAAGAGGTTTAATTGGACTTACAGTTCCTCTTGGCTGAGGAAGCCTCACAATCATGACAGAAGGCAAAGAGGAGCAGGTCCCATCTTACGTGAACGGCAGCAGGCAAAGACAGAATGAGAAAAACACAAAAGCAGAAACCCCCAATGAAACCATCAGATCCTGTGAGACTTACTCACTGCCACGAGAACAGTATGAGGGAAACAGCTTTCATGATTAAATTATTTCTCACCTGGTCCCTCCCACAACACGTGGGAATTAAGGGAGTACAATTCAAGATGAAATTTGGGTGGTGACACAGAGTCAAACCATATCACCTGCTTTATTTTTCCTTTTCAGCATTTATTATCATCTAACATAAAATACCTTTTACTTACTTGTTTACTATCTGTCTCCCTCATTGAAATACAATCCTTCTGATGGCAGAGATTTTGCTTTTTTTGTTTGCTGCTGGATTCCAGTGCTTAGGACAGTACCCAGAACCTGACAGTAGTCACTCAACAATATTCAGTCAAGGAAAGATAAGTAAACTTTTCAAAGATAGAGGATATTACTCAGAAAGGATCTTAATTTGCTCTAGAGGGAAATGTCTTCACTGGATAATTTATTCAGCTAGAACCTATGGAATTGCACCACATGAGGAGCACTAGCCAAGACTCAGTCAGAAACTGGTATACATCAAAAAACAGAAGATTTGGTCGAATTTGACTTATAAAACCAGTTAATTCAGTTGAATTTGACATGTGACCCTCCAAATTGTGAAGCTAGATCTAAGCCTCCATCATATCATTCAAAAAATTTATAACATCATAAGATAATTTATGAATGTTTCTTCTCTATATATTGAAATTGTCTCAGTTCACAGGGTCATATACTACTTGATTTTTTTTAATTATAAAAGCTTTATATGAAAAAAACTTGTATTTAATAAGACCTTGGGTAGCCTGTTTGAATTTTCATCTCAATTACTTTACTAACCACACCAAATTTTTATTATTATCTTTGTAATTTTCTTGTTTATATATAGAAAACTTCAATTTTGTATATTCTTCCACCTGGCACTAAAAAAGCAAGACATATCTGCTAGAATGCAAAGAGGATAAGATTGCTTTAATTTGTCATAGATTATCATAAGAAAAGATGAATTTTCCCATAAGGTACCAGAAAGTTTAAAGACATCTTTATATAAGGAAAGATTCCTGTGGGAATTAGCATTTCCTACCTTATTGCAACTTTGCCTTTTACTGCAAGTGGACATTACACATAAAAACAAAACAGTTTGTTACTTAATATTTGCTGATTATAACTCAAGTGATGGGACTTATTAGGCACTCAATAAATATTTGGTACTTCTGAAATGTTTAAAACCTAAATTTGTTTTGGCAAATGTTGAGGGCGTCCTCAGACCTTTGATAGTAAAAAAAAATTAATAGTACTAAACATTGGAAACTTTTAGTGATATTAAATTTATAACTATCCCTATGAAGGTTCATATACATATGTGGCAAAGGGAGGACAGGTAAAGACAAAATCATCTGGGATTTTTATTCAGGCTTATGCTTGAACACCTGTATTTTATTATTTTATGGAAATAGGATAACTTAGGATATGAGTGCAATTGATTTTTTTTCAAAGTCAAATGCAGAATCATACTAGAAAATTTTAGCTAACACCTATCATAATAAAGAGTGAATTTTATGCAGAGTCATAAAAATCGGCAAATCAAAACATAGATTATTAATTCTTCACATGGTAGACAACTTATGATGATATATTTCAATATATAGGATAAAACTTGAAAAGTTATGATAAACTAAAACTTTTGTATTTCTTATCTTTCACTTTAAGTTTCAGGGTACATGTGCAGGACGTGCAGGTTTGTTATATAGGTAAACCTGTGCTATGGTGATTTTCTGCATTTATCAACTCATCACCTAGGTATTAGGCCCAGCATGCATTAGCTATTTGTCCTATGTTCTCCTCCTCTCCTGACAGTCCCCAGTGTGCGCTGTTCCCCTTCCAGTGTCCATGTGTTCTCATTGTTTAGTGCTCACTTATAAGTGAGACTGTATGGTGTTTGGTTTTCTATTCCTGTGTTAGTTTGCTGAGGACAATGATGTCCAATTTTATCCATGTCCCTACAAAAAACGTGATCTCATTCCTTTTTATGGCTGCATAGTATCCTATGGTATATATCTACCATATTTTCTTTATTCTGTTTATCATTGATGGGCATTTGGGTTGATTCCATATCTTTGTTATTGTGAATAGTGCTGCAATGAACATAGTACACATGCATGTATCTTTATAATAGAATAATTTATATTCCTTGGCGTATATACTCAGTAATGAGATTCCTGGCCCAAATGGTATTTCTGATTTTAAATCTTTGAGGAATCACCATACTGTCTCCCACAATGTTTGAACTAATTTACATTCCTTCCAAGAGTGTAAAAGTGTTCCTATTTCTCCACAGCCTCACCAGTATCTGTTGTTTCTTGACATTTTAATAATCACCATTTTGACTGGCATGAGATGGTATCTCATTGTGGTTTTGATTTGCATTTCCCTAATCATCAGTGATGTTGAACTTTTTTTCATATGTTTGTTGGCCACATGCATGTCTTCTTTTGGAAATGTCTGTTAATGTCCTTTACTCACTTTTTAATGGGTTGTTGGGTTTGTTCTTTGCAAATTTGCTTCAGTTCTTTGTAGATCCTGGATGCCAGACCTTTGTCAGATGGATAGATTGCAAAAATGCTCTCCCATTCTGTAGGTTGTCTGTTCACTCTGATGATTGTTTCTTTTACTGTGCAGAAGTTCTTTAGTCTAATAACATCCCATTTGTCAATTTTTGCTTTTGTTGCCATTGTTTTTGGTGATTTCATCATAAAATCTTTGCCCAGGTCTATGTTCTGAATGGTACTGCTTAGATTTTTTTCTAGGGTTTTAATATTTTTGTGTTTTAAATTTAAGAATTTAATCCATCTTGAGTTAATTTTTGTATAAAGTGTAAGGAAGAGGTCCAGTTTCAATTTTCTGCATATGGTGAGCCAGTTCTTCCAGCAGCATTTATTAAATAGAAAATCCTTTCCTCATTGCTTGTTTTTGTCAGGTTTGTTTAAGACCAGATGGTTTTAGGTGTGAAGTTTTATTTCTGAGTTCTCTATTCCGCTCCATTGGAGTATGTCTGTTTCTGTAACAGTACTATTCCGTTTTGGTTACTGTAGCCTTGTAGTATAGTTTGAAGTCAGGTAGTGTGAGGCTTCCAGCTTTGTTCTTTTTGCTTAGGATTGTTTTGGCTCTAGAACCTCTCTTTTGGTTTCATATAAATTTTGAAATAGTTTTTTTCTAACTCTGTGAAGAATGTCAATGGTAGTTTAATGGGAATAGCATTGAATCAACAAATTGCTTTGGGCAGTATGGCCATTTTCACAATATTGATTCTTCCTATCCGTGAGCATAGAATTTGTTTCTATTTGTTTGTGTCCTCCATGATTTCCTTGAGCAGTGGTTTATAGTTCTCCTTTAAGAGGTCCTTCACTTCCCTTGTGCTTATATTCCTAGGTATTTTATTCTCTTTGTGGCAGTTGTGAATAGGAGTTCATTCGTGATTTGGCTCTCTACTTGTCTGTTGTTGGTGTATAGAAATGCTTGTGATTTCTTCACATTGATTTTGTATCCTGAGACTTTACTAAAGTTGCTTATCAGCTTAGGAAGTTTTTGGGCTGAGTTGATGGGGTTTTCTAGATATAAGATCATGCCTTCTGCAAACAAAATTTGATTTCCATTCTTCTTCCTTCTTCCTATTTGAACTGCATTTCTTTTAGTTATTCTTCTATTAAGATAACTCACACAGTTAAGAAAAAATATATCAAAAATGTTTTGGGGTTTACATCTCCTACTCTGGCTAAGAAATGAAAGTTCTTTTGAACAAAAATGTTAATTACCTTTTGAATAGTTATTAAGACATCAGGATGCAAAACTGTAATTTGAGTACCTAAAATTCAATAAAAACAATAGTATTATGGAAAAGGAAGGAAATTCAAACATTATATCATATCATTGAAAAGTACACCAGATAAACAGCACTTTTTTTCTTTTTATGTGAGGCAATTCAAAAAAACGCAAAAATGCTTTATATTTTAAGATTATATTAGTATTTATGTTATTGTTTAATTATTCACAATTTACTAGGCATTTTTATAAACACTTCTCCCTGGTAATCTTCACATCACCTTGCTATAAAAATTAAATATCTTCCAGAACTTGGAACACAGCTGTGAAGGTTAAAACCACAGATGTTGAATCGCACATCAAGTGATGGGTGGACCACTAACTCCACCTATAATTCTCCCATTTTCTCAACTGGCTAAGAAAAACACTGTTAACATCCACTATGAGACAAATTCTGTGCCAAAGTGTATAGATCCTGGGTACAGAGACAGCCATGGTTTACATTATATTAAATTTTTAGGAAAGCAGTTGCCAGATTCCCTATTTTTTCTCTCCACTACTCTTTCCTATACTGATTAAAGATTTCCTGTACTGATTACACTGAATCTCTCATGTTAGAAAACCACTTCAGTTGAAAAACAGAAAGGTATCCTTTTTAATAGGCAAAAGATATAAAATTTTTACAAAAAGGAATATACTTTATTTCAAAAGTCCCATCCATCAAATTATCTGTGCTGGGTATTCAACAGAGTGCTGGAGAGAAAAAAACGATAAACAAGAGCCTTTCATTAGAAACTAATGAGAGACACAGACAGAATAATTTGAGTCCTAAAAGAAAATATAAGTACTTTCTTATGGGAGAGTGGAGAACAAGGAGTTTCTCATGTTTATATCCTTAGCGAAGCACCACATAGTAATATTTTAACAAGGATTTGTGGAATTTAATAAAGTAGCAATGACTTCTGTATAAGGGGAGCCAGGGAAGATCTTAAGGGAAATGGGGCATCTAAATAGTCATCAAAAAGATGCAGCATTAAAATTCCATCTTATTTACGGTTAGTACTAGTAGAATGAAAGTCAGCTAACTGGGGATAATTGTTTTGTTTAACTTTCCAAGTAATACATCTCAAATTTCTAAATTGCCTGAAATCTAATAAACAAACATGACATTGGTGTTATCCCCTGAAAGCAATAAGAAAATTAGCCTAAATCTCAGAAAGTTAATTGACTTATACAGTCTGGGAACATTATGAGCAGATATGAAATTTTATATTTTTTCAACTTCATCAAGTCTCCTGGTTTAATTCAATGACCATAGAGACTTTTAAAAATATTTTCTAAGTTTTAAATTATGTCAGGTGACTGTCTCATAAATAGAAACAACTTTAAAATTTCTACTTAAAAACTTACTTTTAAACATGAAAAACCTGCTTATATAGATATATTTTATTTTGCTGGTGACATCAAAGACTTCACACATTTTTAATCTCTTATATTCTCAGAATTTTTTATAGCATACATTTTTGTACTGGTTTCCAAAGAGAGGATACTTAGGAAATTTCAACATAATAGAAAGTTGATCAGAAGTAGGCCACTTGCAATTCTTCAGAAGTATTTCTGGCCGGGTGCAGTGGCTCACACCTGTAATCCCAACAGTTTGGGAGGCTGAGGTGGGTAGATCACCTGAGGTCATGAGATGAGTTCGAGACCAGCCTGACCAACATTGTGAAACCCCATCTCTACTAAAAATACAAAAAATTAGCCCAGTGTGGTGGTAGGTGCCTGTAATCCCTGTAATCCCACCTACTCAGGAGGCTGAGGCAGGAGAACCGCTAGAGCCTGGGAGGTGGAGGTTGCATTGAGCCAAGATCACACCACTGCACTCCAGCCTGGGAAACAGGAGTGAAACTCCATCTCAAAAAAGAAGAAGAAGAGGAAAAAGAAGAAGAAGAAGAAGAAGAAGAAGAAGAAGAAGAAAAAGAAGAAGAAGAAGAAGCAGAAGAAGAAGAAGAAGAATTATTATTTCTGAAGATCAAAAAGTCAGTTAGATTGTTTGTTGGACTTGTGACAGAACTTAACATTGAATATCATCAGCCTGAAAGTGGTTTGTAGCAAAAGGTTAGTTATTTTCCCCAAATTGTCTTTTTCATTTTTGCTCAAAACTATTAAATGGAATGGGGTGACAAAACTATTCAATTTCAACAAAGATAATCTAGAGCAGTTTTAAATGAAAAAGCTAAGAAATAACTTGGGCAGAAATATCTATATACTAGTCATAAAATTGTGAGCATTCAGGATTTGACATTCCAAGGACGCCTTACTATACATGAATGAAATAAAGAAACTATCCAAGCACGAGCTCACTAGTCTTCAGATCGAGGTGTTGATGGGAGGTTGGCTGCCATTAGTACTTTTCAAAATCTTTATCAATAAACTTGATCAGTGACCTGAAAAATTCATTAAAAAGATGCACGGTCCCACTCATTTTTATTTTTCCAGACATATTGTTGTTTATATTTTACTACCTCCACCATCGTTCTATATAGTAACATATTTAAAATGAGAGAATTCTACAGATTGTGTAGAAGATATATATATTTTTCCAGTATTTGGTTTTGTAATTTTTAAGTTATATGATTCATTTTTTGGCTACATAATCATGGACCATCAAAACAAAAGATAGCCATAATCATACAAATACAAATTTATAAAGATAGTGTACTTTGTAGCATATTGCCTCTTAAAATTCCTCCCAATACCACATTATCTATATTTCTACTACAATAATTTTGCCCACATCCTCACATTCTTAGTTCCAGTCAACTCCCTACAGGCAGGACAAACAGAAAAGACAGCATTTATGACTTCCGTTGTAGAAAAAAATGAGGCACATTTTCCTAATTTAATAAAACGTAGATGGAAAGTAAAATAAAACATATTCATATCCATGCTTAAACTATTACCTAAGCATGCTACAGTCTTTTCTCCCCAACTGAACCATTCTTCTATGACATAGACTAGGACCTAAACAATTTCTCTATTTCTGGTTTCTAGTGCACTTGATAACATAGGCTTAATTGTTGTTGGATGAAATAATATCCCAAGTTTCCTATAATTAAATTCTCATGCTCATATGTATTCTCATAATATCATCTCCAAGAATAAGGAAGGAATATATGATAAACTGCTGAATTATTTCACTAGGAATTTCATCTGATACAAATTGGAACTACCAGGGTGTGAGAAATTAGTTGTTGTGTCCAAAGTAAGAATTGTAGTCTTTTCCTAATATGCATGCCTATTTATTGGGTTTCCAGATGACATCTCTAAGAGAAAATTCCTCCTGAGGTTTGTAAAGAGTGTTTAGTATATTCATAAAACTATTTATTTAATAAAAAATCCCTCCTATTCTGAAACTTTAAGATATCGTTAGAAAGCTGCAGCATTGAAAATAGTTATCAATAAATCAGCTGATAATTTGAGATTTGATTTTAATGCACAAGAAGAGAAGTTGACTTTAAATCCCTTTGCTCCATAGCTAATTCCTTAGGCTATATAATCTGGTCATGGTAGGAAGTTGTTCTACGGTAGAAAATCTTGAACAAAATCTATCAGTTGCTCTTTGGAAGATTATCAATTAGCATATTGACTCCCTCTTCTGCATAATTAAAATATTTTCTCAGATAATTCAGATTCAACTTCCTGGCAATATAATTATTTCTCTACCAAGTACCTCTGTCTAATGGTTAGTTTTAGCCTGAGGAATAATATTAATAGACTAGAACAGATGTTGTATTTAGAAACTCAGCCAAAGTAGCCATTGTACCTAATATCAAAATTTTGTTAATTCATCATGTTAAGCTCTTGAAATTACCATTTTTATGACTGGTGATTTTTTGTAGTTCAAGTTAATAAAAAATTATGGATTGATTTTGGAAAGGTTAGGAAGCATCTTTTTATTGATGGAGAATTGTAAATCATATGTACTTATATATAACATATAATATTATATATCATATGTACCTATATATATATAATATGTAATATATTATATAAACATAAAAAATCTCACACCCTGGTAGTTCCAATTTGTATCAGATGAAATTCCTAGTGAGAGTTAACTATGGGGCAATATATAATGTATATATAATTATTTATGTAGGTACATATGATTTACAATTATATATAATACAATTGTTACATATATAATATAAATATATAATTTTTTTTTAGATAGTGTTTCACTCTGTCACCTGGACTAGAGTGCAGTGGCATGATTATAGCTCTCTGTAGCCTAGACCTCAGGGGCTCAAATCACCCTCCTATCTCAACTTCCGGAGTAGCTGGGACTATGGGCACACACCACCATGCCCAGCCATTGAAAGTAATGGCAAAAACTGCAGTTACTTTTGCACCAACTTAATAATGCTTTTGTGCTTTTTGTAGAGATGAAGTCTCACTATGTACCCAGTCCGGTCTCAAACTCCTGGGCTCAAGCGATTTGCCCACCTTAGCCTCCCAAAGTGCTGGGATGACAAGTATGAGTCACTGTGACTGGCCCCCTTATTTTCATTTACATACTTAGTATATAGTTTGAGAACTATGCTCAGAAATATTCAGTGCTGAATTTTATATATTAAGTTAAAAAAAGACATTGATTTCATGACAATACAACACTAATAAAAGACTTCAACGCATTCACATTCGGGCTTAACTGTCTTCACATTCTTATCTTTCCGAATGTATCTGCATGGTTCTCGCAAGCTATCTTAAGGCTGGGATGAGTGTGAGGAAACCTGAGTAAACAGACATTCAGGATACATAACCCAACTTTAATCGGAGTCATTCTGCTTTTATAATGATTTTGATTTTGAAGTAAAATTATCTGTGAAGAAAGTATTTGGCAGCTTAAAACACAATAATAATATACTGGATGTTTTGGTTGATTGCTAGGTGTGAGTTATCTAAAGCCGCTACATTCATCTTTTCCAAAAGTATTGAATCTTGCAGTGTTGTCAATTCTTAAGGAAAAAGAAATTGGAGAATGAGGGGCAGTAGGGGCTTTTCATTGGATACATCCTATATTCCTGATACTATCATTTATCATATTGTCATGTTCTCTGTTACTGTTGTTGTAAGTTAACTCCAATCTCTTGCAGGATCTGAAAATTACTCTGTGATATTGATCAGTTTATCCTATTAATAGAGACATAAAGATCTTATTTACACCTCTCTGGTACATCATTAGTGAGATCAATTTTCAAAACAGCATTGTCCAATAGAAATATAATACAAGACAATATGTCAAAATTTTTAATAACTGTATTAAAATAAAAATGTGTAATTAATTTCCACAACCTGTTTTATTTAACTCAATATAGCCAAAATTTTATCACTGCAACATTTAATCATTAACTAGGGTAAGTTCTCAGACTGTTCCCAATATCCAATCTCACTCTGTATTTCAATAAAACTTTATTAATATGAACTGAAATTTGTCATCTAATTTTTATGTATCAGAAAATACGATTCTTCTTTTGATTTTCTTCAACAATTTAAAAATGTCAAAAACCATCCTTAAATCATGAGCCACAGAAAAGTAGGCAGCAGGCTGGGTTTTGCTCTCAGGTTCTAGTTTGTGGGTCTCTGAGCTGACACATTAGTGGGTAATTAATTCATAATACTTTAAAAATATTATCTTGACTTAGTTTAATACCAACCAATGAAAACTAGGTTCAAATTAAAATTCAAGCTGCAGCCAAACTGAAAAATTTAATGAATTCTCTTTTGATTTTTGTGATAATGAATAAGTGAATAAATTCCATAAAAACTTTGTTTATTCTAGAAAGCCACGTTGTCCTATTTTGTAATTTTCCTACATCTCCGTTTCTGTTGTGGAACCAACTAAGTGATCCTGACATTCTACATCTTTTTATACAGTGGATTTGTAGTTTATGTTTATATTCTCTTGGGAGAATATACCATATTTAGGTGCATTCATTATGGTCATTCTTTTTGGAAAGTTGCAAATATACACTTTGCCTTTAAATATACTCATATGTTGCATTAGATGAACTGATTCTAAAAACACTTAGAACTTGTGTTTATATTATTTATTTTGGGTAGTTCAGTATTGCCAACATTTATTAGGTATAGAAAATATGCAAAGATATTTCTAGGTAGTGATGCCAATGTTCTATGATCCAGAAAAATTAAAAACTCACCTTTTTCATGAATTCTAAATTAAAGAAAATTGTCAAATAAAAACTATGATACTGTATAAATAAGTCTCCTTACGCTCACTTATTTAACTGTCTCTACTAATTCTCATTCCAAACAAATGAAAGAAGTTAAACATTAAATTAGGCTTTAATTTTAATTTTGAACTTGTTAGAAACAGATTTCTTTTTGAAGACTAAACTACTTTAACATAGTCATTAAAACATCATTTTTCTTTTTACCAACTATTTCTAGGGTTTATCAGAGTCTAATAAAACCCAATAGATTAATTAGTCATGACCTGATGTCACAATTTAAAATATTAGAACATTACATTAATATATTATTACACCAAAAACACATTTAACTGAAGTCCAAATGAAATGGATTATTCTCTATTATTAGAACTTTGGAATAATATCTTCAAAGTCAATGTACAATGTGCCATTTTAAAATACCTTAAATATCATTTTATCTTTCTCTTGGGAAATTGAACATATAATTTACTTCTGCCTACCTTATGTTATGCAGCAATTCATCTTTGTTTCATACTTGTATTGGGAAGAAATGTTAAATAATTGTTTTCTTTATTTATTCTTATTATCTTCCAACTTTATGTTGGTCTTTGAGTTAATTTTGAATCTTCCAGCTGTACAGGTTGTTGTGATAAAACACACCTTTTAGCAACGTTTCATTTTATCAAAACCCATCCCACACACTGCTTTACTTGTCTGGGATCTTTTATGTGCCCAATGATGAAAAGACCTCATGCCTCGTCTTCTCATTTTGCCTTATCTAAAAGGTAAAGGAAAATAAATAGATCCCACCATTTGATTGTCCCATGGATTGCTCTCTGTGTAAAAAGGATTTAGATTAGGAGACAAATTATACAGATTCAAGTCTTAGAAAATCTGCAGCTACAAATACATGATTAATATCGACTCATAGGGTTTCAGAAGTTTCATAGTAGAGCTATTCTGTACACTAAATGAAAGCATCATTAGTTCTCTTGAACACAAGATTCTACCAAGAAGACAATTAGCCTTAAATTATTAACCAAAAATGGTATTAACATCTATTGTAGACTCAGATAATGACAGAAATAGGGCTGCCTGAAGCTGATTACTTTGCCAAAACCAATTGACATAAGAGCTTTATAATTGAAAGGGACAGGAAAAAATCTGTGTGTGGTACAATTGAGTTAAAAACACTTTGAGATTTGAGTATTCTTTCTTCTTTGCTTTCTCACTGCTATTGAGTTATTCTAAGGAAATTACTGCAGCTATAGTAAATCCAAATATTGGCTTACTTTACATAAAAGAGTTTTAACTTTTCTTGTAAGTAGGATGAAGTAGTCAATGAAGGGCAAATTCTCTCACTAATAAAAATGAGAAAAAATGTATATTACAGCCAAATTATAGTAAAGCTATCAGAGAATCATGGAAGCAAGAAGGACCAAAGGAGCACATTTCCTGAGGGCAGAGAACAGAGAAACTCAAAAAGTGCACCAAAGATGTGAAAATGCTCCTGGGAGAATTAGCAAATTTTAGGTGCAAGATAGACAAAGATAAAGGTTCTTTGATAGACCTAGAAAGAGCCACTATTGAGAAACCAGTAGAGATTTGAATGATTACATAGGGCTGGAGTAACAAAATAAAAGACTCGAGGATCCTCACAAACACCACTGTTTTTAAGAATCCTAAATTCTGAAGAATTGAGGGTTAGAAAGTCAAAAGACTCAGCCAAACATTGCTGAAAAGGAAAGTATATTTCCTTCTGTCTCTTTAGCCTCAGGAGGTAAGATCGTTCTAGATGTTCATTGAAAGACATGGAGGCCATGTCCTAGCAACTTACTAAACCCGGAGTAGTCTGGGTGGTATCAAAACTGGAGCTCGGGTTTGAGCCAGTTCACTGCATGTTTTGAATAAAGGGATCAGCCCATACATTGCCTGCCTAGCAGAAGAAAGGACAAATTATATCTGGTAAGAGCTAAATTATCCTCAGCCACTAACATTTTTAATACAAAATACTCATCATTAAATTTAGTGTTTAGAGATATTTAAAACAAACTGGACATCGGACTGATAATCAAGGGCATAAAACAGATGATAAAAGGATACCATTAGAAGATCCAGATGTTGGGATTAACACCAAATGCCTTTAAATAATAATAACAATATTTAAAAAGCTAAGGAAGATTAAAGAATAAATAAAAATGTAGATTAAAAAGGCTAATTGCAACAGAGAATGAGACTATACAAAAATAATCAATTGGATATTCTTGAATTAAAAGGTAAATATCTGAAATTAAGACTAGTGGTTGGGTTTACCAGCTGATTAGACAGAAGAGAAAACAGGATTAGTCAACTGGAAGACATATTAACAAAAATATATATGTTGAAGCATATAGAGAAAAATATAATAATCAGATAAGAAATCCATGAAATATAATTTAAACATCCAAAATACCATTTGGAATAAGAGAGAATGATTAAGAAACAGATAAATAGCCAAAGATGTTTTAAATTAGTGAAATGCTTTAACATATTGTTTACAAACCTCAGCAAAACCCAAGCAAGATAAATATGAAGAAAATACGACTTAGGAACAACAGAGTCAAACTTGTAAAAACTAAAAATAAAAAGAAAATATTAAAGCTGCTAGAAAAAATACTATCTTCATCTCATCTGATTCCTCACAAAAATTATGGACACTAGAAGAAGGTGAAATGTTATCTTTGGAAACTTTAGTCTTCATTCTAAAATTTTTTTATGAAACGAGAAAATTGAGATAAATTTTACAAGAGAAAAGAAAGCAGCTCCTCAAAATAGGACAGGGAAATAATAAACAAATGCTTTTACGTTGCAAAGTCTGGCATGTAAAATTTCAGTAGGCTAGGCAAAATTGAAGAATTCATTATGAGTTTTCTGAATAATGTGATTATCAATGTCCTTAAAAGGTAAAGTGAGAGATTTACACTTTTCATTACCAAATACTTTTTTCATAAATTCTGGCACAGCGTGAGGGCTCCCACCTGTAATTCCAGCACTTTGGGAGGCCAAAGCAGGCGGATCACAAGGTCAGGAGTTCAAGACCAGCCTGACCAATATGGTGAAACCTTGTCTCTACTGAAAATACAAAAATTAGTCGGGTGTGGTGGTGTGCACCTATAGTTCCAGCTACTTGGAAGGCTGGGGCAGGAGAATCACTTGAACCTGGGAAGCGGAGGTTGCAGTGAGCTGAGATTGTGCCACTGCACTCCAGCCTGGGAGACAGAGCAAGACTCCATCTCAAAAAAAAAAAAGAAGAAAAAAAACTGAAAAATGAATTTATAGCTGCACATAATAATTGCATACTTTACAAAATTTTTAAAGAACTCTTGTGACTAATTCAAGCAAAATTTACATAGATTTAAGTAACAATCAAATTAGCATGAGTTTGTTCCATAAGAATCTCCCTTTTAGAAAATATAAAGTTAATAATTTTTATCTTTCAAAGATTTCTAGCTTCTAATTGTTAGCCCATTTCTCTCATCAGCCTCTTTAGTGTTGTTCATAGTGGAATTTCCTTTGCATAACTTGCAACCGTGGCATCCCCTAAAGTTCTGTTCTGGGCATGTTGCACAATCGTTTTCATTACCTTTGTAGTGTTTTTCTCACACAATTTTATGAATCATCAAAATTCTAAAAAGCCAAATAAAAATATTTCTGATTCAATTTATTCTTTTCTGATTTAGACATGTATATTTAACTACCTCATATCTCCTTTTTGATGTCTCATGGATACCTTAAATTTGTTCAAACTGAATTGAGATTTTTATTGCTCCCCCCTTTTTGATCCCATGGTTCTGCTAATTTTGATTCTCTTAAATTTTTTGTCTTGATTACTGGCTTCACCATCATTGGTGTCTAACTTCTATTAATCCTTTCTTTTTTATGTCTTTTCTCATTCTTCCTTATATTGTGACTGCCGTCTTTAACATTTCTCTGCTAGAATAAATGCATGATCTCTGACTTTCTTTATGAATCCTCCCACCATGATCCTTACCAATGTAGAATAAACACATGTATCTAACTATGGCACTCTACTGATTAAAATTATTCAGTGACTCCTCACTACATATAAGGAATAGGTCAAAATCCATCATAATGTAGACAAAGTCCTGCATGATCTGTTTTTTGACTGCCTTCATCATTATACTTTCTGATATTGCCCACGACACCCTACTATCCATGCTGTAGCACTTCTGAATATTTTGTTGATCCCCAAAGCAGCCATGCTGTTAAATATACTGCTTAATTAATGTTGCCCTTTCTGCTCTACTACAAAGTCAAGTCAGTAACTAATTTTCCATGAAGATTTTCTGGACCACAATTGCCAAAACTAGTCCCAAACACTGTGCCTGTGTATGAGTTGCTATCACAAACTAAAAAGCTTTATTTCACTGACAAATCTGTCTCTCTGTATTTAAATCATCTAAAGTTTATAGACTGTTTCTGACTCACAGTTTATCCATCTTTAATACAATGTATAGCAACTAGTAAATGTTTATTGAAATTTTGAATGAACACCAAGTTATTTTTTTAGGTTATACTGATGTTATTTCTTCCAAAACATATCCAAACCTTTAATATTATAATATAGCAAATACACAATTTCATCTCTATAAAAAGAGTTAAAAGAATGAAACCAACATATTTTGAACACGTTTGACCTCAACTATGGATGATTAGTATTTTGCTCTTTTGTTTTTTTAATTGAAATATTTTAATCTTAGATATTTTTGTCATTTTTTCTATTGTATGCAGTCCCTTGAAAATAAAATTAACAAAATAAAAAATAGAATGAGTTAGAATATACATTTAAATACTTTTAGACAATATGACTGTTATGAAAATCTATAGATTTTTATAGTGTTTATTTTTACAACGAAATAATTTAAACTTTTTTTTTCGTTTACTACAGTGATGGTAGCTGTTAAAAATACAAGCTTTTATGACTTAGAGGTGATTCTCTTTTTTATTGGATTGGTCTTATCCACACTTGATATGTTCATAGATTTCTATACCATGAAGGGTAAAGCAATAGTGTTTCTCATATATCATTACATTAAAGTGGACATTTTCTAAAAAGAAATAGAGTGTCTGCAATAATGCTAACATATTATTAATACCTGCCAAATTTCTTCAGTTCTCAAATTAAAACATGGACATTTAAATATGTACATTTAAAAAACTGTACATGCCTACAGAATAAGGTATTTCTTTTGGAAGATGATACAATCCTTGCAATATAGTTAAATGATAGAATTTTAATACTAACATATTATTTAAAAATAAGTTATTAAACTATAAAAGTTTTTTGTTTATTATAAAACTAGAAATTAAAAGAAGTATAGAGAAGAAATTCCAACATACCTAAGTATGGATCTTGAGTAAACTTCCTCCAGTCTTTCATATTCTTTTTGCAAAATAAAAAATATATTGATGTGTGTTCTATGTTTAAAAATTAATATCAAAACAAACATTTCATTTTATTATTAAAATGCTATTGATCAATATATTTTTTAAAAAATTTGGCATACTGTCTTTAGGATTTTTACATTATGTCATATTCTTAAACTTATTCCCAATTTTCTTGTAAAAAATTTGATATCTTGTCAAAATTCTGGATTTACAAAATGGCTTAAGAAGCTTTATTTTCTAAAATTATGTATAAAGCTTTGAAATTAGATTTATAATTTGAAAAGTTCTCAAGCAGAATCCTGCCATTTTTAAGACAATACATTATTGATCTACTCGGTTTTCTTCACATTATTGAGCTAAAAAATTTTATACTTCTATTGTGAAATCTCATAAATTATACTTTTTCAGAAATGTACTGTAATGGAGATTTTCAACTATGTTAATATATATTATTCTCCCATAAATAAAGATAATATACCTTTATATTGTCATATAAACTTTCCAGTTTATCATTTTTGAGAATGAGAAAAAATACCATTTTCTATTTTTCTCTCATTTTCAAAACAACTTGGCAACACTTGTAGTACTGAACTTTCTAATATCAGGTTTACAAATTATTTATAAATTATATTTTTGCTTCTTTATTAATATATTTACTTCAACATTTATTTTCAATTTTTCCCTTTCTATTATTTTCTGTATGTTTATTTTTTTATTATCAAACCACTTAAACTGTTAGTTTATCTTCATATATCATTATTTTTTAATTATTTCAAAATGAAATAAAAACACAGAAAACACAGTTTTTAAGATAAATAAAACTACTTTAATTTTATCTAAAAACTTTAATGCTTTATTATTAAAGTAAGCTATTTAGGCTATTTATTTATGAGTACAACTATGCCTTTCGTCTCAAAGTTTTCACACAGGATTGTTCTCATCACTGTAATTTTACTTTCTTTTTTTTCGTGTCAACAAATATTCAGATGTGAAAGGGTGTTTTGGAGGGTGTCTATAACATGTGTTAGGTAGTGTTGGAGAAAGGGGGTTATGTTCAAGTGTTCTGTAAGCATTGTTTAGACTTTGACACGTATTTTTAATAGCATGGTTAGAGAATGAAGCTTTTAATTTTCCCTATCTTAAACTTAGCAATGTTTTATTTTTAGCCTTGTGAAATAACAATTTTTTTAAAAAATAATTAATGAACACTTCAAAAGAAGAAGTTATCATATCATATTTGGGAAGTTGAAAGGCAAACATAACTTCATTCAGCCTTAATTTATTGTTCAAATTTTCTATATTCTTTGTAATTTCATGCAACACAGGTATATGAGATATAACGATGTTTCTCGTGTTTCTTTATTTTTCTTCCTTTATTCTATATTTAAATGAAAGGGCTGCCTTCCTTTGAAACAGATTTATGACTTTTAAACTGAAATATATTTTAGAGAAATAAATTACAGCCATATCATGTAGAAAAAAGAGCAAGGTATATTTTCTCTTTCTCAAAGTTCTACTTTTGCGCCAAATTTTCTGCATCTTTACATAAAGGCTATAATTTAATTTCCTCATAATTTTTATCACCTTTTTTTTTTTTTTTTTTTTTTGAGACGGAGTTTTGCTCGTTACCCAGGCTGGAGTGCAATGGCGCCGTCTCGGCTCACCGCAACCTCCGCCTCCTGGGTTCAGGCAATTCTCCTGCCTCAGCCTCCTGAGTAGCTGGGATTACAGGCACGCACCACCATGCCCAGCTAATTTTTTGTGTTTTTAGTAGAGACGGGGTTTCACCATGTTGAACAAGATGGTCCCGAACTCTTGACCTCGTGTCCACCCACCTCGGCCTCCGAAAGTGCTGGGATTACAGGCATGAGCCACCGTGCCCGGCTTCAGCATTTTTTTTTTTTAATTGCATTTTAGGTTTTGGGGTACATGTGAAAAACATGCAAGGTTGTTGCATAGGTGCATACATGGCAGTGTGATTTGCTGCCTTCCTCCCCTTCACCTATATCTGGCATTTCTCCCCATGCTGTCTCTCCCTGACTCCCCACACCCTGCTGTCCCCCCCACTCCCCCCAACAGACCCCAGTGTATAGTGCTCCCCTCCCTGTGTCCATATGTTCCCATTGTTCAATACCCATCTATGAGTGAGAACATGCGATGTTTGATTTTGTGTTCTTGTGTCAGTTTGCTGAGAATGATGGTTTCCAGGTTTATCCATTTCCCTACAAAGGACACAAACTCATCATTTTTTATGGCTGCATAATATTCCATGGTGTATAAGTGCCAGATTTTTCCTGTCCAGTCTATCATCGATGGGCATTTGGGCTGGTTCCAGGTCTTTGCTGTTGTAAACTGTGCTGCAATGAACATTCGTGTACATGTGTCCTTATAGTAGAACAATTTATAATCCTTTGGATATATACCCAGTAATGGGATTGCTGAGTCAAATGGAATTTCTATTTCTAGGTCTTTGAGGAATCACCACACTGTCTTCCACAATGGTTGAACTAATGTACACTCCCATCAACAGTGTAAAAGTGTTCCTATTTCTCTACATCCTGTCCAGCATCTGCTGTCTCCAGATTTTTTAATGATCGCCGTTCTAACTGGTGTGAGATGGTATCTCAATGTGGTTTTGATTTGCATTTCTCTAATGACCAGTGATGATGAGCATTTTTTTCATATGCTTGTTGGCCTCATGTACATCTACTTTTGTAAAGTATCTGTTCATATCCTTTGCCCATTTTTGAATGGGCTTGTTTGTTTTTTCTTGTAAATCTGTTTTAGTTGGTTGTAAATTCTGGATATCAGCCCTTTGTCAGATGGGTAGGCTGCAAAAATTTTTTCCCATTCTGTTGGTTGCCGATTCACTCTATTGACTGTTTCTTTTGCTGTGCAGAAGCTGTGGAGTTTGATTAGGTGCCATTTGTCTATTTTGGCTTTTGTTGCCAATGCTTTTGGTGTTTTGGTCATGAAGTCCTTGCCTACGACTATGTCCTGAATGGTTTTGCCTAGGTTTCCTCCTAGGATTTTTATGGTGTTAGGTCTTATGTTTAAGTCTTTAATCCATCTGGAGTCAATTTTAGTGTAAGGTGTCAGGAAGGGGTCCAGTTTCTGCTTTCTGCATATGGCTAGCCAGTTTTCCCAACACCACTTATTGAACAGGGAATCCTTTCCCCATTGCTTGTTTTTATCAGGTTTGTCAAAGATCGGATGGTTGTAGATATGTTGTGTTGCCTCTGACGCCTCTGTTCTGTTCCATTGGTCTATATCTCTGTTTTGGTACCAGTACCATGCTGTTTTGATTACTGTAGCCTTGCAGTATAGTTTGATGTCCGATAGTGTGATGCCTCCCGCTTTGTTCTTTTTGCTTAGAATTGACTTGGCTATGCGGGCTCTCTTTTGGTTCCATATGAAGTTTAAGGTGGTTTTTTCCAGTTCTGTGAAGAAGGTCATTGGTAGTTTGATGAGGATAGCATTGAATCTGTAAATTACTTTGGGCAGTATGGCCATTTTCACGATATTGATTCTTCCTAACCATGAACATGGAATGTATCTCCATCTGTTTGTGTCCTCTCTTATTTCGTTGAGCAGTGGTTTGTAGTTCTCCTTGAAGAAGTCCTTTACGTTCCTTGTTAATTGTATTCCTAAGTATTTTATTTTCTTTGTAGCAATTGTGAATGGCAGTTCGTTCTTGATTTGGCTCTCTTTAAGTCTGTTATTGGTGTATAGGAATGCTTGTGATTTTTGCACATTGATTTTATATCCTGAGACTTTGCTGAAGTTGCTTATCAGTTTCAGGAGATTTTGGGCTGAGATGATGGGGTCTTCTAGATATACAATCATGTCGTCTGCAAATAGAGACAATTTGACTTCCTCCTTTCCTAATGGAATACCCTTTATTTCTTTTTCTTGCCTGATTGCTCTGGCTAGAACTTCCAGTACTATATTGAATAGGAGTAGTGAGAGAGGGCATCCTTGTCTAGTGCCACATTTCAAAGGGAATGCTTCCAGTTTTTGCCCATTCAGTATGATATTGGCTGTTGGTTTGTCGTAAATAGCTTTTATTATTTTGAGATACGTTCCATCGATACCTAGTTTATTGAGAGTTTTTAGCATAAAGAGCTGTTGAATTTTGTTGAAGGCCTTCTCTGCATCAATTGAGATAATCATGTGGTTTTTGTCTTTGGTTCTGTTTATGTGGTGAATTACATTTATAGACTTGCGTATATTGAACCAGTCTTGCATCCCTGGGATGAATCCTACTTGATCATTGTGGATAAGCTTTTTGATGTGCTGTTGTAATCGGCTTGCCAGTATTTTATTGAAGATTTTTGCATCTATGTTCATCATGGATATTGGCCTGTAGTTTTTGTTTCTTGTTGAGTCTCTGCCGGGTTTTGGTATTAGGATGATGCTGGTCTCATAAAATGATTTGGGAAGGATTCCCTCTTTTTGGATTATTTGGAATAGTTTCAGAAGGAATGGTACCAGTTCCTCTTTGTATGTGTGGTAGAATTCGGCTGTGAACCCATCTGGACCTGGGCTTTTTTTGGGTGGTAGGCTCTTAATTGCTGCCTCGACTTCAGACCTTGTTATTGGTCTATTCAGGTTTTGACTTCTTCCTGGTTTAGGCTTGGGAGGAGGCAACTGTCCAGGTATTTATCCATTTCTTCCCAGTTTTCTAGTTTATGTGCAGAGAATTGCTTGTAATAATCTCTGATGATGGTTTGTATTTCTGTGGAATCTGTGGTGATATCCCCTTTATCATGTTTTATTGCATCTATTTGGTTATTCTCTCTTTTCTTTTTTATTAATCTGGCTAGTGGTCTGTCTATTTTGTTGATCTTTTCAAAAAACCAGCTCTTGGATTTATTGATTTTTTGTAGGGTTTTTCATGTCTCTATCTCCTTCAATTCTGCTTTGATCTTAGTTATTTCTTGTCTTCTGCTAGGTTTTGAGTTTTTTTGGTCTTGCTCCTCTAGCTCTTTCAATTTTGATGATAGGGTGTCAATTTTAGATCTTTCCTTTCTTCTCATGTGGGCACTTATTGCTATATATTTTCCTCTAGAGACTGCTTTAAATGTGTCCCAGAGATTCTGGTATGTGGTGTTTTCATTCTCATTGGTGTCGAAGAACATCTTTATTTCTGCCTTCATTTCATTGTTTATCCAGTCAACATTCAGGAGAAAGTTGTTCAGTTTCCATGAAGCTGTGCAGTTCTGGATTGGTTTCTGAATTCTGAGTTCTAACTTGATTGCACTGTGGTCTGAGAGACTGTTATGGTTTCCGTTCTTTTGCATTTGCTGAGGAGTGATTTACTTCCAATTATGTGGTCAATTTTAGAGTAGGTGTGATGTGGTGCTGAGAAGAATGCATATTCTGTGGATTTGGGGTGGAGAGTTCTGTAAATGTCTATTAGATTTGCTTGGTCCAGGTCTGAGTTCAAGTTCTGGATATCCTTGTTAATTTTCTATCTCATTGATCTGTCTAATATTGACAATGGTGTGTTGAAGTCTCCCACTATTATTGTGTGGGAGTCTAAGTCTCTTTGTAAGTCTTTAAGAACTTGCCTTATGTATCTGGGTGCTCCTGTATTAGGTGCATATATATTTAGGGTCATTAGCTCTTCTTGTTGCATTGATCTTTTTAACATTATGTAATGTCCTTCTTTTTCTCTTTTGATCTTTGTTGCTTTAAAGTCTATTTTATCAGAGATGAGAATTGCAATTCCTGCTTTTTTTTGCTCTCCATTTGCTTGGTATATCTTCCTCCATCCCTTTATTTTGAGCCTTTGTGTAGCCTTGCATGTGAGATGGGTTTCCTGAATATAGCACACTGATGGGTTTTGTCGTTTTATCCAATTTGCCAGTCTGTGTCTTTTGATTGGGGCATTTAGTCCGTTTACATTTAGGGTTAATATTGTTATGTGTGAATTTGATCCTATCATTTTGATGCAAGCTGGCTGTTTTGCCTATTGGTTGATGCAGATTCTTCATTGTGTTGATGCTCTTTACTATTTTGTGTGTTTTTGGAGTGGCTGGTTCTGGTTGCTCTTTTCTATGTGTAGTGCCTCCTTCAGGAGCTCTTGTAAAGCTGGTCTGGTGGTGATGAAATCTCTGAGTACTTGCTTGTTCACAAAGGATTTTATTTTTCCTTCACTATGAAGCTTAGTTTGGCTGGATATGAAATTCTGGGTTGAAAGTTCTTTTCTTTAAGGATGTTGAATATCGGCCCCCACTCTCTTCTGGCTTGTAGGGTTTCTGCTGAGAGATCTGCTGTGAGTCTGATAGGCTTCCCTTTGTGGGTAACCCGACCTTTCTCTCTGGCTGCCCTTAGTATTTTCTCCTTCATTTCAACCCTGGTGAATCTGATGATTATGTGCCTTGTGGTTGCTCTTCTAGAGGAATATCTTTGTGGTGTTCTCTGTATTTCCTGGATTTGAGTATTGGCCTGCCTTGCTAGGTTGGGGAAGTTTTCCTGGATAATATCCTGAAGAGTATTTTCCAGCTTGGATGCATTCTCTTTGTCACATTCGGGTATACCTAGCAAATGTAAATTAGGTCTTTTCACATAGTCCCATATTTCTTGTTGACTTTGTTCATTCCTTTTTACCCTGTTTTCTCTAATCTTGCCTTCTCGTTTTATTTCATTGAGTTGATCTTCAACTTCTGATATCCTTTCTTCTGCTTGGTCAATTCGGCTGTTGAAGCTTGTGCATGCTTCGCGAAGTTCTCATGTTGTGTTTTTCAGCTCCATCAATTCACTCATATTCCTCTCTAAGTTGTCCATTCTCGTTAGCATTTCGTCAAGTCTTTTTTCAAGGTTCTTAGTTTCTTTGCATTGGGTTAGAACATGTTCTTTTAGCTCACGGACATTTCTTATTATCCACTTTCTGAAAGCTGATTCTGTCATTTCATCACACTCATTCTCCATCCAGTCTTATTCCCTTGCTGGTGAGGAGTTGTGATCCCTTGTAGGAGGAGAGGTGTTCTGGTTTCGGGTGTTTTCATCATTTTTGTGCTGGTTTCTTCCCATCTTTGTGGATTTATCCACCTATTGACTTTGTAGTTGCTGTCTTTCTGATTTTGGTAATTTTAAGTCTGCAGCAGCAGAACTCATAAACCCCCTTTTCTTCCCCCCAGGTGTTCTATCCCAGGGAGTTAGGGCTTTATGATTTTCCACTGTGCTGCCACCATTTTCCCTGCCAACAAGGTGTCAGCCTAGTCACACTCAGCCTGCAGAGGCTTCGCTGAGCTGCTGTGGGCTCCGCCCAGCTTCCGTGTGAACTTCCCTGCAGTCCTGTTTATATGGGTGTAGTTAGAACTGTTTCCGCTATGTTGGCCTGCCCCTGTAGTGACGGAGTCTCTGTAGTGGCAGGTTGCCTTGACTATGGCAGATTACCCTGAGAACTGCAGAGTGCCTCTATAATGGAGGACGCCCCTCCTCCACAGAGCTGGACCGTCACAGGTTCAGTTGTGTTTGCTGTGGCACTTTTTTTGCCCAGGAATCTCCTGGCTTGGCTCCCTGTTTCAGCTCCCCTTGCTGGCTAAGAGGGGACACCGTCTCATCTGCTCTGCCCCGGGAGTTGCTGCGTCAGCTGAAGCTATGGCTCTAAAATTCGTGGTGCTTTTTTGCCCAGGAATCTCCTGCCCTGGCTCCCCGTTTCAGCTCCCCTTGCTGGCTTAGAGGGGACTCAGTCTCGCTCACTCTGCACAGGGAGCCACTGCACCAGGGCGCAGGCCAAGGGGCCATGCCAGTCAAACCAGTGGCTGTGGTGACCCATGGGGCTCCTCCGTCTGTGAATCTCCTGGTCTGTGGGCAGTAAAAATCCATCTGGAAATGAGGTGTCCACTCTCCCTCTGTGCTTTCTCTTGGAGCTGCACTCCCGAGTTCGTCCTAACCAGCCATCTTGGATCTCCTCCCTCACCTTTTTTTAAACAGTTCTTTTAGGGAGTTTATTGAGTTCGTCTTTTATATGTTACTTTATTTTCTATACTGTATTTTCTGCTTATACTATATGTTCTGCTTATGTATCAAATGACCCTAAAACTGAATGGATTAAAATATCAACAATCATTACATTTGTTCATGACTCTGCAGTTTAGACAGGTCCAGGTCGGGGTAGCTAGTCTTTTTAATCATAGCTCTCTACAGGGTACACCAATGGCCTGGGGCCTGGGATAACTGGAGGGCTCAGAAATGTTTTATTTTTGTGAAGTCTCTGGGCTGCTTCAAGTGATTTTTCTACATGGTCCATTCAGAATGGTAGTCTCAGTACAGTTGTACACGGCAAGTTTTGTAGGAGTCAGGAAATGGAGGGTGCCAATCTCTAAGGATCTGGACTCAGAAACAGGACTCAGAAGCATCACTTCCTCACCATATTGAGTTGGTCAGGCTATCACATAGCCTGTCTATACAAAGAAAGGAAAAAAAAATCTATTTTTAACCTATTACACAGTTCTATTGTTATTCAGATGCATCATCACTGTTAATAATTTAGAAAGCCCATTTTTCATGTCTAAAGAGTTCTTCCCTAGCCTGGATAATTCCCTTGCTTGATGACTTCTCTAAGAATTTTTGTCATATTGTTGCTTCCATCACAGTTGGCTGCAGAACACTTTCACAGCATTGTAGTATCTTTGAATTACAAAACCCTCCATGTCTAAGAACATGTTTAATGTGAGATTCCTGTTGCAACAGAAGCGGGAATTAGAGGCTGAAGCCAAGGAAAAAATCTGCATATATTATAAAAGTGGTAAAAAGAAATTGGGAACTAAACTCCCTTCCCAGGACTTAAGAATTGGTTGAACATGACCAATGCTCTGTTGACATTCTATTAAACACACACACACACACACACACACACACACACACACACAGAATTGTTTGAACAATCTATGCCATCCCCAACCATTACCCAACACAACATAGATTTTGTCTACAAACATAAAGGCCTAGGGAAGAAAATAAAAGGTTAGAATTACAGAGTTCTTAGCTGGAGGAAAATAGGAGATGAAGGGGGCTTCCTATCATTACAGGCCAAGAAAATAGGGTTCCATGTGAATAAATCGTGGAAAACAGGATGCCCCAAAGAAAGACTGTCATATTATTCAACAACTAGATGCTTAGTGATTATTTAATCTCTGCATTTACTCTAGGAATAACTTTTGAATAGTGTATTAGTCCATTCTTGCACTGTTAGAAAGAAATACCTGAGACTGGGTAATTAAAAAGGAAAGAGTTTCAATGGGCCCACAGTTCTTCAGGCTGTATAGGAAGTATAGTGGCTTCTGCTTCTGGGAAGGCCTCCAAAAACTTACAATCATGGCAGAAGGCGAAGGAGAAGCAAGCACATTTTATGTGGCCAGAGCAAGAGCAAGACAGAGAGGTGGAAGGTGCACACTAATCACTTTTAAACAACTAGATCTCACAATAACTCACTAACTCACTATCACAAGAACAGCACTGAGGGGCTGATGCTAAGTCATTTGTGAACACCACCCTCATGATCCAATCACCTCCTACCAGGCCTCACCTCCAACACTGGGGATTATAATTCAACATGAGACTTAGTAGGGACACAGAGCCAAATCATATCAAATATGAGAAGAGTGCTGTAAGGAGGAAAAAATTTGTTTTATGTTTGTACATCATCAAATTTATACAGTTTAATAAACTGCATATATTTGCCAATATTGAAGTTAATAAAATACTTGAGTTGGTTTATTTTAATAGTAAGTGTGGATCTCCATTCAAAATTTTCACAAAGAAATTTTCATGTTTGGGTGACCTCAGATGAAAGTGAGACTCTTAGTAGGATATCATTTGAGGATTCAGTCACCCAGGAACATTGTGGGAGAGAATTAATTTTGGTAATGACTGTTTTTAAAATATTCTTATTTCTTGATAGTGATAGAGATCCAGATAATGTTTAATGAGGGCTGGGCAGTTAAAACCTTTCTGAATTAATGGGATATCATTTGAAGGAGTCTACTTAGGGTTTTACTCTTAATACTGACTAAAAATACTATGTATTCAAAAGAAAGTGGAAGAAGAGGGATTGTGTAACATGTTGCCAGTTTGTGTTGTAGTGATTTATCTTTTTTATTTGATTTGATTCAAAATGGCGTCTTTGACATTGTATCTAGCAGAAACTCCACTAGTTTTCTGATATATGGGTGATATTTTTCTTTAGCTATCTTTGAGGCATGAACGTTTTCCCTCACATTTTCATAATTTTTAGACAATTTTAATGGGAATATTGGATGCAGGACTAAGAACCATATCATAGGCCCATGAATCTGATCTTATGCTTTTGATTTATATTTGAGCTATATCCATTTATCTTTTGGGAACAAACTATGAAAATGAAAATACTTGAAATTATAGTGTTTTGTTAGCCAGAAAGACACATTATGTCTTAGCTGGACCTGAGAAAAATATCTTTCTAAACTACTTATTATTAATGGTATAAGTTACTTTTGTATACATTTTTTTTTTCATGTTAGGTAATGTGCTGATGTTATAACAATGTTTGAGGAAGGTATATCTCACACAGGAATGTGAAAACCCAATCATCATGCTTATGAACTGCAAAAGGATTCCCTACACATTTTAAGCTAAATATAGATGATTGATAGATGGATGGATGGATAGATAGATAGAGACACAATTGCAGTTATTTTATTTATGTGGTATTGGTTTTAAGATAAAATGGAAAACACCACATGAACAAAAGGAAGAAGTCATCTGAAATTGTAACTAAAGAAAAAATGAAAACAATGATTTTTGAGAACATGGGATAAATTTTCTGAGGTATAGCTAAGTTCATACATACTTTAGAATATAGAGGGTACCTCTATAGTAACTTCTTTTTAACTATATACGATTTTAGTATCCTGTTAATCATTTCTCTCAACCATCTTCCATTCATTATCATCCCCCTGACTCTCTTCTCAATAGCCTTAAGAGAGAAAGACAGTGGTAAAGGATGAGATATAATATTGAGGAAGATTGAAACTCAAAGTTCTGTTCAAACAGAATAAAATTCAGAAGAAAAATTAGGTTATCTTCTGAGTCCCAGTTCTGTTTGTCTCAAATCATTTTTCCTTTCTCTAATACATCTCACTTTTGTATTTAAAAAAAGAACTATTAATCGACTCACATTACACCTCAACATTATTTTATCCCTTTTGGCCATCTTTGAATAATTTAACAAATTGTATGTGATATTTCCCAGTAAAGAAATAAAATAGAAGTTCTCAAACATTTGTCCAATTTTTCCTCACTGAAATGTATTACATTCTAAATGGAAAAAATTATTTTTCAAGTGATACTTTTTAAGAAGAGAATTATTTCAAAATATAATATTTATTTAAAGTCTACCTTTATGGGGATTTTATTTCCTTGTTTTTTAATGAATTGATTAAAATACTTTGGGAATTTTCTTATAATAGCACTGTTTTCAATTTCATCTTCTGGAGATGAATTTTGTAAAAGTTTAACATTACAAAAAGAAACTAATCTTTGCAACGACTTTTTCATGCCATTTAACAAAGTGTAGATTACAAGTCACAATTTATGAGATTTGTAACTGGCCATGACAATAGTGGTTACTTGTTTCCTTCAGGCACTATTCCTGTTTTTGCTTGCTCCAACAGGAAGTATTTTCTTTAGATCTTCTCTGTACAATGCCACAGATCTGTTGGGTAAGCAGAACCATGTGTTAAGTATTTTTGAATTTTACAAATAGTGTTTTTATCATTGATTCTGGGGAAAACAACTACATCTTTCTCTTCTTGCCATCTTCTCCTCCTGCTCCTCCTCCTTTCCGCTCTTTCCTCCTCTTCATCCTCTTCTTCTTCTTTTGCTTTCGTTGTTATTAGTTTGTTTCTTACTGTGGGGATCAATGAACCCTGGGGATCAGCTTACAGAACTGAATAGCTCTACTGCAGTATCCTAGAGCAAGCTTTGGCGGTGCCTATAGGAACAGCCAATTATTGATTTGGTACCCAGTTAAACAATATGTTTCCAGCATCCCATTTAAATAGATGTGGGCATATGACTAGATTTTGTCCAATAAAAAGTAAGCAGTATTTTTGTGAACCAGTTTCACAGTCCTACCCTATCATCCTCTTTCCTGTTGATAGGAATGTGGATAGGATAGTGGGAAATGAAACAGTGATTTTTTTTTTCCAGGAAATAGTTCAAGAAGGCAGAGACATAAACCAAAATAATTCTGACTTTAAAAAGCCAGACCTCAAATGTTGGCTATTACAATCTTGCAATGTAATATTGGACAAGTTTCTGAAGTTCTCTGAACTTCAGTTTTCTCATTTTAAAAACATGAATAGTATTATTGTGAGAATCAAATGAGGTTGTTTTTGTTGTAAGAATTATTATATTGTGAGAATAAAATGAGATAATGTGTGCAAGGTACCTAGGATAGTGTACAACTATAAAACATGTTATTTTCCTTCCCTATTATTTTCTATATAACTCTAAGTTAATGTTCTATATAGCTATTTTTAAATCATTTTTCAATAGATGTGAGAAGCATATTAATTAATTACCAAAGTATAATTTCTTTTATCTAATCTACCATTAATTCTCTCCAGTGTATTTCTTTTATCATCTCCTACATCGTAGTTTTCATGACAAGAAGAGTAATTGATATATATCATATATCTCTACTTAATATTTTGAACATGTATAATTCAACTATAATAACTTCATTAATATCTTTTACTAATTCTAACATCTATGTGAGTTGAACTTAATTGTATTTTTTTTATTCATTATAGGGTTAGAACATAGCATTATTCTTGCTTCTCTGAAAACTTGATAATTTTTATTAAATGCCAAATATTATAAATTTTACCTATGTGAGTTCTGGATATTTTTGTGAATCTGTAAATATTCTTGAGCTGTGTTCATTGGATATGCTTAGGTAACTTAGAAATGATTTAATTTTTTCACGTCTTGTTTTCAAGCTGTGTTAGGTGGGACTGGAGCAGTGCCCAGTCCAGGGATAATTATTCTCTACTACTAGGCAAGACCCTTCTATGTATTCTACCCAGTGCTCCTAAGGTCATAAAGTTTTCCAGTCTGTTGATGAAAACAGGACTATTTCTGGCCCTAGGTGAATTCCATATCCTGTTACTTACAATCCTTTTAGCTGATTTTTCCCTGGGTGTGAGGTAGCCCCTTCACATGCTTGTGTTGACCAATACTCCATTGAATACTAGAAGGAGGCCCTCTGAGATATCCAGAATCCTCTCTCTGTGCAGTGCTCTCATCTCCCATACTTTCTCCTATGAATACTCGACGCCTTGATCTGTCTCAGCTTCAGCTCCTCAATTCATGACCCATTAGACTCAACCTGTGTTTCCCCTCTTTCTGTCACAGCAAGGAGACCCTCGGGGTGAGGTATAGCACTCCTAGCATCACTTGACTTCTCTCCTGTCTTTTGAGGATCACTGTTTGTTGTTTGATGTTCAGCACCTTGAAAACTGTTGCTTCATATATATTATCTCTTTTATTATTGTTTTAGGTGGGAGGGGAAATGAGTTAACTGTTACTTTATCTTGTCAGGAAATAAAATTTAGGAGCAGAAAATTTAGTAAGCTAAAATATTTTAAGAACTTTCTATGCTATTCTGTATTGAAGATCATCCTGATTAATCTTTAAAAGTTTCTTGATTAAATATTATTCATTCTTCTGTGTTACAGATCAAGAAACTGAGAATTTTTTGAGATTAAATTACACAAACCAGGAGCCCAGACTGTCTGAGCAAAAGTGTATTTGCTTAACCTCGTGTTATTCTACTAAAGAAATACACATGATCTTAGACCTGCATGGAGTCTAAAGAAAGAAGCAAGACACATAAATTAACAGTTAAAATGTATTGGAAAAAAAGAAAAGAACTATGATGGAGAACTGTGAAACAAAAAATTTAAGAGAAAACAGAAAAAGAAGCTAACAGAAAAAAAAACTAAAAGAAGCTGAGTTTTAGTTTTTTTACTGAATAAATAATAAACTATTTAAAGAATAAGTTATTTGTAAATGCATGGAAACTATATTTTGTATAATAAATGTTTTATACAATCTTAAAGGTAGTTTTCCAGTTACCTATTGCTTCATAAGAAACTGACTCGAAATTTATTGGCTTAAAAAAAATCAGTCTTGTTCTTATGCTCACAGTCTGGGCATTAGAGATTTAGATAGGATTGGGCTGGGAGAGTATTCTATTTCATGAGGTATCAACATGGATCAATCAGTGGTATTCAGCTGTTAACCAGGACTAGCCTGAGGGTCAAAAATGGGTCCCCTCATATACCTTGTGTTTTGGCAAGACTGTGGGAAGGCTGAGCTCATCTGGGTTTTTTTTTTTTTCCTTCTCTATGTGGTCTCAGGGCTTCTCTACATGGCCATTTATAGACAGGAATGCATGGGCCTCTCAAGTATCAGCATTTAAAGTACCAAAGCAGATATTCCTAAGAAAACATACTTCCCATTTAATTCCTTAGCTAAATGATGGTAGGAAAAAATTATCAACGACCTCTTTTATATACATGAGTGTCCCAGGAATAAATAAAGGTGTAAAAGCTAAATTCTCAGAATCATCTATGGTTGTAAATATAGATCCCCCAAAATAATAAGATCCCCTTATAGATACATAAGACCACACTTTTCTAACATAAAAAATGCTTTCTATTAACTATTATAACTATGTGCTAAGGAAATCTCATAACAATTCACATTTCTGATTCATACTCCAACCACTGAAATATAACAAATTAGAAATTATTGGTTTTACAGGCCAGTGTCTTTTAATGATAAATGTGACAAGCTCTCAAGTCCTTAAATATTTTAAGATGTTATAAAGCATACCATCACTTTTATAAGAATAACACGTATAACTAAAAAATACTCCTGATAAATAATAAAATGTCAGTTCAAAACTTTTAAAATGATATGCATATGAAACCTTCAAAATGGAAGGCCAAATTAATTTTAAAAAAATAAAAAGAGGATGCTAAATTTTGATTATTGTTTACAACTGGGAACAGTATGTAAAGATGTTCATAAAATCAGTTTTACTACCAATTTTGATCTTTATGCCTTTCAATATGTTTCTTCTTTACTTGATTTTTAACATGTGTAACTGTAGAAATATTTATAGGTTTGTTCCCATTGGAACAAGTATTATACTCTTTTTATCTTTAATAGTTATTTGCTCATGTTCGTAAAGTGTTGTATTAATAGATTAGTAAATTGTATCTGAGAATGAAGTTTAAAAAGAAGAGTAAAATGCACACACACACACACACACACACACACACACACACACACACACACACACACACACACACATCCCTTCCCTACAATTGTGAGTGGAAGATTGTAGGAAAAAAAAAAGAAGTAATAAATATAGTTCCCCTGAGTTCTATACTAGGGCCAATCTCATTTAGCTTCTGTATAAATGACCTTGAAATAGGAGTAAACTCTCAACCATACCTTGGTTTGAAAACAGTAGACAGACCAGAGTATGGGATAAAGCTACAGGGAAATCTTAGTAGAATATAGCCATGACCAGGAATGTTACAAATGAAATTTAATGTAGTAGAGCCTTGTTTTCGCATTACATGGGAAAATGCCGGAATCATGGTAGAGGGAAAGTAGAATAGCTTTTGTAATTTAAAGCTGGAAGTAATGGTATTTTAAGGTGTTTATAATTTTTAATTTATAGTGGTATTTTTAAAAAGTATTTATAATTTGCCAAAATGCTGCAAATCCTGTGAATGTGTGCATTTTGAAAGTTTGCAAATAGATTCTAAGAAAATGAAGTAAACATATAGGTGCTATTAAAATTTATAATTTTATACATGAATTAAAAACTTGGAGTCATAATAACCATGTATAATACTTCTGAGTATAGGGAGTTTGTTTCTGTTTCTCTCATTTTTATCTATAACACAGTTAGTAAAATCTCATAGTATAGAATGACAATAAAAAGTAGGAATGCATATGGGATGTTAAAATCTTACTTATAAGTGAAATAAGATATTGAACTACATGATCTAACAATTAGTGAATGAGCAATTATTTTTCTCCTTTTAGCCAGTACCTTTTAAAATTCTGCTGCCTTTGTTCCTTTAATAGCTATGATAACTCACTCTTGATACTGAGGAAAACACTCATCTTTGTAGACCAATCCTTGGTAGGAAACTGTTCAAATGGTAGATGACGTTAAATTTCTTGCTCTTAAATTTTTATTGCTGTTGTTAGTCTTCATAAATGAGTTTATATAAAAATAACTTGCATTCATTCTACTTTCTAAACTTGAATTCATTGGTCAATAAATACCCCCTTTCTTCACTTATATTCTAAAGATTCTTCATTAATACGTGAGAAGGTAACCATATTAACAAATTAGCCTTCATCCATTTGGGGATAAAATCAAAGAGGTAGAAGTGGGGTGCTAAGAGATCAGAATATCTATGATTATTTTCTTTACCTCAGGCTCCAAATTAGGCTAAGAAATTAAATGGATGAGAGGTAGACACCATCACAGGGATCCTGGAAAAGTCTAGATATAATTGTTTCATATTTTGAAAACACACACAGATGCCTTTTCTCCTAAGGAATTGAGTCTTAGAACTTCAGAACAAGGTCAAGTCTCTAAGCTTTCAGAATGACTTCTTGTACCAATCCATGAAGAGCTTGGGGAAGAGCAATTTTGGGGACTGAGCTCTCAACCTGTGGGATGTGACACTATCTCTAGGTAGATAGTGTTGGAATTGAATTGGAGGACACCCAGTTGGTATGTGCTGCAGAATTGATTGCTCACTTGGTCATAGTGTTCTTGGTCACAGACATCTTCTGTGTTGATGATTGTTGTGATATGAGAGCAGAGGAAAAATGGTTTGGGATTTTCCTAAGACCTAGGAAACAGGATATTTTGAGACCCTCAATAAGAGAGAAATTCTCCCAGATCTATATGTACTTGTAATAGGATTTTCCAGAGAAACAGAAACAATAGTGTATGTATATACAAACATACACATATATAGTGGAAATAGGCTCACGTGATTATGGAGGCTGTGAAGTCCCATCATCTGCTGTCTGCAAGCAGAAAATTCAGGAAAGCTGTAGATGTAATTCAGTTTGAATCTGTCTGCCTGAAAGTCAGGGTGTGATACAAATCCTAGTCTGAGTCTGAAGGCCCAGAAGTCAGGAGCTAACACACTCGTGAGTGTTTGAACAAGCTACCTATTCTCCTTGGACATTAGTTTATTCGTATTTAAAATGGATATTGTAAGATGTTCTCTACAAGAATGTTGAGGGTTAAAACTAGAATCTATTTAAAACTGGTTAAGAAGACTTTACATAAATTGTATTGTTTAATTATATATTTTCGTTTAGAACAATGCTAGTTCTGTAATATTTTATTTTCCAAATATATTCTATAGAAAAAGATGCTATATAAGTTTTAAATTTATAAATAAAAGGGAAATGGGAAATAAAATTGCCAAAAGTATTTCAGATCTAGAGAGCACCATGGCCTTCTCATAACCATCTTTATCTTTGGCTAGATGGTTGCTACCCTAGAGATATGAATGAATCTGAAAACTAAGGTCAGAATGAATCTGAAAACTAAGGCCAAAGACTTCATGATAGGAAGACCGATTATAATGATGTCTATTGAAATATATGAAAAATAGAATGAAAGAGCATAGTTAATTGTCAACATTAGAAATAGGAATTTAAATCACTAGGAAAAGTTCAAAGCAACATGTAAATCATATTTTTTTGTTTTGATAGGTGATTTTTCATATCACAATACTCATACTAGAGTATGAGAGTAATAGGTTACTCAAATTGGGCCCATTATATCTTTTATCCTTGACCACAGTGATTATTCTAGAAGTAAGCAAGTAACAAAGACTGGATGAGAAGTTCCTTTTCTGAAGTTTTTCATACTTTGGTGGTTGGGAAGAGGATTTCTTTTCTTTTCTTTTCTTTTCTTTTTTTTTTTTTTTTTGAGACAGAGTCTCGCTCTGTCACCATGCACCAGGCTGGAGTGCAGTGGCGATCTCGGCTCACTGCAACCCCCTCCTCCCAGGTTCAGGCAATTCTCCTGCCTCAGCCTCCCGGGTAGCTGGGACTACAGGCACACGCCACCATGCCCAGCTAATTTTTTTTTGTATTTTTAGTAGAGACAGGGTTTCACCATGTTGGCCAGGATGGTCTCGATCTCTTGATCTCATGATCTGCCCACCTTGGCCTCCCAAAGCGCTGGGATTACAGGCTTGAGCCACCACGCCTGGCCAGGAAGAGGATTTCCAAATGTAATTTAGTCCTCCATGGTCATAGAGCCTATGAGATCTAAGTTCTTAACTGTTATCAGCCATTCCTTTTCCTCTTTCATATTCTACTTGGATTAGAATAGAGAAAATAAACTGATACTCAGAAAGGAGTGGATGTGAGAACTAGAAAGAGCCAAGAAGCATTTGGTTCCTTCAGTGTTAGCAATCTTACAGTTAATCCTACCATTTTCTTTTTCCTGCAATTTGGTTCTCTGATCCAATAAATGTCCCATTTCTATTGAAGATAATGTGAGTAGCTTGCATATGTATTGGTTGCCAAGAAACTCTGAAAATTATCATGAAAGATTATGTTAAGAGATGTTTTAAAGGAATAATAAAATCATATTTTAAAGTCTCAAAAAGAGGAAGACACTTAGAAATTAAAATTTGAAGGTTAGCTTAGAGAAGATTCTTTATTTATTACTATTTCAGAGCAAAGACAGGTTTAAGTGTCAGTTACTCTATGTAGAAAATTGAAGAAAATAAACAAAGATAATTGTGCATTCTGGTTGATGTCAACAGAAGAAAATTTACTTGGAAGAAATGAGAAATTTTTTCTTTCAAGAGTTTAGAAATTTATACAGCATAAAATTTAATACTTAACACAAAACTCCATCTACCACCATAAATTTAAAAGAAAAAACAAACCTTAAGGTATGCACATACTTAAGATTGAAAAATATCTTCTGAGTACATAAAATAGATTTTTTTATGCTTATCATAATTGTAGTCCCACTCATTTGAATGCAATTTACCATCGTCATAACATTCTGAGGGGGAGCTTATAGAGATTGTGTTGTAATGTCAAATTGCTATATGAAAACAATTTTGATAAGCCCATGGACACCACATTATAATGACAAATTATAATGACAAAATGGTTTCATGTTTCCATGGAGACTAAATTACAACGTCAAATTGATGGCAAAATGAGGTCAATACAAATCTACATAGACCAGATTGTGATGTTAAAACAATGCAAAGCAATATCACCACCACCAGTCTGGAGAGGCTATGCTATGATGTCAAGACGATGGGAAAGTAACATCTAGGATGATGTCAAAACAGTAACAGAAAAGATGTCAGTGGAAATATTAGCAGCATCCTTCATGATTACAGTACAGAAGAGCACTATTAATAATGCAGATTTCACCAATGCTAAGATAAAGCTAGTAAACCTAAGAAAATGGAAGTTTAAGTATTTAAGTATTCTAATTATAAATATTATTTCATTTTAAGTTCTCAGGTGACAAGTTCTTAAGTCACAGAAGTTAGGGTGAAAAAAACTAAGCCATATTACTCAGTGGTGGAAGTTATTTATTGAAGAATCTGTGTAGATGCAAATTACTTTCCTCATTTACAATAGAAATATGAAAGGACCCACAGGGAGACAGTCTGATTAATTCAGTACTCTCTAGAATGCTTCACAGGCAGACTTTTCTGTTGAAATGTCTTTGAGGCATGCTCTCCCACACCTTGGGTTGCTTGTCACACCTTTTAATTCTTTTTTTTCATCAAAATGTTAAAATATTTACAGTTACATTTTTGTATTTTATAAATTATAAAACAAGTAGTTTAACACTTCCTTAAACCTGTCATTGTCAAGAATAGTATGAAGCATAATGTTATCTTCAATACAGATTGTTTCCATTTGTTCTTAAATAATAAATTATATTGATTAAATTAATCTTGAACATGTGTGATAAATATTTTAACCTAATGCTAATGCCAATCAGTTGGATGCTAAATGCAAATGAAACAGAATATGTTTATTATGGTTGCTCAATGCAGATCTTTTTTTTTTTTTTCTGCTCTTGGCAGTAACTGACTTCTGGCAGAAATAAAAGAGACAACATGCTACTGAGTCATAAATACATTTTGGTTACTTAAAAATAATCCCTTCATGGAATGAGGAAAAGAGAATTTTACTGTGGGAATAAGACCACTTGGCTCCCCAGCTCTAGCCCCCACCCCATGGGAGTAGAAGGATCTCCTGTCTCATGGGGGTTCCCAGAGCTGGCATATGCAAATACTCCTGTGTCTCAGTGCCTGCTCTAGTGGCCGCCCACCCTAGCAGCCACCGTGATTCTTCACAGCTTAGTGCCTGGGACCCAAGGTTCTGCTGGTGTGGGCTCAGAACGATATCTCCTGATCTGGGGGTTGCAAGGATCCATGGGAAAAGTGTGGTTTTCACGGAGTGGAAGCACAATCCCTTACCACCTCCCTTGGCTAGGGGAGGGAGTTCTCTTTGCCCTGTGAAACTCCCAATGACTCCCAAAGATGCAGAATTCACTTGCAGTTTTCATCCTTCTCTGCAGGAGTCCCAGAGTGAAGCTCCTTCTATTCAGCCATCTTGGCTACTCCCTTCTTATATTTCTTAAAAGTATTTTTTAGACCTTTGTTCTTTTATACAAATTTGAGCATTAATTTGTCAAGTTCCTAGAATTAGGAAACCATAGCTTTATAAAAATGACTTTTCCTATGATTAAATATATTACTCTCCTTTAAAGAATTGCTTAGAATCTTGCAAAGTTTTAAAATTTTAGCAATGTATTGTTGTCCTCAATATAAGAACTAAAAGAAAAGAAGATAATATTATTGGGAAGGGCCTAATAGTGGGTGTCAAAATACACAATATTTTGGGCCGGGTGTGGTGGCTCAAAACTGTAATCTCAGCATTTTCGGAGGCTGACGCTGGTGGATCACCTGACATCAGGAGTTAAGAGACCAGCCTGACCAACATGGTGAAACCTGTCTCTACTAAAAATACAAAATTAGTCTGCCTTTGTGGCGCATGCCTGTAATCCCAGCTACTCAGGAGGCTGAGGCAGGACAATCATTTGAACCCAAGAGGTAGAGGTAGCAGTGAGCTGAGATCCCGCCATTGCACTCCAGCCTGGGCAACAAGAACAAAACTCTGTCCATGAAACCACCCCCACAAAAAAAAAAAAAAAAAAAAAAAACCACCACAGTATTTTATTTATGATGTGATTATTTGGGAGTAAATGATTATTAATTTGTGGCTGTTATTTGAATTTATAGACTTTTCTATTATATTTTACACACATACAGGCACACTCCTGCAGGATAACAGCAGCAATGGATTTGTTACCTGATATTTAAATAAATCGAATTACTCTTTTTTTCTTTTTAAATTTATTTATTATACTGTAAGTTCTAGGGTACATGTGCAGATCATGCAGGTTTTTTACATAGGTATACATATGCCATGACCCCATTGTCTACATTAGGTATTTCTCCTAACACTATCCCTCCCCAATACCCCCACCACCTGCTATCCCTCCCCTAGACCCCACCCCTCAATAGGCCCCAGTATGTGATGTTCCTATCACCTCCATATCCATGTGTTCTCATTGTTCAACTCCCACTTATGAGTGAGAATATACAGTGTTTGGTTTTATGTTCTTCTGTCACTTTGCTGAAAATGATGGTTTCCAGCTTCATCCACGTTCCTGAAAAGGACATGAACTCATCTTTTTTTATGGCTGCATAGTATTTCATGTTGTATATGTGCCACGTTTTCTTTATCCAGTCTATCATTGATGGGCATTTGGATTGGTTCCAAGTCTTGCTATTGTGTACAGTGCCACAATAAACATGTGCATGTTTTACAATAGAATGATTCATAATCCTTTGGGTATATATCCAGTAATGGGATTGCTGGGTCAAATGGTATTTCTATCTCTTGGTCCTTAAGGAATCGCCACACTGTCTTCCACAATGGTTGAACTAATTTACATTCCCACCAACAGTATAAAAGTGTTCCTATTTCTCCACATCCTCTCCAGCATCTGTTGTTTCCTGACTTTTTAATGATCGCCATTCTAATAGGCATGATATGGTATCTCAATGTGGTTTTCATTAGCATTTCTATAGCGACCAGTGATGATGAGCTTTTTTTCATATGTTTTTTGGCTACATAAATGTCTTCTTTTGAAAAGTGTCTGTTCACATCCTTTGCCCAGTTTTTGATGTGCTTGTTTTTTTCTTGTAAATTTGTGTAAGTTCTTTGTAGATTCTGGATATTAGCCCTTTGTCAAATGGGTAGACTGCAAAAATTGTTTCCCATTCTGTTGATTGCCGGTTCACTCTAATGATATTTTCTTTTGCTGTGTAGAGGCTCTTAAGTTTAATTAGATCCCATTTGTCTATTTTGGCTTTTGTTGCCATTGCTTTTGGTATTTTAGTCACGAAGTCCTTGCCCATGCCTATGTCCTGAATGGTATTTAAAAAAAAAAAAAGAAAGAAAGAAATCTAATTACTCTTCAATACCAAACTCTTTTCTGTACTGGCCAAACCAATAAGTGAAATGAGAATGTAATGGGGATCTTCATTTATGCATCTTTCTAGTCTTTAATGAGGATGCTAATTTATGCTATTCCCCTAATGCTGATTGGTGCCATTCTTATTAATAATTGGGTACCGATCCCTATCTTAGTAACCCCCTCCCATGTTGCCTCTGGAAGTCAAGTTCTACGACTTGGACTTTGCCATTCCAGGATCCTATTATCACTATGAAATCTGGAAGCCCATTTTAATAATAGCCCTTATCACTCTGACCTTCATCCACTAGCCTAAATAAAACAGAAGTTGGAGCTCTTCTGACCCATGCATTTCTCAATTTTTCAGTGTCCTTTATGCTCTAAGGGATATAATTAAGGGTAGGTGAGTGGATTGCACATCATGAATCACTTTCAACATTCTCATCTTGAATGTCTTTTATTTCCTTCCTCTAAATTATAATAAGGGATTTTCAGCAGTACAGCCTCATTCCATGGAGGCCACCATTGTTTGTAGACCAATCAGCTTTCAAAGCTAAAGTTAAAACCATTTCTAGCTATTCATTTTAATGATAAATCAAGAAATCTCACAAAAAATCATTTGTATTGAGAAATCCAATGTGATCTAAAACTACGTTTCTCTCTACCTAACCTAGCATTTTCAGAATTTGTACATACATATATACACAAACACACACATACATATATTTTTTTGCCAGCATAAATGATAAAATTACTGTAATTATTTTGTTGTATAACTTTTTTTATTTTCCTGATTTAACTTTGTATTTGCCTACTGAGACTTGTAGGAACCTGACTATAGTTAAATTTGTAGGAATCAATGAGCAACAGTATATGGAGTGGGCAAGATAATTTGCATATACATAAAAAAGAAACACTTTTAGTTACCTTACTGCAGGTAAAGTAATTATAATATTGTCAGTCCAGGTACGAACATCCTGTAAGATAGAGCGTGAGAAATTGTCTCTACAAGCAAGTGAGGTGTATGTATTTGTAATACTCAGAGTCATCTAAATTATTTCAAATGATCTCATTTCAATTCTCAGACTTCTCCTATTCCCTAATGAAAGCCCTGATGCTGAAGTAGTAAATCCAACCTATGTTCTAATCTGGAAACTCATAGGATTACACCCCATATATGATTTTTAGCTATATTAGCTCAATAGCTGAAAGGAAGAAGTTATTTTAGGGGAATGGTAAAAAAGCAGTCACAGAAAGTTATATCTTAAATATAAGTTAAATGCAGCAATGTTCACTATCAAACATTTGGGTTAGAACCTCAAAACATGTCATATTATATTTTGTTTAGTTAAGATATATTTATCAATTTTCATGGGCTAAGTTTAGCAATTTGGTTGAGTGTGTTCATTTTAATTAAGATTTCAGTTTATAGAAGGGCCAGTTTTCACATAGATGACCCAGATCACCAAACCTGGCGGGGGGCGGGGGGGTGGGTAAAAAAGAGCTTTTTTTTTTTTCCAAAGCTATCCCCAAACCCATGAAGATTGATGGCTTACCTAAAATTAGATTGTTGTATTAGATATTTAGGTAAGAATAGTTTGAGAAAAGGCTATCAGTCAAAATGATGATGACATAAACAATATTGAAATAAATGGCTGATGAGGCATAGTACAATGAAATGAATGTCTATTTCAATGGCATGTGCTTCATCAGCCATTTATTTCAATACTATACATTTATGTAGTATAAATAGTACTCATAATCAGTTGTTATTAACCAGCCTTATAAAAATATAAATTATATATTTGTGCACTGCAGGTCTTACAATAAATAAATATATGAGTGTATTATGGAATTTAGTAATTTGTGATATGACAATGCTTTTAAAATCTGAATCAAGCAACATATCAACTAGAATAAAGAGAATATTTATAATTAAATCTAATCAGTTTGTTTATCACTCATTCTGATTATACACAGTACAACTATGGTCCCCTAGAAGTATCATATTTAGTTGGTGATTGGAATGTGGATAAAATAACCACACAATCCAGCACCACAAGATTCTTTGCTTTATTCTCCCAACAGCAACAAAAAAATCACCAACATTTTAACCATGATCTTTTTGAATTCATTACATTTGGTCATCACTCAAATATCTTTACTTTTTCAGACTTCGAGATATTAATGTTATAATGGAATAAACTCTGAACTCAGAGGTATAAATTCAATTCCCAGACCTTCTATATGTGGACAAAAGGAGTAAGTCATTTAACTTTTCTGGGCCCCAATGTTCTTACATGCAAAATGATGGAGGACAATTAGATACTTCTAAGGTTTGTGCTAAACCTAATGTACCACAGTTCTGAAGATTGATTGTAAAACTATATTATGTCATTTGCCTAAAATGTCATTGTGGTGCTTTATTAAAACCCTAAGAAAACAAACTATGACAAAAAGGCAAAATCCTTCTATCCTTTCCCATCTCTTTCTTTCTCTCTATTCTCTCTCTCTCTCTCTCTCTGTGTGTGTGTGTATATATATATATATATATTCTATCTCTCTCTAATATATATGTGTATGTATATGCATGTGTATATATATGTAAATAAATACATACATGCATAAGATTAGACAGTCAAGGATAGATTACATAAGAATAAATATTATTCTCCACCAAATGAAAAAATCTGAAAAAATGTATTAAAATATGTATAAAATTTAAAAAATAATATTGGGCAGTTGAAAGCCTCTCTAAGCATGACATAATTCTTGTCATATAATATAAAAACTATAAATAAATAGACTCAGAGCTGCAACACTGTATAACTCCAGTCTTTATTTACTTAGAACACCTTTCAGATTGTTAAAATTTTAAAAGGTTGAAAATGCATGGTATTAGTGAGTGTAAAAACCAGGCACAATAATATACAGAATGTAAATCCTGGAAGGAAATAATTTGGTTAAAAAATTATATTAAAATTTAAATATGTCTAGTCTTTGATTCTTTATATTCATTACTATGATGTTATTCACTAGATATGTAAGCATAGATACACAATGTTGTGTAAACGCAGAGCTCTTTCTCTTGCACTGTCAAGGCAAAGCAATCAAAAAGAAAAAGGGAAATACAGAAATAAAACAAAGAGACACAAAGACTTCACAGGAAACTGAAAATCTAGCAGTAAGGATCTTATTACACAAACCAAGCCACTTACACACATGTACTACATTCCGGGATCACAAAAGACAAAGTCCAGTTCTGTGTACTGAAATTAGCAGATCTCCAAAATGACCATATTTCAACAATTTCAAAATGCCGGGTTTTTTCCTCTATATTCACATACAAGAAATCTGTATGATTGAGGCAGTCAGATCATACATCATTACAGTGATGTAATGTTGTTGCCTGTACAAAAGAACACCTGGCTCAAATTTATGAAGGGGTTGCCAGCTAACTGGAAGAAAGTCCCATAAAATAACTATTTGGTTTGTAGGGATTAAAGGAGTTCTACTCTAGTCACTTAGATTCACTTGGTAAATTTGGGATGTCAGAATATTAAGGGACTGGCTCAATGACTTTTATATTTTTATATGGCTTCTTTTAAGAATTGCTAAATCACCTAAGTACTTGATTGAACAAACAACAATATTGTGAGAGAAAATACAGACTTTGGTAATTCCAAGTTGAAAAGTGATTAAGAATTTGGTTTTTGAACATAAAATTTTAGGTTATCTTAACCAATTCATTTTTGCCTGAATTTTCCTTTTTATTTATTTATTTGTTTATTTTTTATTTTTATTTTTATTTTTTTAAAGATGGGGTTTCACCATGTTGGTCAGGCTGGTCTTGAACTCCCAACCTCAGGTGATCTGCCCACCTTGGCCTCCAAAGTGCTTGGATTACAGGCGTGAGCCACCATGCCTGGCCTGAATTTTCCTTTTTAATACATGTACAAAATGGCTATCTTATACAAATATCTGTCTAATTAAAACTAAAAGAACACACATATTCTGTTTATTTATTTAATTGAAGTAATTAATTAATTTATTTTTGAAGCAGGGTCTTGCTCTGTCACCCGGGCTGGAGTGCAGTGGTGTGATCACAGCTCAATATAGACTCAACCTCCTGGTCTCAAGTGATCCTCCCATCTCAGCTAATTTTATCTTTAATTTAAAAATTTAAAAAATAATAATTAAAAAAGACAAAAACCTTTTTTGTAAAGATAGGGATTCACTATGTTGCCCTGGCTGCTCTCAAACTTCTGGCCTCAAGTGAACTTCCCACCTTGAACTCCTAAAGTGGTGGGATAATAGGTGTGAGCCACCATGCCTAGCAATATATTGATAAAAGCAAAAATTCTAAATGGTTTAAAAAATATATTGCATTACAGCTTACCTAGTAGCATTTTTTTCTTTCTTGGTGGAATGTAAAATAACAGTGCTTCTTTCAACAGATGTTGTCTGAGATCTGATGAAATATGATATTGTTACATGAAATAAAAGGATTATATAAAACAGAAATCATATATTCTTAATTCCATGGGAAAATAGTGAAAGGTTGATTTATGCATCCATATGCATGGCACATACATGGAGAAAAAGCTAGTAGCAATATGGAATAAGACAAAGTGCCACAATTGGAAGTGGGAGTGTCTCTTAAATTTTCTATTGTACTTTTTTTGGCCATGCACAATTTTTATAACAACAAAATCAGATTATCTTTACACCGCTACAGAAATTGTTGAATGAGTTCCAAGGTTTATAAAAGTATTGATAAGATTGCCTAAATGATTCTGTTTATAACAATTTACATAGCATTTCTTACTGTCTCAACACCTTTAGTCTTCAGCTTGTATTTTGGACAATTTAGAAAATGAGGTGTTCAGACTTATATGAAATTACATGAACTGCAATATTCATTCTATGCCCGTTTTATCTAAGAGTTTCCTCCTCTTATTGATGTTTCATGATCTTTGTTACAATTTCTCACATATGAATGTTAAACTGAATGGCAGGTGTGACTCGCTATTCACGATTCACTCAAAGAAAGCTGACCTTTTCTCAGCACCATTTTGCCCAAACTCACAATAATGAATATCTTAATTTCAAAAAGAGATTATTTACAACAGCCCTGAGTATGCATATACAACAATTGTTTATGTGACATAAAATTATTGAAATGAAGATGTTTGTCTATGAACAATTAAAAAAAATTCTAATGGTCTATATTTTAAACAGCATCAATTATACCAAAAAGTATAATGCAATTGTACACCCTTGATTGTTACAAAAGTCCTATGTAGCTAAATATATTTTGTTACCTACTATCATATTTTCATTTGTTAATGTATACTGTATTTTAAATATAACATGATTTTATAAAACTCCAATGTCCCACATCAATAGTATTCCAGTATTATAGCATAAGCTTTGTATATATTTTTCTTTTTTTGTTTGTTTTTTTGTTTTTTGAGATGGAGTCTCTCACTGTCATCCACACTGTAGCGCAGTGGTTCGATCTCAGCTCACTTCAGTCTCCGCCTCCTGGGTTCAAGCAATTCTCTTGCCGCTTCCTCCCAAGTAGCTGGGACTACAGGCATGCGCCATCACACCCAGCTTTTTTTTTTTTTTTTTTTTTTTGTATTTTGAGTAGAGAAGGGGTTTCACCATGTTAGCCCAGATGGTCTTGATCACCTGACCTCATGATTCACCCACCTTGGCCTTCCAAAGTGCTGGGATTACAAGCCTGAGCCACCAGGCCCGGCCAGCTTTGTATATTTATAAAGAATTATTTCTAATATTTAAACCCCAGTATCACTATACCACATATTCTTACTCTAAGATTTGGAGAGCTGGAAGACAAAGGAAAAAACTGAAATTAACTAATGTACATAAGGATAGACTTTGTTAACCATTGCAAAGTCGTACACCTGGACATTTTCATCTGCTTTCATCTGTCAGTATACTACAATTTCTATTCCTATCCTATATGCTAATATACAAACTCATACACACATACACATACTAAATAGCATTTGTTTCTTTGCCTTCTATTGGCTAACTAGCAATAAAACCATATTCCTATTTTTTTACATATTTAATAAGATTAATCTTAAATATTATGTATTACATTACTTGATATGGTTAGGCATCTGATTGATAAAAAATATTTTTTTTCCAGGAGAAATAAGATAAAATACATGACTACTTTCCTGAATCATTTTACTACCTCAAACTAAGTATAACTTTACTTTTAAGATCTTATAATATTTATTTTTAACCTATATTGCATTGAATATGTAATTATACTGACATACTAGCTATTGGATACTCTAAATAAAAATTTAACACATATTTATTGAGTTATCTAATAAATAAAAAATACTTTATGTGGCATGATGAGAAAAATAAAGAAAACAATTTAAAATTTACAACAGATTTACAAATATGTTCTTGAGCATCATCTGCTGTGTTATTTTCATAGCTAGAAAAATGAAATATAAATACTTAAAATATTTCTTTCTTACCCTGTTATTAATAATCACAAACATTGTGATGGAAGTTAACAAAAATTATTTAATTATGGAACTAAGTTTTTACTTCTCTGTATATACTGGACTACATAGTGATTGAAGCACAGCACTGTTTTTACATAATGCTCAAATATTAATAAAAGCTATATTAAGTTTTATAATAAATAAGTTTGTTGATTTAGAGACAACTCAAGAGAAAAACAAAATTCAAATGATATATTATGAACTGAAATATTTAAGTCACATAATTGAAGCCCTACACTCCAATTAGTATCAAATTAAAAGAAATAATCAGCAAACAAAATGCTCTTTTTCCGATAACAAGTAGGGCAATTTCTGTGAATCCTAACATCTGGTTATCCTTATTTTCAAGGAAATGTCCATCTGCCTGTGGTCTGTAATGTAATTAGACACATTAGCACTCTCTTTTTCATTAGGGGGCATTTTCATGAGAAAATATGGCTTTTGAAAGCTGTATAATGCCAGTAACTTTGGATCAATTGATTAGTGTAAATACATTTTGAATTTTAATTCTTACATGAAAGCTTTGATTGAATGACTTCTCTAGGTAGAATTTGTGATAAACATGTTTTCATGTCTTCTTGAAATATGTAAAACTAGCCTGTTCCCTAAAGTAAATAGCTTCTACACGTGTTGTAAGTCAAAGACTCCATTTGTCAAAATTGAACTTTTCAGGTACTAGATTTAAAAACAGTTCTGCGATTAGTTTCTTTGAGAGTACTGAGCAATGTATTTCAGCTTCTGACTTATCTAAAAGTAAAATAAAGATAATTTTTAAAGAAAATAATAAAATAATAATTCGTGATTTTTCCATATTTAGTATCAAATGTAATTTAAAATTCCTCTGTTATGTGCCAATAGATTGTTAAGTAGATTATTTGTCATTTCTAAGGATATTTTATCCTTAAATATTGGAAAAGTCCTATGGAAAGATAGTCCAAACAAGGAGATTGTTTATAAATGCACAGAGCCATGAAATTTAGAGGGTAATTTGGCCTTAGAATTGTTATTAGTTTTCTAAGGCTGTTATAACAAAGTACAGTTAATACAATACTTTCTAATGGTTAATGAGATTTTAAAAGTTCATACATTAAATTACAAATCACTTCTAAATTGTTTTAAAATGACCAAATATCTTACTTAATAGCCCTAAAATAGTGTTTAGATCGTATTATAAAATATAATTTTTATATATATTATAAAAATATGTTTGGTTAGAAATATGAATACAATAAATATTAATAATTCTTTAATACTAGTGACAACTTAAAAACATGCCATGGGACCAGCACTAGTTAACTTTTAGTTTAGTGCTTATCTGAAAGAGGAACAATGTTGAGAAATCCTGGACTTTCTCAATGTTGTTGTTAATGCAGTAGCCACTAAATTTGTTTCAGGGAAAATAGGGTCATTTCAATAAATTTATGGTAAATTTGAATATTGGGTTAATTATCTGGCATATGAAATGACAGATATTGAGGAAAGACCAACTTACTTTCAATAAATGTTAATTAATCTAGGTGGAATTCTTTTCTGAGTACCTCTTCATAGCACCCTAAGATAAGCTTAATTGTGCAAAACAACTACATAGGAAATTTGATTTCAAACATTTTCATCAGTACAGTTTTCGAAGGCACTAGAATTGTCTCTAATTGAAGCACTAAACTTCTTGCATGTTTTTCTTTTTCTTTTCTGCACTTATGCTAAGGATATATAATTTCTGCTGATTTAGGTATCTCATGTCAGGGTAGTAAGTATGCAATTAGCTTCAGTTTAAGTGATAGCAGCATGCTATAAATAAGATTCTTAATTGTGTTTGCAAGATTAAAATTCAGCCTCATTGTTTGTTCCCTTTATTTCTTTGGTGGCATTGTGGTATATTCACATTGCTACCTCTAAATGAATGTCAACTTGTTTTACCTCGACTGCAGCCGATCGATACTTCATTAGGCTGAATTGTCTTGTGCCCATGCAACCTTGAAGCTGTGGCTTAATTACCACCCGTATTATGCAGTGGCTCAGGGAGCTGTGCTCAGCTGTGTCAGTTTTGAAAAAAAAAATTTTAAAAGCCATGGTGTTACCTATGTCTAGGAAAAATGGTCACTTGGTATAAAAATCATAATATTTGATAAATTAAGCTTTAATGATATTTTAAAAATTTATCAAAACACACAAATATAATGTTTATATTTTGCAACTTGTATTATTTTACATAACTTTTTGAGTGGAAATATAATTTTCATGATCAAGCCATCGTGCAGTAAAGATAATTTAAAACTAATGGCAAAATTGCATTCATATGAAAGAGAAGAGAGGGGAAAGTGCAGTCAAATGGCAATCATGACAAATGACATCTCTTGTCCAAGAGTCATTTTTCCTCACTAGGCTGATTTGTCATCCTCACTTTTGACATTTTTCATACTGCTATGAAATCACACTGACAGAATAAGATATTTCTAGTCTTAACAGCAGGCCACAGAAGATGGTTTTGTGCCTCCATTTATTTTTTGGTTGGCTGTTTCAATTTTGATTTTTCAAGTTGCTCGAATCGGGACATACAAAACTTTAGTTCACATGAAATATTATCAGTTAAACAATTTCATGAAATAATATTATTTTAAAATAAAATGTAAAATGATATGAAATATTACTTAATTAGCAATATATCTCTCTACTGCTTACATTTAAAATGCACTAAAATACCAAAAGTTTTGTTTGGCATATTATGTAATAAATCATTTAGCAGTTCCAGCAGTATATGCCAATGTTCTGAATTTGGAAAAGTCCTATGGAAAGATAGTCCAAACAAGGAGATTGTTTATAAATGCACAGAGCCATGAAATTTAGAGGGTAATTTGGCCTTAGAATTGTTATTAGTTTTCTAAGGCTGTTATAACAAAGTACAGTTGACCATTGACAATACAGGTTTGAATTGTGGGAGGTCCAGTTGCATGTGGATTTTCTTTCACCTCTGCTATCCCTGAGACAGCAAGAACAACACCCTTCTTCCTCCTCCTCAGCCTACTCAACATGAAGACGACAAAGGTGAAGACCTTTTTAATGACCCACTTCCAATTAATAAATAGTAAATATATTTTCTCCTCCTTGTGATTCTCTTAACAACATTGTCTTTTCTCTAGCTTAATTTATTGTAATAATATAGTATATAATACATGTAACATACAAAATATGTATTTATTGACTGTCTATGTCATCAGTAAGTCTTCTGGTTAACAGTAGTTAAGTTTTGTAGGAGTCAAAACTTATAGAGGGATTTTCGGCTATGATTTTCAGCTATGTGGGAGGGGATGGTTAATACCCCTAATCCCTACATTGCTCAAGCATCAATTATACCACAAAATGATGGCTTAACACAACAGAAAGGTTTTATAGTATGGTTATGAAGGATAGAAGTCTGAAATGTCAATAAAGGATATGCTCCCTCTGAAACTTGTAGAGGGAAGCTTTCTTGTCTCTTCCTAGCTTCTGGTAAGTTGCCAGCAATCTTTGGCATTCCTTGCTTTGCAGTTGCATAATTCCAGTGTCCTCACAGTCTACAGACAATTTTAGGCTCAGAACAACTATCTAAGCTTAAGATGAGGCACCTTCCCTCCCTCCTTCCCTCCCTCCCTCCCTCCCTTCCTTCCTTCCTTCCCTCCTTCCTTCTTTCCAGAAGCATTCATTGAAAAACCATAAAGCAGAAAACTAAGATAATAATTAGCAACATGTGAATAAATAATAACTTCCTCTCAAGTACAACACAGTTTCATTTAGATGTGGAAAGTAGAGAGCTAACTGTCACGTAATCTAAAAAGGTTCTCTTAAGACATACTTCTGAATATCTAGTGGGCATTTAAATCACTTGAGAATCTTGCTGAAATGAAAATTTTGAGACAGAAAATCTGTATTGGAGACCTGGATTCTGCATTAATACAGTTTAGATCCCAATACTACTGTTCCAGAGCACACATTTAAGTAGTAAACCTCTAAGAGGCTTGAATGGAGGAGGAGGGATTAACTGCAACTAAAAAGCCAGAAAGCTCTTGAAGAAGATGGTTACATGCGATCTATAAATTAAAGAACCAGGAATGGGTTGTCTTATACAGAACAGGGGTAAGGGCATTGCAAAAGTCAAAGATATGTACTAAAAGAATGACCTGAATTGCAGTATAATGAAAGTGAGGAGTGCAGAGTGAGTAGGAAGAGGATGACATATTAATAGATGATTGTAGCTTTGCAGGCCAGGTTAAAGAACATCAACTTAACCTTAGTCAACGGAGAACCGGAGCTGTGTTAAGCACTGTGGCCTTGTGTCAAGGAAAGATCTATCAGTTGAACTTTGTTAAACAAATATTCATGGAGTGCCTCCTAGGTACTAAGTACTATTCTATTCATTCATGAAGCACTAGTCAAAAAAATAAAGTCTCTATTCTTCTCAACCTTGCATGCTACTGGGAAGACAGTTTTAAGAAAGCAAATAATATTTGTAGAAGGACAGGTACCAAGAAAGAGTGTGAATTCAATATGGTGATGGGATCGGAGTATTTAATGTCATGAGAAAATATACATGGAATATTATTATATTAAATGTAGAAAGTACACTTAAAACTTTGGGTTAAACACAAAAACATTAAACACATATTTGCCTTCTCTTAACTATACTGAAGTGAAAGTACCACGAAAAAATATCCAGAGGAAAGTACCAGGAAAAAATATCCAAAGAGGAGAAAACAACAGCAGAAAGATAGGCAGCTGCTAACTCTAAGCAGATGGGTGGGTGCTAACTGTTTTAGCCAACCAGAACATTGAAATCTGGGCCTCCAGTGGGATAAGCTGGTAGGAGATCACCAAGAAAGAAGTTGAATTACCTTGCACTACTTCAGTATGACTCAGGAATTTGGAAGCTTTGAGCGTTTCTGAAGACAGGGATGTTTAAATAAAAGGCTTTGTTGAATATCTGAATAAGGAACAAATTAGACAGGTAAGGCCCTCTCCCCCATCCAATTTAATCAAGTGATTACTCGTTCCTATCAGGGCAGAAGACGAAAAGTTGAAGAGACAGTTATCTGGAAAAGAGGACTCTAGATCTGTGGATGCCACATACAACTAAAGCATGAAAACCAGAAAGTTAAATGAAAGTCTACACTTGAATGGTTAGACTCTTTTTCTCATCCTACTGGGCTCTATTCTCCCATTCAGCTTTGAAAACAGTAGCAGTCAGACCACATGTGAGAGTAATCATTCTTCTTTGGGAAACTAAGAAGAAACCCATAAACACCTACACAGGTTGCTCTATAGAGAGGACCTCCAAAGAAGCTGGACCACACACACACACAAAAAATAGAACTTTTTCCAACCGTTTTGTTCCTTTCTTTTAAATACAAACAGCTAACTAAGGCTTAAAGAAATTTTATAAAATCAAAGGCAGAAATTGAAGTTAACAAAGAAACAGAGAAAATTAGAGCTAAGAGAAAACAAGATAAATTGGAAAAAAAAATCATAGCAACAACCAAAACCCATGTCATCAGAGACTTGGGAGAAAAAAAATTTCTCAAAGTCAATAGAATGTTTGGAAGTTGAAATGTAATGATTTTCCAGAAAATAAGACAAATGGCAAAGAGAGGAAAAATATTATAGAAAGGGTAAGAAAGAATCTTGAAGGAATGTCAGAAACAGCAAACAAAATGCAGAGGAGGAAAATTATCAGATATAATTTAACAAACATTTTCCAGAAGAGATAGACATAAATCTATTGATGGAGGAAGCCCACCATTTGTCCACAGCAGTGGGAGGAAAACAATTCATGTCAAGGCACATATTTTTCTTTTAGAATTTCAAAATAATGGGGGGGGGGGGCAAACAAGAGCCAGAAAGTGTGTAGAGAAAAAACCAAATACACAACCATATATCACTTAAGCCAAGAATCTGCTAGCATTAACATTTTTAATATCATTATAATAAGTTAGAAGAAAATGGCGTACTATCTCCTAGATTCGGAAGGAAAATTATCTCTGACTGGGAATTCAGTTTTTAGACAAACTGCCATTCGATGTGAATACATACATTTTTGGGATGACAAGGTATTAACACGACTTCTGGACTTTGCCTTATTTCTTAGACAACTCTTGGAACGCATGCCCTAACAAAGCAAGGTCAAAACTAAAAGCTGGTTGGGCGCGGTGGCTGGCGCCTGTAATCCCAGCACTTTAGAAGACGGAGGCGAGTGGATCACCTGATGTCAGGAGTTTAAGACCAGCCTGGCCAATATGGGGAAACCCTGTCTCTGCTAAAAATACAACAATTAGATGTGTGTAGCAGCATGTGCCTGTAATCCCAGCTACTTGGGAAGCTGAGGAAGGTGTAATCCCAGCTACTGGGAAAGCTGAGGTAGGTGAATCACTTGAACCTGGTAGGTGGAGATTGCAGTAAGCCAAGATCACACCACTCACACCACTGCATTCCAGCCTGGGAGACAGAGTGAGATTCCATCTCAAAAAAAAGAAAGAAAAAGAAAACTAAAAGCTGAGGAACACTTGAGGTTTGGGAACCAGGGAATCCAACATTGGAGAGAGCAAGGGTATTCCCAGAATAATGCTGAAGGAAATTTCAGAGTGACAGCCATTCTGCAGACCCACAGGCAGAGTTGTGATGGGAGCTAGAGAAAAGGACACAACGGTGAGGTCTCCACAAAAAACTAAAACAGATAAATCCATCTGCACACATCAATAAGAAATGTACACTTCTGGTGAAGTTTGTGGATGAATTGGTCATAGATTCTTAGGATATCAAGCAAATGAAAAGACAAAGGAATCCACTCCAGGACAAACAATATTATTATAAAAGTTGAATATAACCAATAGGTACAAAGTTACATTTCAATAGGAGGAATTTATTCTGGCATTCCGTTGCACAGAAGGGTGACTATAGTTAACAATAATGTATTATACAATTTAAAATAACTAGGAGAGAGGATTCTGAATGTTATTGCTATGAAGAAATGATAAATGTTTGAGATGATGTATTTGCTAATTACTCTGATTTGATCATTACACAATGTATCCAAATATCACACTGTATCCCATAAATACATATAATTATTGCATCAGTGAAAAAAAATTAAAATCTGTATAATCATTGTATACTACATAGTTCATCTGTGCATGTCATACACATAGTTATAATAACAGCAACAGATCGATTTCAACCAGATGTGTGAAAATAAGAGTAAGAAGATGATAGGAAGTAAGAGAGTTAACTCCTTATTTTCAATTTTAAGAAATTAAATAACTTTTAAAGAAGAAAAAAGTAACAATTGTATTAGCAAACTATTTAGAAACATGAAGCTAAGCACCAAAGGAAACAGATAAGAATGGAAAGTGGCTAACACTGAGTAATGCAGGCGCCTTTCACCATAACTTACTTGAAGTGTGAAATTATGTGCATTTACTACTTTGAAAATAATAATAGTAAAATATTTTAAAAGTCAAAAGTATAATAAACAGGGAGATATGCTAAAGTCCTTCGAGCTGGGTAGGAGGAAAGAATTCACCATTTTGATCAGGTAAGCCGAATAGCCTTCTTTAAAGGACATGGCACTTGAACCAACACAAAAGTTGAGAAGGACCAGGTCTGTCAAAACAGAGAAAGGGCTTGGTGTCATGGCCCATGCCTGTAGTCCCAGCTACTTGAGAGGCTGAGGCAGGACGATTGCTTGAGCCAAGGAGTTGGAGATCATCATAGGCAACATAGCCAGACTCTGTGTCAAAAAAAAAAAAAAAAAAAAAAAAAACAGGAAGAGAGGAAGGAGGGAGAGAGGGAAGGAAGGAAGGAAGAAGGAGGAAAGAGAGAAAATTACAATTTTAAAAGAAAGATACTGAAGTTTGTAGTACCAACTAAATGCAGAGACCATGGCCAGAAAGAGACTGTGTTGTAAGTAGAGAAAGAATGCCCCAGTGAAACTCACTTAGGAGAAGGAAGAGTGATTCTAGATGAGTTTACAAATGAAGATGGGGGCAAGACCATGTATTGTTGCTCATTTTGAGCAATTTTATCTGAAAAGCAGAAGGAAGCCATCAAAGGACTTAAAGCTAGTTATGTGTGCTTAGAGAAATAATGAATAGCACTGGAGGAATTTAACTAGGCCATGCAGACCCACTCTTAATTCTCACACAGCAACATGTGTGTTGGAGAAATCCCAGATTCACTGAAGCTGGACATAGATGAGGAATGATTTAATTACTTAAAGCTAGGGGCATCTAGGTGATAAACTGGATTTTTAAGAAGAAATATTAGATTCTGGAAGCAGGAAGAGGAAACTGTTGCCATGTTTTAAGGCAGAGAAGGTGGTTTCTAGACCATACCAGGTAGGTGCTAATGTGGAGAAGCAGTCACATTCCAGTTGTATTATGGAGGCTGGGATTTCTGAGGAAAATGCAGAGGAAGCACAGTTTAAAAAAAAAAAAAAAAAAAAAGATGAGGGCTGAAACTGAGGACATCAATAACAAGAATGTCCTGATTCAAATGACAGTTGGGAAAGAGAATTGATAGGACCTGATGACTAATATGATACTGAGAACAGACGGAAAAGTAGTGGGTGACTCAGGTTTCTAGTTTGGGATCCTGGCTGGAGTGAGGTCACCCAGGTTTCTAGCTTGGGATCCTGGCAGGAGTGAGGCTATTGCCTTTTCTTGAAATACTGGAAATTTGAAAGGCATTTTCTTAATGTCAGCTATTTCACTAGCCATATTTTGATACCAGTAAGTGCTGAAACCACACAGTGATATTTGGAAACTTTCTACAGCTCTTAAATGAGATGTGTCCAAAACAATTTTTCTTAAAGTTGGTATCCTTAAATTAAAGTATCCAGGTTGTTAAAATATTATTTAGCATTTGGACAGTTATTCTCTTTGTCCCTTGGGCTCATGATATCAAAATCAGCTTTTTGCCCATGGTGGTGGTTCACACGTGTAATCCTAGCACTTTGGAAGACTAAAGTGGGTGGACCACCTGAGGCCAGGAGTTTGAGACCAGCCTGGCCACCATAGTGAGACCCCATCTCTACTAAAAAAAAAAAAAAAAAAAAAAAATTAGCTGGGCACGGTGGCATGCTCCTGTAGTTCCAACTACTCAGGAGGCTGAGGCAGGAGAATTGCTTGAACCTGGGAGTCAGAGGTTGCAGTGAGTCGAGATTGTGCCATCGTACTCCAGCCTGGGTGACAGAGTGAGACTCTGTCTCATAAAAAAAATGCTTAAAATATTTTTTTAAACTCACATATTCTAGTTATGTACACTTTCTTAGTAATTCTTCTCTAAATTCCCAACTTTTTTTACTCAGTTCTTTCAGCCTACCTGTCCCAACACATTGCAAGATCTTGCTCTCTGGTTCTTACATTCTCTTTCTTCATTTTCCTCTTTAATGGGGACTGGCTGTAGTAGAAAATTTTCTTTACTGTTGAATCAACCATTGTTTGGCTATTGTTTGTTCATACAGGAGGCTCTAATTGTTCGTTAAGTTATTGACGGTGAGTTTTAAGTAAAGCATTTTTCTCTGTAACCTGGAAAAGTGTTCTTGGAAAATTGCCTCTAAGTGTAGGTATGTGTGTTTTAATTTGTCTGTTTTTATTGTCTGTTATATTTATTAGACACTCTTTGTAGGGCACACAAAGGCCTGTGTTTGTTAGGCATCATTGCTCTTATGCAGCGTGTCCTAAAGTGAAAAGCTAGAGACTTTCAACTCTAAAATTCTGTTTCTCTCATGTGAACAATTTCCTTTTCTGAAACACTTCCACTTCTTCTTCACTAAATTGTAACACTTTGAGAGATAAGTGGACGTTAAAAGTAAAATTTAGTTCTTCTGAAAATCAAACACTTAACTGACTGAAGCACCCAGCTGCTTCATTCAATTGTTTGTTTATTGCATCATTTCTTTGTAAGTGGATTTATTGTGTACTTACTCCATGCCAGACACTGAGTTATCATCTGAAAATATGACAATATGTTACATGATTTCTGCCTTGGGACGTTATCCCTATTGTATTGTTAATTTTTTTTTTTTACCTTTGAGTATTTAGGATTTAGGGTATAAAATGACATACATGATTTGTCTTTTAAATTATGTTTTCAAGTTTTTCTTTCTGTTATGTGATGGTTTGGCATCTGACAATTATGTGACTTTATCATCATGTCTCTCTCTATATATATATATACATATATAAAACAGATTATATTTATACTGTAGTTCTTTTAGATTATGAATTCTTAAACAAATCCATGACATTTAACCCTTCAGTTTGCAGAATGGCCTGCGGTTGCGAGTTTTTTATTTGCATACTGATTTTGATTTTATTTTTCTTCGTCCTCGATGGCTTTATTGTTGCTTTGTTAACATTCAACTGTAGCATAAATATGCCATACATAATACATAAATATAAAACATATAAAAGTACTACATTTTCTTTAAAATAATATCTTTTTGGTGTCACTTTATGCAGCATCAAATAATTCTGTGAGCATATAGCTCATACTGCTTTTAGAATAAATGCTCTAAAATTAGAAAAAAAAATGTGGTTTTTATTTAACTTCCATAGAGTCCAATAAGAATGGAACAGAAAGAACTTGATAATAATTTCTTAAAAGTATCATTTGTAACTTAAATGCTTTGCTTGTAAGTATTGATTTCTTTGAATAGCTTCTGACTTTTTTTTTTGCTATGTTGTAGAAACTTCAGCTGAAATGTTATTATATTTCATTGGCTTAAACAATATACTTTTGAATAATGTTAATTATTAAGTGAAAGTTATCACTGATTACATAAAGAAAATACTATAATTCATATATTTATTAATATTTTATTAATGCTGATTGAAGTTATTTGTCTTATTTGTGGCTAAAGGGTAAACAAATTATTTTAAAACGATCTCTTCAAATGACTGGACAAAGCTCCAGAAACCCAGTATAGCATATAGATAGGTAAGGATGAGTTTTTAAGTTAGAGAAGAATGAAGTGGCCTACAAAAGACAATGAGAAACAATGAAAATATTATGAGAGATGTATGTATTTATCTTGGTTGCCTGCATGCTGTCCTCCAAGAAACGTCTTTCAAAGAGAAGGAAAGGTAGATGTTAGGAGCAGGTAGCATCACCAGATACTTTTAGGAGCTAGCTCATGTGGTGCCTTGGCCTTGGTGTTATAGGTAGGTAAAGAAACTGTATTGGAAGGAATGATTGAGAGAAGGAAACCAAAGAAAAGTAAACCTTGATACTGTAGTTTTTCAGTTTCAGTGATAAATTTATGGGGATACATACACAAGTTCAGAAGAAATCAAACACATTCAACTGGTTTTCAAATTAGAATTCATCATGCAGCTCAGTTCCTCAGAAGCGTTTCTGAAATGAGAAAAAACTGACAAAATTATTTGTTTCATATTAGAGAGTGGATAAACCATGGATCATCTGTGCCTATATCAAATGGTGTATGTATTACATTTTGTATATATTAGAATAACACACAATATAAATTGATATGAGGGTTTCTCTGAAAATTGGCTATCCATGTTAATGGATCTCTGAATTTTTATTAATTATTTATTAATAATTTTATTTTTATTAACTATTATATTCAGGCAAAGTAAATACAAAGCAGTAGAATTGACTGTCAGAATTCTAACATTTTATACAGTATGTCACAATTGCTCTCAGGAAAGCAACGCGGGATTTTGACAATATGACTTAAATTTACCTGCCATTTTCCCCATCAATGTCATACATATGAAGGCCAAGGAAGCCCAGGAACTCCAGGGGGTGTTATAAAATTGTCCACAGCAACTCAGATATATGAAGATTAAAACAATGAGGAAACAAATGTATTTCCACATGAGAGAGTAAGTGGGTCAACATGTGGACAATCAAAAAAATCCCTGAAATGTTGAGAATGAGAGTACAGGTTGAGTGTCATTTATCTGAAATGCTTGGGACCAGAAGTGTTTCAAATTATTGACTTTTTTCTTCATATTCTGGAATATTTGGACATACATAATGAAATATCTCGTGATGGGACCCAAGTCTGAACATAAAATTTATTAGTGTTTTACATACACCCCATACCCATAGCCTGAAGGTAAAATTATACAGTATTTTAAAATAATTTGGTGCATGAAACAAAGTTTGTGTACTTTAAACCACCAGAAAGCAAAGGTGTCACCGTCAGAGCCCCATGTGGACAATGTTTGTTTGTTTGACATCACCATCATTCTTGACTCTAAATTTGCATACTACCCATAAGAAATCATTTTCTTACACGTATTCACACAAAAGCACTTAACAGTGACAAATAGGACACACTATTAAAACATCGAAGAAATAATGAATGAGTTTAGGGTAACTAGGAAGCACAGTAATATGACCAGAATACCTGGATCAGTTGTTAAACAGCAGCAACAAACGATGGCAGGCTTTTAGTCTCTGTGTACAGCACTTTGTTTTAATGACAAGGTTATCATACACTGGATTTTAACTTTTAGGTGAGAAGACACATAGAAGCAGTTAAAGGAGCCAGGCGCGGTGGCTCACGCCTGTAATTCCAACACTTTGGGAGACCGAGGAGGGCGGATCACGATGTCAAGAGATCGAGACCATCTTGGCCAGCATGGTGGTGAAACCCCGTCTCTACTAAAAATACAAAAAATTAGCTGGGCGTGGTGGCGCGTGCCTGTAATCCCAGCTACACAGGAGGCTGAGGTAGGAGAATTGCTTGAACCCAGGAGGCGGAGGTTGCCGTGAACTAAGATCGAGCCACTGCACTCCAGCCTGGCGCCTGGCGACGGAGCAAGACTCTGTCTCAAAAAAAAAAAAAAAAAAAAAAGGAGCAGTTAAAGGAGCAAAACTTGGGTCTTCTAGCAATGGGGAGGCATTCTGAGTGGCTGTGAGTTGTGCACCTGTGTTTCCACTGGGACCCCCCCCGCCCCGCCACATGAGATCAGGTGTGGGATTTTTTTGAACCATTTCAGATATTGAATGTTTGGATTAGAGATGCTCAACCTGTATACAATATTGGAAAAAAAATTAGAATAAGAATTTTTAAAACTGATTTTTATTATATTTTAGAAATGTTTTTAAGCCTTTACTGTCAATTAAGATGATGTAAAAATCCACTTTAAATTGAAAACATGCAAAATTAGTGATTTCTATTCTGAAAAGTATCTGTTGTAAAGTTGTATGTGATTCTTATAGCCCTATTTAATCACATACACCTGATATTTATAATATGTGAAATATATGTCATGCTATACCTTGTTATTTCAATGACACATATTAGTCATATTTCAAATGGACAAACATATCCTCAAGTCTCATAGTAATAAGGATTTTTCATATAAAGATGCATATTTACACAGGTAAAGCACTTTTGCAAAGCACTTTTGCGTAGAAACAACTATCTAGCATTTTGTAAATAATATGGCACCATTTTACTCTATATGCATTTTCTTTATTTTTTTGTCTAGAATTTATGAAATGGCACATGTTTTAAAGCAAGGAAATAATAATAATTTGCATAAACTAAAACGCAAAACATACACTTAATATTTAATATATCAGTTTAATACTAATAGAAAGTAGTAACAAATTATTAAAATTTTTTGTAAATAATACCGATGCTTAAATAAGTATTGTCAAATTTCCTCAACCTCCTTTATATGCTGCAAAGCTCTAATTCCCTTGAGAGGTCTGTGACTAATTTACTCAACAAATTTATTTTTCAATCGATTCACAAGCAATTTGTCTTTAAAGATTTTAAATTTCTCTTTAACATTTTAAAAGCTTACAAATTTGACTGTGAACAAGGAAATATTTATCTTTTTAAAAAACACTTTACCTCATTAATAGCTGGAGCTTCATGTTGTTTAGAGATAAACATAACAATTTTAATTTTTCCATAGAGCAGTTTTGATACTAAGTTCACAAGTCCCATGGCATTATGTTTTTATAAATTTCCAATGCTGTAACTTAAATAGTTTTTAAAAGAGGAAAACATAAATCTTTTAGATTGTAAAATACAGCATCTAACTGCAAAGTTGGAAATCACCCCAAAGCTGATTTATGGAAAACGTACGTTTATCAAGAGGAGCACGGTCTATTAGGCAGGGCTGGGCATACTGAGAAAAGATGTCCATCAATGGACATTGTATGAGGCTTTGTTAGCACTTTAATATTTTGGAACATTGAATGTAAAGTAACTTCAATGAATTTTTCTAGCAGATTTTTGCTTGCAAACTTTGTACTTGGCTTTAAGATGACTGTTGAGGCATTAATTAATGCTTACAAATAGCCAATTTCTTTTCTCCTTTGAAATACCAAAAACACATGGATGTTCAATAAATGTCTAGATGGTACCCCATGTTACTCCACATATAGAAAAGGATATTAGATAGTGATCTCAGATAGCGTTTCATTGTTTACATATACTGTGGAAAAAATATGACTTCAACTCAGTAATTTGAATTCAAATGAAAATGTATTAATTTTACTTTTAGTTTTTCAGTTGTATAGATGAAATGTGGTCTTGTATTCACAACAACTTATATTTTATATTTTAGCATTTACTAAAATTCAATATAGTAAAACTCAATTTAGAAAAATTTCAATCTTCTTGCATTCTTTTAAGCAGCTTTTGTAATCCAGGTTAGATAAACTCATTTGATATACAGTTACTTAGTACCTATTTTGTTAATGGCATGCAGAAAAAATAATTGCTAACTAGAAATTTTACTAAATCTTTAAAAATCATATTAGCTTAGTTAAAAATAAATTAGAAAGTTTTGTGATTCAATTCAAAAGAAGAAAACCATGTTAATGGCATCCATGAGTTTTTCACTTATTTTAGAATCAGAACACTTTGTGGTTACAACTTAATACTTAAAATGATGTGGAAATATACTAGCATTCAGATTTTCTCAGAGCAAACCCATGTTGCTGCCTGTGAATAATGCTGTGATTTCAGGTATAAGAAGAATATGATATGGCACAGGCCATCTGAGCGAGCCTGTCCCAACTCATCCGCTCAAAAAAAAAAAAAAAAAAAAGTCAGGAAAAGAAGCAGCTACTTTTTTTTTTTTTTTTTTGAGATGGAGCTGCTTTTAAAAATCTTTTTAGTCATGATTTACCCTCCCTTTGAATGCGTCATTTAAAATAGTAGTTTCTACATCTTGTTTTTGTTTTTATATCATCTCAGCATTTTTTATTGCATAGCTTTGTCCACCTGCTTTTGACAAACAAACAATTGAGAGGGATCGTTAATGGACTTACTCATACACAAATATTAGTAATATCTGTATTTGAAAAATACTTTGAATTAGTCACAAAACTTAAATGTCATCATCCTTTGAAAACAATAAAAACAAAAGGCAAGATATGTTCTAATTGATAATTACAATTACATTAAACTTTGTTTATGGACAGGAACAGGAAAAAATATAAAACGTAAAAGCCGATGCAAATTTGATGGAAGCTTGGGTAAAGTTTGTGCTTCATTTGGATTAAAAAATATGTTTATATAATAAAGCATCTTACCAACATTATAACGAACAAAAAGGCCAGGCGTGGTGGCTCATGCCTGTAATCCCAGCACTATGGGAGGCCAAGGCGAGTGGATCTCTTAAGGCCAGGAGTTCAAGACCAGCCTGGTCAACATGGTGAAACCCTATCACTACTAAAAATACAAAAACTAGTCAGGTGTGGTGCATCTGTAATCCCAGCTACTTGGGAGGCTGAGGCAGGAGAAACACTTGAACCCAAGAGGCAGAGGGTGCAGTGAGTGGAGATCTCTCCACTGCACTCCAGCCTCGGCAACAGAGATTCTGTCTCAAAACAACAACGAACAAACAAACAAAACTTCAGTTTTATTATTGTCGAACATTTAAACTCTAACAAACAATTTGTATAGGCTTATCTTTTAAATTGTTTCTTATAATTTTTGTAAGGTACATTTCACATACTATAAAATTGATGTTTTAAGTGTGTCATTCAGTGGCTTTTAGTATAGTCACAGAGTTGTGCAATCATCCCCATAATCTCATTTTAGAACATTTTCATCACCCTAAAAGAAAATTATATAGGCATTAGGAGTCATTCTCTATTCCCACTCTTCTTTACCTTTCTTCCCATGACAATAATTGATCTACTTTCTGTACATTTGCAATTAAAAATAGTTAGATATTTCACATAAAGGAAATCATATAATGTATTTTTTTTTTTTTTTGGTGACTGTCTTTTGTTACTTAGCTTAATGCTTTCAAAGTTTATCTATGTTGTAGCACATAGCAGTACTTCTTTCTTTTTATTACTAAATAGTATTTCATTGTATTAATATACCCTAATATTGTTTATCCATTCACCAGTTGAGGGAATGTGGGTTAGTTCTACTTTTTGGCTAAAATGAATAATCCTGCTATGAAATACATGCATAAGTTTTCCATAAACATGTGCTTTCATTTCTCTTGGGCACTTGGAGTGAAATTGCTGAGTCATATATACCTCTATATTTAACATTTCGATGGACTGAAAAACTCTTTTCCAAAGTAGTCGCACCATTTTCTATTCCTACCAACAATGTATGTGGTTCCAATTTCTTGCTTTGTAAACACTTGTTGCCTGTCTTTTTTATTTTATCCTTCTTAGTATGTAGGAAATGGTATTCCATTGTGGTTTTGATTTGCATTTGAGTTAGGCATCCTTTTATGTATTTATTGATAATTTGTACACCTCTGTTAGAAAAGGTATAAATTCAAATTCTTTGCCAATTTTTAATTGGGTTATTTGTCTTTCCATTGTTGAATTAGAAGCATTCTTACATATCCTGCATGCTAATTCTCTCTCAGATAAATGATTGACAGATATTTGTTCCCATTTTGTAGGTTGTATTTCACTTTATTGTTTCATTTTCCAGACAAACATTTTTCATTTTAGTAAACGCTAACTGAACATTCAGAAATTTGGATAGTAGTTTAAATTGGAATAATATTTTCTAACAAATGAACTAAGATTTTAAAGAATTTTCTCTAAGTATTCTTTTGTAGGAAGTTAATCACAAATGTTAGGCCTTTGAAGACACTTCTAAATTGAACCATCATAACTAATATTTTCTACAGATTTAGGAGACTTTTATTCAGAATCTAATAAAAGCCACAAAAATAAATTCCTGAAAAAAATGCATGCATAATCCCACATACAAAATGATGCCTATGTTATGACACCCCCCGATAAGAGATTTTAGAATGGAAGATGGGATTCTGGCTGCATGGAAGCTATTGCTGTCAGATTCCATCTTCTTCTCCATAGATAAAGAAATCAATTTTGAAAGCTTCAGGATCATTGAATAGACATATTCTGCTGAATTGTAAAGAAAGCACTTTACTCAGCAAAAATTTAGCTACTTTTGCTATAGATGCCATGTTTTTTTAATTGTATTCCTTGTTTTCACTTTCATTTTGGTTCCCTGAAACTTCTGTATGATTACATTAATGCCTTTGCTTTATACAGAGCTAAACCACTTGCCATCTCAGTGACAAAACCTTGAGGTTCTTCATCTAGAGAATGTTTGTCAAAATGAGATTGGAGCCTGGTAATACTTTATTTGCCAGTGCATTTTGTGGAGCCTCTTAGATTTAAAAATATTTTCTTTCTTGGAAAGAACAGTATACAAATGTCAGGTTAATGGAAATTTACATCACTGGGGACCATCAAGATCAATAAAGAAGGAGAGTGACAAAAGCAAAGGCCTTGGGAATTACAGTTTACCTTGGCAATAATTGCAAAGTGTTGATAGAATGATCATGATGAACTGAAACAATCATTGACATAAAAGTGAAAACTATCAATCAAATGTTAGTGAGTTAGCAAGTTATTTATTGAGTTCCTATGTTGTCAGTGTCCTCATAGGTGATTTTCCTTGATGATAGTCAGTCAGAACCTTACAACTCTCTGAAATGTATAGAGAAATCCAAATTCTCAAGCACCGTAATAATATAAACCTGCTTGTCATTAGGGTTTGCATTATAGATATAGATATTTTCAGTTTGAATTATCTCACTTTATTTAGTCTTATTCTGGGGCCATACTTGAATGGTTAATTGAGAAACACAGAGGCAGAAGATTGTAGAATTAATGATGACAAAATCCTCAAGAAATATATGTATATATGTATATATATGAATTTAAAGTCTTTCAAGAATGTTTATTTTATAATCTCTATAATGTAAGTTTCTAAACTTGAGAGACTCAGTGAAGTTGAAAACAGATCCTTGTATAGCATAGAATGTAACAAACCCAACAGAATCTGAATGACCCCTGAAACAATACGGAATATGCTATCATAATTGGAACTCCAGAGGGAAAGTGGAGAAGCAATAGGAAGGAACATAGGCCTATTTTTAAAAAACAGATGGATAATACCAACTCTGATTTCCAAGAAGCACAAAGTATACTAACAGGATAAACACAGAGAAAAATATACCTAAGCACATCATACTCAAACAGCTGGAACCAAAAATAAAGAGAATATGTTAAATATAGCCAGAAAGAAAATGCACATTATATGCTGGGGAAAAGATGATTAGAATGAAGGCAGACTTCTCAGAAATAATAGAGACCAGAGAAAACGGAATGTTGTTTAAAATACTAAAAGAAAAAAATCAATCTTAAAATATATAGCCAATAAAACAAAAACTGAGTGAATGTATTGCAAGTAGACATGTAATATGAAAAATACTATACTAGAAAAAATTCTTCAAGCTGGAAGAGAATGGTACCATATGGAAACTGAGAATCACCCTCAAAGATCTAAAGACAGAAATACCATTCATCCTAGAGATCTTATTACTAGTTATATAACTAAAGGCATATAAATCATTCTATTATAAAGACACATGCACACGTACATTCACTGAAGCACTACTCACAATAGCAAAGACATGGAATCCACCTAAATGCCCATTAAAATCGATTGAATAAAGAAAATATGGTACATACACAACATGGAATCCTATGCAGCCATGAAAATGAATGAGATTATATCCTTTCCAGGGACAATGATGGAGCTGGAGGCCATTATCCTTAGCAAACTTATGCAGGAACAGAAAACTGAAGACTGCATGTTCTCACTTATAAGTGAAAACTAAATGATGAAAACACATGGACACATAGAAGGAAACAACACACAGTGGGGCCTGTGGGGAGAGGTGGATGGAAAGGGAATGGATCAGGAAAAATAATTAATGGGTACTAGGCTTAATATTTGGGTGAGGAAATAATCCATACAATTAAAACCCATGGCACAAGTTTACCTATGTAACAAATCTGCATATGACTTAAATTTAAAAAAAATTTAAAAAAGAGAAAAATCACATAAAGCAAAGAGTAGCATCAAAAATTTAAAATATGTGAGTAAATATAAAAAGCTGTTTTTTCTCTCAAAAAATATATATATTTCTTAAATCTGAATTAACTGTTGATAGCATAAATATTAACAATGCATTGTAAGGGTAATAACAAATGTAGATGTGAAATATATGATAACAATTGACAAAAGATGGAGTAAATACACCTATTTTCTTGGAAGTTTCATATATTGCATGTGACTTAATAAAATATTAATTCTAAGTAGTCTGCCATATGTTGTTAACATATTTAAAATCATTAAGAAAACAATATAACTAAGAAGTATAGCTAAAAATACAAAAAAAGTAATAAGCTACTAAAAAGTAAAAGAACAAATAAGAAATAGAACAAATTAAAAAACAACAGAATATAATAGATTTGCATTCAATCACATTAATAGTTAAATTTAATGGGAATGAATGAAACACCCCAGCTAAAAACAGATTGTGTCAGACTGATAAAAGAGCAACTTCAAATTACATACTGTCTTAAAAAAGACTCATGTTAAATATAAAAACAAATCTAGACTAAATTTAGAAGATGGAAAACAATATACAAAGTTCTTATGGAAGTCAGACATCTAAAACTACGAGTCTTTATAGTTTTATTTATATGGATTTAAAAAAATAAGCAAAACAAATTATTTTGATAGAAATAAGAAAACTATTGCCTCTGGTGGAAGTGGGGGACTTACTGTAAAGCAGCACAGGAAACTTTCTTGGATATCTCAAGGGTATTCTATACATGGACAGAAATTGTGGCTACACAGATATACACGTTTGTCAAAATTCAAAGAAGCGCACATTTAGTATCTGTGCTATTATTGCAGGTAAATGCATTTCAATTAGTAAAAGTATGAGAGCATAAACAAGAAATTGTATGAAATGAATGCAATAAAAAAGCAGCAATTTTTTTCAAATCTACAATAAATTTGCATGTTTCTGAAAGCAGAAATATTAATAGAAATATGCGAAGCAATCATCAAAGGACATAAATTAGGTATGATTCAAGAATCAGAGAAGTGTCTCTTCTACCTTAATTTTTTAAAGTAAATATAAGTCAGATGAGACCCCTAGAAATTCATAATAGAGGAAATCTGTTAGGAAAAACCTAAAGTGAGAAAAAACATAAATTCAGGTATAAATTATCTGAAAATATGTTTCAATTCACATAAAATACCAGAATATTAACTATATCTAGTTGTTCAAAACTGAAAAGCAAAGCCTGTAATAGAAGATCAAAAATTGGTATGGAATTTCTCTTAATTCTAAAATTATATTAAAATCGTGTCTAGGTAAATAATTACTGTAATTGGGCATGGTCACTAATTATACATTTCTATAATAACTAGATGTAAAAGCTAATATATTACTGAATACTAATTACTAGTAAGTAGTATTAATATTTCTGATAAATAATTGTTAGCAAGTTGCTATTTCTTTTTATATTCTTCTTTTAATAAATGAAGTATGGTAGTGATATATTTCATGAAAGACAATTTAAAAATATCAGTAATGTGAATATCATGAAACAAAATTATCCCTTATCATATCTTCTGAATGTATACTTTTTAGATTTACTGAAGAATGAGGATTAAAAAGTAAGAGTCAAATTCTGTGATACATAAGTATATTTTGAATGTATATTTTTTATTTGTAAAAATGAACAAAATCTTAATTGCAAAATAGTTGCAATTAAGGTTTTAGAGTTTCATTTGTAAAAATGAACAAAAACTTAATTGCAAAATAATTATAATTAAGGTTTTAGATTTTTTTAAATCTAAAAGACACACATTCAAAATATGCTTATGCGTCACAGAATTTGACTCTTACTTTTTAATCCTCATTCTTCAATAAATGAAAACTTAACCTCTACATATTTTAGAGGAGAGTGATTACCCACTTTTTACTCCACATGATTCTGAGGATAAAATCCCACCTCTTTGGCCTCAAGGGTTGACACATGATTAAACCTATAAACTGAAAATTTCCCTAGGATACTCCCTGGAGAATATTTTAAAACTTCCCTGGGATATGACTCCAGGGAAGCAAATTCTTGCCTTGATGTTTGCTAAGCCAATTCATATAAACTTGGAGTTTCTGTGAACATCCCTTGGCTGAGTGGAAAAAATGTAGTGTGCCAACATTCCAAGCAAAACAACTGAGAGAAGGGGAAAGGTTAAAAGGAATCTTGACGATGTTTAGTAAGTTCTGAACTCACTCTTACGTTTTCAGTTCTATGAATGCTTCAATCTCATTTTTTTGTTGTTGTTTAATTAGGCATATTTGAATTGGGTTCCTATCATTTGCCACTGGAAGAGTCCTGACTACCACAATATCACTGGAAAGAATCAGGTGACCTTAATTCAATGTCAGTCTATCTCTCCCTCCTAGCAGAGCAACAGGGGAGGACAATTCAGTTAAATTTGCTATTCCTATTTTCCTTTCTACTATAGAGGATTAATGTGAGGATTCATATAATGCTTAGCACAGTGCTTGAAAAATAGTAAATACCCAATAAATGTTCATTTATGTTATTAATCTTATCATACCATTATTTCAGTCATGATGTAGTGTCTTAAAAGTTATTTAGACCACAATTTGAACAAATGTTGTACTTCGTGATAGTTAGTACATGTGATTTTAGATGATACATGTTACTGCCTCTTATTTTTAAATTTCCTCTCTATTCATCATACAACCATTCAAGGAATATTGAAATCTAATATTCTAGATATGAAGGGACATCCTCTACCCTCTCCTTGATGATACTTCTTTACATTTATGTACGCACATGTATTCACATATCTGTCAATATATCAAAACTACAAATATGAGTACATTAACTACTAACATTTAAATTAAAAACCTTACTCCAGTCTGTAGCTTTAGAATTTTATGTTTTAAAAATTGATGTTAAAATATGCAGATTCCATTTTCTTAGATATTTGATATTGTGTAAGTATCAAATTTTATATTGTGTAAATATCATATTACTATATATTAGAAATTAGACAAATATTGTATAAAACAAGATCACTACTAAAAACAAATGTATCACTGGCAATTTACATGTAATTATGAAACCACAAACTCATTGTAAAAGGATATAAAATTATAATCAATAACGACATAAACACTTTATTTTTAAAGTTATCATGCATCTAAATTGATTTTAATTATTTAAGGCAATAAACTTGATAGTTCACTATTTAGAGTGTACCCATATAACTATCCCAATATATGCAATATTTATACAAAAAGAAATATGAACAACTTCCTTTAAATTTTTACGTTTTCATCTGTTGTCTAATTTGAACTTCCTACTTACAGTAATTTGTTTTTTTTTAACCAGTGATGTAACTTAGTACAGTCTCTTCTGTATAAATTGTAAGACACAAATTTTGAACATATCTGTGAAATAAGAAATGATTCTATGAGCTCTTAGGCACTAATAGTGTTATATTATTTGTCTGAAATGTATTTTCTAAGCATTTTGTTAAATATGAGACTCTCTTTTGATATGCAAATGGAAGAAGTGAGAATTCCATATGGAAATTACAATGAACAAGTGGTATTCTTCCTTGCGCTGTTTTCTGAGGCTACAGTAAAGCACACTTTATTTTTGGATATAGAAAAATTGTGTTTTTACCAATATCAAAATGAGGTCCGATAGACAAGACTATTACAGAATAAGTATACTAGAAAGCAGCCAGGATTAATACAAAGATCAAATAAGGGGAACGAATATACAATGACTATTTTCAACATGAGAATGAATGTAGAACATTTTGCCTCATCTTTTGAGAATTATGAGAGAAATATTTTATGGAAAAAAAGTATCAAAATACACAGCAAGCACTTCAAGTTCTCCTCCAAAAAAAGAAATAGTTGTATTTTGTAATGGTAGAAGATTACCTTCAATGGCTAATTTCTGAGCTGTATTGTTAGTTTTCTTTGTTTCCTTGATCATTTCTTTTTAAATAGAAACTAGCATTCAGTGAGTACCTACAATGTATGAGCTTCTGCATGAGAAGGGATACCAGCATGCCTCACAAATCATTACATCCGATTCACACAGGTATGGGAATACTTTTATTCCCCTTATTTTGCAGATAGACAAGCTTTGAAAAGTCAAGGAATGTGTCCAAAATCAGCTATCTGGTAAAGTGGCAGAGACATGGCAAATACAAATAACTTCAGTGTCAATTTTTGTGAGTTTTGTTTTTGATTGTTTGAGACAGGGTCTCGCTCTGTATCCCAGACTGGAGTGCAGTGGCGGGATCACTACACAGTGCAGTCTCATCCTCCTGGGCTTAGGTGGCCCTTCTGCTTCAGTCTTCTGACTAGCTGAGACTACAGGAACACAACACAATGTCTGACTGTTTTTAATTGTTTTTTTTTTTACTTGCTATGTTGCCCAAGCTGGTCTTGAACTCCTGATGATAAGTTATCCTCTTGCCTCAGCCTCCCAAAGTGCTGGTGTGAGCCACTGTGTCAAGCCTTCAGTGTAAATTTTAATTACAGTAAGCTGTTCCTGCTTCTCTGAGAGTGTTTATGTATGTGTGTTTATAAGAAAATTAGAGAGAGAGATCCAAGATGGCTGATCACTAGCAGCTCGGGATCGTAGCTCCCAGTGAAAGCACAGAGAAAGAGAGGATGCCACACTTTCAGATGAATTTTTGTTGCTCACGGACCAAGAGATTCACAGCAGAGGAGCCCCATGGGTTGCCAGGGCGACTCTTGTGGCCGGCACGGCGGTTTTGCTGGCACCTCAGCGTGGCAGTTCTTGGTGCAGAGTCCAGAGATTCCTAGGCAGAAAAGCACCATCAATCTTAACACCACTGTTTTGGCTGGCGCAGTGGATTGCTCAGATTTCGGCGCTAGGAATCAACAAGTTGGACGTCCGCTCAGAGACCTAGTTAGAAAGTCGGTAATTACAAAGACAACAGAGGGATAAATATATAATGAAGGGAAGAAACCAGCCTAAAAAGGCAGAGAATACTCAAAATCAGAATGCCTCTCCCTCTACAGGGGATCGCAGTTCCTCATCAGCAATGGAACAAGGCTTAATGGAGAACGAGTGTGTTCCATTATCAGAAGCAGGTTTTAAAAGGTGGGTGATAAGAAACTTCTGTGAATTAAAAGAACTTGTTCTAACCCAATGCAAAGAAACTAAGAACCTTGAAAAAAGGTTTGACGAAATGATAACGAGAATGGACAATTTAGAGAAGAATATAAGTGAATTGATGGAGCTGAAAAACACAACACGAGAACTTCACGAAGTATGCACAAGTTTAAACAGTCGAATTGATCAAGCAGAAGAAAGGATATCAGATGTCGAGGACCAGCTCAGTGAAATGAAATGAGAAGACAAGATTGGAGAAAAAAGGATAAAAAAGGAATGAGCAAAGTCTCCAGGAAATATGGGACTATGTGAAAAGACCTAATTTACGTTTGATAAGTGTACCTGAATGTGATGAAGAGAATGAATCCAAGTTGGAAAATGGTCTTAAGGATATCATTCAGGAAAACTTTCCCAACCTAGCAAGGCAGGGTAATATTCAACTCCAGGTAATACAGAGAACACCACAAAGATATGCTTCAAGAAGACCAACCCCAAGGCACATAATCACCAGATTTATTAGGGTTGAAATGAAGGAGAAAATACTAAGGGCAGCCAGAGAGAAAGGTCAGGTTACCCACAAAGGGAAACCTATCAGACTTACAGCAGATCTCTCAGCAGAAACCCTACAAGCCAGAAAAGGGTGGGGACCAATATTTAACATCCTTAAAGAAAAGAACTTTCAACCCAGAATTTCATATCCAGCCAAACTAAACTTTACAAGCGAAGGAAAAATTAAATCTTTTGCAAACAAGCAAGTACTTAGAGACTTCACCACCACCAGGCCTGCTTTACAAGAGCTTCTGAAAGAAGCACTATACATATAAAGGAACAACCAATATCAGCCTTTCCAAAAATATATCAAAAAGCAAAGAGCATCAACACAATGAAAAATTTACACCAACTAATGGGCAAAACAGCCAGCTAGCATCAAATGGCAGTATTAAACTCATATATATTCAAATTGGATAAAAAGCCAAAACCCATCGGTATGCTGCATCCAGACCCATCTCACATGCAACGATACACAAAGACTCAAAACAAAGGGATGGAGGAAGATTTACCAACCAAACAGAGAGCAAAAATAAACAAATAAATAAAAAGTAAGAGATGCAATTCTCGCCTCTGATAAAATAGACTTTAAAGCAACAAAGATCAAAAGAGGCAAAGAAGGACATTACATAATGGCAAAAGGATCAATGTAACAAGAAGAGCTAACAACTCTATAGATCAACGAGACAGAAAATTAACAAGGACATCCAGGACTTGAACTCAGACCCAGAACAAGTAAACTTAATAAACATTTATAGAACTCTCCACTTCATATACACAAAACATACATTACCACCTCACACCTATTCCAAAAGTGATTACATAATTGGAAGTAAATCACTCCTCAGTAATCGCATAGCATTTCATAGGTTTAAATGAAATATTGGTTGGCTGCTTGTTTGTTATTTTCTTCCCTTATTCCTTCCTGTCTACATCATTAAGTATAATTATTGGTATAAAAGAGGTTTTCAATACCCATTTCTAAACTGCATTCTAGCCTGGGCAAGAAAGCAATACTCCCATTCTCTCTCTCTCTTTCTCTTCTTTCTTCTTCCTCTTCTTCATTCTTTTTTTTCTTTCTTTCTTTCTTCCTTAAATAAAAAAAAAAGAAAAAAGTAATCTTTTAGATTTTTTAAAGAAAAAAATTGCAAATTGTTTTAAGGAAGCATCCTTAATTAAATTAAATTTATATAATATAATAGATTGCATTAATTGGATTAAATATTAGCCTTAATTATTTTCAGTGCAGATATGTGCATAATAATCTGGGTCTGTTGTCTACACAATTAGTTTGGATTATTCCTTTTAGCCTTATGTTTTCAAGTGTACATGGATTTCATTTTGCTTTGTCTTTAATACATTAAAAATTAATGGTAAATGATTCATTTATTATTTTCTAAAAGCTCATGCACTGATATGGTTTCACTCTCATCTGATTATCAAATTTCTTTTTTTTTTTTACCAATTTAAATAGTTTTATTTAAGACATTGCATTTTCCACTTACAATACAGTGTTTATAAAGTGCAATGTTATTTCCTTCCTTCCCCTGTGCATATGTTCCATATTCAAGTATTGAGAATGCCCAGTAACTTACTATAGCAGCTGAACTTTTAAAAACTGCCACAGAATTTGCTACAAATTTAGGTCCTTCAATGTTTTACATGTGGAGCAATGCTAAATCTATACTTGGGTTGGATAAAATTTTTATTCTGATTATCATTGGGTAGTTTCATAATTTTAATGAAGCATATTATTGAACTACGCTAATAGTTAATACTACTTTGGAAATTATGTCTGATGCCATCAATTTTAATTGTGGAATTCTTCCTAGGCCTATAGTGAGTAGTAACTATTATCTAGTGCTGACTGGCATAAATTTTGGAATTGAAAAGATTATAACAGAAGTAGGAGTGACCTTCTGTAAATGACTTAACCATCTTTGACTCTTGGTTCTTTCATCTGTGAATGGCACAGTGCCTTTTGCAAGGACTAATCAGATAGCATAATATTGGTAGAACCTTGTTGTTTTTCAACAAATATCATATCTCTGACTTCCTAACTTAGTAATAAAATGGCCAGTTTTAAGTAGTCACATTGGCACCTAGTCAAAGCCTCCTTTGCAGTTATGCATGGCCATGCTACTATGGTCCATTCAATGAAATATCTATAGTTGTAATGTATAAAGCTTCAGGTTTTGTCATAATAGAAAGCAGAGTGCCCTCCCCTTCTCTTGTTCCCTTTTCTGCTTGTAGGGAATGCAGATCTTGCATAACAAAGTAGAATCTCTGGATTGGGAAGAGAAGCAACAAACTAGTAACTTGGAGCCCTGCCTCTATAAAGACACCATATCCACCAAGTATTGTGTGAGTCAAAGCTTCTTGAATTTTAATATGTGTGCAGGTTATCTGAATATCTTGTGGGAATTCAGATTTTCATTCAGAAGATCTTGGTGGGAACTGAATACTGCATTTCCAAGAAGCTCTCAGAAAATGCTTATGTTGCTGATCCAAGGACTGAACTTTGAATATTAAGAATGTAAGACATTACTTTGGGAGGCTGAGGTGGGCGGATCATGAAGTCAGGAGTTCGAGACCAGCGTGACCAACATAGTGAAACCCCGTCTCTACTAAAAATACAAAAATTAGCCAGGCATGGTGGCTTGCGCCTGTATTCTCAGCTACTCAGGAGAATCACTTGAACCTGGGAAGTGAAGGCTGCAGTGAGCTGAGATCGCGCCACTGCACTCTAGCCTGGGTGACAGAGCAAGGCACCATCTCAAAAAAAAAAAAAAAAAAAGAATGTAAGACATTTGCTCACAGGCCGTTATATGTGTGGGAGAAACACATCTATCTTGCCTAAATCATTTTTAATTTGGTCTCTGTCGTAGTGGAGAACTTGAATACCAATCACCATAATGTGTGAATTTCTTAGTGTAGTACCTTCCAGAAATGAAGCTTCCAATAAATGATTAATATTATCTGTATTAGCACTATTGAATTATTAGTAATTACTGAAAAAAGCTTCCATTGAAAAGACTTATGGAATTATCTATCAAACAACTTAAAAAATATTTACCAATTAGACAATGTTCTCTTTCTCTGCAGGTGTGCACATTTACACACATGCATAAACATACTAAAATATTATAAATGTGTGTATATGTTACATGTTGGTATATTAAAAGGTATCCTTAAAAGCTAGTACCACCTAATATTTACAAGGTGATCTGTAATCACATTTATTTCTGCCATAAGTGATGTGTGAATCACAATCAGGGATTGAAAAATTCCTCAGAGATTAGATCTGAAGCATCATACGCATTATGAATTGCCCATGCATTGAAATCTAACCTCTCTTCCCCATGGAAAACTCAAGGAATTAGTATTTAGTATTAATGTATCATAATTTAAATACATGATTTAGCTATGGCTATAATGCAATTTAGATTGTAAATTATAAGATATCATGTACCCCAATTATACTACATAAATAATGGATAGGAAGAATAAAGGTAGAGAAAATTATTGTACCAGTAATTTTAACAAATCTAATTTTATATAATCAGGGAAAGAGAAGTTCTTTGAGGCAACCTTGTCTACACAGCTAAATGGATTGTGATTAAAAAATTTTAAGTAAAATTGCTCTCTCTACATCCAGAAATGTTCCATAATTATTCAGAGAAATATATATTCTCTAAATGGAAAATTAAGATGAAATTATATTTCAGTGACTACTGCTAAGTTTGGAGAGATAAAGAAAGAGTTTAGACATTATCTAAAAGGTAAATATGTACTGAAATATCTATTTCCAGTGATTAAAAAGTTATTTAAATTATTTAAACTTAATTTATAGTATCAGTGGACACAGGGCTATAAAGCTGAGAAGGAAATCTACACAGTTGTTTAGTGAGACATAATAAGTAAATCCTTATCTTTGGCAATGCTAAATAATTTGCATAAGAGTGAATGATTTTCTAAGTATGACTTTGCCAACATTAAATAACTAATGAAAATTTATGTTAAGCAACATGGTTGTAAATATTATAGTTTTAGTCTAACTCACTTTAATTCTGGTCTTTAATTCCCTGTCTCTCTTCTTTCCCTCTTCTTTTCACACATCAAGCCACTTTAACCTGACTTTGCCACACAGATACAGAAAATTATTCATTTGGAAATCAAAAATGTCTTAGTTCGCAAGTCAAATGAAAAACTTTTAGTTCCATTTACTTGACTGTGTCATACTCTTCTCAAAATCTCCTCCTCCCTGAGTTTCTGCAATTCTGCTCTATTTCCCTAGCTACTCCAACAATTCTCCTCACTACACTCATCATCCTCTGACCATCCCTTAAATACAGCTGGTTGCCTTCCCTGCCCTCCTCTCATCTCATCCAACTTCTATGGTTCTCAAACTTGTTTAGTTTACTGAAGCATTTGAGAATCCAATGAATTATGACTCTTCAATCCAAAGAAAAAATTTTTTAAATCAAATTTTAAGGTAATTTCAGGAGATTAATGGATTCCCAAAAGCCAAATGTAGGGCATCCCTGACTTTACTGTATAAGCTTTTTCATAAATACGTGTGACTTTTGTGACTATACTTTGTTGACAAATTCCATAGCTCTTTTCTACCTCAGTCCAAAAGTTTCCTTAATAGTTCCATTTTACAGTAAGCTCCTTTGGAAGGTCGGAGTTATATCTCGTATGCAGTACATGCCCATAAGTTAATATGCCATAATCCCTCATTAAAACATCTAATCTCCATCTTAATTGATGGCCCTATACCCAGTAAGAAATATCATCATTCTTAACATGTTCTTCTTCTTAACTCTATATTACAGAGTCACTCAGTGTATTTTGTTAATTTTTTTCTTTAAATATTGTCTACTTTTTTGTTTCTGGCTGTCATCACTGTGACAGCCTCTCATTAGGGTTTTTATGTCTCCTAAATTACTACAATAGCACCTGGTCTTTTCTTATGGTAGCCTCTCTTCTCAGAGTCACTGGATTTAACACTTCAACTTGTTTCACTAGAGTTATTTGCTCTCCATTACCTACAGAATAAAAAAAGAAAGAGGAAAAGGAAGGAGGGAAGGAAGGAAGGAAGGAAGGAAGGGAGGAAGGAAGGGAGAGAGAGAGGGAGGGAAGGAGCCATCTGTAACTCTTTTAGCCCTTACCCTCTTCCCTTAATGGAGATGTCAGATAACTCTTCTCCTTCTTCTATTGCAGATAGAGATGATCATATGATCCAGTTTTAGACAAGAAATCACTAAGGATCTTCTGGACAGTCATTTCTTCTATGATAATGAGAGAGCCATATGTATGCAAAGAGATCAACTTTTGCTCCCTTACTAACCTTTCTGCTTTGGTCATGGTTGTGAGAACACAGTGTCTTCAACTCTAGGAGCCACCATTTGACCACAGGTGGCATGGGGTTAATTAAGTCCGAAGATGAAAATCAACCACTCTTTCATGTGGAGGGGAAGGATGGGAAGCTTTTGAATTCTTTTTTTTTTTAAATGAACTTTTATTTTAAGTTCCAGGGTACATATGCAGGATGTGTAGGTTTGTTACATAGGTAAATGTGTGCCATGGTGGTTTGCTGCATAGATCAACCCATCATCACCGAGGTCTTAAGCTCAGCATCCATTAGCTGTTCTTCTTGATGCACTCCCTCCCCCCGAACCCCTAAAAGTCCCCAGTGTGTGTTGTTGCCCCCTTGTGTCTTGATGACATCGATAAATCCCCAAATTATTCTACTTAGAGACTACTAGTTGAGCAGAGAATATACTTTTTTATTAATGGTTTAAACAACTGGTAGTAGTTTTCTTGACTTGTGGCATAAACCGTATTAAATGACATACATTAATTCTTGCCAATGCACCATTTCTGTAAATAGAACGAAATACCATTTTCCAAACGTAGTAAGCGTTTTCAAACCCACATTCCTGTAGTTCAGGTCCCTGCCTAGGTTCTTATCCCTTACTTATTTTTCTGAATGACTTTCAGCTCTTCCTTTTATATCCTATAAAATGATACCTCTTTCAAATCTGTCCTCTCTGTTGCTAGACACTTCTATGATACCACAGTCTATTGAACAACAACAAAAGAAATTGGGGAGGGTCTTAAAAAATCGTGTCTGTTCGCCTATCTTAGGTTCTGTTTCTTCATGGTTGAGAATTTATTCATGTTTCTCCAGTTTTAACAAGTGCTCACATTTAGAATGCTAGAAGAGCTAGAATACATATTTTTTTTTTTTCTGAGAGCTTGAGTTGTTCATTGAGTTTCATTTTAGCTTTCCTCATATAATTTTTGTGGTTGTTATTTTATACTCAAAAGGTGAAAATTATTTCAAAGAAAATGTTTAAACATTTTCTAAGATAATCCATTTAAGATCAAATTATATATGAATCTGTCATATCAAAAATGAGTGTATAAGAGGAAATGTATTTTCTTTGAAGTAGAAGATCTCTGGCTTTGGCTATATATCAAGAATATCAGCTGAATGCAGTGATTCACACGTGTAATCCCAGCACTTTGAGGTCGAGGTTGGTGGATCACCTGAGGTCAGGAGTTCCAGACCAGTCTGGCCAACATGGTGAAACCCCATATCTACTAAAAATACAAAAAATTAGCTGGGCATGGTGGCGGGTGCCTGTAATCCCAACTATTCAGGAGGCTGAGGCAGGAGAATCACTTGAACCCAGGAGCAGAGGTTGCAGTGAGCATAGATTGTGCCATTGCACTTCAGCCTGGGCAACAAGAGTGAAACTCCATAATAAAAAAAGAAAAAAAAAAAAAAGAATATCAGCTACTACATTCTTAAATTTGCTTCCCGTGAAGCTACAAGACAGGACTAAATAGACTCAAACCTCCGTCTACTCCCACAGCATACTATGTTTCCTCTTCCACAAGACTTTGCAATTTATCGCTGCCTTATACTCACCATTTAGTTTGTCTCCACTGAATTTTAAACTCCTTGAGGGCAAGGACTTGGTTTTATTTATTCTTATATCACTCACACGTAGCACAAAGCCTGATTCATATTTACTAAAATGAGAACTGCTTTCTTTTAAATTTACTCTTAATATATAATACAAAAATAGTATATCTCTACAAGTTTACAGTTTTTTCTAAGTGTAAAATCAAATGTACCTATATAATAATAGTCTGTAGTTTTAGGCATTGAAGAGCTTTTGGAAAAAAATACTTATTAATGGTGTTCCAACGTTTTGTAACTAATTCCATTCTGGTGCCATTTAAGGTGGTCGGAGAGGCATAGGACTGAGTTGGCAATGTGGTTATTACCCAGGGAAGGATAACTTAGATAAGGCAGGACTTAACCTACCACTGGAGACTACACCCTACCTCTGCAAGACATTAAGCCCCCGCCAGTTCCTATTTTCTCTTTTCAAAGATTGGAAACCTCATCTCCCCAGGGTTTACAATCCCTGACAGTCTGCAAATCAGCAGGTATGAACTCTGCTTCTAATTTGTAATTACTGGGTCTACATCTCAACAAGTTAGATGAAGAATTATTGAAATTGCCTTTATTTAATTAGAGAACGTGTTTCTCACTAAATATAAAGTAGTATGGTTTGAAATAGAATGTATGCCTGGAAGTTCCTTTTTAGGTTATTTTTCTTTTTATCTTTTTGGTCACTGTTTCATGATTCATTCACTGGTTCTATATTCTACCCAGGCTTATTATAACACTAATATTAATAATGTTCAATTTTATGCATATTTTTCAAGAATATTTGTTCCTGTTAGGAAAAGAAAAACAAGGAGAGCAGGTTGTAGAATGGAAACTGACTGTTGGATCTTGAATTCTTATCCATTTTCTGAGAACAGTCCCTATTATTAATGTTTATTATTACTTCAAGTATGTCAGAAAAGGAGACAAACAGTCAGAGGCAGGAATTTCTCCCTAATTCACTCTGCCTAGCCAGCAAAATGTAACGCAAAATTATTCAGGGGAAAAATACAATTTTCTGTCATCTCTGTCATACACTGATAACAAAGCTACAGGCTAATATGTTTTGATATTTTTGTCACTCGTTTATCATGTGACCTTTCATGCTATCATTAATACAGCTGAGGGACAGAGCAGATACCCTGAAATAAGGGTGTGGAAAAGTCAGATTGCTTCTCTAACAACCAACGGTCAGTCACAGCAATTTATGCTTTTCTCCAGTATAGCCCTGACTGAAGAAGAGGAATTGTTATTAAAATTTGATATTACTGTCTAGGTTCTGCCACCTAGAATTTGCAAATTTTAGCAATGATGGAAATACTGGAGGGTTAATAAATTTCCCTTTGAATTATGATATTAATACAATACAACGTGCCTCTTCAGATATTCAGAGCATATATATGAGAAAATGTATCCTGCGCATTTGAACATTGACTATTAGTCATACTCTGATTTGGTAAATCCAGAGAGCACATTAAAATATTATTGCTGAAATTGCTCTACATGTGTTCAGCAAAAACTGTTGATATTTTTAAAGTATAGATAAACCAAAATAATTTGTGGTGCAGGGGATTGGACACCCCAAAGTTTAATACATTTTTTGTTTTCTTTGATGATAGATTATACCTGGTTTAAATTTGCATGCAGCCTAACATCATTTCTGACAATGGTCTGGTTTTTATGTTGCTTGTATAGGCAGGACTGTTAAAATTCCAATATAAAACTAATTTATACTTGATATTAATGAGTTAAGAAATGTTTTATATAGTACATCAGGGCAGCAAAAGAACTTTACAGGGTTATACTAAAATCAAATTATGTCTGAATACCACCATTATGTACAAAAATGAAAAATTCTTCTCCAATCTTAGTTAAGTGCTAGTACAAAGCTCGATGTTTTTAATGTTTATATTAAGGCAACCATTTTGCTTTCTTTTTCACCATATAGAAATATGGTAATATAAAGGCAAAGTGTTAAAAATTTAAAGTATGCACATCTATAAAGGTTATTAAAAATATAGGGTTTTTTAATAAAATTATTAGTATTAGCCTAAACTCGTTTATTAAACAACAACAACAAAAAATTGTATCCCTTTGAAGAATATTTTTAAAATACAAATAAGTCAGAAAATGATCTTTTTGTGAAAAAAAAGTAAGGTTGAGAGTTTTATGTAGAAGAATTATTAAGTAGGTCCCAGAGAGACTGTGAACATGTATAGTGAATTCTTACATTTTATTATGATACATCTTATGTAAGTTACAAAGCATTTTCTAGAATCAAAATCAGTACTTGCTAATTGGATAAAACTACTAGCATGATGGTTTTTAAAAATTCATTTTATTTTGGAATTTCTCTTGTCTTATGTGTATCTTAATATTAATGCAAAATAACATAAACTTTATTCTTCAAATGAACTTTGTAAGTAAAAATAATTTGTGTAAGTGTTTTATGGGAATTCTACTTGTATTTTGAACTCACATTATCAGAAATATTTTATTGCATATTTTACTGCATAATATAATGTAAGCATGTTTGCATTTGTGAAGATATGCTTATAGCATAAACAAATGCAGAAAATTTTATTAAAATAATATATCTGAATTCATATTAATTAATGGAAAATTTCAGGAAAATATTAATTTTATAGCTCATGGAATTTATTTTATAAAATGGCAGGTAACAAACCTCATTAACAAATATTAACTTAGTAATATAATTATATTAAAGTTAAAGCATTTAAGTTTAGAAGATGGCACATAAATGTCTTTTAATATAATGTTCAAGTCTCACTTTGTATTCTTTCATTATACTGTACTCAGGCAAGGATTTGCTAAGAACTTTCATATGACTTCTCCATCACAAAAAAATAACTTTGGTATGGGAGAGGAACTTCAATTGAAGGGTCCAAATTGATTCAGTATATGCCTGGTTCATCTTCTGAATCTCATGAACAGATTATTCACCAAAGTGAGTTTTACAAAATTCCACTTTTTATTTATATCACAGAAGGACGAATAGCTGACTATGAGAAGAAAGTGGAATAAGTTGGGGAAAATAAAATGAAGAGGAAGATTTCTACTCTCAGCAAACATCCTGCATATGAAGCAGACATCCAGAGAAATTTGTATAATGGCTTAGCTTCTTGAGGATGCAAACTTCTGGATTACATACTTGCCTAATTACCGTTTAAGGGAGTTAATGGAAATAGAGTGTTAGCATAATTTAAAGGAATTTATTATTTTTCCTTACATAGAAATCTTATCAAATAATGTATTATATTGATTTAGTGAAAATTTTTTAAAAGTTACATACTGCTAAATACACATGTATAAACTTTTTTCTGTTTTGGGGGTTTGAGGATTGATAGTGGGGCGCAAAGCTAAATGGAAAAAGATCCTAAGCAAGCTTCTACGCTCAGCTTCAGTGGGATATGTGTTCTTTTTTATTGTAATTGTAACATTATTATAAAACTATAAAATTAAGATTGTGTCTTTTTTCAAGTCTATAATTGGATGCTTAACAGAAAAAAGTGATTTCAAGTCCAGTGTTCCTGTTTGCATGTAAATAAAGCCTGAGTCACAAACAAAGCCAGCAATCTCACATACTTGCCTTCAGTGGTAAAGGATGGAAAGCCTGCCTGCTACCAATCAGCAAGTGGTTGCTATGGTTACAAGGTCAGGAAATATGCCTTTTCCCCAGTTGTCCAAGGCTTGCACATGTCACTTTTGAAACTATGAATTTTATATACAGGTCAGGAGATGCATACCAAAGAAATAAACAGTGAACTGGACCATAATGACAGCTAACGTTCAAATGTCCTTGGATTTTTTAAAAATATCTAGGCAAACACATTTTGTTGTTTTGAATGGATTGGGTTTTATTTGTTTGTTTTAAATATTTTTTTAACAATTTTTGTCTAATGAAATGTTATATGTTAGCTTGAAATTGTGTTCCAGTATTGTAAGCATACATCAATAACATGTTTCAGATAGATTTATATTTTCTTCTTTTAAAAACTATTTTAAACTGCAGCATTGAAATATTATAAAAATATAATGCCATGGGACCTGTGAACCTAGTGTAAAAATTGCTCTACAGAAAAATTAAAATTGTTATGTTTATCTGTAAACAACATCATGCTCCAGCTATTAATGAGGTAAAGTGTTCTTTTTAAAAAGATAAATGTTTCTGTGTTCACAGTCAAATTTGTAAGCTTTTAAAATATTTAACAAATTATGAAAAAATAATCTTGTGTATGAATCAATAAAAAAATAATTTGTTGGGTAAATTAGTTACAGATCTCGCAAGGGAATTAGTGCTTTGCACCATATAAATCAGATTGAAGAAATTGGATATATTTATTTAAGCACTGGTATTATTTTAAAAATGTTAATGACAATTTGTTACTATTCTATTAGTATTAAATTGATATTTATATTAAATGAATATTAAGTATATGTTTTGAGTTTTTTATGGAAATTGCTTTAAAATTTGTGCCATTTCATAAATGCTAGGCAAAAAAAATGAAGAAAATGCATATAAAGTAAAATTATGCAATATTATTTACAAAGTGTTGGACAGTTGTTTCTGTGCAAAAGTGCTTTGCAAAAAATGCTTTACCTGTGTAAATATGCATCTTTGTATGAAAAATCCTTATTTTTATGAGACTTCAGGGGATTCCTATCCATTTGAAATATGACTATGTGTCATTAAAATAATAAGGTATAGTGTGGCATATATTTCACATATTATGACTAATTATCAGGGTGTATGTGATTAAATAGGATTATAAGAATCATGCACAACTTTACAACAGATACTTTTCATAATAGAAATCACCAATTTTGCACGTTTTCAATTTAAAGTGGATTTTTACATTGTATTCATCGACAATAAAACCTTAAAAATAGGCCTAAAGTATAATGAAAATCATTATTGGCCTGTTTTTAATTTTTTTTTTCCTGAATTGCTGCTTTTGTTCAAATGGACATTATTGTTTTTTCCTTCTCTTTATCTCTCTCTCTGTTCTCTCTCTATCTCTTTCTTTTGGGTCAGGAAAGATTAGTCCTTACCTTGATAACAATCCTTCCCATTTTTTAACTGAAAGCAGCATTCAAATGAGAAACTAAGTACATTTCTTTTCAACAGGCAATTTACCCCATGATGAGATATGCTTTCACTTATTTTTCTTTGACATTCTAGCATCTAGCAGCACAGCAGGTATCTGGAGGTTAGGCTTCAAATAAAAGATAGCTACATTCTTACATTAATAGATGCCATTGTATGACTATGTCATATTATTGTAGCATTTAGTTCCTTTAATTGTGCTTTTAAAATTATACATGATAAGCTGATACAACGCCAGAAAAATATCAAAATCAATTCGGTTATTATTGTTCTATTTGTACACATCTGCTTACATATACAACTCACTGTTCTCCAGCCATATGATTCTTTGAAACAATTAAGAAAATGATTAGGATCATTTTATTTATACAAGATAAGGCTCAAAGTATTTAAATTTTACTGAATTGACACTTTACGCATTGTATTGGTCTTAGGTGGACAGAAAATACTCCAGCAAATATAAAGCATCATATTATATTCCTCAATATTAGGAATTTTGCTGTCTGATATAAAAATATAAATAGATTTGTTCACCAAAAATACCATTTGATATGGATATAGTTTACACAGCAATGGTAAAGCTGCTTTTTTCCCCTTCCTTCTCTTTACACAGATTCTACCGAAGACTGCTTTATGCTATCTTATGAGCTTTTTCCCCTCTTTTTGGTGACCTTTCTGTATGGCCAAATGAGTTCAGGGTATATGTCTTGTGGCCTGTGTGCAACCTTGCCCATTAGCCAGTCCCCAAACCTTTGATGTGAACCATCAGCCCCACGATTTCTGTGGTTCATTCATTTTTGTGTTTCTCTAACGATCTCTGCCCCGGCTCTGAATCCTGCTTTTATTGTAGACAGAACTGACAACAGGCAGCCTTGTCTTTCATTTCCTTGATGTACTTTGTACTGTGGTATGGCTTTTGTTAGTATTGATGCAAACATTACCATAAACCACCACCTAGGGACTAGAAACAATTGACTAACTGTTTTCAAATCCAATACACTTAAGTTGATCAGACACAAAGTTTAAGTACAGTTAGCTATAACAGCACCAATTCTGTGTGGTCTCAGTCTCTCTAGACTACAAAATAAAGGTCAGTGGAATGCAGATGCTTATGTCAAGACAGCCTGCGATGAAATTTATTCAAGAGATGAATATTGGACCAAGAACTCATTCCTTCACTTCTTCAACCTAAGAAATGCCAATTCTATTTCCTGGTCTATTTTAAATGATTTTCTCTTTATCTACTTAAAAGCTCATTCTTAATAAGAAAAATGGTCTGGCATGTAGAAGAAGCAACCCTTTTATGAACAAGTTCAAACTTTGATGAGATGTGCATTTCAAATTGGCAAATGTTAAAATGTTTCACTTAGATTCTAAATTGCAAGCTCACCATCATTCAGCTTATTATAATAACTAAATGTGCCACAGCATGCAGAAGAATTACAAAGTTAACTATATTGTAAATGCAAAACTGTGCCTGACCCTTATTGTGTAAGGAGCAGAGGCAGGGTCATTTTCTTTTTGAGACTTGTGAGATCTTAGATTCAAGGCTTTGTAAAAAGGGCTATTCAGAGTCAGTTTCCCATATGATGCTTCAAAGATATCAGCTCCATCTTTGAAGTTTCTTCCTAAAATAATCAACTGAGAAATTGGGAAAATTTAAAACAAAAAGACTAAGAAAATGAAATAGACTTGAGACACCTGTGATTTCTCAACCTCTCCAATTATATATTAAATATACAATAATGTTTTAATCAAATTCCTTATTATCTTGTTAAATATCCCAGTGCTTTTAAAATTCCATATGTAAAATATGAATAGGTCTTTTAAAAATATATATTCAAATCTTAATATTTCTTCAAAATGAGATTTTGGTGAAGTTCAATATTATACCACAAAAAGTTTTTATAAGGATATAGATTACATAAATTTCTAGTTTGTATACAACTCTCTCATCAAAGTTACACAGCTGTGTGATATATGAGCTCTATGGTTTTTATTCTATAGATATGCATAGTTTCACATCTTCTGTCTTATTTAGTATCTTTTAAAAAAACAATAATTTCCAGGCATTTAAAGGTAGTTATCACACAACTATTACTAAAAGTAAACTTCAAAGTGTGCAATGGAAAATTAAAGTAAATTGGATTATAATACTGTGCCTGCCATTATTTTTCTCTATATCAAATGGTTTTTGTATGCTATATATGCATTACAATTTATATTAGGTTAATAAAAAAGTCTTAATGGCAACAACCAGTTACTTTTGCACCAATTTAGTAGTATTCTATATATTTAAAAACCTTTTAATATTTTTGTACATTTAATTTTAGTAAAATACAGTATTTGAGACATTTTTTTCTGTGCAAATTTTTTATTACATTACAGCATAAGTGACCTGGAATTACTATTTTATGGAATTGTATTTCTTGCATTTACATTATAACTAAATTGGTTGAGGTTTACTCAGCCATTTTTCAATAGACAGCTTCACTAAGTTAAACTCATATTGCATAGATACAAGAGAGGCAAAATGATTTAAGTCATGAGTTCACTATGTCATACCCTTCTTGACATCATTTTATTTTTTAACTATCTTCCAGTGAACCATATAAGATGTATAGGGGTTGATGGTTTAGGTGACTAAATTTATGTACAGAATCTCTTGCTGAGTTGCCAAATAATTGTATTCTGAAATAGATCTGGTAGGTTAAGTGCAATTGTTAACCAATTGAAAATATTTACTTGAGTCTTATAATGTACACAAATGCTAGAACTAATTATTGCCTGTGATTAATAATCTGATGTGGCAAAGCTATTATTAAGGCCTCAAGAATAAATACCTATGTAACTGCTTTATAGTTAAATACTACAGCATCATTTATAAAAAAATGTATTGTTTCCTTCTGGTGATTATGGTGACAATGGTAAAAATCTTAACTAATTTCACAAATGGATCAAAGTAAAAATATTTTAGTCCAACTATGTACTCAAACTATCTATGTAACACATAATTTGCAAGTGATTACTTGATTAGAATGATTCACTTACTGAATACTTATAAAATTAGGAGTGCTTCACTCAGGGAGAGAGATAATTGTCTTTACATTTTTAAAAAATAAGAATAAATATTTGGGGTAGTTGAAATAAGCACAAATCTATTTTTTCAGAAAAGTTTTTATTAAGGGTAGGTATTTTTTTCTCCCATAAAATTTTATACCACAAAATTTATACCACAAAAGACGTGACAAAAAATATGTTTAGTCTTGTTAAATCGTGTGAACCTATGCAACAGTAATAGTACAACCACTTCGGGGTCTATTTCCCAAGAAAATAAATGGCCATCTATTTTAAGTAATTTCATGTTTATAAAAGAATATTTAGTCACAACAAGTTAGCTATATGTTCAATATTTTGCACCAATTTTTTAGCTTATCGGTAAAGTGCTATGATCAAACCTGAAAAAGAATGAAAAGACCTTATTTCTATTAGTTATATAGGCTCCATTTCCAGATTATTCTTGCTCATTTTTCACATTATAATTTTTCAAAAGTGTGGTGACATTGGTTAAATGATATTCAAAGAATTTTGGGTATGGTGTTCTGATTTTTATTTCAGCAAATGCACCATAGATTACCTCATCAGAATTCTGAGCCACAACCACTGGAGAAAATATTGGAGAAGAGTTAAAAGAAGATAAATGGAAGGCAGAAGATGCACTTAGTTGTGAAGTGGACACATACACTTTCATTCAACCACCTTGCATCAACAACCATGGGTCAAGTTCATGACTCTGCAGAGAACTGGATGAGCTGGGAGACAGACAAACAGAAACAGGAATGTGATTCATGTTATATGAATAAACCGGATGTCAGTGTGTGAGATTTTTTTGTATAGTGATGAAGTGGTTGCTTACTTTGGAACTAAGTCTGTTTTCAGAAATGTGAAGCATTACTGATATTTCAAACACCAAAACTCCTTTAGCTCAACTATGACTTTTTCTTCAAAGATTTGAGATTTTCAACTACTATATTTCCTGCTCAGAAACCATACTCCTCTCACCGTTCTGAGGACATATCTGCCACAATAATTTAGACCCTAATAACAGTGAATAATTTTTAAGTAAAAAGTGACTTGCAAACTAGTCAAGTTCAGACTCAAAATATGTCAACATATCGAATTAGAAAAGCTTCAAGTTAAGGCTGAGAAAGGTGTTTCATGCCTATAATCCCAGCATTTTGGGAGGCTGAGGCCAGTGGTTCACTTTAGGCTAGGAGTTCAAGACCAGCCTAGACAACATGGTGGAACCCTGTCTCTACTGAAAATACAAAAATTAGCCAGCCAAGGTGGCAGGTGCAGGCATCTGTAATACCAGCTAATTGGAGGCTGAGGCAGAAGAATAGCTTGAACCTGGGAGGCAGAGGTTGCAGTGAGCCGAGATGGCACCACTGCACTCCAGCCTGGGTGACAAAGTGAGACCCTAACTCAAAGAAAAAAAAAAAAAAGAAAAGTTTCAAGTTAAGAAAGCATGGCATTTTCTGATGGTATTTTCTGATATCATTGACTGACTTTTTAATCATCCTAACTTGTACTCATAATGAAATTGAACTTAGTCTACTCTTCTTTCTCTGATAAATATACAGCAAGATTTACTATACTGATTGATAATATTGAAAACATTTTGTAGACTTTCAATTATAATTTATGAAAAAAATTAAAATAAAACAAAGTATTTTGGTACAATTCTAGCTTAGACTGGGATAGGAAAATGAATCTACAGATAATTATATTTTACCAATGTAACAAAACATAAAGATAATTTTCATCTCTTTTAATTCAGTATGTTAAATGTAATTTTCACTAGATGAATGAGAAAACTCAGACTGGTACTGAGCTATCCATCATACAGTGGCCCCAAATACTTATCCTAGGACTTCCGTCCAGAGCACATATTCTTAAACTTAATCACAGAAAATAAAGAGATAGAGAAACATTTTTTAAGACATGCATACTGAATCATTTTTAAATTATTACACTGTAATCCTATGGAGGAATAAACACAAAAATTAAAACAAAGTTTGCAGTAGATAATTTTAAACACAATAAGTTTTCATAGTTATTGCAAATGATTAAGTGATTTTTCCCACCATAATCAGAAAAGAATTCTAATCACATTTTTAGATTAATTGTTCTTATTCTTACTTCCTTGGTAATATGCTGTATCCTTTCACTTCTAATGTTTATAGTGAAGAGATTTTAAAATGTTTCAGATTAGACTCAGTGATAACATTTCTCAGGATAGCCTTGGAAAGACATCTGCATTACAGTATTCCAGAAAATATTTATATTTAATAAATGACAGTATTAAAGTTTATCACAACACTTTGGCAGCTGCTCCAGATGCTACCCAATCTAGGGTTTTAAGATTTCAAATAAGAGCTTATTGGCAGTTGTCAAGGTAATTTATCTTCCAAGAATTTATTTGGGCAATTTCATTACTCCAGTAACTACAGCTAAGGTCTCTTCCTTAGACTAAGCGTAATTTCTTTCAAATTTAGCCACAGTGTGTGACACAAACCGAGTAGTGCTTTCACTGACATCTGAAAATATATGTGATATCAAAGATGTGGTTTGAGGAGATTTGCACAAGTCAGGATTGAAAGTAGAAAAGAATCACATATACTAGCAATTTTACATGCACATTAATTTTTTGTTGTTGAGTCAAATTCATATTTTAACTTTTTATTACAAACATACTATATCTTTTAATTTTTCTCCTGCTGCAAGTCCCTGTAGAAAAACCTTAAACAATGATATGTATTTGTACATAAAATTATACTTACATGTATATGTGGCTGAATGTTTCAGTGCTTCTAAAAATTATACAGTATTTTGTTCCTGGATTAGACATTCTGTAAATAGAAGTCTTGACATTTCTGGATATTTTCCAAGTAGACTGCTCTATTATAATGAAATATTTTAACTTTTTATTTTATGAAAAAAGTATGTCTCTTCCTGTGTTTGTGGAGGAGTAAAACCTCGCGGGTGTTCACTAGTGTTTAAAGCCACACTTAGACATACTCACCATAACCTTTATCAACGTTATAGTCTTAGAAAATGAAAGATGGCAACAGTGGGCTTCAATTTAAAGGAAGTAAAAGTAAAACTGGGAAACCACATTTTGACAAAACAATCTCAATTACTTGGTTGCTATGTCTAAAGAGCCGAGCTGAAGTGGAGAGTTGTGCAATTGCTGCAGTAATTAAGCCCCCAAGAGCTCCAAACACATTTTGCCTAGATAATCCAGGTAATTCCAACTCAAGTGCCCAAGTGCCTCACTTTAAGATTACCCACTGTACTAGAAATCCAAACTTATGAAAGAGCTAAATCAGAGAATGGTTCTCATGCCACAAAAGGATTTATCCAAGAGACTCTTTCATTGTCAAGGAGACCAGAGGTCCCAAGAATGAGGAAAATTCTTTGCTTGTTAACTTTGTGAATTACTCGTACAAGTTGATCAGTCTCCTAGAAACAAACATAGAATTAATGAAACAACAGTCCTAATTTCTGATGCCCTTGTGTTGCAGAGCAGTACTCAGGGAGTCAAACAGACCTGGTTTAGTACCCACAATGTTCATTTAATAGCTGTTTAATCTTAGAAAACTTAAACTCTCTTAGCCTTTGTCTGCCCATCTGTTAAATCAGTATATCATGTACTATATATGATTATTAACAGAATAATGTGAGACAATGGAAGTAAAACATTTAACCTAGAACCAGAAAACTAGTAAGGTCTCAATCAATGTTAACTGCTGGTTGCTGGACTCTAGCTGCTATATGCTCCCCAGTTAAGGTCAGCTTAAATTAGAAGTCACTTTTAAATGAGAACAATTGTCATTGAATGCACTATGCAGTTAATAGTCTTTCACATCTTATTTTTTTCCATGGTAACTCATTTCTGAAAGTGTAATGAACAAATAGAAAACATTTTTATTCATTCCTTTGAAAATTATTTCATGAATATCTACTCTGTGCTAGCGACTGAATCAGGCAACGAGACAAGTAGTGATGAGAAAGACAGTCCCAATTCTTAAGAGTGTACAATCTTGCAAGGAAGGCAACTATTTTATTTAAAAAACTCATAAACAGGCCAGGCGTGGTGGCTCACGATTGTAATCCTAGCACTTTGGGAGGCCGAGGCTGGTAGATCACGAGGTCAGGAGTTCAACACCAGACTGTCCAAGATGGTGAAACCTCATCTGTACTAAAAATACAAAAATTAGCCAGGCATGGTGGTGGGTGCCTGTAATACCAGCTACTCAGGAGGCTGAGGCAGAGAACTGCTTGAACCCAGGAAGTGGAGGTTGCAGTGATCTGCGATTGCACCACTGCACTCCAGCCTGGGCAACAGATCGAGACTCCGTCTCAAAAAAAAAAAAAAAAAAACTCATAAACGTCAATTTTTGAAAAGTGTTAACAATATAACAATTGTTTTCTGGAGCTTTCTTGCTAATTCTGAATGTGTAACCATATGCAAAATTTCTGATTCCTAATATTGATATTCTTACCTAAAATTTTTAATTGACAACAAAGATATACAGAAAAGCCACAATCTAAATTATTTAAATCAACATAAATTTCACAGCTTTAAACAGCAAACATTGTTGTCTGGAACAGAAAGCAATTAATCCAATGTGAGGCCATGGTTACTACTTATTGAGATACCACAATTTATCATATTATTAGGAAGAGTGATTCTCCTTTTACATACTTCACTTCTGGTGTGATTACCCACTTCTATACATAAAAATGAAAAAGGAACCAAGATTAAGTCATAAAAAAAACAAACCATGTATCTCATCAGAGATACCACTGACAAACAAATCAACATTGCAAAAGAAAAAAGAAAAAAGAGTTTGGCTGTTTCCCTTTGCTGCTGCAACAACAACAACAACAACAAAAACAATAATTCTGTCCCAGATTGTTCATGTTTCACACCAGGAGGCCAAAGAATCAGTCTGCAGCTGCCTGGATTTCAGAAAATCTAGAAGCAAGGCAGATACTTGTTTTACTCCACACTTTCAGATTTCAAGTTTTTTATCTACTTACCCTGTAGGTTAGGGAATATCCGTATCTATATTTCAATAGATATGTAGTTATAGTTGTACAGATGTAGATGTAAATACACATATACACACAAATACAAGTGTCATAATACCCTAGAGTTTTTACTCGTGAAAATGTGTGCCCTTGACCCTGACATTCACTAAGCCTATAATTAATTCATTCAGTTTTCCTTAAACCCAGGGGTGGAGGACTTAACTAGTTCAATATCTAGTTCAACAACTGATCCAGTAAAATGGATTCTAATTAATCAGTTCATGTATTAATAATGAGTAAGCAATTCATTTATCAACTTGTGTTTTTAAAGAAAGACCAAGTCTCTCTAGAGTTTCACCGCATCCTCCAAAAAATATCACAATATGGTAGATTTAGCTAGTGTAGACAACCATCCCATCCAACACACATAAATGTTGAAGAGTGTATTGTAAGAATATCTGATATTTATGAAGTACTTTCTATATGACAGGTAAGCTTCCAAATATTGCACGTGTTAACTCATTTGATGTTATCAATTACCCTTTGAGGTAGTGTATTAGTGAGGGTAAAATAAGCCACAACCCCTAAATCACAGTGGCTTAATATAATAGTTTTCACTCATCTCATGATCTATTAGAGTTCAGATGGTTCTTCTCCTTATAGCAACAGGACTCAGGCATCTTCCATCCTGGGATGTTGTCATTGTCAATCTGTGGCTTCAGGTCACTTGGGAATGGGGAAAGAATATGGAAGTTTGTAAATGGGAGATTTTTTTATGGAGTAGGGATAGAAATTATAACCATCACTTCCACCCACAATCTGTTGACTAGCGTTCAATCTTAGCCCAACTTTAAACTGGCTGAGAAATGGATGTGCCAGATTAGAATACAAAAAGTAAACAGGATGAGTATAGATTTAGTGTTTTTTTTTTTTTTTTTTTCTTTTTTTTTTTTTCTTTTGAGACAGAGTCTTGCTCTGGCGCCAGGCACCAGGCGCCAGGCTGGAGCGCAGTGGCGCGATCTTGGCTCACTGCAACCTCCGCCTCCGCCTCCAGGTTCAAGCAATTCTCCTGCCTCAGCCTCCCGAGTAGCTGGGACTACAGACAGGTGTGTGCCACCACACCCAGCTAATTTTTGTATTTTTAATAGAGACGGGATTTCACTATGTTGGCCAGGATGGTCTCAATTTCTTGACCTCGTGATCCGCCCGCCTCAGCCTCCCAAAGTGCTGGGATTACAGGCATGAGCCACCGTACCCAGCCAGATTTAGTCTTTACTAATATATGACCCCTTGCTCACCACATACCAGTTTTCTTTGTTTTTCCTCAAGGGAGCTGAAGTCCTATCCAGTCCTTACATCCAACTCAAAGTCTATTATCTTTAGGTGATGTTCATTCTGCTTCTGGTTGTGGCTCCCACTTCAGCTACTCTAAGTAAAGAGGCAAGATATCTTCTGCATCACCTCTGCACTCTGCCCCCACTCCATCATATATACCCAGGATACAATAGTGTAGCAAGTGTGGGATAACCACAATAGTAAATCCCATTGAGGAAAGAGAGATTGCTATATGCACAGTAGACACTTGTCTAAAGCAATCTTGAAATCTTGCTGGGCAGTCATTGTGCAGGCTTTTAACCCTGTCAGTAGGTGAAGTTCCTTGATTAGGTTCTGATTCTGTTCTCCTGAAAAATTCCGTGGTTATTTTGCTTCATAGCTTCAGGCTTTGCCCTCTGAGAGGCTATTCAAGGCTATAATACTTGAGTGAAAAGACCACCTTTAATCTGGTCTTAGCTGCAAACTTGATTCTTAATGGAACTTTATTACTCAAATCCCTTTTCAGTTTTATCCCCTATTGATTGGGATCTATAAGCCATTCTCTTCTCAAAAATCTATATTTCAAGACTTCCTTTTATTATCCCTTTCATTTTTGTTGTCAAACCTCACAATTTTCACCAGAGATCATTTTGATTTTGGAATGCCTTGTCAAACACAGACTAATGTAGACAATTACATAATAAAATTTTGATTCATTCTAGTCACTTCTTCTAAAACTGTCTTTCATATTATCACAGGTAATGTTTTCCTAAGCTTTTGTCACTGTATATCATGGATTAACATTTTTCTGTTCCCCAGTATCAGTTTCCACTCTGACTGCTATGCCACAGCCTACTATTTTGGATGTTTGTTGTGGCAGCTCCTGTAACAAAATATCCAACACCAATTACAAGGTATAAATTTCTCAATTGAAAGTGATAACACCAAAATCTCTGGTTTGACATCATAAACTATACCTCTTGCTCCTCTCACAATTTAATGATAATCATACAGTTTTCCAAGAAGTGATTCACAGTCTAAGCCACCTTCCTTCTTGTGGTGCTTACATCTTCAACATCTAATGAATTTGTGGAATGGGATAAGACAATGGAGATTTATGTACATGAAATTTCTGTGGATCAGATGTGAATAGGCACGTATTATTTCCTTTCCTATTGCATTTGCCAGAAATCAGCCACAAGGCCATGAGCAAGGCTCTGCTTTTCATATCTTGATCTCTAGCATTTTTTATATCTCTGATCTATTTCCTAATGAAGAAACTGAATCACAGGTGTGTTAAGAAATTTATCTAATTTCATCCTACTTGAAAACAGCACTAACTCTAAACCCAGGAAATTGAACTCAGGATCCAGATTCTAACCATTTAGAAATATATTTTAAAGGATGTTTCAGAAAGGCAATCACCAGGTGTCAAAAACAAATAAGAACCTAAAAATTCAAACATTTAGAGGAAGAGACAAAATCACAGATGCTTATCAGATCCAGATTGAGATCTTAGGGATTAGGAACTGGAGTTTCAATGTTCAAATGACAAAAAAGCACCACTAGGGCTACACAAAGTAAAATAAACTAGAACTTTTAATCCTTGCACAGTGCTGGAAATCTCTTAAGGTGACCACTTCTGCCACAAGAAGACTATTAAAAACCTTGGATGCTGACCTACTTAAAAAAATATAAGGTAAATTTGGTGAAAAAAATTATGATCTGTTGAAAAATTTAAGAAGGCCAAATCTGGACCACATATGAGTGCTGGGGAAAAACATAAACCTATCTGCAAAGTGCAGAAAGCCCAGGATAAGAAATTAATGTAGGACCTTGTCCTGGGATAGTAAAACCATAGGTATCCTACCACATGGCCATAATGTCAAAACCACGATATAAACATATTTCCACAACCCAGGATGCAAGATACTTCCTCAAGGAAAAAGAAAAAAAACAAAAAAATTGTCCACCACATAAAATAAATTAGTATGTGATAGTCAACATACACACACACACACACACACACACACACACACACAGTATTATTAATATCTCTAGGAACTCGAGATACTGGGACAATAAGAAGAAAATTATAAAATAATAATGAATTCAATTATTAAGACAAAAAAAGGACATAGAAACTTAAATGATCAAAATATACTATACCAAAGCAATCAAATTTAAAACTAAACTTTCCTAAAAATTAAAAATATTGTTCAAAATTTACTGAATTAATAAAAAAACAAAATAGACTTAATTGAAAAGAGAATTAATGAACAAGAATGTAGATTTGTAGAAATAATATAGAACGTGATACAGAGATGAAAGATAAATGTGATACAGAGATGAAAGATAAAGAAAGAGAAACTGAATGAAACATCATAAAGCCATGAAAGTCTATGGTATTTCAAGGCAAAAGAAACATCGATAGAAATAATGCAAAGGGACAATAATTGAAATGGCAATATCTAGAGAGTCTTCAAAACTAAATAAAAATAGACATCCTTATTTAAGAAAATTTGAACTCCTCCTGAAAAAAATCCACATTTAGAGATAAAATATTGAAACCATAGAACTCTAAGACAGGGAAAACTAATCTTAGAAACACCAAGTTTGAAAGACAAACTATCTTCAAAGGAACAAATATTAGATGGAGAATTACTCATCAGAGATACATAAAATATTAAGGTATAAATTTAGCCAACAAAATATAAGGCATGTACACTGAAAACTGCAAAACATTGCTAAGACAAATTAAATAAAAGGTAAGGAAGTATATCATTCCTGGATCAAACAACTTAATGGTGTTAAAAGGCAATATTCCCCAAGTTGATCTATGATTCAATTAAAATGCAATCAAAATCCATGACAGCTTTTTTTTTTCAAAAACAGCTAGATTGATTCCAAAATTCATATTGTTATAAACTCAGTTGTCCCCAAAGATGGGATCTTTCCCTTTTTAGTGTTGCAGAGCTGATACATGAAACCAAAAGTGAGCATCCAGCAAAACAAGCTTTATTCCACGAACAAAGAATGGAGAAATGGGAGCATGGCTCACAAACAAATCTCTTGACCTGAGAGGGGTGAGGTGATTAAAGTACAGGGTTTCTCTAATAACGGAGACATTAAAAGTGAGGACATTAAAATTGAGGGGAAGAATATTCGTGTCTATTTTGGAAATGGGCCGTGAACTCAGGGCCAGGGTGCCACCTTTCTTTTCGTCCATTATGGCCTCTTCTGGCCATTTTCATGGAAACTGTCAGCTATCATGGTGCTGATGGGAATGCCATTTAGCATGGAAATGAGATTATAATAAACCCTGAGATATTTTTGAAGTCATTTGGTTGGCTGTCTTGACTGTAACCAGTCTCAGCTGGTCTGGTTATAGAGGGAAATTTTAATGTAGGCATCTTGTTTCTTAGATAAATAGAATTAGAATGGGGTAGAAATTCAGCTATGTCATAGAGGCAGGACATTGGGTGACCATAAGGAAAGCAAAGGAGCTATTTTGTTTATAGTGAAAATCTTTTTGTCTTCAACTGAATCTAACCTTCTAGGTCAGGTCTTAGATTTCAGAGGCTTTCTAAGGATAGTTAGTTAATCTCTGTGAATATCATTTTATTTCCATAGGAAGAACTCTAAGACTCCCCTAAAACTTCCAAGAAGCCAACAATTGCCACAAAAGGCTGCTTACTTTATGCATCTCATTGTCTGGATGCAGTAATATGAGTTTCAGATGGTTGCCTGAGGGTCAGTTTCCTGAGGAAGGAATTCAGGTAAGAGATGCAAGTTTCAAGTTTTAAGATCAGGGAGGGTCAAATTCTATGTTTATTTTAAAAATTTAAATATTAGTTTTATGGGACAATTGGGCCAGTTTCAGTCCCCTCTTTCCAATGATCAGTTCTTCAATCATGAGGAATCTAGTCATTCATCCTTCTGAGGAGGGGTACCATGAAATAATGATAAAGAATGAAAACATCACACCTGTTAATTGGAAGTACTCATGAGTACCTCGTTGGCATCTGGCTTATTGGAACCCTGTGATCTGAGTACATTCATGTTGGTTTTAGAGCAACATTTTAAGCCACCCTAAACTAGGGTGATTATTAACATAGCCAAGCCAAATTTTAAAATACCAGAGAACATGAAGTGGATCCTTCAGGAAATCCAAGAGTACAATCCTAAGCCTACCAAAAATTGTTCCTGATTAATCACATCTCACATGAAAAAACTATGGTTGTGAAGAGAACAATAACAACCTGAAAAGTGCATATTTCTTTGATGATTTCTTATCTAGAGTCTTTTGCTGGTCTTTGAATATTAACTTAAGGTTGTATGAAAATTCACAAGACCATGACTATTTCCACTGAATGGAAGACAGAGGGACTGGTTTTGTCCAAGACTGGTGAATCCACAACGTAACGTAAGCTAACTTGACAGATGAGTTAGCTTACTCATCTGTAAGAAGAACCTCGAAATGGCATACCTATTGTATTGCAGTTGATCTTCAGCCTTGTATGATTTTCAAGTCTTTATCAGGATTTGGTTCTCCAGTTCCAGGCCCCCATTTCTAAAAAAGACAAATCATAAAAGGAACAATTTATTTGCAAAATAAATTTCAGTCTTATTTTACTTGGTCTGGTTATTTGCATAAAGGTGTAGCAATCGTTCTCATCGATAAAGGCTTTTTAAATTTAAATTTGTTGAGATTTTTTCATAAAGTATCTCAGATTTAATTTTTTTTAATATATTTTAAGTTCTGGGGTACATGTGCAGAACATGCAGGTTTGTTACATAGTTATAGACGTGCCATAGTGGTTTGCTGCATCCAACACCCTGTCATCTACCTTAGGCATTTCTGCTAATGCTACCCCTCCCAATCCCCCGACCCCTACTATCCCTCCCCCAGCTCCCCATACCCCAACAGGCCCCTGTGTGTGATGTTCCCTTCCCTGTGTTCATGTGTTCTCATTGTTCAATACCCACTTATGAGTGAGAATGTGCAATTTTTGGTTTTCTGTTCTTGTGTCAGTTTGCTAAGAATGATGGTTTCTAGCTTTATCCATGTCCCTGCAAAGGAAATGAACTCATCCTTTTTTATGACTGCATAGTATTCCATGGGATATATGTGCCACATTTTCTTTAGCCTATAAGTGATGGGTATTTGAGTTGCTTCCAAGTCTTTGCTATTGTGAACAGTGCCACAATAAACATACTTGTGCATATGTCTTTAAAACAGAATGATTTATACTCCTTTGGGTATATACCCAGTAATGGGATTGCTGGGTTTTGCAATCCACCGATCTGACAAAGGGGTAATATCCAGAATCTACAGAGAACTTAAACAACTTTACAAGAAAAAAACAACCACATCAAAAAGTGGGTGAAGAATATGAACAGACACTTTCAAAAGAAGACATTATGCAGCCAACAAACATATGAAAGAAAGCTCAACATCACTAGTCATTAGAGAAATGCAAATCAAAACCACATTGAGATACCATCTCATGCCAGTTAGAATGCTGATCATTAAAAAAGTCAGGAGACAACAGATGCTGGAGAGGATGTGGAGAAACGAACACTTTTAAACTTTTGGTGAGAGTGTAAATTAGTTCAACCATTGTGGAAGACAGTGTGGCAATTCCTCAAGAATCTAGAACTAGAATCAAGTTTAAGTTTTAAAGACCTCTTGAGCCCAGCCAAGGATTTACCTGTGCCTGCAGATAAGCTGCATAAATTCAGTGAACAACTTGAGGTTCTTGGGCCAGTCAAAAAGTAACATGCTTTTCTTATCACACATCAGGAATCCTGTAAAGAAATCTTGTAGACAAGGTAAAAGGTCAGTCTTTCAAAAAGGGCTTTAATCAGCTGTATAGAGTAAATCTAAGTTCCTTGTAGCAGTCTGTTCATATGTGAAAATATGTCGTTCCAGTTAAAGCCTTTGTGAAATAATTAGTGCCTCTAAGTGTGTCCTGTTATAAAAGAAAACAGACTCTTATTGAACTTATACAAATAACTATATTGCCATAAATAAAAAAATACAGATAGTTTCCAAATTCTGCAAAAATCAAGTAAAGAGAGGTAAATATGCTTTAAATTCTGTATACAAGAATATATACTCTATCCAGTTGCTAAAGGCTATAAATAACTCAAAAGAAACAAAGCGACCTGGTGGTGGCTCATAGCTGTAATCTAGGCATTTTTAGAAGCTGAAGTGGGATGACTGCTTAAGCTCAGTAGTTTGAGACCAGCCTGGGCAACATGATGAGACCCTGTCTCTACTAAAAGAAAGAAAGAAAGAAAGATCAGCTAGGCATGGTGGTACATACTTGTAGTCCCAGCTACTTGGGAGGCTGAGGTGGGAGGATCACTTGAGGCCACCAGGTTGAGGCTGCAGTGACCTCTGATTGTGCCACTGCACTCCAGCCTGGGCAGCAGAGTGAGACGATGTCTCAAAAAAAGAAAGAAAGATAAGAAAACAAAGAAAGAGAAACAGAAACAGAAAGAAAGAAAGAGAGAAAGAGAGAGAGAAAGGGAGAAAGAGAAAGAGAGGAAGAAGGGAGGAAGGAAGGGAAGGAAGAAAGAAAGAAAGGGAGAAACAGAAAGAAAGAAGGAAGGAAGGAAGAAAGAAGGAAAGAGAGAGAGTGAGAAAGAAAGAAAAAGAAAAGAAAAGATGTTTTGACTCTGAAAAACAAAATAAAACAAAACACTTTGATTAGTACAGTCCATGCAACTAATCCCTGTTCTGCTCAATATGGGGACTCATGAACACATTAGCTCTCTAATGAAAGTCCTAGGATTTTTCTCTCTAGTCAAAATATCACAATTTCCAAAATTATTGGAAACCTTCATTCAAGAGTCCTTTTCATGAATTCCCATAAAGAAGCAAGTTTTAAGTTGTAGCTGATTATAAACCACTTTTTGAGAAGAATCAAAGTAAAACAATAAGTCAGCCATGGTTAAAGTCACGATAGACAAATTTGGTGATTTTTGTGGCATACAACAATTTAAAATAATAATCATAATTATTTCTGATAACATATACTAAGACATATCAGAATTTCAGGAATTTTATACAATTTTGAAACACACATTAATAACACATACACATAAATATAATGCAAAGAAAGTTAACTATCATTTCATATTTGACAATGCTTTCCTGTATAATTTTACCATACCAAATAAGACTAATATGGTCCTCTTAGACTTCAAGGGTCTCTAATGTCTAAAAACTTCATTCAAGTTCAAAATGACTAAATTTAGAATATGAAATTTTGATTTTAGAAAGTTTGTTAAATATCAAAAGTTCAAAAAACTTGGTATCACAAAACAGAATCACAGGTCACTATAAAATCGTCATTTATTTAAACAAAATGATGATTCAAATATTTATGGGAAAAAACCCTCTTGATTTTTTATTAGTAAGGAGACTCAGTTTCCCAAACAATAAGACCTAATAAAGACAGCATGGGGTCAATTCAATCTGTCTCTCTATCTATCTCCTCTTTTTTTTTCCTGCAGTTTACTGAAAAGGTAAACAAAAATACTTTATTATCTCTTCTTAATATTACACAAAAAATTTGTTCCAAAGAGAAAAAAAAATTACCTTTGTATAATGTACTATTAATGTTAAAGTTAATTTTAATACAACTTCATAAAAAATCCTACCTAATTTTATTCAATTTGATCATCAGATAAGAGTTCCATAAATCTTTTATAACCTTTTACAATTTTCTAGTGAAGCGTAGAACAATGTTTCAGGAATACCCTGTATTCCAACACAGGTGTCCAGATGAGTCAGTGTGCTTTTGTTATTAATGTTTAATTTACAGAAGAACTCTGAACTATTCTTATCCCTAAAAATCAGCTCTTACAATCTCACATGTCCACCTCTTCTGCAATAGCCTCTGGGTCTTGAAGGAGTGAATAGTTTTCATTTCTGACCCTGTGTCTCGCAAAAGCAATTTATTTTGACTGTAGCCTTCTTCCAGTTCAGAAGATGAGGCTTTGACTAGAGCCAATGTTCAAGATTTAGCAGAAGTTGGTTCCTTTTTCATATCCAGGAGTGAAAACTCTGACTTAACAGCACAAGGACATTAAAAGCAATAAAAAATTACATGGATGTTAAAACCCTAATTCTCTTTTTGAAGCAATTAAAAAACCAATAGGAATTATTTTGATGAAATGTAAAATATGTTTCTTATATCAGTTACCAACAGGCAAAGAAATGCCTTCTGCAGTGTGATGGTTTCTCCCTATAGCAAGACTAAATAGGTTTGCCATAAATCAAACTTGATGAACAATTTAGACAGAAATTGAAAGTCAAACCTGATCAACAATTTAGCCATACCAAGAAAAGTCAAGAGTATAGAATCAAGTTACATTTAAAGAAAACACAGCTTTCCCAGACTTTCAAGATATAAAGCTTAGTATCAGGACACAATAGTAGTTAGAAACAGAGGAATGAAATTACAGAAGGTGAGAAAAGAAATTGAATGACTCAGTCCTTTTCAAGGCTGAGGCAGGAGAATCCCTTGGACCCGAGAGCCAGAGGTGGCAGCGAGCCACAATTGCACCACTGCATTGCAGCCTGGGTAACAGAACAAGACTCATCAAAAAATTAAAAAAATTACAAATATAATGATCTCATTTTGTTCTTAGCTGAATTTACAGTCTTACAAACTTTTGCTGAAGATCGACACTTCAAAATATCCAGCAGAGACAAATGTAAAATAATCAGTAAAGCCAGAACAAAACATGCTGAAAAATTCTGAAGACATTTCTATTTTTATTTTGCCGGTAATTTTAAAGTCAGTTTTTTAATTAAAGATTTACTTAAGTCAGGTAAACCTGAAAAATGCTTGGAATTATTTAGTTAATGTATGAGTGCTCTTTTATTTATGAGCCCATTTGGTACCCTGCAAACACAACACATAACATGGACACACAGACACACGCACGCGCACGCGCGCGCACACACACACACACACAAGATATAGTAGCTTTTACCTCAGAATTCTAGCCATGAGATAACAGTCAAACTCACTGGTTTAGAAGCATGTTCACATGGTTAACCTTTGCCCTGATAAGTCATCCAGGTCATCCAGTGAAGGCTGTGAACTAAAATTTTGGTAACAGTTTTCACAGCAGTTCAATTTTTAAAAGCTAAACCTTCCTGGACTCCAAAGAAAGGAGTCTGAGACCAAACGCCACCACCAAAGACCATCATGTACTTATCAAGCCCAACCCTGCTTTAAAAAGCAGCATAAAAGCCTGGATACATGAAATTCCATCCTGTTTTTCCTTTCAACTGGAAAATGAATCCAATTGTAAGACAGCAATACAATTCATAAACTTTTCAAGATCAGACAGAAAAGGGCAGGTCCAGCGTAGTGTGGTCATAGACTTTGCTTTGCCTCATTGGCCTACAACTATATTCAGATCAACCATTAAAAATGCATGCAAGCAGGCTGCACTCTGAGATGGAAAGCCAAGCCCCACGACTACATTGACACACACACAATCACCAAAACATAATGCAACTGGGGCAGCAACCAACAAGCCCCAAGAGTATCCAAATTGAAACAGGTGCAGTGCTTCCTCTTCCCATCACATGGTTCAATCTGCAACAGAAATTCCTTCAGAATCTCTTAAATGGAGAGGAGCCAATCACACTTTCTGGGCTCACAAAGGATACTCACTTGTCTACTTACCCACAAACAATTACTAGCAAGCCCCAAGAGTGTGGAAACTGAAGCATTAACGGTGTTTCCTCCATCAGATGGGCTTATTCAACCTGCAAAAGGAAATTCCTCTAGAATTTCCCAAATTGAAAGAAGTCATTCTGGCTGCCTGGTATCCACAAAAGTCAATCACCTATCCAGAGGCAAATGTCACATTTCAAAGGATGTTCTTCCTAGGCACTCAGGAACACCGTTGGGGCTGGCAGTGGCAGGGCCAAATAGAGACTGATATCTACCTCAGTCCAAAAATGGGTGGGCAGCTGCTTAGCAAGGCTTCTAAGACTGTCCTGGCATTCCTGGTTGGGGTACCAAAATCTAAGGGTCAGGTCCCATTGCTTGCCACACAGACAGCCAATCACTGAGATAAGGAGCACTGCCAGCACAGAAGGCTTTTAATTTGGATGACATCAGTGCGAGAGATGGAAGCCAAATCACAAATCTGTCTTTCCCAGCTGACTAAAATTGAGGGACTGTGTAGTGGAGAAGGAATGTATGTGGCAGAAAACAGATTTTGGAGGAGTAAGGAGGAAATGAGAGATGAGGAGTCTGGCAACTCATTGTCTGGATGTGGCGTTTCAGTTTCTTGCTTAAGGGAGGAACTCAAGTAAGACAAAGTTTCTATGTTTATTCAGTTTCTATATTTATTCATAACACCATAATATTAGTTCTATGGGACAATTGGGCCAGTTTCAGAAGGATCAACTTTGCAAAGACAAAAGAAATGCTCTAAAACAAAGCTTAATAAACTATTACCAACAAGCAAAATTCTATCTGCCATGTGTTTTTGTACAGTTCATGAGCTAAGAATGGTTTTCCTGTTTTTAAATTGTTAGGAAAAATCAAAAGAACAACAATATGTTGTGACACCAAAAATTATAAGAAATTTATATCTCAGTGTCCATGAATAAAGTTTTATTAAAACACAGCTACACACATTCATTTACTTATTACCTAGGGTTGTTTTATGCTGTGATGATAGAGTTGTTTTGACAGAGACTGTATGCTTAGAGATGTTTTAAACATCTCTAAGCATTATGCAAAATAGATTAGGGTCTTGATTCCTTTTTCCAGGATATTCTAAGATTCTAGTGCAAGATTTTCACTATCACTGCCATGTGTTCCATATACTAAGAAATCCAGCGATAGCTAAACTTTTTAAGAAAAAACATTGTATGAAAAAGAGTTGGCCATCTGGTTGCCTTTTATAACAATAATAATTGTTAACATTTAATGAGTAATTGCTATGTTAATATCTTCCTCATAAAGAGTCTGTGAAGTAATACTACTGTTTATTTTACTGATGAAAGCATAGCAAAGTTAGGAATTTAAGTAATGTAATTTGTAAGTGGCTGAGCCAGGATTTGAACTCAAGCTGTCTAAATGTATGGCCATCCATTTTAAGGGTCTATTTCTCATTGTATAGTGATATCACTAAATGGCATATGCAGATGTGCCTGCCTTAATGACTATATCTAGAACTAGTTCCCTTTCTTTAAATGTCTGAACATGAGAATGGCCTCCAGGGCCAAACACATGTCCCAACTCCCCACCATTAGAGATTTTTTAAATTCCAGTTTGGTCGTATATAGAGAGCAGTGGCTGTCAAGGACTAGTTGCATTTGAGTGCAAACCAACTTTACTCATACTTATTATTTACAGATTTTCCACATTGTTCTTGTAATCAGCAGTAAAAATCCCATTGTGTTTACAACCAAGAATAAGCCAAAAATTTTTAAAGGACACTCTAAATCTAAATTATTTGCTTTTTTTGCTACCTTAAGGAAATAACAATACTCTTTATATTTTGTTGTATGTGTATTATAGTTAAAGAACACTTTGTTTTAACAATGTAGATAGAAAATTATAAAAATACAGATAGTATGAGAGAACTTTGAGAAAACATAAAATTTGCAAAGTAAAGTAAAGATTTTGTATTTAAATGACCAAAAAAGCAGAGTCAGAGGTGAGAGCTCAGCGTCCCAGAGGGAACACCAGACTCCACACAAGTTTAGACTTGTGAACATTTTCAGAGGGCACAGTGAATGATGCCTTTTTTCCCTGCCTGAATGTGAAACCTATTGAGAGACAGAGTGAGAGGAGTCAGGCACAGACCATTTTTATGAAGGTGATACTGAAAAATATAGTCTTTGTGTGGGCAGTATTTCCTAACAATGATTCCTAAAATTATATGAGTGTACACACCCAGTTACAGTCAGTACTGAACAAACACAGACTCTCCCAGGTCTCTCTGTAAAATTAACAGCATGGATTAGTGATGGCAGAACCTCTAGCTTTTGGTGGTCCCTTGACTGTCTGGGGGAAACCTCTAGGGAGACATGTGGCAGGGAGCTGGGAGGATTTCCTTTCCCCGATTCATGAATTATCTAACTCATTTCACCGCCTTCTGTGGGAGAGACATAATTGGTGGGACAAGATGCCAAAAATTAAAAAGAATCTCTGATAATGAGAGAAAAATATTGCATAGTCCTCTTTCTCCCCTATTTTCAACAGCCCTTATTGGAATATAGATTTCTAAAGAAAAACAAAAGAAAACAAAACAAACAAAAAAACAGACTGCTGTTATATATCTTTTGGGGGTTGTAGTTGAGATAGAAATGAGAAATAATGAAAAATTAACTATTATAAAGTAAAGAAAATAAAGAAAAAATGAAACAAAAATCTGTATGTTCCAAAGCTCCAAAGAAAGTCTGTTCTTCATATAAAAGAAAAGGAGATGATTGGTGGCTTCAGGCTTTGTTATAAGAGGGCACAACTCTGTGGTCTTACTCCAGCAAGGACAAGAGTTATGTTTCTCTTCACTGTACTGTTTATACTTAGTAGGACACAGAATAATACTTATTGGATTAATGAGTGTATCCCGGGAATGTGGATATGCTGCTCTAAGGCTTTGAATCAGCAAAAATCATAATACATGTTAAATTAACTAAAATATAATTGTGTGTGCTCAGTGGAATGAAACGGCACGTAGACTTCTATTTCTATTAGTTTTATTTAATAAGTATTCATAAGGTCCTTGCCACATTCGAGGTTTACATTAGGCATTAAAAAGGATATCATTATGACCAAGACATAGTGCTCTGTTCCTCACAAAAGGACTTACTGAGTTCTAGGGATTTAGAAAAAGAATACAAGGATCAACTAGTGATAAGAAGGAAATGGACAAGAAAAGTATACAAAAGAAGATGGAGATTCAAAACTAGAAAAAAGAAAAAGGGCATCTACTTATATTTTATCTGTCTTTTCACATGGGGTTAGAATAAAAATGAGTAAATATATCTTTTTTCAAAGAGTCATTTATGCTATTTGTAAAATTGGTCTATCAAAATGAATTAAAGTAGTTCAAAAAGTTGTGATTTAAGGACAATATACCACAGTGCTATAGAAAATAGAACACAATTCATATGCATTCTTCAAAGTATAAATAAAATCATGCTGCTTAACTATAGCCGTACTCCTATTTTCAAGTGTGTGTTGTTAAACAAAAGTTCCTTCAAAAGCATTACTCGGGTAGGAGTAGATGATCTTTTATCAGTGATCTAATACTGGATGAACAACTACCATTAAAATAACTTCTGTACAGTCATTTGACTTAAAAATAAGTCATCATATTCACATAAGTATTGGAAAGTTCAACCATTATTGATGGCTGTGATGGTCATGAATGTTCTCCATGATACTAAATCTAAAGGATATTTTTAGTTTTTATATTCCTGTGTCTCAACAACATTTAACATTGTAGGCCATCCCTGCATTACTGAAAAACTGTCTGTCCTTGATATTTTGACATCATACTCTCCTGTGCCTCTTTCTACCAGGCTAGTCATGGTGCCTTCATTGCCTTCTCATCTCCATCCACCTTGTCTCTCCCCATTAGTGTTTTCAACCTTGGTTCTAGACCTGTTCTATTATCACCAATGGGCTCTCTCCCTAGAAAATCTTACCTATACTCATGACTTCAATGACCCTCTGTACCCTTGATATCTCTTCTGACTTCATATGTAGTCACCGCTCGATATCCATGGGGGTTTGGTTCCAAGATGCCAGTGAATACAAAAATCCAAGGATGCTCTAGTATCTTATATAAAATGGTGCAGTATTTGCATATAGCCTGCCCATATACTTTATATCAACTCTAGACTTCTTATAACAGCCATTCCCAACCTGTTTGGCACCAAGGACCAGTTTTGTGGAAGACAACTTTTCCACAGATAGGAGTGGGGACGGTTTCAGGATGATCAAGTGCATTACATTTATTGTGCACTTTATTTCTATTATTATTATGTTATGAGATATAATTAAATAATCATACAACTCATCATAATCTGGTATCAGTGGGAGCCCTGAGCTTGTTTTCCTGCAACTAGGTGGTCCCGTCTGTGGGTGATGGGAAACAGTGACAGATCATTAGGCTTTAGATTCTCATAAGGAGTGTACAACCTAGATCCCTCATATGAGCAATTCACAATAGCGTTTGCACTGCTATGAGAATCTAATGCTGCTGTTGATCTGACAGGAGGTGGAGCTCAGGCAGTAATTTGAGCAATGGGGAGCAGCTGTAAATACAGATGAAGCTCCACTTAGTAGCCTGCTGCTCATCTCCTGCTGTGCAGCCCATACAGTCTGTGGCCTGGGGTTGGGGCTCCTTGTCTTAAGTTACCAAATACAGTGTGTGCATATCAATTTGTTCACATGGATTCAACTTAGTAATTTATGTCCAACAATTCAATTTTTTTTTTATTTTTTGAGATAGAGTCTTGCCCTGTCACCAGGCACCAGGCTGGAGTGCAGTGGCACAATCTCGGCTCACTGCAATCTCCGCCTCCTGAGTTCAAGCAATTCTCCTGCCTCAGCCTCCCGAGTAGCTGGAACTACAGGCACGCATCATCACTCCCAGTTAACTTTTTTGTACATTTTAGTAGAGATGGGGTTTCACCATGTTGGCAAGGATGGTCTCGATATCTTGACCTCGTGATCTGCCCACCTCGGCCTCCCAAAGTGCTGGGATTACAGGCGTGAGCCACCGTGCCCAGCCTCAAGTTTTGGTTTTTGTAAGTATGTGGAATGTTTTTGCCCCCAATACTATGTTTTTGATCCACAGTTTGTTGAATCCATGAATACAAAACTCATAGATATAGACAGCCAACTGTATGTATAATCACCTGCATAATTGAAATATCATTTGTAAATTCTAAACTAATCTCAAATCCAACATGTCAAAATTACATGCATAGTATTCCACACTAACCTGATTTTCTTCTAGTTGTTTCTATCTCAGTGAATGGACATTCCATCCATATGGATTCATAAGTGAAAAAACCTAGAAGTCATACATGCTAGTTCCCCTGGATTATCTGTGATATGAGATCAATTAAAAAGACCTGATTCTCCCCAAAGGAGCACACAATTAAAAGTTCTTATTTAAAAAGTTAACAAAAGTAAGGGTAAAACATAGGATATAACTGGAGAAATGGCTGTATACTGAAAGTTGGTGAGAACGACAGAAAAGCTTTTCCCTGATTATTATTCTTTTATAAACATTTGTAACAAAGGATAGACAGAGTCAAACATATGTGGTTCTCTGAAACAGAACTATCTCCCCAACTACATTTAGGGTTTCTCTGAAAAAGTGGCATAGTACTTCTTGGGATGTGCCTTTAAAAAGAGACATTGTTTCTCTCAATGCCAATGGATAGGTCTGCTTTGAATCATTGCTTATTATCAAAAATGCATTTGGACATTAGTGTTTAGAATGCTCTTCTAACTTCAGCCTGTTCCCCAAATAGGGTGGGTGTACTAGCTCTGGGAACAAATTAAAAGGTTTTAGCTTGTTTGTGTTCTTTTCCAGAGAACAGGCTTCTGAAAAAGATACATTTTCAATTCTTTGTAAACCACAAGATAATGCATCTGGAGTAACTATTCTGGTACTTTTAGAATTAGCTGGGCAAGCCTTGTTGGTGCCTTAAGAGATTTTTAATTATATAGTTTATTGCAGTAATTGCTTTATTTTATAGAGCACTTACTTCCTGTAAGTGCACTTTGTGTATGTGGCAACTGTTGTTCCTTTAATTATAAGGTTAAATATCATATAATTACAGGGTAAATACCAGTTACTTCTGCCTTGTATGCCAAAGTGCTTAGGTAACTTAGTATTTGTAAGAAGGAACCAAATGGTACTTAGGAGTCTATCTTTTGATTCTCATATAAAATAGAGTTCAGTACAAATTCTACCATGTATTATATATATATAAAAATCACTTGCAAGTGGCAGACCAAAGTACACTTTTATGAAATAAGTTACATTTACAGTGGGAACTGACGTCATTGGCTTTTAAAAATGCGTACTTCAGGAAAACTTACTTCCCTAATTATCAAGATAAACATTTATTATGGTGCATTTTATTCAGTGTTTCCCAGTTTCAAGCTTTATATTTTGTTGTTGCTATCAACTGTTAGCTTAACTCTAATACATTTATGTGAAAAGTAGAATCAAACAAAGCCACGATTTAGAGTATATTCAAATACTAGTAAGTTTCCAGATGAAAACAATAAAATTGGAAACAATATTCACATTTCTTTCAGTTTCTTTAACTATTACCATAATTATTAAAGATTTTTTGTGATTTTTATATGCAGAAAAAATTTTAACTTTTCATTGACTTCTGTCATGATTCTAGAATTTAAAAGATCTTTACAAATGATGTTGTATACTTGAATATTTTCTCCTCACTCATTTGTAATAACAAAATAAATGTGATACATTAATCAATTCATTCTATAGACATTTATTTGGTGCATACTATATTCTAGGCGCATAATATAGTGTATTCAATGTGCTTATTATTTAGTATAAGAAAGTAAACAGATAAACCAATAATTCTAATTAATGTTTAAAGTTCCCTAATATTGCCGTATAGAAGGTTCAGATGTTGCATGGAGGAAAGAGTCATCAGCTATAATGAGGACAGAAGAAAGAGGGTACAAGATAGATAATTGTAAGGTATATTGCTGAGTTAAAATGAGGAAACTGAGGCCAGTGTAAAAAAATGAGAATCCAATTTATTCAGCTCCCGGGCGAGGTTCTGTGGTCCGGGAAGGGGCCAGAGAAGTCGCAATGGGCTTCTCAGGGCGTGGGGTTTTATAAGAAGTGGAGGTAGTTGATTGGTCATTGGGAAACAAAGAGCAGACAATTTCATTGGTAAGAAGATTTGATTGATTGTTAGGGAAACAAAGAGCAGACAGTTTCATTGGTAGGCTGACTGGCTGGGGAGGTTAATGTTAAACTGCCATTGGACAAATCTTCCGCGGCCTTTTTAAATTTTGAAAGGGTTGAGTGAGGAATGCAGGAGTGGGCGTGTGGAGCCTGCATGGAGAAACCAGATAGGAGCAGGTGTGGGGAGCCAGCACAGAGAGATAAGTGTGTCCATTTGGCTCTTCAGCGAGGCAGCCGGCCTTACAATAATAATTAGATCTTATAAGGTAGAAATATGTCCTCCACACAGACAAGATGGATTTTCAAAGATGATGTGTACTTGCCTACAATTTCAGATATTACAACAGTGACCATTACCTATTTAAACTAAATAGAAAAAAAAAAAAATCCATTTTGTAGCAGGTCAAATAGCCACATGATTTTATTAAGTCAAAGATTCTAATAGTTTAGAACCTGATAGTTTATTATTTGTAAATGATACAATTATTAAATGGCAAAGAGAATGGAAAGTAAGATGTTCTGTTGATCAAAGACTGGGTTCCTAATAGAATTAGAACGAATTGTTCAGGATTGGTAATTAAAGGATGTGAATGTGTGGAACTACTTATGGTTGAGGGAACTTCTTGCCATAGAACATGGACCATGAAGAGATAACCATAGCACATTACTCTTCAGTGTGTATATGAATCCACTGCTTCCAAATAAAGGAGAAGAGCCACCTCTGTGGCCAAGCTAGGACACATACTGCAACAAACTAGGTTCACTGATGATTTGACGCTGAGTAAAGAATTGCACTGTAGGGCCAGACATAGTGGCTCATGCCTGTAATCCCAGCACTCTGGGAGGCTGAGGTGGGTGGATTATGAGGTCAGGAGTTGGAGACCAGCATGGCCAATATGGTTAAACCCCATCTCTACTAAAAATACAAAAAATTAGCCGGATGTTGTGGCATGCACCTGTAGTCCCAGCTGCTTGGGCAACTGAGGCAGGAAAACCACTAGAACCCAGGAGGCGGAGGTTGCAGTGAGCCAAGCATGGCACTGCACTCCAGTCTGGGTGACAGAAGTTCTACCCTAAAAAAAAAAAAAAAAGTTGCACTATATTATGAAAGCAGTATAACTGTTCTACAGTTTAATGTGTTGCCTAATATCTATGTTTATTCTTCTTTTGCTTCTCAGGCTAATTGCTACCTTTCCAGATCCATACTAAATTTGAGGCATTAATGTCAACTGGTAATTTATTCAGAAATCTGTCCTCTTGGACTACTCCTCTGTAGTTGTTATTGTTACTCTTTTTAAGTCATTCCTACAAGAGTAGGATCCTCCAGTATAGATTAGTATAGGAATAAATCTATTGAAACAAAATGGTCAGAAGAAATGCTTTAAGGGCTTTTTGAATCATGCCCCAACATGTGGTATGTAGGAAGGGTTACTGGAAAACAAATGTTGTGGGATGCTCATCCCAAGAAAAACATAGATAACTCGACAATTTCTACAGTAAACATATTAATTGGAAATCAAAGTACTTTTCGTAAGATCTGTTCTTGCCGAGTTTAAAAGGAAAGAAACTGAGGCCAGCACAAGAAGATCTGATGCGAAGGAATTTATTCAGGTTCCCGGGTGAGGTTCTGCGGTCTGACAGGAGGGGCCGGAGAAGTCACACAGACTCCTCTTCGACATGGGTTTTTATAGGGAGTGAAACAGCTCAATTGGTTGTGGGAGAGCAGGACTGCTATTGGGTAAGTTACAAGCCTTTACCCAGGACTTGGCTTGTTGTTGGTTGGAATTACTCGGCTGCTATTGGTTGTTAAGACTCGGCTGCTATTGGTTGTTAAGAGGCTAAGGTTACAAGACCTCGTTTGTATACTGGGCTCCTCAAGGGAAGGCCAGGCTGTGAGAGCATGGGAGAAGGGAACATGCCTGAGCATGTCTGAGCTTGCCTGAGCATGTCTGAGCTTGCCTGAGCTTGTCCGGGCTTGTCCGGGCTTTTGAAAAAGAATGGGGGGGGTGTGCATCCGAGTTCCCGATGAGGCAACCGGCCTTACACTTTTCTCTTGACTTTCTGTGTAATAGGACTGTTTGTCAAAAATAAGTTATAGTCTCTGCAGATCTGATTTATCAAATGGTAACTTCTGTAGTTTCATTCAAAGTTTTATTTTATTTTAAATAAAGGTGATTTTGTATTAAATAATCTCTTAAACAATTGTGTAAGATTGAGGTTATGACTTGGATCTGACAAGTTTCCCATAGTAAAACTACTTTGAATAATACTTTGATAACCAATGCACAAATATATACACATACACATGCACACACACTATTAGAAAACACCTTGTTCTGGTTAAGGATGGTTCACGAACTGGTTAAGGATGGTTCACAAATCTTTAAGCTTTCCATGTGTCCAAGTGACTTCTATAGATGGCATAATCACAATAGCCTACATTTTATCATTGACTAGGAATTATGTTTGGATATAATCTGGCCCTTAACCAGATGTAAAATAATGTCCATTGTATTTTTCTGTCAAGTGTATATTCCCATATTGTTGCTGGTTTTCGACTGTACTAGTGACAACAATATTTAATTTTAAGAACGGTGGATAACCACATGTTTTGCATGATGAAATCTAAGCATCTGACACAATGTTTTCCTAGTATATTTTGCACATATGAATTCTGTGTCCTTAAACACTGTGTTTGGTTGCTGACATAAAGGAGTTTGAAGATCAGAGATTTTTGGGGGAGCAAATGTCAACACTGTCTAGATGTTTTTCATATGTTTGTAGTGTTACTAACATTAGTTCCTCATAACAGTGATGTGAGGAATAGTCCTGAAAGATATACTCTAATCACATATTTATTTTTCATGTTCACATTATTCCGTATCAAATCTCACAATAACTCATTTTCAGAGTGTATAAATAAACAAGAATAATTTTTTCTTGGAAAATTAAATTAAAAAGAAAACACCTGGAATTAGGCAAACATATAAGTTACAGGTTTTTTCCTCCTAAAGCAAAGTAACTCAGAACAACACAAAGATTTCATTTTACTTCTCCCAAATGTTTAAGTCCTAATTATGCCATGGAGAAGATACATATTAAGAGCTTGTTTGCCTTGAACTTCTTTCTTTAATTTGCTAGCCTCTTCTTTAACACAGAACTTGTGTATCCAGTCCAGGACCATTTGTATGACTATACCAGCCATGAAAATGCAGCAAACAAATAGGGCTGAAGCAACCCAGAGGAACATCAATCAACCTAACACATGTCATGTTGATGATAAATACTAAACACTGGAAATCCTGAGTCCACAAACCCAGAGGGCTTCCTGTATTTCATATAGTCATTCTTGTTGCACTGGCCTTTTCATCTGAATTAACTAAGCAAACGTGAACTTAGCCTCAATAATTTTGTACGAAGTTCACAACAGGAAAATATCCTCATCTCATAGACACATTCCCATGGGTACATGCATATTCCTTAAAGAATTTCCAAACTTTTATACTGTAATAACTCAACTGGATGTATGCATTTATCTACTTTATGGCAGTACATGTAGAAAAAAGATTATGCAAGCAGCACCTGATATAAATAGCATATTTTTCTCTCCTCTATTCCTTGCGCATACATTATTCTTGTCCTCAATATTCTCCCAAGTAACAAATGAAAATTTTCTGAAACACTGGGACTTCTTGTGTAGTAAACCTGGTGAGAAAATTCAGCAGCTTTAGAATATATGAAGCTACATTTGCTGTGAAGGAAATTCCTCTGTTAAATATTTGCTCAACTCTTAGGAGAGCCAGTTGGTGCAGGGTGGTAAAGGGAATATAAATAAAAAAAAAGTCTCTCCTTCAAATAACCCAATCTAGTGGGTGAAATAGAAACTAATGTATCACCAGCATCTATGACAATAGCTACCTCCTTGTCTTCTTTTATTATATATTTGAATAAGTAAACACACAGTTTGACAAGATTAAGATACAAATACATATGGGGCAAAAGAACAGAGATGTGAAAGAGCAACCATATTTCAGTGATGATCTAAGTTAGGCTGGAGATGTGGAATGTCTTGCACAAGGTATATAGTTATTAAGTTCCAAAACTAACATATGTGATGTCTGTCTCTAGAACTTACTATTTTGCAACTTTATTATACTGTATGGTCTAGTCAAAGGGGGGATAAGGGTCTATAGGCAGGACTTAATGGAGCTGAATTGTCCAGATCAATGTCCTTGGGCCTGCTAGCCCCATGTGTTGCTATCTTGTGAGGTTTACTTGTTTATTTATAGAGCAGACTTGACTCAGGCCTGTGCCTCCATGTCTTCTTATTGCATCTTTGGTGCAGTGTTTGCAATGTACCTCTTTGCAATGTTGAGTGTCATAGTCTGAATGGCTTTTGTCCCCTCAAAAATGTATGTGTTGGAAACTTGATCCCCAATGCAACAGTGTTGAGAATAAGGCCTTTAGGGAGGCCTGGAGTCCTCATAAATGAATTAATGCTATTACTCAAGGCCTTGTGGGACTGGATTGACTCTCCTTTTGCAATTCTGCTACGTGAGGATACAGTGTTTGTCCTTTCATGTCCTTTCACCTTCCCCCAGGTGGGAAGGCAGAGAGAAGGTTCACATCAGATGTCAGCACCTTGATCTTGGATTTTCCAGCTTCCTGAATTATGAGAGAATAAATTTTTGTTCTTTTTAAATTACCCTTTCTCAGGTATTTTGTTTAGCAACACAAATGGACTAAATAGTGAGATAAGACCCTTCTCACCTTTTGTACATTTTGAACACCCATACACCTGGATAAATTCTTTGTGGGGGAAAAAGAGGGCAAAAAGGAAGAAAAGAGAAAATCTCAAGAAACTTTGTTGGGTCAGTGATCATCTGCTTTTTACTGAGGTTTTTTGGTTTATATTCAATTCTTGAAAACAATAATTATATAACAGTTTAGGTGGGTGGTTCATTAGCTTTAATTATCATAATATTTGCCTATAACCCAGTGAATTGTGTTTTTAAAATATTTATTAAATGAATATAAACAGAAACAAAAAAAGAAAGAATAGTTTCAACACATTTTTTATTTTGCAGTTTTACATTCACAGAGAAGTTGCAAACACAGAAATGAGATTACATAAATACTTCATCCAACTTTTTAATGTTAACATTTTAAGTGACCAAGTTATGCTTATTAAAACGAAGAAACTAATTTTTATTCAGGACTTTAAACACTTTACTTAAAGTCATAAAAGGTGCATGGATAACTGAGAATACATTCTGTATCATTTGGAAAACTTAATATTATAATGATGTCATTTCTTTCATAATTAACACATAAGTTTAATATAATTTTTATAAAATGCCAGTAAGATTTTCCCTACAACTTAATGTAATGATTTTTTTTTTTGTATTTTCAAACAGCAAAATAAGAACATTTATCCTCATAAGTATTAAAATGTTACTTATTTAAAATGACTTGGTGTTGATGTAATAGTATAGAGGCAAAATAAATGCATCAGGTAAGAAACTTCAGAAATAGATTTCAGTAAATACAAAAATATAAATATTACCATTCAAATCTGTAGAAAAGATTAAATTATTTTATAACATTTTTGATAAAAATGACCAAAATATTATTTTGATTTTGAAAACCACAAAATAAAAAATTCCCAAAATAGTAAAACTGTCAAACAGAATGAAAATACTTAAATAGGCATACATATATAATTTTGTGGTGAGAAAAGATAATAAAATATTAAAACAAAGGAAGAAATTATACATTTAAATGCTAATTTGATTACATTTTAATATATTTCCATATGAAACAGAAAGAAAAATCATATTCCAAACATGTTAAAATTACATATTAAAAAATTACAAATTCAAAACAGATTTAAAAATCCAAACATAAAGTTAATATTCTTAAACTAATGATCAAGACAAAAAATGAACGATGCAGAGGATATAAAATAGCCAATAACATATTAATAAACATACTGATTCAGAAAGACATTCAGTTTTCAAGAATATATCATGTCTTTTTCAGCAATTACAAATTACTACTATCGTGTTGTCTTGGAACATGAGACTGACTTGGAGCAAGTCAATTCATCAGAATCCATGAAACTGTTCTCAGAATAGATAGATAGATAGTTAGATGATAGATAGTTGCACATATATATATAAAATCCTGAAAATTCTGCAATTCCCATCTTAATAATTTATTAAAAAATGAAACTAAAATATTAGGATGCGTACTTAAACAAATATAGTTTGTTGGATCACTTAATAAATGAAGAAACTGGTATCTAAAGGTCCTTCAGTAGAGAGTGATTGAGACAATTGTGTTTCATTTATATTCTGAAATCTTAGAGATTAATAAAAATGATTTTGAAGAAATACATTTATTGATTTGAGAAATGTTTACAATATATTAAGTAAAAAAGCATACTGTAAAACATGATTGTTTAAAATATAAGTAAAAAATCTGAAAATATATAAATCAATGTAATTTTTGTATAATGACTCATTTTCTCAGTGTTGTGTATTGAAATTATTGTCTATGACTATTTCTTATGCATTTCAAATTTTAATTTAAAAGTAAAATAGATAAAAAATTGCCACTATGCTAATCAAGTAAATTAAGAAGGCAAACAAAGGCCACACAAGTTTTCTTTGTACAAATATTGCTACCAGTAGCTACTGAGCAATCATTTCCCAAAGCAGTAGTATGAAAACATCCTACAAATTTACAGGAAATGAGAATGTGTTCCATCATTAATATCATTGAGTTAAGCTAAAAAGTCAGATAAGGCCATGAGATCACATGGAGATTTTAATGGAGCATATGTTTGATTCAATAGAAATGTTACAGACAAAACATTTACATCAATGAACTACACATGAATTAAAGATAAGTGAATCAAAAGCCTTAATGTACTGATTTGGAGTCACAGAATCTGTATAATTGTTAAATGTTTCATTAATTTACCAAATGGTTCCTACTTTATGTCTATTTCTATTTGCCAATTAGAGATAGTACAATATATAATCAGTCTGTGTATCATACAAAATGTTAATACTTAGAGATCTTTTGAAGAAAGTATGATGTTTTTCAATGGAAAGCATATTTAGCAAAAGAAAGGTTTATTACTACAGATAATTTTTGAGATGGTATTAAATTTTGAATGCAACCATTCTTCTAATATCAATAGTAGTACACAAAATACATCATTATATAATTAAAATTTTTTAACATGTATTTCATTTGAAATTCACACTATGTGAAATAGATAAGTAAAATCTCTTTACCTAGTGGCACAATACTGAAGCCCAGAAACACTGAAATGTGAGATATATTTCTCTGCTGGTCAAAAAAAAAGTGGTCAGTTATTGGTGTCTGTCTTTAAAAAGCTAGAGACAAGTCTTCATAATGAAATAGGCATATGAAGAAATAATATTATTTCATGAGCATCAGTTGAGAAAACTAAAAATCTAGCTTGCAGGAGAGACATTGCTGAATATAGATGAGAACTGGGTTCAAATGTTACCATGCTGGCTTGGGTAACAGGGGATCTCAGGCATTTTGGTTGTGTTTTGAATCAAAAGAAATGTAGATTTATAGCTTGGTTCTGCCACTTTGTAACAATGAGAGCTGAAGAGTCGGGTTCTTCATCTTTAAAATGAGTATATTGATACTTACCTCCATCTAATGGGTAAAATGTAGATTTGTTTCTGAATCTGAGAAAGGATTACAGAAGGACCTTTATTTAGATGAGAGAATCTTTTGAAAACAGTATCAGCCAATTTGCAAAAATCAAACTCATCAGTCATATTTTGAGGATTTTTTATTTTTTAATTTCAGTCATTGGGACAATGCCCTCTATGTACTAGATACTCCAACATTTAGCTAATATTAACATCATTTTGTTGCCTTTGATGTCCTATAAAGCCACTACATCCCTGATTGTTGAGTTAGATTTTGATAAATTGGTTATTGCTTCAAAGCAGTTTCTTAGGTTAAGGGTCAAACTGGACGGACGTGGTCGCTCACGCCTGTAATCCCAGCACTTTGGGAGGCCGAGGCAGGCGGATCACGAGGTCAGGAATTTGAAACCAGACTGGCCAATATGATGAAACCCCATCTCTGCTAAAAACACAAAAATTAGGTGGGCGTGGTGGCACGCGCCTGTAATCCTAGCCACCCCGGAGGTGGGGGCAGGAGAATCGCTTGAACCGGGGAGATGGAGGTTGCAGGGAGCTGTGATCGCATAATTGCACTCCACTCCAGCCTAGGCAACAGAGCAAGACTCCATCTCAAAAAATAAAAAATGAGTCAAACACATGATAAGTTAGTCTTAACGTGGCTGATCATCTTCTGGATGCCTGAGTTTGAGAAAAAGTATTAAGTGCCCTAGGTAATTTAAAATGTTCACCTTCATGTCCAACTCTTTCATACTGTTTTTCTCAATATGTTTTGAGAAACATGTTTTCTTCCTTTTTGAATTGAATAATTATGATGCTACTCTTAAGATATAAGCATTCTAAATTCTTGCTTAAGGCTGTGATATAATTTGGTCATGGAGCTGCAGTCTCAGAATTTCTAAGAACTTGTGGGGTTTCTTCAGTGGCCCTGTATGTAACTCTACAGAGTTTAATGGCAACTTCAGTTTCAGAAAATTTAATTCTAGGCATCACTAAGACTCCAGCTCTGCATGGGTAAACTCAAAATCTTTGGAAGCACCAAAAGACTCCTAACCTAGTGGTGGCACTCAGAGCCTCTAGAACGAATTATTTACATGATCCCAGAACATAAATATTCAGGAAATGTTTGCTATTAATACTTACTAAGCTGGCCACCATAGTACACTGTGAACACAATGCTCCTCGAAAACTTTGAGGGCAACAGAGTTTTGAACATCTGTCTCAGGATTCTTTTGGTTGAAGTTTGATGTCCTCTCAAATTAATCCTGAAGAGCTCTGACTACCTGTTGGGAAGTTGTCTGACTGGTAGAAATCCTACTGAGAGTAGCTTTCAAAGCCTTAGTTTGTTCAGGTTAGGTCAACGTTGCACTGATTTTATATCTTTGGCATTATGTAAAGGAGAGGCAGCCCAGTTTCATAATTAAAACATTAAAATGAACAATATTAGGAAGAAAGGGGAAGAAACTGGAAGAAAAGAATGAGAAATATGGCAGACACCAAATTCAGTTATGGTGAAGTTCTCAAATCCTGGAGTGCTTGAGTTGAAAACGCTAGAGGCCAAGAGTTCTGTGGAATAGGTTCCTCGGGTTTACATAGCTTAGAACTACTAATTGGTTACATAAGCCAAACTGCATATATGACACATTCCTTCTCAGTTCTAGAATTTTGTTTGTTCTAGTATCCAAAAATATAAAAAATAATTAGAAAGACATGTAAAGAGAGATGAAACAAGTGACAAACGTTATTCAAAGTATTTCTGTTTTAAACTTAGATATAGTCATTCTTTAATTTGTAAATCAATTCATTGTTTGGAATGCAAAGTGTTTTCCCCTAGGAAGAGTCTTTAAAATTATTTTCACATTCTACAACAGACACCAAATATCTATAACCCAAAATACAACTGTAGAGTCTTATTGAAAGTGTCATTTTGTATCACTATGTAAAAGGCTCTTGATATTTACCTCAACTCTTGATAAAAGAAAAATTTACGTTTATTAAGCCATAAATCAAAGATAATTCCTTGAAAAGATAAAGGTTATCTATCTGAATTCAATAGTGAAATAATCATTACAATGAAATTTGGCATTCTCACTTATAATTGAAACTAGTCGAGGATGCCTGATGTTGGTATTCTAGAAGTTTTAGACATTGCAATCAGAAAGAAAATAAATTATAAATATAATAATTTAATGGGTGGAGGCAAATTTTATTTGTATATAATATCAGGAACATCCTAGAGAATGAATTGAAAAATTCTTAGAAATATTAACTTCTTAAAAGTAGATTAAAAGCAAACATACAAAATCCTCTTTCCTATACAATGGAAAGAATCACTTGGAAAATATAATAGATATATATAACATTCACAATAGCAACACAAATATAAAATTATTGACACTGAATATGCCTTGAGAATCTATATAAAACGACAAAATTTTATTGAGTACAACGAACAGATACAAAACTTTGCTTTATGAATATAAATTATCTCAGCTAATTTATGTAAGTTTATGTAATTTTAATCAAAATTCTAAATAGATTTTTTAAGTAGTATGATGACAATTAGGCAAGTAATTCCAAATCATATTTGGAGTAATTAACAATAAAAAATAGCCTATAGATTTGTATGAATAAATGATGACAGAAGACATTCAATCAGAGAGATTGCAGAAAATTCAATGCATAAACTCAATTCTTTAAAAATAATGCTGAAGCAAGAGGACATCCTTCTAGAAAAAATGAACTTCAATCTATACCTCACATTGCATGTAAAATTTAAACTAAAATAGATCAATATGTAAAAATATACAAAATTTGGGGGAAAAAACATAGGAGAAAATTTTTGTGACTTTAAGTTAGCAAATTGTTCTTAGATATAACATCAGAAACATAATCTATAAATGAAAAAATTGACAAAATTCACTTTATTAAAATCTTGTGCTCTGCAAAGAATATTGTTATAAGACAATTAAAAACAATAATTTCTCCTAAGACTGTTTTAAACAGGCAAAGAACTTGTACCTCAAATGTTTAAAAAAAGAACTCTCAAATCAAATCAAATCAAAAAAATAAGAAAATAGCTAAATTTGTAAAATTGGAACAGATTCTTCCCCAAAGAAGATATATGAATGGCAAATGAGCAAAGAAGAAGAAACTGTACACCATTAATCATTAGGGAAATGCAAATTAAACATACAAAGGGCAGCATAAGGAAATTCTTTGAAACAGAATTGTTCTCTTTCTGGCTTCCAGATATGTATGTCTATGTCTCACAGAACTGTGCAACAAAAACTTGAATTTATTTTACTTGTTTTAAAGTTTTAATGATAATAAATGAATTAAAAATTAAATTCCATCCAAAATATTGTGGCACAGAAATAAACAAATTATTTGAAGAAGGTAACCTCTGGAAACAGACCTAAATATCCATCAGAATTAAATATATAGTAAAGAGAAATTTTCAAATAAGTGGGAAAATATGGATGAATGGTTGAATGAATGGTGTTGAGAGAACTAACTTACAAATGTGGGAAAATATCTCATACAACATAAAAATGAATTCCATCTAAATATGATTTTTAAGCCAAAAAATAATTATAGGAGAATATATTATTATGAAAGATAATTACTTTCTAATCATGGCACCAAAGGTGTGACTCATATAGTAAAATATATTTGAATACACATAAACAGACAAATGATAAGCAGGAAAAAAGGTATCAGCATGTAGACAGCATTAGTTTTCATTGTCAGAATAGAACTTGTTAGCCTTCTTTTGGGAAACAATACCTTTTTTTAAATTCAAAAACTATCTCTACCAACTGTTAGTCTTAATGTTTTAGGGCAGGCAGAGATCACTACTTCTTTCCCCCCAATTCCAAGGTGGGGCAAATCTAGCAAATTGGCAGTAATTCCCAACAATGATTCTGGATTATCAGGAAAAAAAAATGAATTCTTTCACCTAGAATAAATAAGCTGTTAGAACGTACCGAAGGCTACCATTACCTTAAAACCTCATGAGACCACATAGGGAGATTATGAATGAGGTTGCCAACTAGAGATGGAAAAACAGTGTCTGGGCTGTCATTTGATGCCTGGATACACATGTATTTGATATTCACTCTGGAATCATCAGTTGTATAGACCAATATATCCTTTGTCTTACTAAAGTCTATTTTGAGTTATATGTCATTTTATTTGCAAGTGAAAAATAATCACTAACATACTCAGATATAAAAGGCAAAGGATGAATATCAATTTAAAAAAGTATTTCCGAGTGAATTAGGAAATAACAGGTACCTTAAGAGAAAATGGGCAAAAAAAAATATTGAAGAGTAATTCAATCAAGTGCAAACAGTCAATCTGGTTAAAATAATACAAAAATAAATTAAAATTTTATAATCTGTGATTTTTTTCCTTGCTTTGAGCCTTCAATATTAATAAAAATAAAAAACAATGTTTAAGTGAAGAAATGGAGTCTATTTAGGAAAACAGCATATACTATATTGGAAGATATGCAGATTAATACGTCCTTCAAGTATAGTTTCTCAGCACATACTAAAATCTAACATGTCCATAGAATTTATCCAAAGGAAATAAGTGCTTATGTATGTAAAAATGTATATACAAATGTAATTGTCACAGACAGCATAATAATAAAATATTTGAAGTAATTTTTTTGCAGTATAAGTTCTAATGGGAAGAAGAAAAATGAATATAATGCCCACTTATATCTGTGTTTTAGGAACAACACACCCGGCCTATCAAATATTATTTGCCTCCTTCTCTCTCCTAAAACTCAAATGTCATTTGGCCTGCTAAAACTCCCACTAAGGGCTTCGTTTTTGCATCTTAAGTGTATCAAATGATAATAAGATATTCAACCTTTATACAGTAAACATCAAAATTCTACCCTTTGCACATTATTATATTACTACAAAAGACATGTCTATAATTGTTTTTTAAAGAATTTGTGCTCTTTACTTAAGGTGTTTGGAGTTAAGCTGATTGTGGTTGACACAGCCATGTACAGTCCAGTCAATCCTCATTCACATCAGTTATGTTCTGTAGTCAGCAGGAACACTGACTTAGTTAATACTGAACCACTGCTCCTAGGGGAAATATAGAGATAGGTTCCTGCAAGCCTCTGGTCACAACATATTCATCAAGCAATCAATACATAGCCCAGTTTTATGTGTGTTTCTGAGAAAGAACATCTCATTAATATATAATATTACTAATTCATTGACATTAAATGCCTGATCAATAGCACAATAACTCATGCTTGAGCCAAACTTACATAACACATATATTTTCTTCATAAGGCGCATCACAGGATTGTGTTTAGGAACAACAAACAGCACCTCAGCACTATGGTTGGGGCCATTTTAAACTGTGAAATCACCAAGAAAAAGCACAGAACTGAAAAACATGACATTAAATAGACTGTACAAAGGACATTGCTTACGGTATGAGAGCTGATACAAGAAGGCCAAGCATGGCATTATTTGACCTTATCTGGGAATATGCACATTGGGCCACTAAAATTTGTTCCTGCTCTGAGCATGTCTACAAATGACCCCTAGAGTACTCAACGTACTGATTTGGCCTGACGAATTTTCACAAGTCAGTGAATTCACAAATATGGAATCCATGAATAATGTGAACCAACTGTATATTTAATTTAAATGCTTTTGATGACACAACAGGGATAACAGGTAACTTCTAAGCTTCACCATCTAGGTCATGCAGATCGAGCCATGGTATTAACTAAACAAACTCAGACTCTGCTGGAACCTGGATACCTGCATGCACAGATTGTAAATGGGCATGTTTAGAGTGGGCATGTGCAAGTTCACATTTGGAATAAGCAAATTAATGTATCTACAATATAATTACAACAGGGCAAAAAGACCATCTGGACACACTTAAAGTCACTAGCTTTTATGACAATTTCTTTCAAAGCAGAAATAATGTTTATCATTGATTTAAAACGAGACCTGGATTTGATTTCTCTTCTTTGATTTACAAACAGAGCAATGATGGGCAAACATATAACTTGTGTCTGATTGAATGTATGCAAAATCTGAAATAATAGTAAATATTGAAGGATATAATATATAGGAGAGGTAGTTTTAAAGTACTGTACAAGTGGAAGATACTATCATTATAAATCAAGCAATGAATTTATTTATACAAGTACACCCATTTTATTATGCTTCATTTCTTTGCAGATACTGCATTTTTTACAAATTGAAGGTTTCTGGCCACCTTGCCTCTAGCAAGTCCATTGCCACCATTTTTTCAACAGTATGTGCTCACTTCATTTCTCTCTGTTACATTTTGGTAATTCTTGCAATATTTCAAACTTTTTCATTATTACTGTATCTGTTATAGTGATCATCTGTTATAGAGAACATCTTTGATGTTATTATTGTAATTATTTTGGGGCACTGCAAACTGTGCCTATATAAGACAGTGTACTTAATCAATCCGTGTTGTGTGTGTTCTGACTGCTCCACTGACAGGCCATTCCCCAGTCTATCTTTCTCTCTCCAGGCCTCCCTGTTCCTTGAGACAAAACAATATTAAAATTAGGCCAATTAATAACCCTATAATGACCTCTAAGTGTTCAAGTAAAAGGAAGAATTTCACATCTCTTTAAATAAAAACTAGAAATGATAAAGCTCAGTGATGGAGGCATGTTAAAAGCCTGAATAGACCAAAACCTAGGCCTCTTGTGCTAAACAGTTAGCTAAGCTGTAATGTGAAGGAAAAGTTCTTGAGGAAAATTAAAATTGCCAATTCAGCAAATGTGGAAAGGGATAATGATAAGGAAGTGCAACAGCCTTATTGTTGATACAGAGAACAATTTAGTGGTCTGAATGGATCAAACCAGCCACAACATTCTCTCAAGCCAAGGCCTAATTCAGAGCAAATACTCTAACACTTTTCAATTCTGCAAAGGATGAGAGAGGTGAGAAAACTACAGAAGAAAAATTGGAAGCTAGTAGAGGCTGATTCATGAGGTTTAAGGAAAGAAGCCCATAACATAACACAACACAACATAACGTAACATAACGCAATGTAACGTAAAATAACGCAATGTAACTTAACATGACACAATGTAACGTAACGTAACACAGAAAGTGCTGATTTAGTAGCTGTAGCAAGTTATCCAAATGATCTTACTAAGATAATTTATGAAGGCAACTACACTACACAACAAATTTCAGCGTAAGATGAGACATCCTTCTATTGGAAAAAGATGCCACCTATGACTTTCATAGCTAGAAAGGAGAAGTCAATATCTGACTTGAATGCTCCAAAGGACAGGCTGACTCTCTTGTTAGGGACTAATGTAGTTGGGGACTTTCAGCTGAAGCCAGTGTTCATTTGCCATTTCCCAATGATTATGCTAAATCTACTCTACCTGTACTCTATAAAGGAATCAACAAAGAGTAGACAACAACACATCTGTATACGGTGTGGTTTAGTGCATATTTTAAGCACACACTTGACATCACTTCTCTGGGAAAAAAAAAGGTTCCTTTCAAAATATTACTTTTCTTAACAATGCACGTGGTCACCCAGGAGCTGTGATGGAGATGTGCATGGAAATTAGTGTTCTTTTTATGTTTGGTAACACAGCATCCAATCTGCAGCCTATGAGTTAAGAAGTAATTTTTACTTCCAAGTTTTATTATTCAAGAAAATCCTCTGATGGATCTTGGCAAAATCAACTGAAAACCTTCTAGAAAAAATTCAGTTCTCTTTTTTTGAGGGGCATGCAGATGGAGTTTTGGTCTGTCACCCAGGCTGGAGTGTAGTGGTGCAATCTCAGCTCACTACAACTTCTACCTTCTGAGTTCAAACAATCCTCCTGTCTCAGTCTACCAAGTAGCTGGGAATACAGGTGTGCAGCCCCACATCTGGCTCAGTTTTTGTATTTTTAGTAGAGATGGGATTTTGCTATGTTGGCCAGGCTGGTCTTGAGCTCTTGGCCTCAAGTGATCCGCCTGCTTCAGCCTCCCAAAGTACTGGGATTATAGGTGTGAGCCACCAAGCCCAGTCACACTTTCCTAAAGGCCATTAAGAACACATGATTCATGAGAGGAGGTCAAAATATCAACATTAGCAGGAGTTTGGAAGAAGTTGGCTTTGGCCCTTGTAGATGACTTTGAGGGATTCAAGACTTCGGTGGAGGAAGTTACTGAAGATGTAGTGAAAACAAGAAGAGAACTATTATAGAATTAGAAGTGAGACCTAAAGATATGTGACTGAATCATTTCAATCTCATATGAAGACTTGAGTGGAAAAGCAGTTACTTCTTATGGATGAGCAAAGAAAGTGGTTTCTTGAAATGGAATCTACTCCTGGTGAAGATTCTTTGAACATTTTTGAAATGACAGCAAAGAGTTTAGAATAGTCATAAATTTTGTTTATAAGGCAGTAGCAGAGTTTGCGAAGATTGACTCCAATTTTTAAAATTTTGCTGTAGGTAAAATACTATCAAATAACACCACATGCTACAGAAAAAACTTTTGTGAAAGGCAAGAATCAATCAATGTGGCCAAATTTATTGTTGTATTATTTTAAGAAATTGCCACAGTCACCTCAATCTTCAGCAACCAACACCCTAATCAGTCAGCCACCAACATGGAGACAAGATCTTCTGCCAGCAGAAGGATTACTATTCACTGAAGGCTCAGATTGTCAGCAATTTTTTAGCAAAACAGTATTTTTAAATTAAGGTGTGTACATTGCTTTTTTTCGACATAAGCCTATTGCACATTTTTAGACTACAGTGTAAGAGGTATATTATATGCATCTCCTGAGGCATACCTTGGGGACATTGCAGATTTGGTTACAAACAACCACACAAAAGCAAATATCACAATAAAGCAGGTCACGCAAATGTGTTGTTTTCTCAGTGCATAAAAAAGTTATGTTTACACTATACCATAGTTCATTAAGTGTATAATAGGACACACTTATAAAAAAAAAGTTTACTTTTTTTACTAAAATTAAAATTTTTCTGTGGATCCTATATTTTTATTTGCTAAATATGGCAAACATAAGTTAGGCACAATAAAAACAATTTCTTTTAGTGAGAATATTAGATCTATAGGGTCATTCATTGTGTTTTGATTCTTTAGGTTTTAATCACAAAACTCTGGGCGTTAAGAATCTCTATCTTCTAGGATTGCTGTGAGAATTAGATGAGATTATTAATATAACACACTAAGCGTAGTGTTTGCCCCATGGTGTGATTTCAAAAAAAGAAAACTAATTATTAGTAAACTGAATACTAAATTTATTGAAACTTAAAATAAATACTTTGAACAAAGAAATAATACATCAATGTAAATTAATGGTTTCCTGAAAATGTTTGAAGTGATTGAATTTTAAATATGGCTGGTTTAGGAAAAGAGAGAAGCAAAGAAAACTTTTATTTGATCCAGCTGTGATGTAGGTAGCATGGCAAATTTATAGACCAATCACTGGTTCTGGAAGAGCCGAAGAGGAGACATTTTGACAGGTTTTCTGAGATAAAACCATAAAATAAGTTTGCAAGGGTAATGAAAAGGTAGATAATAAAGCACAGTGAAAGGCAGGCAGAAGAATTTGGATTTAATGGGGTACATAAGAGGAAGACCTTTTCAATTTTTGACCAAGGAAGTGAAATGATCAAATTGGCCCCTTATAAAAATTAATCTGTCAAAAGTATGCAAGATGAATTGGAAGAAAGAAAAATTTATCAGAGAGATCAGTTATGATATTATAGTGGTACAGCTATGAAGCAATAAGGACCTAGATTAGTTGGTGGCATTAGAAGGGTGGGGGAGCAAGCAAATCAGGAAGATGTGTGCGAAGGAGAAATGCCGGAAACTGAGGAGGTGAAGTAAAGTAAAAGCGGTGTCAAGAATTCTTGCATAGACAAATAGAAAGATAAGAATGATGGTGAAAGTTAAGGAAATTGATAATACTGGAAAATAGTACTTGTTGTAGGCAATCTCCAATACAAGAACAGAGATAACTTTTCTTGGAATTGCATGGGGTTTTTTTCAAGGTTCAACCAATATTAGATGCTTCTCTCCTTCATTTTGTGTAACACATATTTTCAAATCAAATAATTGAGAGCAGGAAACTGTCACTTGATAGAGCTAGAAAACCAGATACTGATTAAGAAAACAACCTAAATAGATCCCTATAAGCCATTTCTATGTTTATAGAATTCTAGTTTTAATAAAACATACTCAAATAAAAGTAGACATAAAAAGATTCACTGCTTTTTGGTATTTTTAAAGATTCTTCTTGGATTTATAATGCATTATTGTGTGCATTAATTGTAAGTATTCTATATCAATATAGAAATATCAAATAATAGCATTCTAGAGCATAACATTTCAAATACACTAAGTTTTAAGCCTTTTGTTTTGTTGTGTTTTACACTTGATCTTTCTTTTTACACATTTCAAAGTATTACATATTAAATTAAATAATTATATACGAAAATAATTTTTATATTTTTCATGCTCAAATGTGGTCATTATTTATAATTTCCATGTCAGTTTCCTTAACAATTTTAATTTTCTTCACACTTTTATTAATAATAAAAATAATTTTGGGACATCTATCATCTAAAGCAACAAATTTGAGAAAAGAAACTAGGGAGAGTGATACCAGGGAAAGTAAGAAAAAATAATCAGGAGAGTGGCTGAAGAGCAGAGAAAAAAGCCCAAAACCAACAACTATTATTTTCAAGGGAGTATCTGTTTTTAGTTAAAGATGACCTTCCTTATTATGTAGTATACATTTTTAGTAGATTTTCGATATACATGACAGATTTTTTGTATTGTTACATGTACTTTATAAATCTAATCTTGAAGAAATTGATTTTTATGGGTGGGAAAAATATTAATGTTCACACTTTCAGATCAGGCAAAGCAATGAACATTAGTAAAAATTGTCTATATTCTTATAACTACTGGGCAGCCTAAATAAATCCACATCTTCCAACTTTTCCCACTATAATAATCTTTGGCAGAAAAAATAAAATAATCAATAAATGTTGGTCAACTCTTGGAAAAGAAAAAGCAGAAGTGTTACTGCTGTTCCTCTGACTCTATGAAAGAACTGTTGGCAGATGCAACATCCCAAATCCCAAAAGTCCCCTACAATGGTTTACTGCTGTTCCCCACCCCAAACCCACCAGGAATTACATTATTCCTCTTCTCCAAGTAATCTCTTTCTGACATGCAAAAAATAACCACGGTTAAGCTGTTTTTCAGCCTCTTGCAGACATTTTCTGTGTCATTCGACTAGATGTTAAAGAAAAAGTTGAAAACAAAGAAAATAATTTTTCAATATATATAAATCATATTTGTTTAAAGAAGAAAATTGTAAATATACCACACTCGATATGTCAAAATTCAAGATCAACAAAAACTGCTTTGAAAATGTAAATCTATTTAACAATCAGTTGCTTTATATGTTTCATCTAAGCTTATAAATAAGCTGTCTCGTATTATTTATTTGTCATAGATTATAGACACCAGGTGACGAAAGCTTGATCTATGTTCTGTTGTAATATATGCTTTCTTTCCTCCTTGCCTTTCTCCTTCTTCTCTTCCCCTCTTCCTCCTCTTTCTCCTCCTTTTTCTTCTTGTCTTGTTTCTCCTCCTCCTCCTGTCCCTATCAACATTTTGTGACAATGATATGATCTGTGGATTGGTATTTTTAGCTATACTGGCTAATTACTGGTTATTTTCTAGTTTATAAATATATTAATGTTTTTGATAAGCTTGTATACAAAGATTTCAACTATCAGGAATGTAATTATCATGGTCCAGTTTTCTAATATGAATGAAAGAAAAACTTTGGATTTATTTCGTGCTCTACTTTTTATGCAACGCCAACTCACTAAATTTTGAAGGTTGAGTATTCACGGAGAGGAAGAAAAATGTATTGTTTTGAGTGGGGTATTCTGTTTTTGCATTAACGATGACCCCTGTTGCTTGTGAAGCATATTTTTCACTGGCAGATCTTTTGATTCTCTTTCTGACAGACTGCTGTATAACATGTTTAATGAACATGACATAGTATGTAGTAAGCATTCCTGACAGTTCTGAATAAATATTCATCACACTAAAAAAGGCAATGACTTGCTCTGTTCCCTTCATCATTAGAGGATCCTGTATACTTAATTCATTGTCCTGTGATTACAATGAGCATCCAGGATCCTGTGGAAGAAATGTACGACTTGTATTTTCATTTACTCTCTCTAAGATAAATTGTTTAATACTTTCAAGTTATCAACACTATTTAAGAATATGCTTATATAAAGTCTAATAACCAAATAAGTGAGAAAGCCAGATAGTCAAACATATGTTTTAGACCTCTCTTCTGTGATGTAGATCATACATCTGGATGAATGGTTTTCTCTTTAGACTTTTATTTAGAATACTTAAAATGATCAGGGTTGCTCTTCAGAGTCTTTCAAGAAAACATAAACACAGGCAAAAATGTAAGATTAGTCCAAGAATCTTTTGGTAACATTGAAGTACTTACCATTCACTTAATTTAAAGACAAAATTGATATAAATTGTATTGCATATTATTTAAAACTAAAGCAAAAAACTTAAAGAATTTAGATTAGTCAATATTTTTATGAGATATAATCTTGAAGAATTGACATAAAGGACATAAGAAAATAAAAATAAGCCTGTAAAGTAAGCTGCTAGTAACAATTTTTGAAATGCTGACATTTTCTTCCATTGGAAATTATAGTTTTCCTTTAGATTCAGGGTGAACATATCACTTTATTTTTAGTTAAAAAATAATTTCGACAAAGAAAAGCTAAATACTATTTTAAGATACCAATACTATACTTTAAAAGAATATAAAATACATATAGTTCAAAATTAAAACTAAATGACATTTTATTAATTTAATTTTAAACATAGGTATAAATAACTCACCTATCCATGATACAAAAGTTCTTGACCTTCACCTCCAACTTAACAATGGATATACAACTTTGTTGAAACTTTGAATAAAATGAATCTGTTAAAATCAAGCCTCCTCCAAAAAAAAAATGTTCTGATAGAAATCCTACCACAACAGTATTGAATTTCTCTAGGATCAGGATTAGAGTTGGCTACTATTCAGAAAATATTTAACTCCAGCTAACTGGAAGAGTCGGATGTATTTAAGTCCAGGTCAATCTTCAGAAGCAGAGAAAAATGAATATAGAATAGTAATAACAATAGCTAATATTTATTAGAAGTTTTCAGGTTGCCAAGTATTACTTTATATAATTTTTCATTCATTACTTTAAGAAATCCTCACAACCCTAAGAAGAAAATAGCATTAGTTTTCATATGTTATATATGGAAAACTGGGACACAAAGAGGTTATGTTACCTGTCCAATGAGAGCCAAATTGCAGTTCCAAACAATTTGATCTCAGAACTTAAAATTTTTATCACTGTGCTACTCCTTATCTAGGGAGATGATTTAGGGTATGTGTCAAGCTTAAGACTGCAAAATTGTTGAGTATCAGCAAATAACATAGGTATTTGGCAGAATTCATTCATTCTTTCTTGCACTTATTCATTCATTCATTTTCTTTCTTCATTTTAGTTGAGTTCATTGGATTCCTGTATGCCAGTTCCTACATAAAATTAATTTCATATTGAAAAGCTATGCACAACCCCATTTAAAGGAGCCAACAGACTAACAATGGGTATTAGAAACAGGCTCCCCCCACCAATCAGGCTTTGTTTCTCATCCTAACAATTATAAGTTCATTAGTTCATTCTACTAAAAGATTTCAAATATACTTTGAAATTACAATATATCAGATACTTAGGAGAAAAATATAGGCCCTAGATCAAGAATTGTACAGTGTGTTTGAAAAGACAGATATTTAACCAACCACTTGAAGTAATGTATTACTAAGGGCTACTTCCATAGGAAGCCGTAGGAGCAAATGTGAGTGTTGGATAAGGCTTGTATGTTGGGCCTGGACCTCGAAATGTGACTTCTGGGTTGTTTAATTCTAGGCATCTTGGTTTACAGACTACAGCCGTACGCGATGATCTGAATTGTTCTTGAAGGTATTGCATGAAAAACTGCTTTGTAAAATGCAGAAAATGCTTTGTAAAAGGTAACATACTATACAAATATAACGTACTATATTGTTGTTGTTAATGATATTAAATTACTATTAATAAACGATGTAAACAGATCTATTGTTTGCTTGGAATACGGAGCAGCATCCTTTTGGTCCTGAGGAGGAATGGAAGTGAGTAAAACAGACACTGTAGATTAGTAACATATTGTCAACTTTTAAAATTGCACAATAAGACAATCCTCATTGACCAATCGTAATTACTATATGTTCTTATTTGTGGTTAACTTAATAATTTTCCATTTTGAGGAATCTCAGGTTAAGTTGGCAAAGCATTGCTTGCTCCTATTTTGCTTTCAAAATATATTCTTGTATTTGGACAAAGATATTATACAACTTGTGTTTTTTTAATCACATATGTGGAAATTCCATGGGATTTTGAGAGATGTGCTTCAACTGTCATGCATCTTAGAAAATATATCTCTGATATATTTTAATACTTTTGCCCTTAGAATCTGTAAAATTAGTATTTGCAGCTTTGCCTTACCTATATATTTTTCTTCATTGGAGTTTTAAAATAACAATTTTTTAGCCTATGAAAATGAATGTTACTTGAAAATGCTCTCTGAATGTTTCAATGTGTTGCTTTATGAAGAAATAAGGATAGGAAAAATTCTGATAAAATTGTTTTCATCTGTGGACATTTTCCAAATCCAACTTTTGGTAAGTATTAATATCAACAGCTGGAAAGACTGGTAATACTTAGTAGGGGTAATTTTTCAAAGCACTGGTTGGAGTTTGAAGCCACACTATCCCTACTGACCTTAATAGAAATCATATTTCTAAAATATAAGCAATGATTTGAGTCTGTAAAATGTGCAGATTAGAGTCTGTAAAATCAGACTTAATGTTAATATTTAGGTAACAATAGATTAATTACAAATTTTGTTTTAAATATTCCACTTAAGTGCAATGCTCAGAAAACAAACAAAAAATTTCACCTAAAATTAAAGAACCAATTTATTTTTATATAAACATTTTCTCTACTTTGGAAATCTTTGCCTTCCTAATTATTCTTAAGTCCATGAAATCACCAGTTGATTTTTGCCAACATAATTAATACCTAGAATGATGGCTGGAACATAAATGGCTCTCAGTGTAATTTTGAACTAATTAAATAAGCGAATAATTGTGCTTTCCCCTTTTTTTCCTCTTCAGCTAAAAATCCTAGCATGTAAGTAAACACGAAAACAAATAATGAAAGAAACAAAAAAGTTTGACTAAATAGTGGTGTCTCCAATTGCTAGAGTAAGATTGTCTCATTGACTTGTTTGCTGTTTCTGTAATGGAAAGGGCAGCTATTCCACCCTTCTTTAACTTTGGGTGTTTGGAGTTATTTTTTCAACTCTCTTTCCTCCCATACCCCAAAATGGTTTCTATCACTCTGCCTTGTTTCAGAATTCATATGTACTTTCAATGGCTTTGTTCCAAAAGTTCGGAAAGTAATTTTTTATTTGTCAATTTAACCACTAACACAAGGTAATGGTACTTAAATTGGTAATTTGAAAAGCAATTTTCTCTGCTTGACCTACATCAAACATGCAGAAAAAAATAATCCTTGTCTGACAATGTAGTCACTGATAAAATAAGTAGAAGAGAAGGGAATCTACCATTTTTGAGTAGCTACTATGTGCTACACACAATCTTTACAATAATTTACAGATGTAGGTATTATCTGGATTTTAAAGATGTGGAAATGGAGACTACTAGAAGTAAAGAGACTGTCTAAAGCCCTTCCATTTTATATAGCAATTTGTTTAATGTTTCAAAAGTAAGATCTTTGAAGTCTAAGTTCTTTCTTCCTATATCATATTAGCGAATAGTACATACATGAATATTTGATTCTCAAACATAATGCAGGGGAAAATTAAAAATTAAAAAGATTATCTTGAAAAAGACAAAAGGCATAAGATTTTAAGAAAACCATATATATTTATATTACACACACAATATATATGAATAACATATACACCATTTACACACACATATATATGCTGTGTCACATGAATATGTGTGTGTAAATTATATTTACGTATAATTTACAATGTAATAACTTTGTGTGATTTTAACAACCTTATATTACTCATCCAAAAAATTACATTTTGGTCTTATCAAAGTTTCATCCTCTTCATATTTAAGCATCTACAATGGTATATAGTAACTCATAGACTTATTTTTTTAATCTTCTAAAAACTATTGATTTGTCCTTAACATCTTAAATAAATGTTGTTCTTATTTAAAAACTTTTTCCTGATACATAATATTTGTACATTTGAGGTACTTCTGCATTTTGTTACATGCATAGATCGTGTAATAATCAAATCAGGGTATCTAGAATATTCATCACATCAAAAATTGATCATTTTTATAGGTTGGAGACATTTTAAAACCTTTCTTCTAGCTATTTTGAAATGAATAATATGGTGTTGTTATTATCTATAGTCATCCTACTCTGCTACTAAACATTAAAACTTCTTCCATCTAACTATATGAGTAATCCATAGACCTCTAATTAATTGTATCTTCTCTTTATATTCTTGTTTGGGTAGGCATTGGGTCAAAGTTTTTTTACTATAAGATTGCATCATCCAATAGGTAATGATATACAAGTTCCGCTAGATTATTTGATAGTGGTGATGGGAGATTTCATGGGTTTGCAGAGACAGCACAGGCTCTAAAGACACACAGGACCAGTGCCCAATTACTGGGCTTATGACCACTAGCAAGGCCTTACTAAACCCAAATTTCCTCAGCTGTGAAGTGGGAAAATTCACCTGAGGTTTAGAAATAACATAAACTGCCTCGAAGAGTGCCTCAATAAACCGTTGGGAATGAACAAATAAATCTACCGGCCATTTTTAGTTTAACCCCACGGTAGGTACTTGTCTAGCACCTTCATCGAGTGTCAAAGATTCCTAGTTTCTTCTTTATTTGTGTGGGAGAAGCTACGGTATCTCAAACAAAACTAGAACAATCTGAACTAAAATATACTAGGACAAATTATTCAAATGACAATTTGCTCTGTTAACTACAATTGCCATATTCCCCGCAAAATCTGGTTAGGCTAAATTCCTAAAGAGCAGAGATCCACAGTATCTTGAAAAAATTAATAATTAAGACAAATTGAGATGAGTAGAAACTGAATAAAGCAATCACCTGGCAATGTTTTTCATTTGAAAGCTCATGTTAAACTGCATCAAATAAAAGAGATATATTTACATGGTGATATGCACTGGCTATTATTGTTTTAATTCATTACTTCTCATTATTAGCTGTATATTGAGTAGCTATTTTTGTTGCTATAATTATTTTTTGAAACTTTCTGGTTCTCATATGTTTCTTCAATAAAATACAGACAGAAATATCACATTTGCTTCAAGCCTTTCACTAGAAGTAGAAATCTTCTGAGATATTTCAGCTGTAACATCCATGAGTAAGTACATTTGCAAACAATAAATGAGTTTGAGTCTCTAAGCCTCTGCTTGAATAAAATCTAAGGAATTATTTTATTTCCTTTTAGACTATTATTCACCTTGTACTTTTCACTTTTTGCTAGGGATTAGTTGATATTTCTGAGATGCCGGTGCTCGGTGCCACTCAGGTGCTGTCGGATACTTCCCTTGTGCTGTTTCCCCTGTCCCTTTTCACTGGCTGCGTCTTAGACAGACAGATCAGGGTTTTATAATGCACTCCCTTAGAATTTTCCTCCTGAGTTTATTAGGAAGAAATGTTTTTAAGCTTGCTAGTCCTTATCTTTTTGCTCATTTTTTAGGGATTTTTTCATACATTTATGGAAAACCTTTTCCTTAAGCAGCCTTTGCTCTTATGAATTCTTTATTCCATATTGGGGAAATTAAAATAGCTGCACATGTAATATCTTGCTCCATACTGATTGGAAACTGTGCTCAGTGTCTCCTGGTTTCTATTTCTAGTTTGTGATCAGATAAGAATCTGTCTGTGTTATGCCCATTTCACTCAGGTAGGGTAATCTGATCTTCTGAAGTTTTGTGTCAAAATTACAAAATATGTCTCACTACAGATTTTCTTATTTATCTTTTTTTCTATTTTTTTGCTTACATAAATTCATCATTCTTAAAGAAGATATTAAATATGCTGTTTGGTGCTTACAAAGCTTTCTTGTGGCTCTACCCATGATGAAATAAAAAATAAAGTTTCATTTGCATTAAGGTTTATAAGTTATTGTTATCATGGCTCAAATTGTGATTTAATGAAGGGCTTAGACCTAATGTTTAATGCTATTCTCATTAGCTAGAAGAATAAAATGTTTCCTCTCCATAAAATATTTAGTGTAGGAAATATGTGAAGAAGAAATAGGTTTGCAGATACAATTAGAATGAAGGGCAAAATTTGTCAGGATTTGGAGCAAAGTGAAGGTGTGAATAGCAGTGTCATTTTAGGGCTTAATGTTAAAAGCTACTTTGCCTTGTATAATTCAATTCAAGGAGACAGTGACCTACATATTTAAGGAGGATCTGGAATGTATAGTGAGAAATATATGCCCAGAAGAAAGAGAATTATAATTCTGATATGAGTTAATTATAAGAGATGTCTTTCTAAGTTATGAGAGTAAAAAGGTCTCTGAATTGTGAGAGAAAAGAATGCTTTAGTTTAAACACATCACTAAGTTTGCAAATATAATATGTATTTAATAATTGTCCTGTCTTTCTTGCCTGCTGAAGGTATGTTTACTTGCCTTGTGTTATGTAAAAATATATATTAAGAAAAAATTTCTTTAAAACATTAATTTTCATTATTATTTGACAAAAATTTTAAGCTTCAGACTTTAAGTCTTGTATGTCTCACAGCAAAATGAAGTTAACCTACAGCAATTATTTTGAAATCAACAGGAATTTTCTATTTAAAAATGTTCTCTCAAAACTTTTAAAGAGGACTTAACATTCTGTTCATTTAAAACATTCATAAGTTGCAATGGTATTTCCTTTTTACTTAAAAGCTCAGATATTTTATAGGCCTGAGAAGCAATTTTTAGGTGAGTAGTAATCATTGGCCTAATAAAGGTAGATTGCTGTAAGCCTCTCTTCTCCCATTTCCCTTCTTTGTGACCTTTATGCATCCACACTTTACACGCTCTTCCTACCCCCTACCATAAAATTGTCCAGCCATTTCTCACACTCATTTGTATGATTTTCCTTAATGGTCAAATGTGTCATGCTATTCCACATGGTCCCTTCATTCAGCTGAATCTGCTTGAAATTTTGCTCTTGATTTCCTTTGTCATTTTACACCATCTTTCCCCTCCTTTTGTTTCCTGAATTCGTAAGATATTTTTTAGTATCTGACAAATTAACCTAAATAAATAGCTCACATTTTTTAAGGCCAAAACAACATTTTCTTACCTGTATCTGAGTCAATGTAAATTTTACTAGGATTTTTTTTTAATAAACAAAATTACAAATTAAATCCAAGCCTTTAAAGAATATTAAAACATACCTACCACACACACACACACACACACACACACACACCCCACAGTGTCTTGTTCTACAAGTACTTTGCATCATAAATTTTTTAAAAAATTGGTTTCAAGTGTGATAACTAAAAATTTTGAATTTCCTGATCTTTTAATTTCTTAGTGCAAGTCAAATGCTTTAGGCTAAAATCATAACCATAAAACTGTATTTAGTGGAAAAATAGACTTCTTTTAAATGCGTGGTATTTTTTTAACGCGGAACACTAGTTAACTTGTTATATGATAATTAGGATGTATGTGTATGTCGTTTTACTTTATGACACTTACTTAACACCATTTTGATTATTAGCAAGAGAAATATTCAGTGTTATGCTATCACTACCTCAAACATTGATTAAACTCTCTGCTATTCATGAAGGCTGACAGGGATTCAAAGGAGGAAATGTAAAACTTGAAGGTACAGCAAAATAGTGACATTTCACTCTATAAAGCTGCCAATATTTTAATCCTGCATGTAAATCATTTTTATCAGTTCAATTCTATATCTTAATCTGTATACCAAGCAAAATTCTCAGTTGTATTAACTTTAATAAATAACATTGTGATATTAATCAGCATCTATTTCAAGGTCCTTGTAAGTAAGCGTTTGTTGTTGTTTTTCATACCGCTCCCCAACGCCCTTACCATCCTATGAACAGATTCTTAACGTATATTTTTCATTTTCCTGCAGCGAACAACCTACTTTTCATTATTTTGTTATTTAGAATCTTTACTTTCTCAGCTTAAATGATGTCTTTGTCAATGATAACATTGTATTCATTTAGAGTGATGATTGATGTGGTAATAGATACAGTGTGATTGAAAGCAACCTTTGTCAATAAGAAGGCCAAATACTCAAACTGTGTATTGGTCTGAATTTGCTCATTATTGGAGACCTTTCATAGTCATATTGACTTGCTGTCCAAATGTTGTTACTTACCTGATGCTTCCATTGTTTAAATGGTATAGACATTGGTATTGAACATAGCATCTCCCAATATTCGTCCTAAAACACACATGACTCAATTATGCAATGTCAGAGTATGTTTTAAAAGTGTATATAACAGAGATTTTGAGTTTAAATAAGAGATTTTAAAGTTTATGAAAAAATCAGAAGAATTTACAAGTACTATATCGTTGTACGCTTAGTCCACTGTATTCTTAATTTTGAAAGACTACTTTTGTCTGCTTTTATTAGCAAAAAGATGTGTTTGAATAGCAAATATTTCGTTATTACTCAGGTATTTGATATTGTTATATTTGTCTTGGAACAGCTGTTACAAAATAGTTTGCTACAAATTCCATGACATTTTAACGTATACAGACAGAAACACATTCAAAACTGCAAAATTGCCCCCGAAGAGATTCAGTACAGGGATTGCCATTATGAAAGACTATTTGATCCACTCAGAAAGACTCATTTTCTTTTTGCTCTGGATGCCCCACACAGCCATCAGAATGGGGATCAGCTGCTTTCTCTGTAGGTCTGTGTGCAGGCTGACAACACCTTTTCTTGTCTATGTTTTATGTCCCAGTACTTCCAAATGTGCCTGGCACTTAATAGTGATACAAACATGTTTATTGATTCTAAGAATATGAGGGATTCAGGGATCCAAAAATAAAGATGAATGGATTACTATTGCTCCCATACAGCACTTAATATAGAAAAAGACCTTTCTAAATTATCTAAGGACAAGTGCAACCCAAATATGATGCACATACATGCTCCCTGATGGTCATGCTGCAGAAACAGATAGTAACATAAAAATGTTTTTTTATTTCTGTCTACCCACAGATATAATCATGCATGCTGTCAAATATTAGGATTACTTTTATTTTTCAAAAAAAGTCAGTCTGCTTGTTTATGGGCAAATATTCTCTTCCTATTGCATTGCACACTTCCTACTTCCATGTTTATTAATAGACTCGTCGTTTAGTTTTCCAGGGAATTATTTCTAAATTGTCCAAGAACGTCACTTTTTCTTCTTTTTGTCTGAGTTGCTTGAGTGTCAGGTCATTTAAATAATCCTTGTCCATGGCCTCCCGTGTCTATCAATACTTCATTTGCAATTGCCTTTTATATCCAGTCCTTGTTTTACACATTCATTGCTGTCTCTAATACAGGCCCTGATAAATAGTGTAACTGTCTGACTAACTACGTATTGGGCCCTTGTATCTCTCCTCATCGTCTACTCCCATTTCACCCTGCAGCTTGCTTGCGATCATGTTACTCAAAGCCTTCCATTTGCTTACAAGGTGAAATTCAAACTCACTATACTAGCATTCATGTAATCCCCTGTTTTGATCCCAACCTATAATTTTAACTTTATCTCCCCTGTCTATTCTACATGAATTCAATCTACATACCACATCCAGCATACGTTGCCCTTTTCTATCCCTAAGCTTATGCTCAGTTACATGCCCTTGTCTAATTGCATTTTCCCATTTTCACAACGCTAAACCCTGCATATCTTTCAGATACGAATTCTTCCACAAAACTCTCCTAACTCCCCAAAATAAAGGCAATTATTAGGGTTAGCTTCCATGTGAGGGGTAGCATGGTAAACTCCCTTATTGCTCTTCCTTATTTTGACCCGAAATAGAAATGTCACCTCAATCCTAGGTACTCTGTATTGTCCAGCAGTCTGGCGGGCTTCACGGGTGTGTGAAGTGTACAGTCACATGGGGCTACACTTTTGGAAGGACTCGAGGTTTGTCTTCATGCTCTGTGTCTCCATCTTGAAATTATTAAATTTTGAACAAGTGTTCTTAAAATTTCCTCTTGCACTGTGCCTCACAAGTTATGTAGCTAGTCCTGCCTAGCAGTGTATTTTGCAAAAAGTATTTAGTCAATAAATATCTGTTTAACAAAATGTTGGCTAATTTCTGAGCTAATTTCCCTCCTCCAATGAAACAAAACCAGGTAAAAGCCTGAAGCATAACTCGGTTGATGCCTTTAATTTTATAACCATGCAATGGAGCTTGATAAAGCAATAATTAATTGAAATATTCTGGATACATTAGTATTTATCCCAGTGTGATGTCATGAATTTTAAAAATGTTGGCAACGCTTCATAGAGGTTGAATTAGGTTTTTATGCTTAGTTACAAAATAATTATCATCCTAACATTTAGTAAAATGATGGCTTGGAACTTATTATTTGACCCTGAAATGGGAAGATATACTTTATATATTTTACATCAACATTTTGTAAAATATATTTGCAATGATTGAATTAGAAAAAAATGAGGGGCATATTCATCAGATAGTATGATTCACTATCCAACCAATCCAGTTGTATTAGCTAATTCCCAAGACATTGCTTGAGGCTGGCATAATGTCTGGAAGCATATTGTAAAATTATTATTTAGAAAACAGCAATAGAGTGGAATTGTATAATTTTAATTAGAGAGAAGGCTAATACAACCTTTAGATCCTGTTCTAAGTGGCGTATCATGTGCAGGATTTTAAATCTGTCTGGCAAGAATTTTCTTCTCTGAGTGATATCGAGGAATGTTGATCTAGAAATATTCTGAGACTGTTTAATCTTTTTTATTCTCTACAGATTTTGCCTTGAGTGCATACTCAAGGCTAAATTCTCCCTGTCCAAGATTTACAATAGAAAGGATCCTTCAAGGACACTCTGTTCTCTCTCTGTATGTACTGAATGCCTCAACTCCGAATAATATGGCTAGGGTCACATGCACAGATGAGAAATTTAAACACCAGTGTGCATGTAGCAATATCTTTCTCTTTTTGTTTTAGAAGTTATGTATTTATATTTTATAATCCAATTTTCTTTATTCTATGTCTTACTATGGAAGTGGCTATAAAAAATATAAGTAAAGGTGACTTTTATTTAGCTGCCATGCTAGTTAATTCCCTAGGCATAGAACACATGACTTAAAGAAATATTGTATGTTTTAAGTTGTGGACAGTTTTTTGCTACTATTTATTAGGTAAATATTTATGACTCAACATTAATAGGTACATGGTGAATCTTAAATTCTTTAAGATTTAAAACGTCTGTATGTCTGAAAGCTTCAAATTAACTGATATTAAAATTTCATTCTATTCATAATATCTGGGATTTCCAAGTATGCAATGAAACAATGAATTTCATTAAACAGCAATATTTCCAATCAATACCATACAAAAATATTTTATTTTTATATTTAAAATGTGTTTAGAAAAAATATTTCTGAGACTATTAACCAACTACTAACTACTTATTTTTAGCTCCTTCCTCATAGTGAAGCATAGAAACTTATTTGGAAAAGGCCCATTTTTTTTTATTATTATACTTTAAGTTCTGGGGTACATGTGCAGAACTTGCAGGATTGTTGCATAGGTACACACATGCCATGGTGGTTTGCTGCCTCCATCCGCCCGTCACCTACATCAGGCATTTCTCCCAATGTTATCCCTTCCCAACCTCCCCACCCCCTGCTATCCCTCCCCAGCCCCTCACCCCCCAACAGACCCCAGTGTATGATGTTCCCCTCCTTGTTTCCATGTGTTCTCATTGTTCAACACCCACTTGTGAGTGAGAACATGTCATGTTTGATTTTCTGTTCTTGTGTCAGTTTCCCATAATTTTTAGATGAATGATAAATAACAATGTTTTTGAATTCTTGAAACAAATATCAAAAGTAACTCTGATTCAAGGCTTTAGCATTTCAGTGTTTCAGTGTTATTTATACAAGTTATTCTACCTGGCCTGAAAATGCATCATGAATAAATGTGAGAAAGAGAACTACATAGGGGTATATGGTATGCTGTGTGGCAAGTACTAAACAAAATATGAACCCTAAACCAGAGGACAGAGTCTCTGATAATTTTCAATATGTTGAATATATGAAACATTCATATTTTTTGAAAAGTCTAGTGAATGAGAATGACTATGCTCTAATCATTTCCATAGAAAAGCTGGTAAATTAAAACTTAATAGCTTTTTAAATAGAATATGTATTTGAAAAGGGCCAAGTTGAAACTAGATTATATTTTAAAACATGAATATTCAAGAACTGTGGGTGGAGAAAGGAGGAGGAAATGATTAAGAAGATATATAGAGGCATATATACATAAAATAACGTAATCTTGTTTTCATTTTAGATCTGTACCTTAAGCCAAAGATGTGACAGGATGTGATTGGCTTTTATATTAAAGATCTCTCAATTAAGCTTTTTAAATTTATTTTTAATAATTTATGGAAAGAAGATACTTCAAATTTTCCAGTTGAATCTGGTAGGGTAACTTTGAAAAGGATGGGGGAGGAGATGACTCCTAAGAAAACTGTCACCATCAAGATCACTAGCCAAAAATATTTACTGATTAAAAAAACAAAACAAAAAAAACTTCTCTAAGGGATAATCAGTTTATGTTGCATTTTCAGCAAAGCATTTTAAAATAAATGTCACACTGAAACCATCTAAGTAATCCAGCTCCACTTGTATGCTAATAATGCTTGCTAATATCTCTCTTCTTGATGGCACATGACTTGAGTAATTCTCTGAAGGTATCTCATCTATTTAGTGCTGCCCAATGTATAATGGCATGTAGATATAAATACTAATGGAGAAAGTGCACTGCCTTAGGGAACACCCATCATGACAAGTAACTAATTGCTTTATGTACATTAGTACCAAGTGAAGCGTTTTACATCTTCTGAAAGGCACCAGCACCCTCTACTTTCTAATTTACCAAAATGTCATATCCCCTCCCGAAAGACAGGATTACAAGACTTTTCTGAAGCATCTCACTAACTCCCCTCAGTTCACTAGTCCCTGCAAACTGTGTTGAGAATTATTCTAAGTTAGAAATGTCTAATATTATACACCAAATCACTCATGGTTGGGTAATTTTATTTCATTTAATGCCTAAGTTTTTGTTATACAGACACACACACACACACACATATACACACACACATATATATGTACATATGTTATATATGTAACATATTTATATATTTGTATATATGTATATTTGTATATATATAACTATATATATAGAAACACACACACATGCACACATATATGTGTGCATGCGTGTATTCCAACTATAGACTCTTGATTTCTGATGAACAAAGGCCACCTGGATTTAATTTTTATGGAAGCAAAAGTGTTAAAATATTACTCACTTGTTCTATAAGAAATTGCTAGTTACACAAGGGGGAAAATAAAGAAAATACACACACTTTCCTTTGAAAACAAAACTGAAAAATATATTTTGGGAAAAAAATAAGCCTTAAGCATTAATGACATTTCTAACATGGCATGGAGTGTTATACTTTAATGTATGTGTCTTTAATGTGTGTACCTGCTGATGATACACCATTATTACAGAGTCAACATCCGTGATGTGAGATGCAGAATTGCTTCATTGATGAATTGAAGGTTCCTGTCATGAAACCCAAAGATTTCAATGGATGGTTTGCTCTTGCTGTCACTAAAGGGGTTCTAATGATAATTATCTAAAATTAATACATGCAATTTCAAACAGAAGGAGGCATGTTAGAGCAAATCTTTTCCAATCTTTCTTTCTACCGTTATTCCTATACCATCATCATGTATTTTTACCACCTTCATATTTTAAAGAAGTCCTGCCTATAAACATAAGCTGTATTTGAGTGACATAATAAGCTATTTATTCTAACCTCTCAGCACTGCATTTTCTCATTATGTGGTATTTCTTTTTCATGATGAAAAAATCAGAAACTCTCCTTATTACACACAGCACAAATGTTTTCTTCCCATCATGAAGTGCCACGTTGTGCATCAGAGAAGAAAAAACAGGGATGAAAGGGAGAATATAAAGAAGCAATTATGTATATTACTGAAGAACCCTTATTTTATATTGAAAGATGTATATATTACACCAAATGACAGGCATTGCCCATCTGATTTTGGGTGCCTGTGGGAAGATTGGAGGGAATTCATGAAACAAATGAAAGGAGCAATATTGAAAGAGGGAGGAGCAATTGCACAGTGGGTCAGTCTGACAGAGGCTGCTGCAGTAGATGTGGGGACCCAAACATGGGTTTCAGTCTCAGTTCCCCACTATGGCCATGGATGAGCTTAATCTTCCTACAACTGGCTGGGTGCGATGGCTCATGCTTATAATCCAAGCACCTTGGGAGGCTGAGGTGGGTAGATTACCTGAGATCAGGAGTTCGAGACCAGTCTGGCTAACGTGGTGAAACCCAGTTTCTACTAAAAATACAAAAAAATTAGCCGGGCATGGTGGCGCGTGCCTATAATCTCAGCTACTCGGGAGGCTGAAGCAGGAGCATCACGTGAACCCGGGAGGCGAAGGTTGCGGTGACAATGACCTAAGGCTGCGCCACTGCACTGCAGCTTGGACAGTAAGCATGAAACTGCTTCTCAAAAAATAAAATAAAAAAAAATCTTCCCACAACTCAATTACATTATTTATACCCTTATATTCATACCATTGGTCATTGAATTATGTTTCTTATGGAGTTACAGTGAGAATTATATGTAATAATGCAGCTAGTAATTATATGAAAGATGCTAAGCATAGTGCAAGTAAAGGCTTAAAAACAGCCAATTTTCTTTTTATAGTGGTCATTGATTATAGTAAAAACAGTCTTTCTTTACACATTCTAGTTTGCATATCTGATTTGTTTAACTATCAGGTTGATCAATACAAAAGTCAGTGTTATCTATGTCAGGAAGCAGCCATTATTTATACCAAAAGAGATTCTTTGAATTTAAGATACTAAAAAAAAGTAAAGGATTATTTGAGCTAAATTAAATTATCAATAAAAAATAAATACATCATAATTAAGAATTAACATAGGTATCGATATAGATAAAGTGAATTAAAAGTTATTTACCAATATTATCCAGTGGGGTTTTTGCTTATTATTCTATATTCATAATTATTCAGTATTATTTTCCTTCTTGTAAATGTGGGACATTGATGTTTTCCTGTTTAATTATTTTATGCAAGTTACAAATTTGTTACACTTATTCATAGATGTGAATTATCAAATTTTGTTGGAATATGTAATAAAGAAAGACTAGACTAGGAAATCCCTGCAGAAGTTTTGTAGATTTTAAGTCTTGGCAAAATAGATGAGAAACTTGGAAAGTCAGTGAGAGAGAGAGAGAGAGAGAAAGAGAGAGAGAGAGGTCTAAAGAAGTGCCAAAAACGAATGCTGCTAGGACATGTTTGTCTTGCCAAAAATTCTACTTTCTATTATAACATAGTAACATCGTGCCTATAAATGTTGACATTTTAAATTCCAGTAATCAATTTAGTATTGTTACTATGTATCTGAAGCCAATGTTTATACTTTCTTAATTCCAATTTTTGAGTACTGATCCCTATATGGTTACCCAAACAAAGATAACTAGAATTGCAAATTCTGATGTTGCCACTGTTGGAATACATGAATAAGAATCAATTTTTATATGAAGCAATTTTTAAGGATGTGGAAAAAATACAGAGCTAAGAGATACATACAATAGGGAGGGAAAGCAATGGAAATGACAGCAAGGTAATTGTCTCAGATATCACAGAAAACAAAGAAACTTTTATAATAGGGTGTTATTTCATGGCACAGGAACAGGGCTGCAAGAAGCAAGCTGACAAAATGTGAGCTAGTTCATGAAAGTGTCTCTTTCATTTCTATGTGCAGTTTAAGTTTCCTCAGACTCGCTGCAGATCCAGAAAACTAGTCCTATGAGGACTTGTTTGTGGCTTTTGGAACATTGTTTCAACATCAAATATATTTTAAGAATATATTAAAATGTAGCAAACCTGATCTAGCTATAAAAATTAGTATGCACTCGCTGGGCTCAATGGCTTATGCCTGTAATCCTACCACTTTGGGAAGCCGAGATGGGCGAATCACGAGTTCAGGAGTTCGAGACCAGCCTGACCAAGGTGGTGAAACCTCGCCTCTACTAAAAATACAAAAATTAGTGGGGCATGGTGGCATACGCCTGTAATCCCAGCTACTCAAGAGGCTGAAACAGCAGAATCACTTGAACCCAGGAGGTGGAGGTTGCAGTGAGCTGAGATTGCACCACTGCACTCCAGCTTGGGTGATAGAGTGAGATTCGTCTCAAAAAAAAAAAGGCACTTTTGTTATTAATTAAGTAGCATCCTTATTTTTCTATAAATATGAGATCTGTTATTGTCCCAAGAATTTTGATATTCTACACTTAGTATTCAAAATGACAGGAAAAGTGTACAATTATGATATTCTTAGAGAATATACAGGTGCATATATGTATGTGTGTGTGTGTATATATATGTATACACCTATATATGTTATTTAGATAGATAAGACTTCTTACTGATAAAACTATTTGAGGAAACATCAGTGCCTTGCATACTTATATGTATTAGTTGCTGTAACACTGCTTTATGTTTTGCTACAATTAAACCTTTCTTTTTTTGCACCTCTTACACAGAAAAAAAAAGTTTATTTCACCTCTTTCTTTCTGCTTTATGTAACATGAGTCGCCCACATATTATCTCCTCTTGGAAATCCTGAAACCAGGAATTTAACCCGTCACTTGGTAAGTTAATCATCTGTTACCAACAGTCACTCTTTCCCAATTTCACCACTAACAATTCTCTTAGTTCCCCAGGGTAAATGCTTCATAATCATTTTCACGTTTTCTTTCTATTTTCTTCACTAGATGAAATCCATCACTAAGCCATGACCCTTTTTTTTTTTTTTTTTTTGGTCTGTTATGTTTCTGAAACCTCCCTTTCCATCTTAATAGTCAACACTTTATTCCCAGCATCCAAGGTGTCTCATCTGCATAATTGTACTAGAGACCTAGCCACTTCCTCACCTCCAGGGTTTCTCCACTGTACTTAATTCCCTGTATCCTCTAAAATAATTTTCCTCCAGTCTTTTTTTTTTTTTTTCCAACAAGTCATTTGCTTACTTCTCATTATTCTAATCTGGCTATCTTACGCTTTCAGTGTTCCACTGTCAATTGCATTTCCTAGCTAACTGTTCTTGCTCTTTAGAATCTCTGCTCTTGTCAAGTTAAATATGCATTCCTTTCCTATAGTCGCCTGTTTCATCCTCCAGCCTCAATGTCAGAGTCTTTGTTTCCCACAGTTCTCTCGTATCTCTAACCCTAAATTCCTTTCCTAACTTTTCATAATAGAGAACAGTGTACTCATGGAATAAAAGACCATGGAGTCACTGAAAACATTTTACACGTAGTTTGAAATTCTGCTCTGCTAATAATAAATATTTTCGAGTGGAGGGAAACAGATTAAAGAAATCACTTGAAGAGTATATTAGATGAGGTTTTCTGGGAAAGAGACTGAGACAGAGATTCTCTTACAGGAAGTCTTTTGAGAATTGCCCTTGGAATTAACACCTTTAGGGGAATAAAAGGAGGATTTGGCAGAGGGAACTGTTGAAGTATATAGCACAGTTGGAACAAGGCATTCAGCCAAGGGAATCTCTTCAACTGAGGATGAATCCCAAAGAACCAATCACTCAGGTGAGGGCCAGTAGATCCAACACTCCCAGTAGCTGGAGAATGAATGTCTCAGGGCTAAAGAGGGTGTCTGGGTGGCATACCACATCTGGATGGTGTCTTAGTCCACTAAGAGATGAAGACAATAATTACATACAACTCTATAATTATAGATGAAAAACATGGAAACACAGAGATACATTTATCTCTGCTTACTAGGATTATAAGTGATGTTTATATATTATCACTTATATTGTCCAATATTTTCTATATTAGTTACAAAAAATAATGAAGTTTTAATCAGATAAAAGTGGAAAAAAAAAAAAAAGAAAGCTGTTCCTTCTGGCAAAAAAGGTTCATCAGAGTTTACAAACTCATTGCCCCCAGCTTCATCAGGGTCCTCCTACATGGTCCCATTCCAAGTTTCAGTGGAATTCTTTTCCAATCAATGCCCTCACTTTAACAGAAGACACCTAGTGAGGCTGTGCATGCCTCTTCCGTTGCAGGTCAGCCACTTGTATGATAACAGCTTGTGTCTGTTTTTCCACAATTTTAGCACTTTCTCTACAGGAGATAAGACTGTCTCTCAAGGCAGTCTTAGCAGACTTGAGGCTCAGTATCTGCTTCTAAAGCTGAGAGACAGAATCCCTGAGTTCATCATTTTCTTTCATCACTTTGTCCACTGAACTTAGGAGCAACCAACCAGCATCATTATGTTCCTTGGTTCTTCACACATGGTCAAAGGCATTACGTATGGAGTTTAAACTCCCTGCCTCTCACAAGCAGTGAATCAGGAGTGTCAAATGCATTAATTTTGCATAACTCTCTAAACAATTCACACCAAGGACTATTAGTGTCTTCCATACTATTAGAAGTAGAGTCCTTAGCATTTTTGGGTCTAATCATAATAATCAGTCAATTCCAGAAACCCTAAAACCAATGAAAGAACTCTATCCTTAATATTCTGTTCCTCTAGAGCCACTCCTGGTACCAAAATCTGTATTAGTCAGTGTTTTCTAGAGGGACAGAACTAATAGAATATATCTATGTAGAATATATCTATATAGAATATATTTTTATCTATTCTATATAGATATATTCTATTAGTTCTGTCCCTCTAGAGAACCATATATATAAAGAGAGTAGTTTATTAAGTAATAACGTGCACAATCACAAGGTCCCACAATAGGCTGTCTGCTAGCTGAGGAGAAAGGAAATCCAGTCCAAGTCCCCAAACTGAGGAGCCTGGAGCCTGATGTCCAAGGGCAGGAAGCATCCAGCATGGGAGAAAGATGTAGGGTGGGAGGCTAGGCCATTCTCTCCTTTTTACATTTTTCTGCCTGCTTTATGTTCACTGGCAACTGATTAACTTGTGCCCACATGACTAAGGGTGGACCTGCCTTTCCCAGCCCACTGACCCAAATGTTAATCTCTTTTGGCAACACCGTCACAGACACACCCAGGATCAGTACTTTGTATCCTTCAATCCAATCAGGTTGACACTCAGTATTAACCATCACAACACATTACCTTAAAAAAGTAGCTTTGAGGTATTTCCTTTAATTTTCTTCATTTTTATAATTTATATTAATTAATCAACTGATTACTCTTTCTCATAGTATATTTTTGCCAAATTTTATCAATATTCATTCATTACTATAACTACTCAGCTATCTTACATATATATTTTTCTCTCCAACTTGATAATAAACTTGATGGTAGGTGCCTCATCTCCATGGCCTTTTTGGATTCTCTTTCATCATGATTTAAAAGTACATATATATTTAAATATAAGCGCATATATTTATATACACTTAAATATGTGTTTTATATGTGTGCATGCATTTAAATATACTAAATGTTTATATTTGCATATATGCATGTGCGTTTGTGTGTGTGTGTGTGTGTGTGTGTGTGTGTGTGTGTATCTCCTACTTGTAGCCGCAAACAGGGAGTTCTGTACAAAGTAGATAGCTATGTTGTTGAGCAACTGGAGGAAAAGAAATTCAGAGCTAGATTAGGGCTCATTTTAATCAACAGCTACAAGTTAATGGGAGACTGGCTCAGAGGCAACATTGTGTTTGAAGCTAAAGTTTTCAGTTATAGTTTATGCAATCTCCTCATTTCCTGGTGGTGGTCATGTACAAAGTAATAGTTAAAGAAATTCATAAGTGTCCGAAATTAAAAAGTAATTTTGGACATTCTTGGAAGTAGACTCTCAAGGTTACCATAGAAGTTTTCTTTCCTTCCTTCCTTCTTTCCTTCCTTCTTTCTTTCCTTCCTTCCTTCCCCTCTTCCTCCCTCTCTCTCTCTGTCTCTCTCTCTTTCTTTTCTTTTCTTTCTTTCTTCTTTCTTTCTTTTCTTTTCTTTTTTTTTTGACATGGAGTCTCACTCTATTGCCCAGGCTGGAGTGCAGTGGTGCCATCTCAGCTCACTGCAAATTCGGCCTCTCGGGTTCAAGCGATTCTCCTGCCTCAGCCTCCCGAGTCAGGGGGGACTATAGGCACGTGCCTCTATGCCCAGCTAATTTTTGTAGTTTTAGTGGAGATGAAGTTACACCATGTTAGCCAAGATGGTCTTGATCTCCTGATCTCGTGATCTGCCTGCCTCAGCCTCCCAAAATGCTGGGATTACAGGCATGAGCCACCACGCCCAGCCAGAAGTTTTATTTCTTATTTCAGGATTTAAGCTTGCCCCATTCTATATTTGTCCCAAACATAGAATGAAAACCCCTAAAAAGTAGAGTCAAAAAGCTTCTAAAATGTTGAAATGGACCCTGTTGTTTCATGAGTTTCATGGACAGTTTTCACTCACTTTCAGAATAGCAGTTGCTCCATCAAGTAATAGTAGATATAAACAATTATTAAAAGAACATTTTGAAATTAAGAATAATACATAAAACTCTAATAACCTTTCCCCCAAATTGACTGTAGAGAAGAAAAGACAGAAATGTCTATTTTGTTTAGGTATCACAAAGAGCAAACTTGGTGAGAATCAACTAAGCATAGCTGTTTGCCTCATTTAATGTAGCAATATCTAAGATGTTACTCAGAAATAGTTACAAGTCCCAAGGTTATTTTGAGCTTGAAGTTCTTATATTCCAGATAACTAAAAAGCCATCCACTTAACAGAAGACAGTCACAACAAACTCATGCCGATTATTGAAGATTCACCAAAACTCAGCAGAGTTATTTGGTGTGCATGTTTCAGAAGAAACATGATTTCAAAATATATCCAAGAGTTCTGAGAATGAGTTCACAGTATTAGTGAACTGACCAAACAATTTTTGAAGTTTGTAGCAACAATAACACTGATCTGATTAAAAATTTCATTTAAATGTTTGCTTAAATTTAGGATTTCATGTTGAGGGTTAAGTTATTATAACATTTAAAGAGTTTTTTTATTTTATTTTATTTTATGAAAACATAGGTTTCCTGGTACTTTTATCCTGACTAGTAAAAAAAAATATATTTAGTGTCTCTCACACCAAACTACAGATACTTGTTTTAAAATGTAACCTATTATCCACTTATTTCCTTTAGGCTTCAAGTAAATCACTTTCTTTCTTTTTTTTTTTTTTTTTTTACTTTTTATTTAAAAAAAATTTTTTTTGAGACAGAGTCTCACTCTGTCACCAGGCGCCAGGCTGGAGTGCAGTGGCATGATCTCAGCTCACTATAACCTCCTCCTCCCAGTTCAAGCAATTCTTCTGCCTCAGCCTCCTGAGTAGCTGGAACTACAGTCACACATGACCAAGCCCAGCTAATTTTTTGTATTTTTTAGTAGAGACAGGGTTTCACCATGTTGGCCTGGATGGTCTCCAACTCTTGACCTCAGGATCCACCCACCTTGGCTTCCCAAAGTGCTGGGATTACAGGTGTGAGCCACAGCACCCAGCTGTAAATCACTTTCTTTCACTTCTTGTATTATTATTTTCTAATTATGTTGTCTCTATTAACCCAGGAATTCATTATCCTAGAAAACTTGATGTGATCTCATATTCTGCTTTCTCATTCAGTTGACAAAGTCTGTAGCTTCCACCTCTTTTCCGACCTCAAGAATCGCTTGGGTTTTGTGTCTGCTGCTTCTCCTCTTTCCTTTCCCATTGCCTTAGTCTAGTCCATGGTTCAGTGAGCTCCAAAGCATCTTCCTCTACATTAGTCTCTACTCTGTTCTCTGTTCTGTCACTAGTTGACCTCCCCATCTTCCAAAACTCGATTATTTAAAACTTGTATTGATTTCTCATTGACTAAAGAATAAAACCCGAATTATCTCAGAAAGGCAAAAATAAGCCTTTAAGCTTTTCCAATCTGGTTCTCCCTCCTTTTCCAGACTCATCCCTTATCACTTCTCCTCAGGCATCCTCTAACCTTCTTTGATCAAGAAGGTAGATTTGGGAAGAATGTTCATGGAGCCATGTGGAAAGATGAGGGTGGCTGTTTAGTTAGTCAGAAACTAAAGAACTTTCTGGCCATGGAGGTGATGTTGAATATGTAGCCACGTTACCTTCTCTTCCCCAGTTAACCTACCTTCCCAGTGTTCTAGACTTCTCACAATTTTTCAAACTATTTGAAATATTTTGAACTCAAGGACTACTACTTTGAACCAGTCAAAGATACTTAGTTGGATATCAGGCATTATTTTTGAACTGAGATATTTTCATGTTATTTGCTACTTAGTTGACTTCTATTTTTTAATGTGAATCATTTATATGAACATGCATAAAATATAGTAGGAGTAAAGGGCTAGTGATGTCTGTGGAGCAGATACTCATAACCTGATTTAATCACCAAAATAATTCTACAAGGAAAATATTATTATTCCATTTTAGACAATGAGAAACCAAGGTTAAGAAAATTTACATCATTTACTCAAAGGCACAAATTTAGTAAGTGACCAAACCTGGATTGGAGCCCAGATCTGTTAGTCTACCAAATCTATGTGCTTTTTAGGTCAGAAACTTGCCTCCAGGTTTCTAACTGAATGTCTGTAACACTTTAATTTGTGCAACCATGTAATATTTAAACTAATGGATATGATGAAAAAAGGAATATAAACAATAGTCTCGCCTTTTGACAACAATTAACGCATACACAAAGCAATTCAAAATCCTTCCCACCCGATATAAGCTTTCAAGATTAGTGTATCTGGTTCACCATTTACTATTATTTGAAACAATTTTTGATAATATAAATTGGTTCTAATTATATATTTTTGTCCAAAATTAAAGACTATATACTGCTGACTATGTCCTTTCTATTTTCTCAGCTGACTCAAATGAAACCAGATAATCCCATCTGTTTAATTCCCTTTGACCCAATTCGCAGTCACCCCTAAATGGATTCCAGAAATACCAGCTCTGCAGCTTGCAGAGTTTTCTTAAAGCAAGGCTAATGGATCAAAGTGTGTCATTCTATCTAGCATCAATTTATTCATCATACAATAAAGTCATATTTTGTTTAGGCTAAACTCAGTACTTAAAGCCAAAGAGTCTTGAATTCAAAGATCTACACACACACGCACACACACACACCACATACACACATACATATATGATGCACATATAAACATATAGGTGTGCAAGCATATATACATATATAAGCATATATGTATACATAAATATGTGTATATACTATATAGTTTCTTTAATAACATAAAGTATCAAATTATAGCTATAGGATTATTATAGATTAATATATTTACTTTATGAAAATTCAAAAGAAGGAAAGGTAAATGTGGCCCATACTATTAGCAGTTCAATTAACAGTTACCATTTATTAGGTACATACTAAACTCTTGACATGAATTATCTCATTTAATCCTTCTACTAGTCATCTATTGCATATAACAAATTTTACCCAAAGTTATTAGCTTAAAACAATGAACATTTATTATTTTACAGTTTCTGTGCATTAGTAATCTAGGTACAGCTTAGTTGGGTTCCATTGGCTCCATTTGTCCCATAAGGTTGCAGTCAAATTGTGAATTGGTCCATGCAGCTGTCCTTTCAAAGATCAAGCAGGGCTGAAGCGCATACTTTAACAAGCTTATTTTGTTGTTGCCAGGCCTCAGGAGATCTTCTTTCAAGTTCAGTTATGTGGGCCTTTCCACAGCACTCATGACATGGAAGCTGACTTTCTCCAGGTGAATAATCCAAGGGAGAACTAAAGAGAACACCCAAAATGGAAGCCATAGTCATTTGTATCCATTCAGTTCTGCCATACTCTATTCACTAGAAGGAAGTCTAAAAATTCAGACCATTATGAAGAGGATAACAGTACACAAGGGTGTGACTATGAGAAAGCCAAGAATTACTAGGATCGTCTTAGAGGCTGTCTACCACAATATGAAAATAATAATAATTTATGAGGTAAGCAATCTTATAGGTAGATAAGAAAACGGAGGTACAGGTTGGTTACATAACTTTCCCAATGTTATATGGCTGATAAATGAGCAGGCTGTGATTCTAACTCAGAAAACAGAGTCTAGAAGGAAATTAAAATTCAAAGAGAGACGTGAATTCTAGGAAAGAAATGGAGTATAAGTACAACCCAGAGACACAGTGTGGAACTATATATAATATGAATAATATAAAGCCAATAATGTAGAAGCTGGTGGGTGATCTAGTTGGAAAAGAATGGGCTGATGCTAGTGAGTTTTTACTAAAACTGAATTTGGATACGAATAAATGAGAATTCGGCAATTATTTTAACAGGAAAACAATGTCCAAGTCTGTCTTCGTGAAGATTTGTCTAGAAGTTTGCAAGACAGCCTGGAGTGGCATCATAAAAAAAGGTACGGAGATCTGTTTCAATGGGTGCATATACTCCCATGAGAATCTGGCCAAGGTGAGAGTCAGTGGAAAGAACAGGCAATATCTATAAGAAAGAATCCCCAGGCATTTTTCATCAGCAGGATAGGAAAGTTAAAACTGACAGAAATTACTCCAAAGTTTTGAGAAAGGGATATTGTAACAGAGGAAGTGTGATTACAATTTCTACAGGCAGGGTTTTTGTCTGATTTCTTTACTGTTGCTTTTCAGAGCTTAGAATATGTCACCATAAATCCTCATCGAATAAATAACTGAAGTTGTCACTTATTAGATTAACACTCCAATTAACTCAAACAACAACAAACAACACATGTAAGAAAGATTAATATTGTAACGTTTCATGCCATTAAAATATAGTTGGTTTTCATGGGAACTGGAGAACATCAAGAACCAGGGCACAGCTGACTTGGGTGTGCTTGCACACAAAATCTCTGTCTCTTTCTTTCTCTTTCTTTCTCTCTCTCTCTCTCTCTAAGGTGTTTTAACCTGTTTTTATAGCACATCTACACCAGTCTCTGTTGTGCACTGGCAGGCTTTCCAAATGTTTCCCCACAATTTCCGCTTGCATTTAGCTTTAATTTGCATGAATGAAAACCCTAACTTTGACTTTATAGGTTACAAGTTTTACTACAAAATACTGATAAACTCTTCTTGTGTTCAAATAAGAGAGAGAAGAAAGTAAGAATTTCTGTCTGGCTCAAGCTTGAGTCAAATGTCTCTCCTGATCTAATTAGCATTGACTATGTGTAGGTGGGTAGAGGTTATGAGGTCTATTTCTCTCAAAGCAAGTAGAGGCATATTATTTGGGAAGATGGTGTAAGTAAGGTGGCAATTTTATGGTCATATGTGGTACGAGATAGATTATTTTTAATTCTTGACAATAGATAGCTTTTGATGAGTTCAAAATATCAGATGAGTAAACTTAGACTCAGAAGGGTGATTTACCTAGGGTTACACAGCTTATTAGTGGTTGTAGACAAGATCCCAGATCCTCTACTTTCTGTCTCTAAAGCTACTGTCTTGCCCTTTTCACTTCTCACTGCAAGCTACCACTAAGAAAAATAAGGAAGTTAAAATCAGACTGGCTGTTTGTTTAATTGGGAGTCATGCAGGCCAGGCTATAATAGGCCAGGTGCTAGTAATTGTGGGCAACTAATATCCCTGACTTTTATCACCACTCTGACCCTATATCAACCTCACCCCATGTCTTACATAGAATGAGGCTCCAAGATTGGAGAGGTCTGTCTTAACACTTTTCTTCCGATTAAACACTCTGGAAGTTAAACATTTTATTTCTAGCTTTTATCAACAGAGCTGTTTTTCAAAATGTCATTTGCTTTGCTGTGGAGGCCACAGTTATAAAACTTGGATAGCAGAACTTTGGCAAAAACAATTGGAAAAAAATTTAGTTATATAAAATTACCAACAAATACAGATTGGAGTGGTTAGTTAATTGGTTAGTTTGTTGTAGGGAGTAGGTAATCTGTTCTTGTTACAAAAAAAAATTTAAAAGAGTCAGTAGAAAGAAGGTAATTATAAACAGGAGAGATGAAATTAGCACAGTGAGGCAAATGAGAAGGTGGGAGTGAGAATAAAAATATTGCTGAGAAAACAGGTAAAGATATGCATCTTTTCCTGTCAAGAGGAAAAGATGTGGTTGAATAAGAAAAATCTCTCTAGATATTGCACTATAAATAAATAAGGAAATGATGTATTTTGTTGTAAGGAATAAAAATAAATTTGTACTTGAGGAATGCAGAGATTAGAAATAGAATTTATCCATAAGATTCTCTCAGCTGTTTAAATGAAACTACTTTGACACTGATGTTCAAATAATATTAATTTAGACATTTGTAATATTATAGAGGAGTAGTTAAGAGCAGGAAGTAATGTTTAACTATTTTTATATGATTCACAGATTCTGCCACAGTACTATACTCATAGTAGATGCTTAATAAAAGTTGTTGAGTTAATAAACCAACTAATGAAAAAAGAAACAATACTTGCATTCCATATTTTATTTAAAAGTTTTCATAGTTTTATTTGGAAAATATAAAATATTATGCACTTATTTGAGAAAATATTTAATAGTGTAAAAAAATCTGTTTAGGCATTTTTTGGTCAAGTATTTACAACAGCAATTCCATACAATCAGAAATGTTTACACTTAGTGATATATTACAAGGATGGGAAGAATGATTTTGCTAGGAAATGTTATTGTTGAGAAAAATTCTCAAATTTATTTTTAAAGAAAAGGGAGAAAATTATTGATAAACACATCTAAATTTGTAGATTGGTGATTTTTCAGAGGTTATTTGGGGTCATAATTGTAAATCTCATTACCGTGCTTGAAGGAGGTCTCTTTCATTATTACGGTGCGCAGGTCCATATCCCTGAAGCTAATTGCAAGGTAGAGCTGCAGAGTTCTAATTGTTTGCCATCAAAATAGCTGTGTAAGCTTGATTAACAGTGTTCAGCAACATTCATAATAGTCCAAGCCTGGCCCTGCATAAAATAGAAACTGGGAAAAAATCAATAAGATTTAATAAGATCAGGAACAATCACTTACAATAGTACATCAATCACACAAAGTAATAGGTGCAGGATTTGATAGGGTCCTGAACTGCCTGAGAGATTCATAACCAGTACTCGTTAATGATTTGTTCATTTGCATTTTATCAATCCAGCTACAGCTGACAAGCAGAAGGAGTGAGAAAGAAATATGTTGACTTAAACTCATCAGCTTTGCAATTAAAAAAATAACATATAATAGCAATGTCTTGTCACACGAAAATCTGATGGTATTACAAAGATGTGTGCAATCATTGGCTCTTCAGACTAAGCTGCTGTTAGACTTGGGGAATAGCTAGCATAACAGCGTCCCTGTGGTCACTAGGAAGTCTCAAAGGTTAGAGAGAATGTACATGTGAATATAAATTTCCTCTCCATCTCTCATAGAGCTCAACTGCATAATAATATTTAATGAAAGATGTGCATATTTACTTGTTTTTATCTCTTTGAAATAAATGAAGCTCCTGGCTTTGCCTTAGGCAAAACCTCTATAACAATCATAATGAGATGGCTTTCTGGTGATTATTGATTATCATTATATTCTCTTTTAGTTGATGCTATGACTTTATAAAATAATCATGTGGTATTTACTATCTTTATTAAAACACATTTTGGGAAGAAGGGTAAATGAATGAAATAAAATTGTGCAAACAAATTTCTAATTCTAAATACATGATAGTTAGTAATATGAAAAAAATAATCCTCCTATAAACATCAGAGGCATAATGAAAAGTCTGAGCTGTTTCCAGGAAATTCATGTGGATTCCTGCTTAGAAAATTTCATATGGGCTTTCTATGGAGGGAATTATGCGAATGGTGGGATGCAGAGCACATTGTCAGAAACCAGCAGTGGGACCATCCAAAATGTGGATTAATTAGTCTCTGTCTATAACTTCAGTAAATAATGTGCTCCTTCAGAGAAAAACATTATGATTCAGGTCTTTGTAGAGGATGTTTAAATGGCTGATTTCTATATAGGATGTTTTAATTCAATCAAAGTACAGGTAAAATCCCATTATGATAGACTCCATGGGGCCTCTAAATTGTTTTGTTGTGGTAGAATTTGGTTAAAATGAATAAATACATTTATCGCATTCTCAGTGTGTAGTAGGAACTAGAGAGACAGACTTGATGCCTAGTCTCTTTTCTATTGAATTAACACATGAAAAGAAATGCTTTGAATAGGCAGCAGGAACCAGGAGCAAAATATAATGCTTGCACACCTTTCAGGCTTTTCCTAAATTCTGGATCACTTTCAAAATGGCTTTGGTATTAAGATAAAGTTTTTATTTTTCCTTTTTTTTTTTTTTTTGTTGTTAAAAATAGCATTGATTAGGCAGACAAGACTTTTGGAATCCAAAAGGGTGAAGAAAACAAAAAGTGGTTATTATTTGTTCTCTTGACAAAAATAACTGTAAAGAACTCAATAATGCACAGCTTAATTTGTTTTTCCTACAAAGCAAACTACACAGAATCATGTGCTTCAATTATATAGGTTGACTCTTCTAAGGCTATTAAACAAGGAAAGCATTAGTAAATTTACTAAGAATCAATTTATAGAATACCTATTTGCTTAAAATCAAATTGATAAATGTCCAATTTACTGAAAGATCAATTCACAATACTTTTTGATATTCAATGATTTGTGCGTGTGTGAATTGGTTGTTTTCAAGTATAATGATCAGTTATATGGAAATTATTGTTACTAGTTTTGCTGGAATATGGAAATGATTTTATTATTCTGAACATGCTTACCTTTCATTTACTGAAGAAACATTTTTAGCACTGGCACTGTAACAGGCCTGGGAGGCATAAATAGTAACAAAAGATGTATTCAAAAAAGTTTACATTATAGAAGAAACAGGCAGAAACCACATGTTTTTTAAATATTCTAATAAAAATATTAATAATGTACTCTCAGGAGTCAGAATAAGGTTTGAAGAATTATCATCTCCAAACTATGCACTCTTGAGAGTGGAAAGTGGGCTATTAATAGTTACATTGAAACAATAGGAGTAAACAAGGATAAGCAAACCAGAACATATGGTCACCTTAGATACAGGAGAAGAGGACAACATATGGGTTGTTGAGGAAATACAAAGAACTGTTGATATTTGAGATGTTAGAAATAGGGAAAATTTCCCAACTGCAGGTAAAGAAAATCCATTTCATGGACAAATGAGCATGAGTGATAGTACAGAGTCAGGGAGTTTTCTGTGTGTCTGTTGAATAGTGAAAGATAGTGAGAAATGAAGCTATGGCTTATAGAAGATTTTGAATATACATATCATTGTGTAGAATAGAAGCATTTAGGAGGAAGTAGCCAAAGAACAATAAAGTGTATGATATTATTTAAATAGTTATGGCGTTGTTCCCTAGAAACAAAGAGGCTTAGATTGGCATCCCAGCTCCTGTATATTACCAACTGACTGATGTTGTTAAGTTGTTTCATCTCATAGCTTCATTTTCCTCATTGTATATAATGCATATATATCACCTATCATGGTGTTTGACATGTAATAAGTGCTCCCTGATCATTAGTTGTTATTTTTAATTTTCTAAAAAATGAAGTATTATAACTGAAATTACATAATTCAGATCCTAGTGTTTGATTACCATAAAATGACTATTTATCTGAAACTTAAAAATTTTATGTTAATGAGAATATGTACATAAACAACTCTTCAATCTATCATATATTATTCAAATGATATAGTTTGGATATGATCTCTATTTTATAAAAACAAAAATGAAACACTGTAGTAGGAACTTTGAGAATAGATCATGGAGGAGAGATTGAAGGAGAAAATTATCAAAGAATCTTGTGGCAGACATTTATTTTGGTGGCCCCCAATCAACGAAACTTCCTGACATCTATGCCTTTGTGTGTTCTCCCTCATTGATTTTGAGACTGATCATGTACCTAGAAATAATTAGCTTTGACCAATGGGACATGAGAAAGCGTAATGAAAATGAAACCACAATAAGCATTTTCATGATAAGGTTTGTCTTGTTGGAATACTCCTTTTTGAAGCCCAGTGAACAAGTCTTGTGTAAGACATTAAAAAGCCATATGAAGAGAGAAATAGAGATTCCCAGACTGACTTCAGTAACTCTATCCAACCCAGGTAAGACACCAGATATATAAGAAGGCCTCATGTACCATTCACCCCTTCACAGATACTATGTAAAACACAGACAAGCTTTCCCAATCAAGTCAAGAATCATGAACAAATAAATGATTATTTTGTTAAGCCATTAGTTTTCAAAGTGGTTTTTTATACAGTAACAGAAATTGGAACCAAGAAGTAGAGTTCTATCAAAACAAAATGGTAAACTACAAGGCATTTGATTTTTGTACCAGGTAACAGGTAAAGGGCTGAGGAGCATAGATAAAATTACTACTGGTTAGCAATAATAGGGCTGGAGTAAAAGTATTCAAGCTATGTATCACAGAACAATTAGTGACACTGTCACCTGCAGAAACATGAAAGTATTAATAGGTCTGGCTAAGATTTATAGAAAGAATATTGAAAGTGCCTACTAGATGCTTTTAATCTTCCTATCATAAAATAAAAAAGGGCAAAGAACTAAAGAAATAATGATTCAGAGTTAAAGCAAAATTTAAAGGAAATACAGAGAAGATATGACTTGCTGTGTTAAAAACGCAATTTTTTTTTCTTATACCTTGAGTTTCCCGGAAAACTGCTCTCAAAGTTAGAAGTTAACTCAGGTAATGATCAAGTTCTGGGTGCTGCCAGTAGCACATGACCTCACAGTAAACATCAAGCATACGGCGATAGTGAAGGGCACTTTTTGAGGTCCCACAAAGGCTTAAAGATGTACCTTAGAGAAAGATAAAGAAGTTTCTAAAAATCCTCAAGATCTCGGTCACAGCACCCTCAATCACAAGGTTTTAAGAAAACTGTACTGGTGAAACTACTACCAGTTTGGACTAAAAGTTCTGAGACAGTTAAAAAAGAAAATCCTCTCCTGTAAGAATATTGAGAAAGCTCTCAGCCTAAAATATGCTCCATTTCTTCTTGAAAAAAAAAAAAAAAAGAAGAAATAAAGAAACTCAGAGGGTAAATCCAAGGGCCTAAAAGACTGAGCCAAAGCTGTGAAGGGAGCAAAACTGAGCCCTAAGCAGAGAGCTAGTGATATATATGTGCCTACCAAAATTTCAGAATTGCTAAGAACCAGTGGCTGCTATTTAGCTCCCACTGTCTCTTCTTTTGAGAGGTAGTGTCTGCTGTGCCTTTACAGTCCCTAAATTACCAATGTATTTTAGGCATACTGAAGAATACAATTTATCTCTAGTTTACAACTGTTATGATTGAAAGGAACCATACCAAAGGATTCTTATCCACACGTGGAGCCAATTTAGATGACAAAATCCTTTTCTTTGATCCAAAGCCTTGTGCCAAAATTAGATAAGATTTTGCATATTTTGGTAGGGGGAAGGAGATTATAACTTGTATGTGGGAGGAAAATAAATCCCTAGGAGCAATAGAATACATTGTGGTACACTTTTACTTCTGTGTGCCCTCCTCTATGATGAACAATGGCACCTGTTAGTGATGAACTTATTAGATTCCTCTCCTCTTTTGATTCTGAGCTTGACCACATGACTAGGGTTGGCCAAAGAGACAATAGAAAGTGTAATATAAATGATACATTGATAAGTGCTTCCCTTTGAACCTTGTTTTCTTGAAATGCTCCTTCTTTGTACCCAAACACCAAGCTGTGTGGAAGTCCATGCCAATTCTCGTGGTGTAGGTACAACACATGAAGAGAAAAATATGCACATCTGGGTTCTAGCTGTTTCAGCAATCCAAGCTGAAGTGCTAAGCAAGTAGAAAGGGCATAATGTACTTTCTTGCCCCAACAATACCAGCTGGAGCAGGGATAAGCCATCTTTACCACAACCTTCACTAATTGTATAATTTTGCAAATATCTAATCATTGTTTTAAGACATTAGAATTTGAGTTGATACATTACATAGCAAATAGATAGCAGTAACAACACCATTTTGATTTTTTAAGTTAGGTGTAATGAAAGAGGCATGTCTCAAAAGAAAAAGTAATATGATACATTGGATTACTATTTGTGGGAATGTTAAAGAAGAAGGTAACAATGAGGACCACAAGGTGCTTCATTTGGAATAAGAGAATTTGGAATGCTATGTTTTTAACTGAGAAAGGAACACAAAGGAGAAAGAATGGATTTTAGAAGTTGAGGTGGGGGATACTTTGGTTTCATTGATGAATTTTATATGACTTTTTTTTCATTTTGAGTGCTTTAAAATAAGCCTTTACTCTCATGCCCATGCCACAACTGGCATGTGAAAGCCACCTATGAAGGACATTTACTTAGATATTTTAAATTTTTTATATTTTCTATTTGTGTGCAGTGGTTTTTAATCCAAGACTCTGCATGGTAGGCAGGATAATGCCTCCTAACAAAGATGTCCATGCCCTGATTTTTGGAACCCATAACAATGTCACATTATATGGCAAAAAGATTTTGCAGATGTAATAAAGATTATGAACCTTAAAATATGGAGATCATCCTGGATGATATTCCTGGGCTCAACCTAATCATATAAATTCTTAAAAGCCAAAGGACTTTTCTTCAGCTGGGGTCAGAGATGTGGAGGAACAGAAAAAAAGACAGATGCTGTAGAAGTGGGAGTAAGAGAGATTCCAAATGTGAAAAACATTTGGTGCACTTTTGTTGGTTCTGAGATGTAGACAGAATGTGCAAGGACTAGAAAAAGGCTCTGAGAGGTAAGAACAACCCTTTCCTGAAAGCAATTGAGAAAATATAAGCCTCAGTCCTACAACTGCAAGAAACTGAAGACTAACAACAATCTGCCTAAGCTGGGAAGAAGATTCTCCTCTAGAAGCTCTAGAAAGAAAGATACACCTTATTTTTCATCTGTGAGACCCACAATAGAGAAACTAGCTGAACCACAGTGTGCCCAGACCTCTAACCCATGCAAATAGTGAATTAATAATGGGGCTTGTGTTAAACAGCTACATTTTGTGGGAATTTTTAATGACAGCAATAGAAACCCCACATGCTCTGTTCTTCAGCTTCTGTTATTTGCATCTGGCTTATTTAGCACACCATTTATACATCACTTCAGAACTTGTTGGCCTTATCTGACTTTTATTTCGTCCACTAATGTAGTGACCAGTTCTGTAAAGGCTCTGATAAACAGAATTATCTTGACATTCTGCAGATGTAATGTTGTCATATTGGTGCGTAATACTGATAATGTTCTTTCAATTGGATCAGGTGAGCAAGGATTGGGAAGTATGCTTAATGCCTTATTAAATTATGTTCAAAGTAGAGAATAGAAGTAAGCCTCAAAAAAAAAGGCAAGTGAATATTTTAGTTTAAGGGTATGAGGCGTCATATGACATCCCTTTTCTCTTTTTAAACAGTTTCTTTTATAACTCACAGGCAAAGCATTTGGTGGAATTATCTGCATTTGGAGGGCCATTTATACCTCGCTGAGATCTACTGATCTAACCTATTTCTTGCTGACTTGGAGACTGCCTATTTCAAAGGGGGCCCAAGATAATATGCAGTCTTCCCTGCATATGGGCTATGCAATCAAGCCAACCCAATAGTGTTTCTACAAACTCTGTTGGATAATGATGTTCTGTTGTAAACCCCAGAGTTGAGCTGAAGTATGGACTGAGTTACAGAGTAAGGATATGATCTTTTACAGTAAAGATAAAATATCTTCAATAGCTCTGGCCTCTATATCTTTCTCACTAATCTTTCCACATTACCACTTTGCAGAGATTGTTTTTGACCAATATCTAAACTGACTTTGCAATAGTCTGGCCTTGTATTCCCCCTCACTCATAAAACTTGAGGCTCCATAAATAGAATAGTAGCCAGATATAATGGATGGCATGATAAATCCAAATGCTGCTAGGGGTATATTTCATTGATGACTTCTTTTAACCACTTCTGATACTCTAGACTTCATCTGTCTCATTCCAGATACTGTATGAAGCTAGTTCAGCACAGCTTTATGTGACATTCTAGATTATACCACTTCACCACTAGCCCATGCTACATACCTTAATTTTCTTTACTAGTAATTATTTGTTTAAGGAGTGGAATGAGAATAAACTCAGTTGGCTCCCATGTATATGCAAGCTGGAACTATGAGACAGCTAATGTGTATTTGGTAACTTAGTAAATCTTACGTCACTATAAAGGAATACCAGAGGCTGGGTAATTTATAAAGAAAAGAGGCTTATTTGGCTAAAAGCTCTTTAGGCTTGACCAGAAACATATTAATTCTCCAGTAACTGACCCCAAAGAAAAGGAAATTTATAAATTGCTTGAAAAGTAATTCAAAATAATAATCTTGAGAAAACTCAGTGAGATATGAGATAACACAGACATACAATTCAACAATATGAGAAAACAACTAATGATCTGAATGAGAAATTCAGCAAAGAGATAGATATCATAAGAAAACTAAACATAAATTATAAATCTAAACACTTTAATAAATGAAATAAAAATGTAATAAAGATCTTTAACAGCAGAATAGATCAAGCAGATGATAGAAACTGTAAACTTGAAGATAGGTCTTTTGTTTTTACCCAATCAGAGGGAAAAAAAAGAAAAAAAGAATGAAGAAAAGCAAAGAAAACTGTGATACCCATGAGATACCATTAAGTGAACAAACATTTGCAATATAAATATTACAGAAGGAGAAGAGACAACAAAAAGACAGAAAGCTTATTTCATGAAATAATAGCTGAAAAGTTCCCAAGTCTTGAGAGATATATTCATACCCAGAGCCATGAAGCTCAAAATTTCCCAAACTAATTCAACCCAAAGAGTTCCTCTCTAAGGCACATTATAAACTGTTAAGAAAAAAAGACAGAGAGAATTTTTAAAGCAGCAAGAGAAAAGTATGAAATCCCATATAAGGAAATGAGACAATCAACAGATTTCTCATCAGAAATTTTGTAAGCCAGGAAGGAATGGGATGACATACTCAAAGTACTGAAAGGAAAAAAAAAAAAAAAAGCCAGCAAAGAATACTATGTCAAGTAAGACTGTCCTTCAGAAATGATGAAAAACATTTTTCCCAAAGAAGCAAAATCTGATGGAATTTATCTCCACTACATCAGCCTTTCAAGAAATGCTTAAAGGATTTCTTAAAGCAAACATAGAAAAATGCTAATTACTAACATGAAAGTGTAAAATACACTGGTAAAGGTAAATATATAGTCAAATTCAAAATATTCCAATATTATAATGGTGATCTATAAACTAGTTATATATTTAATGTGAAGGTTAAAAGTCAAAACAGCTGAAAATAATTATAGCCACATTAAATTGTTAAAAATATACAGTATAATAAATTGAATTGTGACATCAAAAATATAAATTATGAGAAAGAGAGTAAAGGTCTAGAACTTTTGTATGTGATGAAAGGTAAGTTGTTATCAGCACAAAATAGTTTATTTTAACGATACAATGTTTAATGTAAGCCTCATGATAACCACAAAGCAAATTAAACTTATCGCAGAAACATAAGAAAAAGGAATCAAACTTTGTACTACAGAAAATCAAGAAACCAAAAATGTAATCATTAAGAGAGAGAAAAAGAAAAACAAAGGATCTTCAAAATTACCAGAAAGCAATGAATGAAATGACAATAGTGTCAACCTATCCATAATTACTTTGAATGTAAACAGACTAAATTCTTCAATCCAAAGACAAACTGGCTAAATGAATAATTTAAAAAAGCATGTCCAATAATATGCTACTACAAGAGACATATTTTAGCTTTATGGACACATAAAGGTTGAAAGTGAAAGGATAGAAGAAGACATTCCATAAAAATAATACACGAAAGAGAGCAAGGTGGCTATACCTATGATAAAGTAGACATCAAGTCAAAAACTATCCCAAGAAACAAAAGAAGGTTATTATCTAATAATAAAGAGCTCAATTTATCAAGAAGACCTAACAATTATAAATATAGATGCACCCAACATCGGAGCAACTGATGTGGTTTAGATATTTGTTGTTGTCCAAATCTCATGTTGAAATGTAATTCTCAGTGTTGGACGCAAGACCTGTGGGAGGTGTTTGGATCATGGGAGCAGTTCCCTCATGAATGTCTTGGGCCAGTCCCTTGGTGAAAAGTAAACTCTCACTCTGAGTTCATGTGAGATCTAGTTGTTTAAATGTATGTGGCATCCCCCCACCCCAACTCTCTCTGTCTCTCTTTCTTGCTCTTGCTTTCACCAGTTGATGGGCCTGTTCCTGCTTCACCTTCTGTCCTAGGTAAAAGCTCTCTATGGTCTCCCCAGAAGCCAATGCTGCTGTATTTCCTGTGCAGCCTGCAGATCCATGAGCCATTTAACATTTTTATAAATTACCTAGTCTCTGATATTTATTTATTTCAATGCAAGAACAGCCTACTACAGAAAATTGGTATCTGAAGTGGGACATTGCCATAAAGATACCTAAAAGTGTGGAAGTAATTTTGGAACTAGGTAACAGGCAGAGGTTGAAGAGTCTGGAGAGCTTGGAAGACAGGAAGATGAGGGAAAGTTTGCAACTTCTTAGAGACTCCTTAAATGGTTGTGACCAAAAATGAACAGTGAAGTCCAGGCTGCTAAGGTCTCAGATGCAAATGAGCAACATGTAGGAAACTGGAAAAAAGGTCATCCTTGTTATGCCTTAGCAAAAAACTTGGCTATATTCTATCTATTCCCTAGGGATCTGTGAAAGTTCGAGCTAAAAAATGATGATTTAAGGTATTTGGTGGAAAGAATTTCTAAGCAGAAAAGCTTTCAAGGTGTGATCTCGCTGTTTCTAGCAGCCTATGCTCAGATGTAGCAGCAAAGGCATGACTTAACGTTGGAACTTACATTTAAAAGGAAAGCAGAGCATACAAGTTTGGAAAATGTGAAGTCTGGTCAAGTGGCAGAGAAAGAAAAAGCTTTTCCAGGAGAGGAAGTCAAGTGGTTTGTGGAGCAACAATTTGCTAATGATATTTTTATAACTAAAAGGGATTCAAGTGCTAATATCCAAAATAATGAGGAAAAGTGTTTGAAAGCATCACAATTTATAAATTACCCAGGCTCAGGTAGTTCTCTGTAGCAGTGTGAAAACAGACTAGTACAATATGGGACTATGGCAAAGGCATTAATGTATTTGGCAATGTGAGGACATGAGATTTGAGGCAGGCAGGGGCAGAATGATATAGTTTGAATATTTTATCTACCCAAATCTCATGTTGAAATGTAATCCCCAATTTTGGAGGTGGGACCTGCTAAGAAATGTTCGGATCATAAGAGTGGATGCCTCATTACTGCCTGGGACCTTCCCCGGGGTGATAAGTGATCTCTCAATCTTAGTTCATGCAAGATATGGTAATTTAAAAGTGTGTGGCACCTTAAGCCCCACTCTCCCTTTTTTCATGCTTCTGCTTTCACCATGTGATGTGCCTGCTTTTGCTCCACCTTCTGCCATGAGTAAAAGCTCCCTGAGGTCCTCCAGAAGCTGATGCTGGCACTACACTTCCTGTACAGCCTGCAGAACCGTGAGCCAATTAAACCTTTTTACTTTGTAAATTACTCAGTCTCAGATATTTCTTTATAGCAACCAACATCCAAATAAGGAAAGTATATATTAATGGACATAAAGGAAGAAATAGGTAGCAACACAATAATAGGAGGCTATTTATACATCACTTTCAACAATAGACAGAACATCTAGACAGATAATTAACAGGGAGATACTGGAGTTGAACTGCACTTTGGACAAAACAGACTTAACATACATGTATAGAGCTTTCCCTCCAACAGCAGCAGAATGCACATTCTTTTCTATCCACAGGAAGCATACTCCAGAATAGAACATACATTAAGCCACAAAACAAGTCTTAATACATTTAGGAAGATTTAAATAATATCAGGTATTGTTTCTGAACACAGTGCTATAAAATTAGAAATAAAAAACAGGATAAATTTTGGAAAATTCACAAATATATGTAAATTAAACAATATGCTTCTGAATAACCATGGGTCAAAAAGGAAATCAAAAGGAAAATCTAAATACACTTTGAAAGAAATGACAGCAGTTGAAACACAATATACCAAAACCTATGACAGGAACAAAAAACAGTACTCAAAGGAAAGTTTATAATAATAAAAACTACATTATAAAGGAAGAAATATTTTAAATAAATAGCCTACATTACACCTCAAGGAACTAGAAAAAGAATTCAAAAGCAGAAGAAAGGATAAAGATTTGAAAAGAAATAAATCATATAGAAAATAAAAGGCCATAGACAAAAGTAGCAAATTGAAGAGTTTGTTTTTTTTTGGAAAAAAAAAACACAACAAAATTGACAAACTCAGCTAAACTAAGAAAAAAGAGAAAGGACTCAAATACATAAAATGAGAAGTGAAAGTGAAGGTATTACAGCAAATATCTCAGCAATTAACAGGATCATAAAGAATATTATGAATAGCTGTATGCCAACGAATTTGATAACCTAGAGGGAATTGGTTAGTTTCTAGAAAAATGAAACCTACCAAGTTTGAATCAGGGAAAAGTAGAAAGTCTGAACAGATGAAATAACAAAGACACTGAAGTAGTAATCAAAACAAAGTCTTCAATTTGCTAATTTTGTCTATGGATTTTTATTTTCTATATGATTTACTTCTTTTCTAACCTTTATCCTTTCTTCTGCATTTGAGTTGAGTTTCTTTTTCTAGTTCATTTAGTAATTAAAAACCTCTCAACAAAGAAAATGTAAGGACCCGATGGATTTATGGCTAAATTCTGCCAAGCTTTCAAAGAATAATTAATACCAATATTTCTTAAATCCTTTCAAAAAGTAGAGTTGTAGGAAATATTTTTTAGCATATTTTATGAGACCAGCATCAACTTGATACCTAAGCCAGACAAATACATCATAAGAAAACTACAAGACAATATCTCTGATAAACATGGATGCAAAATTGCTCAACAAAATATTGGCAAGTAGCATTCAACAACATATGAAAATACCATGATCGAGTGGGATTTATCCACGGCATATAAGGCTGGTTTAACAGATGGAACTGAATCTATGTGATTACATCATCTCAGCTGATGGAAAATAATAACCACAGGATCATCTCAATTAATGCAGAAAAAGCATTCAACAAAGGTCAACATCCTTTCTTGATAAATACTCTCAACAGTATAGAATGCAAGTTGCTCAACATAATGCTTGTGGCTATTTATGAAAAACCCACAACTAACATCACAGTCAATGGAGAGGAGCTGAAGGCTGTTTCTCTAAGGTCTGGTATAAGACAAGGACACCCACTCTTGCCACTTCTATTCAACACAGTACTGGAAGTATTATTAAGAGAATTACTCAAGAAAAAAGAAACAAAGAGTATTCAACTCAAAAGGAACAAATACAATTATCCTTATTTGTTGATGTCTTGATCTTATAAGTAGAAAATTGCAAAGACTTCACCAAACAAATGGTTAGAACCGTTAGAAATAAAGTCAGTAAAGTTACAGAATACAAAATCAACATACACATTTTTGTGGCATTTCTATAGACAAATAACAACATAACCAGTAGCATTTTACATAGCAGTAGAAAAAACAATTCTAAAACTTCTACGGGGTAACAAAAGACTCGGAATAGCCAAAGTAATTCTGAGAAAAACATACAAGTTGAAGGCATCACATCACACTTTCTGATTTAAAATTATATTATTATACTTTCTGTCTTAAAATTATATTACAAGGTAGAGTAATCACAATAGTATGCTATTGATATAAAACAGCCACATAGACTCACAAAATGGAACAGAGAGTCCAGAAATAAATCCTAACATATATGGTCAATTAATTTTTAACACGACGTCAAGAGGACACAATGCGTAAAGGATAGTCTCTTCAATAAATATTTCTGGCAAAACCATATTGTCACATGCTAAAACAATAAACTAGATCCTTATGGTATACCATATACAAATATCAACTCAAAATAGATAAAATATCTAAACAGAAAAACGGGACTCACAAATTTCCAAGAAAAAGAAAACACATAGGGAAAAATCTTTTTGACATTGGCCTTGGCAACAATTTTGTGGATATCACCCCAAAATCTCAGGCTACAAAAGCAAAATTAAATAAATAAGATTACATCAAACTAAAAGGCCTCTCACAGCAAAGGAAACAAAAAAGCAACCTTCACGTTGGGGAAAAAAATACTTGCAAACCATGTATCTGATAAGGGGTTCATATCAAAAATTTATATAGAACTCATAGAATTCAATAGCAAGAGAATATGTAACCTGATTTTAAAAAGTCCATGGAAAAAAGTAGAAATGTCTCCAAGGATAACATAAAAATGGCCAACACACAGATGAAAAGGTGCTGAACATCACTAATCGCAAGAAAACTGCAAATTAAAATGACTTTGATATGTCACCTGACACCCCTTAAAATAGCTATTATAAAGATAACAAGTGATAACAAATGTTGACAAGGGTATGGATAAAAGGGAACCCTATGCATTCTTGGTAGAAATGGTAGATTGGTTCAACCATTATGGAAGACAATATGAACATTCCTAAAGAAACTAAAAATAGGACTATGACATGACTAAACAATTTCTCTTCTGGCTGTAGAATCAAAGGAAATTAAAATCAACACCTTGTAAAGATATCTGCACTTACACATTAATGGTAGCATTATTCACAATAGCCAAGATACAGAAAAAACCTGGGTATCTGTCAGTGGACAAATAGATAAAGAAACTTATATATATATATATATATATGATGGAATATTATCCAGTCTTTAAAAAGCAGGAGATTCTGCCATTTGCCACAACACGGATAGATCTGGAAGACACTATGCTAAGTAAAATAAAGCATATAGAGACAGAAAAATATTGCATAATTTCACTTTTATATGGAATCTAAAATTTTTAAAGTCGATTATATAGTGATAGAGAAAACAGCAGTTACCAGGAGGGAAATAGAGAGATGAAAAGTCAAAAGATACAAAGTAGCAGATATGTAGGCAGAACAAGGCTAAAGATCTAATATATAGTTTGTTGCAATAGTAATTGCAGTTTTGCCTATAGTTAATAACAAATGAGGCCTATAGTTAATAATAGTGTATTGTATTCAGAAGTTTTGCAGAATGAAGAGAAAAAATAATTTTTACTGCATATTTTATCATCTTACTATAAGAGAAAAACTTTCTCTTCTTGAAATGCATGTTTTTAAATATGTCAATTTGGCCTCATGGATTCCTGTTTGCAAATATAAAATAATAACCCATTATTTTATTTAATAGTTTATAATTTATTAATAACATTATATAATATAATAATCAATTTATGCCAGATTTTGTGAGTAGTAACACTTTAGGCTGACTTCTTTGTTTTATTGGCATGTCTCATAATTCTTTTAGCACTTTTTAAATTTTTGGCACAAGAAGATGTTCCAGGCTCATGTTGTACTTTCACTGACAAGGAACTCCCCACAAAATGGCCATTTTTCATTTCTCCCGGGATAAATGGTGCTTTTTGGTGAAGAATAATATTTAGGAACTAAGATATAGGTCTAGGTGAGCTCATTGCCATTGGTATCTCACTGCTCCCAGATCTGGCCCTCTCAGTGGAAAGACAACCCCTGCCTCAACACACATGCCAATATCAATTTCTCTGTCTCTATTTCTCTCTCCTCTAACCCCTCCTGATACGTACTTATCTTTCTCTCTCTAACTATATGTCTAACTGTCTATGTTTAAAACCGTGAATTTACACTGCTGTCTCCAATCCCAATTCAGCACCACCAGGCAAAGTTTACACTAGTTTTCTCCCTTTCCACATATGGAACTCTGTTCTATAACAGTGAGAAACCTGGTTACCATTATCGTCAATACATGTATTTATAATATCAATCCTGTGTGTATCAAATCTTCCCTGGCCACCTTTGTCTCTCCCCTGTCACATGGATGCCTTCTTGGTCTCCTGTAATTTTCATTGAGCAAGGCTTCCGGTCTCCTCTAATTTTAATAATCATAGGCTTCCAGAGAAACAATGTCTTATCCTAAGAACCCTCAATTAAGGCCAATTGTCAGTACGTCTCAATTCCATCCAAAAGTGGAAATAAATTTCAGAAAGCGCATACAGGTAGAGGATCCATTATCTCATTTAGAGACACTCATTAGAGTCCATGAAAAATTAAGAATAGAAACATATAATAAAAATTCAGTTCATACCAGTGGTAGAGTATTATTGTACAATTACTATGTTAAAACTTTAGTAACCTGGTATGACAGCATTATATATATATATGTTTATAGGTGTGTGTGTGTATATATATGTATATATGCTTATATATAGGTATACATATGTTTACATGCAAACATTTCTCTATATAATTGTGTGTGTGTATATATATATATATATGAACATTCCTAAAGAAATTAAAAATAGAGTTTCTATATGATTTATGTATATTTATATATATATGGAAATAATTACACATGTGTAATCATTATGGAAGTAGCTCTTGATTGCAGAATATTAACTCTATTCCAACGTGCTTTACAGTTATTAATGTATACTCCATGCAGCTATTTTTCTTCTCACTTTGCCTCTCTCTCCCACTTTCTGCTTCTAAGAATTTCCATCAGTCTTCATATTCTAGAGTCTATATCCAAATTCTCTACAACTCCAGAGAATGTAGTCATACTGTTTTCACTCTAGAGGGATCCTAGTTGTCCCAAATTAAAAGTTGCAAAGTATATGTTACTCAGATTTTTAAATACACATAAGTTAAAATTCAGACTGTTGGGTGAACAGTTCTGTGGGTTTTGATAAATGAATGTACTTGTAAAAATATCACAGCAATCGAGATACAGTACAGTTCCATTATCCTCTCCAAAAGTTCTTTATGCTATACGTTTATATTTAAACCCTCCCTTCACTCTTAACCCGTAGTGACTAATAACCTGCCCTCTATTCTTACAATGTTGCCATTGCTAGAATTTCATAGAAGATGAACTGAGAATATGTAGCCTTATGAGTCTCGCTTCTTTCTCTTATCCTCATGAATTTGCTATTCATTGAAGTCGTTCTGTGTTTCCATAGTCAGTTTGTTTTATTGTCAAGTAATACTTTCTTGTATGAACAGCCTCCATTTTGGTTTTTCATTCCTCACTTGAGAGATATTTATATTTCATCCAGTTTTAGGCTATTACAAGTAAAGTCTATATGCACTTTCATAGGCAGGTTTTCCTGTTATTATAGATTTTATTTTTCTTGGGTAAATAGAAGTGGAATAACTGGGTCATATACTAAGTGGATGCTTATATTTACAAAAAAATTAAAAAAAAACTATCAAACAGTTTTCTGTAGTTATCATGTTATTTTGCATTACCATCAATGTATGACATTTCAAGTTATTCCATATCCTTGTCAGCCCTTGGAATTGTCAGTTCTAAATTTTATTTAGTAGCCATTCTATTAGGTAAATTATTCTGGATTTATTTTGCATTTCTCTAATGACTAACAATATTGTGCATAAAGTAACATAATTTAATGCAGAGCAGATGCCATGGTAATTATTCCTACCTGGTAATTTGATTGGGGCCTGAAAACTTCAGTCTTTTCATAGTAAGTATGTGGAGTTCTGCAATGAATTCCTGGTGATTTGATTTTACCTGTCTCCAAACCTTAAAAACTGCACCTTCCAGTTATCTCATTAAAGATTATTGACCCCTAAAGTAAAGAAGGAGCAAATAAGGGATAAATAAAATTGGAGGTAGAATAATGAGCGTTATAAAAGTTAAACTATCATGTCTTGTATGTGTTCACTCAAGTAAAATGTCGGCTCATCTATTCAAAGGGAAGCATAAAGGGTTACTACAGACTAACTTTATTTTAAGAAACCCCCTATCAATTCTATGTCTTTTTTAATGGGAGAAAGCATAAAGTATTATCAGACAGAACTAATTCACAAGAATTACATTTCCTCAGTATAATGGCACAGCAGGTGAAACCAGGAAAGCCTGCAAGTCAAACCATAATGGTAAAAGCAAGCCAGTTTCAGTTCAGTTTCCAAGTGAAATTTGCTAATTCAGCATGCAAGGCTTTTGCATTGGTACTAATGTAACACAGAACTTGCTTCCTCTTGGAAGCAAGAGAATGGTGAAGAGAACATCATTGATATTTTCCCTATTTTCCCTAGGTAATATGGCATAACTAATGAGACAGAGATTTTGTTTGTTATTTTTATTTTTTTTAATGCTAACCCTAACCCTGAGACAGATATTTTGATGGGCAAGGATAATCTCAGCAACCTTCATGACTTTCTAGGAAAATAGTGTATTTGTGGCAAAAGTTGTTACTTCAAGAGAGTCAAAGTCCAGAACTTTATTCTATGATTATATCTCTATATCTGGAAAAATTGCGAAAAGAGCACACTTAACACTAAAGAATTTTCAGTAATGTATACAGGCTTGTTGATAATGCAAATGTAAAGGACTGGGAGGACTGACGGTTTTGAAATAGGAAATAGTTCTTACTTCAGCTCACAGTAAACAGTATATAGGCATTGGCTTTTAAAGTTAGTTTTAGTAATGGAGATTATCTTTTCATTGCAATGTCTAGTCTCCTCTTCAAACCATATCACTATCCTCACCAGAGCTGAAAGTCAAGGTAGTTTAGTTTCTTAGAACCATTTTTAAAGACTTGTTCAATTTTTCTTCTTGCTCTCTGCCATTTTTTTTCCAAAGTGTTAGCTAATATAACTGGTAATCAGTTAATACATTCAGCTTTTGTTTTGTTGAAAGATAAATATTGCTAATATTTCATAATTCTAGTTGACTATTTAGTAATATCATCCTTTATTCTAAAGTGATTTGTGAAGTCCCCAAAAATAAATAAAACAAAAATATAGTAATATTTTATGTCAAACAACTGTTGGTCAGAGAAAAATTGAATTATACCAGAGGAAGATAGAGTCTTGAAGAAAGAAGAAAAAGAAATCTAGGGGTATCAGTTTTGTTTCGATATCAATAATCCTGTAAGAATAGGGCCCTAGCCAATGGTTACTTTCTGTCTACAAAAGGAATGTAGGCTGTGTAGAATGCAAGTGAGAACTATGTATATATTAGCTAACATATCTCTTTAAAGTTCTTCCCACTGTTTTTTGTTTTTTTTTTTTTTTTGATGCTAAGGTGTAAGTTTGAATACACATAACTTTAGTAATGTGCAACTGTTCCTCAAAATGTGAACCTCAAAAGGAGAAACATGTCAGATAGGACTGTGACGTTTCCTGATTTAGTAAGTACCTCTTGCTTATGAAGCATAAATCCAACATTATGTTTATTTGCTCTTGATTTCAAAGTCTCTCACTGTCATACTGACAATCTAGTTTAATACTTTATATATGTTTTTAAAATTACTTAATAAGGCATTGCCATTATATTATCATGTGTAGCATTACAGAGGGTTTAATGTTGGAAAAGATTGCATAAACCAATTCAGCCATATCCCTTCACAGAAGTTTGTAACATGTTAACTTTACATAAAATTCACATAATGTATAAATGATATATCTCCTTTCTTATCTCAACAATAACATGATTAGAATTGATTAAAGTGCTACGTTTGTCTTGTAAGCTGTAATTTACATCTATGCCAGCTTTATCATAAATAGAATTATTCTTAACCAGAAGCCCAAATAGCAGTTTGTCAAAAATTTCTTCCAGAGAACAGAAAATATAAAATACAGTATCAAATGTAGTTTTAAAATATTTTAAAAGATATAGCCAAAGAAGCTAATGGCAAAGTGATGCTTTTCCTGTTAAATTTAATAGGGGATGCTGACCCTCAGTGGTAGTAGACTACCTCCTCTGATGTATTATGCAATTACATTGATGGATGGTTAATTGAGTCACTGTGGCAGACCATATGTTTACTCATGACCTGAATGTCATTGGTCAGGTTACGGCTTCACATCTCTGGCCTTTTAACTACCCTCTTTTAGAGAATACCTGTTTTAAATTTAAACTTCTGGTTTAAAATGCCCATAGTAAACTAAATTATTAATTCCATCATCAGGAATTTGCACACAATTGCCTTTGTCACCAAGAGGACTTAGAGTGTGTTTGTTACATGATTTGAAACCATTAATAAATGTACCAGACTGTGGTGTAAATGAGGCAATTGTCTCAGTTTATATGTTCTCTGAAATTAATAGAAAACTCACTTGAACATTTATAAATATACATAGTGATATTTAATATTTGGTTTTCTGGTTTATTGATGGAGAATACTAAAGAATATTTTTCAAGGGTGGTCCTTACCGAAATTATATAGTGAATAAACATTATATTTGGGTGTTCTCAATTCCCACTGTCCTTCCCATGTCTAACATGGCTTCTCTGTTCCCCAGGGTGAAAGTGGTAAATACCTTCATTGATGTTCTCTGATACTTGTTATATTGAACAGGGACATTATTTTGGTTCCCCTAAATACCAAGAACTAAGCAGCCATCTGTTTTTGAGGTCAGTATAGGTAATTGAAGTGAATGGTCTCTTGTGGCTTTTAAGAGAGTCGTATAGTAAAGAGGAATGACTAAAAGCATATACTTGTGTTGTAATCTTCAGTCTTTGACCAATCAGACTGAGCATGCTTTATAACATTCCAAATTAGTTTGCTTAACTACACAATTGAGATAATAATATCTATATCATAAAGGTGATGATTCAAAAAAACTCTGTATTTTGCTCCAAGTACAGTTCAGAGCAGGCATTCAATCAATAACGGTATTTTTATTATTCCTTGAGGATTTCACATAAAGTGTTCAGCAATCAGTGAATAATAATGACATAATAATAATTACCATTCATTGAGCACTTGGTTTTTGAGGGAATTAGCCTACATGCATTGTGCCAATTATCTTTAACTCAATGACGTCACATACTATTATTATACCCATTTTATAGGTAACAAAACTGAAGATCCTAGTTTATTAGCTTGTTCTAGATCACAATGGGAATAAGTGAAAGAATACAAAATTGAATCTATGCTGTGTGACTACAAAGCTGATACATAAATATTCATAACAACTTTTTCTAACTTAATAATAAAAAATTAACTATTGTATCTTTTCCTTGCATATCCAAGAATTGAGAGCCTGATCAATGTCCACCAATAAAGAAAAATAATGATAGAAACCGAGGAGAGTTAAAATTCTTGATCACAGTGCTTCTACAAACTATTTAGTCACTTTTCAGTGCCATTTGACTCTCGGTTATGATTATGGTCTTCTTTGAGTGACAATTTTGGAAAGGAAAAGAAGACTCCAATTAGCTTCTGCCCTTTGCTTCATGCTATATGAATACTAATAATTTCCCATATCAATTCACTCATTTTTTATTTTAAGAAAAATATTACAAACATATTTTTAAAATAAATATTTTTAGACAGCATCTTATTATGTGTGATTTATCTTGAGTCTGTATTGAAACAACAACAACTCTGTCTCATGAAATAACCAAATATATTTGCATCACATGGTAGCAGAATTCAAAGCCGATCCCCAAAACATCTGCCCTCTTGTCTGTGCATCCTACATAATCCTTGCAGCTGTGAAAATGATGGACGTTTTATCTGGGGTGAGTCTGGCCTAATCAGCAGAGCCAATGAAGAGAACTGGGCTTTTCTTGATATCCAAGATTCAGGGCGTGAGAGGATTTCCACACTAGAGAGATTCTCTACTTCTGGTTTTGAAGGAGGAGGGGAACACTAGATAAGAAATGCAGGCAACCTCTAAGATTAGAGTGGCTCCCCACCTAATAACCAGCAAGAAAACAAGTAATTCAGAACTACATTCACAGGGAATTTAATTCTACCAATAATCTCGATGCACTTGAAGGTGATTCTTCTCAGTGCCTCCAGATGAGAACTCATTTTGGCTGAAACCTTGATTTTAGCCTTAGGAGTGAATTATGATCAGGACCAGAAATCTTAAGCTTGTGACATTGTGCATGGACTCATTAAAAAAAAAAAAAGGTACTGTTTTAGGCTACTAAATTTGTGGCAATTTGTCATATAACAATGGAAAAAAATAGAAAACTAATACGCATCGTTTATAATATATCTTATTTAAACCAAGAGTTATTCTTAGGAGTTAATGAAAAATATAAAATATATATGCTTCTGATATTAAATCCCACAGGTCTTACAGCACACAAATATCATGAATCTTTATAGCACGATTATGATTGGAAGTATAGTAGGGAGTTTAGTAAAATACTTTCTTGAACTGTGGTTATTTTAAACTAATCATTTAGATTTTAATAATCAAAATAAACATTTCTGCTTGTTTATAAAAATGACATGAAATACCTTGTATACTTGTACATGTTGTTTTGCATATTTTTTCTCTAACCCAACAATTTTTAAAGCTGTTTCAACCCCCCAAATATGTTGAGGTAAATACGATTACTTTTTAATGCCATTGTGGTAGAACATGTTTCTACATAATCTTACTTTATCTATGACATATCTTTGATGACTCATCCAGTTGACAAGTAACTGTCTGCTTTTCAGCTCTTTAGTTTGCATCAACATTGAGATGAAATGAGACTTGAACAAGCTGTACCATTAAAACAAAATAATATACAATCATTGTATTGTTAGAAAAATAAAGGTTTGTAATGGACAAAAATAGCTATTGGAGTAGGATCTTTGATTCAATCATTTATTTTCTTACAAAATGTTCAGAATTAACTTAAATATCCTTTGTCCAATGACTTTAACCTATAACTAAAACAGAGGGTTTATCTTTGCTGTATAATGTTTTACAGCAATATTAAGAGATATTATGACTATATGTATATGTCTGTGTATATACATATATATATGTAATAATATTGTCAACAATGGTTGATTCCTATAGTTGTGAACTGAATTCAACAAAGCTGCCTTGAAGAGAACTAACAGTGTCTTCATTTTGATTAGCTTACCTTTTTAAGCATTCTTCTAGAAACCTCTATCACACAAACAGAAGCAATAACTTTCTTGTCATCACTATAGCAACTGAAGAAAAATTACTTTAAAACCCCTGGCTACCAGAAATTTTTTTCAGGATGGAAAGAAGAGTAGATGATATACAATGTTTTAATTCATTTTATAAAAATTGTCCTGTGATCTAAATTACTATACTTTCTTTTATGATGGCAATATAGTCCAGTTACTTCAAGAATTTTTATTTAAATGATAAGAGATCAAACCCATGTCAGTATATGTGTTTAAGGTAATTTCAGTTTTCTTTATGAATTAAGTGTTCAGCATCTCTTGAATTTTTGAAAGCATAACTTTGTAAGAAATAGTTTTATGTTGATCATTCAAAATTTTAGTGTGATATTATATTACTTTTTCTGTGAATGATAATATTTAAATAGAAAACACTCCATCAAATATCAATATACATGAAAACTTGAAAACAAATTAACACTCTCACAAATTTAAAGCTAGTTTATTTAGTATTTTGTGCTTTCTTAAATTTCTAAGCAAGAAAATGCTCTTGTTCTTCATATATCTTTTTATTTCTCTAAATTTTATCATGAAATTGCATGGTTCAAAGTTGTTGACAATCTGCATTTAAAATAAGATGATTATATGGTAGGGCTGCCTAGGCAATTTTTAACCTTTGTATCTTTGCTGGAGACAAAATTCTGAGAATTTTGTTTATAATGCCTTTTTAAAAATGCTTTTCTCAAGTGATAGGACTTACTTTTTATGTATTCTTCTGTTACTTTAACTCAAAAAGACCATGATGAGAATTCAAGATTTCCTGAAATGCATTCTTATGCATGGACTATGTACATCTATAAGATAGCACGGCTATCTTCCCATAAAGCCTTCTACTGATGACGAAGGAGATGAGCCCTCTGGAAAATTTAGGGAGATTGGGTACTTTACTAGGCAAATCATGATATAAATCTAAGCTTTTAGAATCTTTGTGTGAGTTCTCCTCTTGGTAAGACTGGATAATCAAATCTTTTAAATGCATAAGATTATGTATGTAACTATAATAAAAATAAGATTAATAGAAGGCTTGTAGTAAACCGTTAAATAATTTAAGTAATTCATAGATTTTTTTAAAAAAAGACCTTGGTGCTTTAAAATCTGAAATGATTTTCCATGTTTCCCTTATTTTCCTTTACTGTAGAGTCTGTTGAATGAAATATTTAGAACATATATATTTATATTATAGGTATAAGTCCAATATTATGTTGAACTACTGAGAAAGAATAATTAGATATTTGTTAACAATACATTTTAAAAACATTTCCCCAAAGAGTCTGATTCAGCCAAAAGTATTTCTTACGAATACTTTTTCAGTAAAGTTATCATATCTATGCTATGCATAATTTCCATTAATATTCTTTGGATCAAATATTGAGCTGTAAATTGGTGATCTAATGATATCTAGAACTATTAAAATATTTTTGATTTTGAATATATTTTCATTTAAATAATCCTTACCCTTCTAATTAGTAAGAATATTGTGATAATATTAGTCTTTTGATAATTATATTATTTATAATACAACATGAAAATGGTTTCCTATCATGGTAATAAAATGTAGTGTATATGTAGAAAATATCTCAACTTTTAAATATGTGAACATGATAACATACATATTTATCTGAAAATTCAGACATTTCTTCACTACAAATATATCTTTTATTTCAAATTGGTTTAACATAAATTATTTTGTTTGAAAGTTAGCAAAATTTTGGAGGTTGCCAGTAGATGGCATTCTGGTTTCTGAGGAAACGTTTATTTAGTGATGGGCTCTTTTCTTTGGGAAAAGAAAAAAACAAAGAAACTTGTGACAATAGGATTCTTATGAAAAAGGTTTTATCAGAGCTTCCTGAAGAAACTGTAGTCATTACAAACACAGGTAAGTCTCAAACCATGCTTCCTTTATTCATTTAGATTATCGAACTCAGTCAATTTGTTAATGCTCAAAGTTGTGATTTGGAAGCTCTCATGCAATTTTATTGAATAAAAATATAATACAGTGGTGATGTGAAAACAAACTAGAGAAATAGTGTGGTGTCTTCATTCAAAGCAGTATAATCAATAATGAACTTATGCTAAGAACCATTTTATTGCCTACCGGCACAAATTCATGCATATTAGCATCGTTTAGTCATGGATGAACATGTGACCCAATTTTCCTTCAAATTAATTTATTCTAAATAATAAGCATAATCTAATGTAACTTCCTGGATATAACAGATCATTTTTAGGTATTTTTAAATGAATAAATTACAAGTTTCTCTTGTGATATCTTCTTTGATACATTGGTTATTTAAGATGTGTTTTTTAATTTCCAAAATATTGTGAAATTTCCAATTTTACTTATTGATTTCTAGCTTCATTCTATTCTTGTCGGAGAAGACACATTGTGATATTTATCCTCAGGGCAACCTACAAAATAAATAGAGAATACACAAAATATGTAAAGAATACAGAATATATAAAAGATATTTATATTTTTAAACTTATTGAGATTTAATTTGTTGGCTAACATATGGGCTATTCTACAAAATGTCCCATGTGCATTTGATGGTCTGTCATTAGGTGCAAATGTTCATTGTTCTTATATCTTCTCATTGTATTGAACTTCTTATTAATATGTAATATCTTATTTGTCTCTTGAAAATACTTTAAAGTCTATTTTGTCTATTAGTTGGTATAATTTAAATATTTTCCCCCTCCAATCTCATGTCAAAATTTGGCTCCTAATGTTGGAGGTAGGGCCTGCTGAGAGGTGTTTGGATCATTGGGGTGGATCTGTCATGACTGATTTGATGCCCTCCTCATGGTAATAATTGAAGCATCACTGTATTTGTTCCTGAGAGATCTGGTTGTTCAGAGGAGCCTGGCGTTTCCTCCTCTTTCACCATGTGACACACCTCCTCTTTCTCCCTGTGCACCTGTGCCTTTCCCTCTGCCTTTCCCACCAGAGTGGAAGCAGTCTGAGGCCCTCACCAAAAGCAGATGCTGACACCATGCTTCTTGTACAGTCTGCAAAATGATGATCCAGATAAACCTCTTTTCTTTTTAAAGTATCCAACCTCAGGTCTTCCTTTACAGCAATGCAAATAAACTAATACATTAGTATAGCCCCTCCTGCTCTCTTTTGGTTACTATTTGTGTGGAATATTTTTTTCCATTCTGTTACTTTGAGTCTGTTGTATTTTTACATTTAAAGTCTTTTTTTTGTTGTTTTGGTAGACAGTATATAATTGGATCCATTCTGAAAATCTCTCTTTTGATTGGAGTTTACTTCATTTATATTTAAAGTAATTATTAATAAAAAGGTAGTAACTTGTTAATTTGTGATTTATTTTCTATATGTCTTATAGTTAGTTTTTTGTGGTGAAATGTTAGATTTATCTCTTATTTCTTTTTTGTATATTCTATATTAATTATGTCAGTTACTCTAAGTATTACAGTTAATATCCTAAAGTTATTATACTGTAATTTAAATTTATACCAGCTTTCCTTCAGGAACAGAAAAACTCTGCTCCTTTACAGGTCTGCTTTTACCTCTTTCAGTTTTAATGTCACAAAATTACATCTTTATACATAATATGTCCCCCAAACATAAACTAATAATTCTTTTTAATGCATTAGTCTCTTAAATCATATAGAAAACAAAAAGTGAAGTAACAAATCATAGTTATTATCATAATACTAACTTTTATATTTGCCCATTACTTACCTTTATTAAGATCTTTACTTCTTCATATAGCTCCTAGTTACTGTCTAGTGCTCTTTTATTTCACCTAGAAAGAATCCTTTAAAAATTTCCTGCAGGGTAGGTGAGGTGGTAAGAAACATTTTTAGCTTTTGCTTATTGGGAAACATTTTAATTTCTCCTTTACTTTTGAAGGATGTTTTTCTCATATATGGAATCCTTGGTTAATAGTTTTTTACACTGGCACTGAATAGATCAACTACTTCCTTCTGGTCTCTAAAGTTTCTAATGACAAATTTGCTGATAATCTTATTGTAGCTAACTTGAATGTGATGAGTTACTTTTCTCTTGCTGCTTTCAGAATTAGCTCCTTGTCTTTATCTGGTGACAATTTGATTATAAAGTGTCTCAGTGTGGTTTTCTTTGAGTTCATCTTACTTGGTGTTTTTTACATTTCTTGGATGTATATATTCATGCCTTTCATCAGATTTGGGAAATTTTCAGCCATAAAACTATCAAATATCTGCCTATCCCTTTTTATCTTTTCCTTCTGGGATCCTCACAGTGCATAAATTGATCTGCTTAATGATGTCCCACAGGTAATTTAGGCTTTATTCATTTTTCTTCAGTCTTTTTCCTTTCTGATCTCAGTCTCAATAATTTTCATTGTCCTATCTTTAAGTCTGCTAGCTCTTTGTTCTGCTCAAATTTACCTTTGAATTTTTCTAGAGTTTTTTTTTTTTTTTTTTCAGCTGTTGTACTTTTCAGCTCCAGATTTTTGTTTGTTGGTTTCTTTTAGGTTTTGTATCTCTTTATTTATATTTAACTAATGCATTTCTTTCTTGGAGTTTCCACATCTTTATTTAATTTACCGAGCATCTGTAAGAGAGTTCTTTAAAAAATTTGCTAGTGAATTGGGCATTAGTCTTAGGAACAGTTTCTGTTGATTTTATTTTTCTTTGAATGAGCCATACTTTCTTATTTTTTATATGTGATTTTTTGGTTGTTGTTTTTGAAAACTGGACATTTGAATCTAATAATATTGTAACTCTGGAAATCTGATTCTCTTCCTTTCCTAGGTGTTGGGGTGTGTGTGTGTGTGTGTGTGTGTGTGTGTGTGTAATTATTACTTTTCTTTATTTTTAAAATTACAGTTTATATCTGTGTCAGGGTTCAGCTTGAGGTAAAAACTTAAGGTCTTTTCTGGTCTTTTCTGAGCCTATGCCTTTCCCTGTGCACAGTTACTTTATAATTTTCTCTGTATATGCAGTGGTTTTCGAATGTCCTGGTCTTTAAAAGCTGGCTCCCAAAAGACAAAAAGGGGGAAAATAAAGGTGAAATAAGAGCCCTTTAAGTTCCTCCAAATTCACTTCAGCCCAAATAACAGGACTTATACGAAAGGGGAGAGTTGCAGCAACAACAACGGATCACTTATTTGTTTGCACTTCTGTGACCAGAAGCAACAGTCAATGATTAGAACATAAATCCTCCATATGAGAGGACGGGGTCTTTTTGCCCACCCTGGCTCCACGAACTGCAGGCTGCGCTAGGAACATGTGCACAGCTTCTTGCCATGAGACTAGGCAGGGGATGAGTAGCTGCTACTGGGTATAAGAGCTGAAATTGTCTAAAAATAATCTTAATTTACTGTCCAACACTTCTGCTAGAAGTCTCAAGCCTTCAGTAAGCTTCAGAGTTCCCAAATAATTACATCAGACAGATTCTGCATGTGCAACTGCTGTCTAGGTTGGAGGACCAATTCCTGGTGCTTCCTATTTTGTCATCTTCCCAAAGTCCCTATTTTTTTCCTGTGGATGAATAATTGAACAAAACAATATTGGTTCCTGGAATCCAACCCTAGAATTTCTATATATATATATATATTTTCACTTAGGTCCCTTTAATCAGTATTATCTAAAATTACTCTCTATGTGATTAAAATGTTTAGTCAGTGTAGAGAACCACTGGTTGAAATGTAGAGTAGACTAAGCCTAGCTATTGGGTATGATCTTACAGATTCTACTTTTCAACAGAAAATTAATAAGACTTTTCAGTACTGTCATGCAACTGTAACAATATTTAGCACAAATATTTATTTGTAATTTGTGATTTAATAAGTTACTTATACAGTGTAAAATATTGTTAAATGCAAAATGTGTTTAAACCGGGACATGGTTTTGGATAATATATTTCTTGAAGCAGACATTTCCTTATAAAAAGAAAGAGATTCATATGAGTTTTAATCAACTAAGCATTTTATTTAATTATTTTAGTTCTTACTCAAACTTTATATTTTAGCTTCAAAGATTCTTTCTTCACAGTATCTTGAATTTTTCCCATATGTAAATTAGAATCACTCATCCTGTCATTTTCTGTTATCACATCTCTTCCAGCATATATGTGATAGATTGCTTACAAACATTGTCCAGTATTCTGCCCTTGACTATACTTACTTACTTTACAAAAGAAATGGTTTTGAGTGGAGGATAATTTCCCACTACCATAACCTTGATTTTTTCTTGAATTTTTGAATATTTTTAATCCAATATAACTTGTGACAAATGTGTGAGCCAGTTCCCAGCTTAAGACTTTACAACCTTGAGAGCTTCTAATTGCTTTTCAGAAATTTTCTCTCGCCTGTGAGAGAGGACTGCACACATGGGCAGTGAAGAATCAGCAGCATAATAGAAAGTAGAACCGGGGAAGACTTGGAAACTCACTGAGTTTTGAATGTATTCCCTGATTTATATAAATAAGGTCCAAAAATCTCTGTAGAAAAAAAGGCCAGAGATTTAAATAGATAATTTGTAAAATATATGTATATATATATATATATATATATATCTTTAAGACTATGAAAATGTTCAACTTCACTTATAATTAAGAAAATGCATATTAAAGCTAAACTCAGATTTCATTTTTCACTTATATTGCTGAACATTTTTAAATACAACAACACTTTCTCTGTTGAAGCTGTAGGGAAAAAGGCACTCATTGCTACAGGAATGCAAACTGGTAGAGACACTTTAGAGGAAAATTGGATATATTTAACAAAACTAAGCACCTATCTTTTGGCAAAATAATTCAACTTCACATAGTTTATCTTGAAGATATACTTCTAAAAATGTGAAATACATATGCCCAGATTATTCACTGCAGCATTGTTTGTAGTTTCAAAATAGTAAAAACAAACAAAATTCTCATGATTCAAGTGCGGTATACCCATGTAATAAAGTTCTATTAACCTAAGGAAAAAAAATGAGAAAGTATTTATAAACAGAGACAAAGTAATTTCCCAAATATACTGTTAATTGAACACAGAAAAATGTACAATAATCTCTATAATATACTAGCATTCTATAAAACGTTTTGAAGGCTGAACCCTATCAAATATTAAACATTACAAAGTCTCTATAATTAAAACACATGGTATTTGTGCATGACTAAACAAACCTACCAGTGGTATGAAATAGAAAGAAATCAACTTCATCTGGAAATTTATAAATAATAATATCACCTCAAAGACACATTTTTTAATAAGGACATATATTCTACTCACTTATACAAACAACTGAAAAGAAAACACAAGGCAAGATATGCGGATATGATAGAGTGATTCCTTACAAGAAGTGGTAGGAATTGATAGAAAAGATAGAGAAATATTAATTAAGTAAAGTGATAATGGATATAACACCTCTTGGAGCATACATTTTAATAAAATTTAGAACCATGTCAGCGTTTCATGTGGTTAAAATATAAACAATATCAAAAATTGGAGGATGAGGAAGAAAAAACCCAATGTGAATTTCAAGCGAACAACAACCACAGTAAAATGCAAGATGGGAGTGATGCTCTGGAAGAACTAACTTACGTAACTGTAGGTATAGTCCTTTGACTATATAACTGAAGACCAAACACAAAAAAAGCTTAAAATAATCAATGTACTCTGGTTAGTAGTTATTTTTCACAGTAATAGGGGTTAGCAATTCTTATTTTGTGTGAATTCTAGGACTAAGCAAATAGATAAATGGATAGTAAGAAGCAGGTTTTTCTCTATTGGAAAAAAAGGGAGTTAGTAATAACAAAATAGAGAAAGTGAAAATAAACCCTGTTTTGTTGGAGAGATCAGCATGAACTCATAATTTTAATCAATATATACAAATATACAAATAAACTTACTTGAAAAATACTTTAAGCCTTTACCCAAGTGTGAGTATCACATATCACAAGTGATGATTTTATGGTTTACATGCACATTTATACTATTTGTGATAATGTTCTTCTAGAACCTTATCATGCAGGAGAATGAACTCATTTCATAAAAGATGGGCAATTATTTACTCTTGAGTAAGAAGACACTGGATTCAAAATATCACATGAAGCCAGGATTTCTCAGATGTGTTCTCTAGTACTTTGCCATCCCAAGTGTGACACATAGATTTGCATCATTGTTTTCACCTTGAGCTGGTTAGGTACAAAAATTGGCTCTATCCCAGACCTCTTAAGTCACAACGTCCATTCTAACAAGATCTCCAGGCAGTTCTTGTGCACATTAAGGATTATGAGACATTGCTCCAGTAGCAAAGATCAAAATCCACAGAAATGCTTCTTTGTAGTCTTAAAAAGTATTGACCACCTTTTTTCTTTTAAATTAAACTTAAGTAATGAAGTGCCTTGTGTGTGTGGGTGTGTAGGCAGGGAGGGATTTTATATGTTGAGTCATATGTACTTATCCTAAAAGCGGTCTGAATCTATCACATTTTAATGAGTCAACAGCACATTTATAGCAGCCATGGTGATTTTCTAAAATATTAATATTGCCAAGAAACAAAACAAAAACTTGCTTTGCTTCTTAAAAATTGGCAAATATAGAAGATCGCAATCCTCTGTTCTCCTGTCTACATGAACTCGCTAAATTATAAATTCAGATTTGGAAACTATGGTAAAATGTTTTTAAAATGTATTACATTGAAAATAATCTATCATGAGCCTTCTTTAAAAAATAAAATGTTTATATTTATATCATCATCTTTGTCTTTTGTTCTTCTCTTTTGCTAACAAGAAATACATATATTTGGGCAGACGGTACAAACCAACTTAAGGATTTTTGATAGATAATGGAGAGCTCCTGTGGTCTGTTGACATTGGTGGTAAAGGTTAGGTCGGGTGTAGCTGTTGATTACTAAACTAGAATAACATTCTTCTTATTAGCTCTCTGAAGATATGGCTCCATATTGACCAGCTGGTGATGAGCCTGAGCAGGCTTAAATTAGTTATTTCATTTATAACTAATGCTGAAAGCCCCTGCCATAGTTTTTTTTGTTACTATCTTGTTAGAGCAGTAACCAATTAGTTGAACCTGTAGAAATGGCTATAGCTCACTCCTTTAAATATAAATGAAATATAGCTCTTTGTCGATTTGAAGACTCAGTATTTCATTTGATTATTATGGAAATGAATAAATTTCACCACAAGAAAGGTGTTATTATAAAAAGTATTACTATTTTTTAATTCATAAACATATTTCTGGTTATTTGGTTAGAATAATGACTGGAATGTAGCTTTTAAAGGAACCAAGACAGGATATTTGCTTTCTACTCTCCTTGTGTAATCCTGTTAAAATCAGTAACTGTCATTGGTTTGCTAACTCAAGATTATATAATATTTTTAATATTTTGATTTCTACTCTAAAATAGATGCCATGGACTTTTGAGTCTAGAATTCATTTTGGCTTCTTTTGAACCTCCAGGCATATGTTCTCCAATGCTCTCTAAATAAAAAGGAAGCCTGCATCATCAATTATGCCATGTGACATTCATAGATTTACATGGGCATATCGGATTATGAGAGAGATTATTAAAGACCTCCTCTAAATTGCTATTTGTGTTTAACCTCTGTGAAATTCCATTAGAGTCTTGGACGTGGAAAAAATAATTTCAAATGAAATATTTTAAAAAGTATTCTCATGCTTAAGAAAAAGGACCTTAGTACAGGTACACTTTGATACTTCTCCCTGACTCCCTGTCAATATTTTAAACTCTAAATTGTTCAAATGGTAGCAATTGTGCTGTGGCCCACATGGATTGAAATTATTATTAGGCCTTGATTCTGCATCACATCTCAGTACTGTTGTATTTTGGGGGTGTGTGTCGTGTGTCCAGCATTTGTTTCCTTGGTCCACTTGAGGTAAGACAAAGTACTAGAATCCACAGTATATGATATACATGTTTCCTATAGGTGAAGCACTATAGGCCCTGAGTTTTCTGTTTTATACATCAGGATCTTTTTGTACTAACTAAACATTAAGCATTATAGACAATTGTGCTGTCACCTAGGACTTCTTCCTGATAAGAACAGAGAATCATGCCATAGAGACACAGATATAGATGTAGATATAAGGAGATAAGAACAAATAAGCATTCCTAATTTCAAAGACAATAAAGAGGACATAGTTTCTAGAATAACAGGAGCAAATGACATAGATAACAGACAAACAAAAAGTCTTCTGATTTAACCAGTTCTACATCTAAACCCCAGCCTCAGAATTTGTATGCTATGCTACTTTGGATAAGTTACCTTTCCTTGTGATCCTCAGATTCTTTGTCAGTAAAATGTAGATATTATCAGATGTAATATTAAATATTGTAACCATCAGTTCAGAACAATTTGGACAGATGGACACGGAGGACCTTAGCTCCTCAAGCTACTCCTTGATGCTGGGATGAGACAAGTGTTGATCTTTCAGTTGCTGTATCAAAAGGAGATGTGTGTATCCTGGGATGGTATTGGGGTATCAGAAGCTATGGGGAAATAGATTAGGGAAAAATGTTTTGAACAATAGGTATTTGCTAACCAGTAGGAGTTTTGAAAATATTAAACTGGTGCATAAGAGTTTAATGCCACTTCAGTCGTGATGATTGCATGATAATACATATACAAAATAGTTAATTTATGTAGATCAATTCATTTGGTTATTATTATTGAGAATACTATGTCCAATACAATGAACAGCAGAGGGAAATATGAAGGAACTTCATATTTATCAGGTAATTTCAGAATAAATCTTTGAAACCTTATCACTTCAACATCATAGAGTTTCTTTAATTTACTCAGAAGTAAAAACAAATCAATGTTAATATTTAAAGACAGTCGAGAACAGTAAAGGGTTTGAGGTTTTATCCTGCTTGAGAACTAATAAGGTAACCTGCTACAGTTTTTGAAAGAAGACAAGAGATCCTGGGTCAAAGAAAAAATGTTATTTCTCATGATCCAGCAAGCAGCATGAGCATCAACATGTCTGTCAATACCTTTTGTCCTGAGGTCATATGAGGTGGTACTGATGGGCCCAGATTAAAGCCTGTATGTTTTGCCATTTGCAAATATCCTATAATATGAAGACTTTTTTGATAAGCTTGAGTTTTGCAATGTGTACTTAAAACATATTCATGTGTTTTCATGGCTTTGTAGGTCATTACCTTTTTCTCACTGATAAACTGTCAAACCGTCTTTCAAAGTGGATGTGCCATTTTTTTTATTCCCACTAGCATTGAATAAATTTTTTGTATTGTCAATATTTGCAAATTTTAGCCATTCTAATTCTAGTAGGAGTTTTTATGAAAATGTTTATTCTCTTAATGTCTATGGAATCAGTAGTGATGAATCCTCTTTCTTTTATGATATTGATAATTTATGTCCCCTCTTTTGCTGAATCTGGCTAGAGGTTTACCAATTTTACTCATCTTTTCAAAGAACTAGATCTTGGCTTTTGGTTTTCTCTATTTTTTGTGATTTATATAACATTGATTTGTGTTGTAGTTTTTATTATTTATTTTCTGCCTGTTTAAGCTCATCTTGCTCTTCTTTCTTTAGGTTCTAAAGGTGAAAACTTAAGGTACTGATATTTAGATCTCTCTTCTCTTCTAATGTATACACTTAATAGTATAAATTCTGATCAAAGTACTGCTATTGCTGCATATCACATGCTTTGACATGTCACATTTTCTTTTCCAATTAGGTTGAAATATTTTAAAATTTGCCTTGAGACTTATTCTGTGATCCATGTTATTTAGAAGTTGTAGAGCACCAGCCCCACATCACACCCGTGGGTACCCCAAGTTCATTGGCAACAAAGGAATGAGAAAAAGACAGACTAAGAGAGAAAGTGGGATCAGGGGGCCATCACCACTTATTACTGGACGAGACAGTGAAGGCCCTGAACTCAATCATCCACACTATTTATTGGTTGCAATCACCTTGATCTATAGGGTAGGGGTGGAGTGATGGTGGGGAGAGGGTAGTGTGATGGTGGAGTGAATTAGTGAACCAGAACTGAATCAGTGAGCCAGAACTGGTGTGTCATTCTAAACACTGATAACAGTGGTGGTTTGGGAGTTTCACAAAACAAGAATATATGGTTATCTTTAGCTATTATCTGTGTGCATCTGGTGGAACGTGGACCTCACAAGGAGCCTACAAGTCTGGCTACATCATAGTGCTACAAAGGGGTTTTAGTCCTTGAGCACAATGTTTATGGTAACAGAGCCTATGTCACCCTGCACCAGAATATGAGGCATGGAGAATTTTGCCTCCCCAAAGGCCTCCCACAGTTTGCCACAGTTTGTTGTTCCCAGTTTATATGTTACTCATTACCAATTTATGTAGGCACTCTGTAAGTCCTTTCTTTTTTGCTGCTTCTCCCAACAAGAAGCATCTTATTTAATCTCCAAATATTTGTGTGTTTTCTGGTCATGTTTCTTTACTTGATTTCTAGTTTAATTGTAATCTGAGAACATAATTTGTATACTTTATCTTCTTTTAAATTTAAGTGTATTTTATGGGCCAGAATATAGTCTATTTTGATGAATATTTCATGTAAACTTGAGAAGATTGTGCATTCTTCTATTGTTGAATGATGCTGTGTTAATCAGGGTTCTTTAGAGGGACAGAACTAATATTTATATTTAGATATATATAGTTATATATATGTATATATGATAGTTATATAATATATGTGTATATATACAAAAAGGGGAGTTTATTAAGTATTAACATACATGAGCACAGGGTTCACAATAGGCTGTCTGCAAGCTGAGGAACAAAGAGAGCCAGTCTGAGTTCCAAAACTGAAAAACTGGGAGTCTGATGTTCCAGAGCAGGAAGCATCCAGCACGGGAGAAAGATGTATGTGGGGAGGCTAGGCCAGTCTCATCTTTTCTCATTTTTCTGCCTGCTTTTTATATTCTAGCCTTGTTGGCAGCTGATTAGATGGTGCCCATCCAGATTAAGGGTGGATCTGCCTTTCCCAGCCCACTGACTCAAATGTTAATCTCCTTTGGCAACAACACCCTCACAGACACACCCAAGATCAATACTTTGTATTCTTCAATTCAATTCAGTTGACATTCAGTATTAACCATCACAAGGCTACCCCTTGTCAACTTGAACCCACACACGTCCTGAGATCATACATAATCTTCAAATAAAGACAATAATAAGGTCATAATTACACCTAACATAATAAAACTATCCTTCGTACAACCGAAAATGCGCCAATCCCGAACCCAAATATCATTTCATAAAGTTAATAATACTTAAATGCTTATGTGAAGTCAGTAAATCTAATGTCATATGATAAAGGAAAAAGGAAATAAAAAAGGTAATTTCTTAGTACAAGTGTATACACGCACAAACATGTGTTTAACAAAAAAAGGAGGAAATACTCATGGCAGTTACAGTCATGTGGTCATAGCTGGTATTGATGACTACCTTCTTCTACTACCCATTCTGTAATATTTGCCTTTAACAAGCACCTCAGCAGGTCATGTTCTTTTCCTGGTGGAGTGACCCAAATCTTCATTCCTGAAGAGTGTGGGCCATTCGTATTCCTGCCTGGATTGGGCTGTTGTAGTTTCCCATTGACCTTAATCGCAATCGCAAGTATATGGTAATACTAAGAGATACCCCTAATGGATCCCCTATATTCCATGCATAGTTTTCCTTACTTACTCCTCATGGAATAGTAGACTGATTTCATCTTGATAGTCCAGGTCAGTCTCCCCAGCCAACATTGTAACTCCCTTCTTAGCCTGTGGACTTAAAGGTAGGAGGAGCCCAAAGTGTCCAGGTGGCAATCTCAACTTCCAGTTTAATGGAATCATTGTGTCTCCAGGTGGCAGTGTTCCTCCCTCTGGAACTAAGGTCTCTAGGCTGGCAGAACATAATGTCGTGGGAACTGTAAGCAAAATTTTTGCTAGTGGATCACTAGGGGTGGTGATGAGTGGTGCCACTTCCACTGATGCATTATAAATGCCTCTTCTACTATTCATTTAATGTGAGTTTTTGACCTATATCATCTTAATTCTGCCTAGAGAACTTCCTTTAACATTTTTGCAAGGATAGTCTGGTGTGGCTAAATTTCCTTAGTTTCTGATTGCCAGACAATGTCTATTTTGTTTTTCTTTTTTGTAGAATGATTTTACTAAATATAGAATGCTAGGTTGTTGTAGTTTTTATAAAACAATATAAATATTTGGCTCCACTCTCATATTTGCATGGTTTCTGGCCAGGGGTTCACTGTAAATCTTACCTTTATTCCTCTATAGTTTTGATGTCTTTTCCCCCCGCCCTCTGGCTTCTTTCAAGATTTTCTCTTTGTCTTTGTTTTTCCACCATTTAAAAAAGATATATTTAGATGTAATATTTTTATACTTATCCTGCTCGGTGTTCTCTGAGCTTCCTGGTTTTGATCTTGGATAGCTGCTATTAATTTTGTTAAGTTCTCTAGCATTATTACTTCAAATATTTCTTCTGTTCTAATCTTCTTCAGATTACATGTAAAAGTTGCACTTTTAAAAAATTGTTCTACAATTCTTGGATATTTTGCTCTGTTTTATTCTTTTTTTCCTTATTACATTTTAGTTTGTGAAATTACTGACCTATATTTAAGCTCCCTTCATTTGTGGCCAGTCTACAGATAAGCCTATCAAAAGCATCTTTCATTTTTGTTATAATGTTTACATTCTAAACATTTCTTACTGATTATGCCTTTAATTTTTCATCTCTCTGTTTTCATTACCAAGCTATTCTTACGTGTTGTCTGTATTTTCCTTTAGAGACTTTAGCATATTAATGATGGTTATTTCAGTTATTTAAAACTCTGACAATTCTATCAGCTGGGTCATAGCGTAGTCTTGTTATGATGTTGTTTTGTCTCCTTAGACTTTTTTTATTTTGCTTCTCTTTTCACCTGCTGTGAAATTTTTGTTCTAACTTGTACATTTATATTGGATATTAGGAACTGGGTTAAGTAGGCACTTAATGTAAGAATTTATCTTACTGTGATTAGGAGTTTAACTGTGTTTATTGTTCATTATAGCTGTAGATGCCAAAGATTTTAATTCTGCTAGTATCTTTCTTTTTTGTCTCTCTTCTTACCTTCTCTAAATACTCCTCCTCAGAGTTTGAATTTCACACTATTTTAGTTGCAATTCACTGTTAATGCCGGATCCCTTTTTAGTGGTGGTCATACATGGAGAAGCGGAAGTGTTCTATAATCTTCTAAATTGCAGTTATTTAGTCATCTTGTATCTCTGAGCTGTGACCTATACAAGTGTTTCTCCATTGTCACAGTCTTTTTATCCCTTTTATATTAGGCAGGAAGCAAGAAAGAGGTGGAGTTGAAGGAATATAGTTCCTCCAGATAATACAAGTTTCTGGAAAAGGCTTTTTTTTTTTTTTTTTTTCCCTAGATGTAGGCATTCATTATGGAGTATATTGTGGGCATATTTTGCAGTGATTACTCTTCACTTCTTTCTGGCACAGCCGTAAGTGGATCTCTCTTAGATGTTATAGTGATCCTCTTTTTCCCAAATAGTATGATTCCTGAATGATAAAAATCCTTTAAAAAATGTGCCCCCTCTACCATGACTGCAGCTTCAGGGAGTTTCCAACTTTCATGTTAGTCTGCATTCAGCTCCAGCAATCCATCAAAATTACCACTTAAGTGCTTCTAGCAGTTTACATTTCCAGTGGGTGGCATCTGCTCTAGGTAAGTATATCTTGGCTGTAACTCTGAATTTGCCTAAGAAACAGTTTGCCCTGCTACCTCCAGACTAAGTGATAATTTGCCCTGCAACCTCAGTTCACTGATGGGTGCTAGAAAAGTTATTGATTTTCAGTAAGTTCAGTTTTTTGTCTTTGTAAGGACAGAGTGACAATTTCTAAGCTCTTTAAATGTCAGAATTAAAACAGAAGTAAATCCGTTTATTTTTCAATTATTAGTAAAATATTTGCCATTGTTTGGCAACTGTGATAGTATATGATATACTGATGGCTGGAAGAAGCGAGAAAATTAGTATAATCATCATTATGGTCATTATCATTATCAAAACTTTGCAAAGGAAAGAGACCATAACATGACTCTTTTCTAAATTGTCATGGAATGATGAGATGAGGAAAATAACTTAGAATAGTTCTATTCGTATCATATCCTCTTTTCTTAAATAAGAATCCCTCACCTTCTATAAAAAAAGGGTGATAAAAGAAATGTCAATCAGAACCTGAATAAAAACAGTTTTCCGGTTAAAGGAATTTTATAAAATAAAAAGCATATGTATATTTTCTATGAATAATGAAATATAATTCTATCTTAAATGTATACTTTTGTAGAAAAACAAAAGTGAGAGAGATTACTGAATCTCAAGAGAGAAATGTGGGTTTGGCATGCTGGTTTTAATCATTTATGAGGAATAAGTTATTCCAGTCCAGTTTGATCCAATTTTCTTCAAAACTTGACACATATTTTTGATCTTCTCATTTTTCCTTCTTACTATCTGAATTTTTGGCTGTAATAAATTTTCCATTGTTATCATCTCTAATCACAATTTATCAACCTTTCTCATGTATGCCATCTTTCTCCTACTATACTTGGTGTTCATGTATTTATTTGAAGGCTGTCTTAACCTGTTTTGTGTTGCTATAAAATAATACCAGAGACTGAGTAATTTATAAAGGAAAATGGTTTATTTAGCACATGATTTTGCAGGCTAGTAAGTTTAAGTTTATGTCTCTGGCTTCTGACAAGGGCCTTTACGCTAACTTGGTGGAGATGGTCAGAGGGGAAGCAGACACATGAAAAGAAGGAGATTCCTGAGACGAATCCTGGCTTTATTACAACCCACAATCACAGGAACTAACTCATCCCCACAAGAACTAATCCAGTCTCATGATAATGAGAAGCCACTATTGCAAGAATAGCACCAAAACATTCATGGGATTTGCCCCTATAACCCAAACACTTCCCACTGGGCCCGACCTCCCAACATCACCATATGGGGATCAAATTTTGACATGAATTTGATGGGGTAAAATAAATCATATCTTTACCATAGCACTGTCCAAATTCTTCTTAAACTTTTAAAAGAGTAGAAACTCAGTATCTCACCTGGCATACTTTATAAACTAAGAAGGGAAGACACCATTACACAAAAATTCTTTGAGATCTCAGAAATCTTTAATGTCTCAGCATTGAACATGCAAATAAAGAAACGAGGCAAAGATCTCATAAAAATAATGATACACCATGAACAAGGGAGATTTGTTCCAAGTATGCAAGGACAGTTCAATAGTCAACAGTCAATCAATGTGTTCCCATACATCAAATGCTCAAGAAGAAAAGTCATATGATTATATTAGCTGATACTGACAGAGCATTACAATCCAACAGACATTCATAATGAAAAACTCTCAGCAACCTAGGAATAAAGGAAACTTAAACAATTTGATAAAGAACATCTACAAAAAACCTACTGCTAACATAATAATTAATGATGCAAAATTGAACACCTTCCACTAAATTGACAACAAGGCAGGGAAGTCCTTTCTCAACACAATTGGAGCCCCAAAGTCCTAGTTGGAGAAATAAGACAAGTTAAGGAAATAAAGATATTCACATTGTAAAGCAAGAAGTAAAATATTTTTAGTCACAGATGACATAATTGTCTATGAAGAAAATCCCAATCAATCAATTAAAAAGAAACTGGTACAAATAAGCAAGTATGTCAAGGTTGCAGGAAACAAGGTTAATATACAAAGGCCAATCACTTTCATAGTAACATCAATTAACAATTGGAATTGCTTATTTTTAAGAAACATTTAGAATGGCGATCATTAAAAAATCTGGAGAAAATAGATGCTGGAGAGGATGTGGAGAAATAGGAACACTTTTACACTGTTGGTGGGAGTGTAAATTAGTTCAACCACTGTGGAAAACAGTGTGGCGATTCCTCAAGGACCTAGAAATAGAAATTCCATTTGACCCAGCAATCCCATTACTGGGCATATATCCAAAGGATTATAAATCGTTCTACTATAAGGACACATGCACACGAATGTTCATTGCAGCACAGTTTACAATAGCAAAGACCTGGAACCAACCCAAATGCCCATCGATGATAGACTGGACAGGAAAAATGTGGCACATATACACCATGGAATATTATGCAGTCATAAAAAATGAGGAGTTCACATCCTTTGTAGGGACATGGATGAACCTGGAAACCATCATTCTCAGCAAACTGACACAAGAACACAAAACCAAACACCACATGTTCTCACTCATAGGAGGGTGTTGAACAAGGAGAACACATGGACACAGGGAGGGGAGCACTATACACGGGGGTCTGTTGCGGGGGAGTGGGGGGGACAGCGGGGGGGGGAGTTGGGGAGGGATAGCATGGGGAGAAATGCCAGATATGGGTGAGGGGGAGGGAGGCAGCAAATCACACTGCCATGAATGCACCTATGCAACAACTTTGCATGTTTTTCACATGTACCCCAAAACCTAAAATGCAATTAAAAAAAAAAAAGAAACTTTTAAAATGGCACCAAAATTGAAATAATTAGGTATAAACCTAAAAAATGTATACAGGCTATACATGTGGGAAATTATAAAAACCTAAAGAAATAAAATAAAGAGTATCTGAATAAAAGGTGTAATATTCTGTGTTTGGATTAGAAGACTGAATAATGTTAACATGTCAGTTCTTCACAATTTAATATCAGGTCTCAATGCTATTCCAATCAAAATCTCTGCAATATTGGAGATATTAACAAGTAGACTAAAATTGCACCACTTAAACACAAAATCTCTGCAGTTTTGTGGCTATAAACAAGTAGACTAATATTTATATGAAAAGGCAAGACATGTAAAATAGCTATCACCTTAGTGATAAAGAAAAGACATTACCCAATTTCAAGATATATGAGAAGCTATAACAATCAATATAATGTGGTGGTGGCAAATGAATAAACAGATTGATCAGCTGAACAAAATAGAGAGCCCAGAAATGGATTCACACAAAAAGTCAATTGATATTTGAAAAAGAAGCAAAAGAAATTCAATAGAGGAAAGATAGCCTTTTACTCCATTTAAAAAATAAAGATAACCTTTCAAATAAATGATGTTAGAGCAATCAGATGTCCACATTAAAAAAAAATAAAATAGGCAAGATAAAGACCATACAACTTTTACAAAAATTAACTAAAATGAGTCATAGACCTAACTGTAAAAAAAAAAAAAAAAAACTTTTAGAAGAAAATACAGAAAAACATATAAGTAACCTTAGGATTGAAATGAGTGTTTAAATATACCACCAGTAGTATGATTCATGAAAGAAAAAGTTGATAAATTGGGCTGTAATAAAATTATCAGTTTCTGCTCTGTGAAAGACCTTAAGAAAATAGAAAGATGGACCACAGACTAGAAGAAGATATTTGCAAATCACAACACTTCTATCTGAATATACAAATAGCAGTTAAAACTCAACAATAAAAACTAAAATGGACAAAAGATCTGGAAAGATGCCTTGACAAAAAATATACAAATGGAAGATAGGTACATACAAGGATTCTCAACATATTTCTTCAGAGAATAAAGTTAAAACAATAATGAATCACCACTGCATACCTATTAAAATGGCTAAACTCCCCCAAACATTGACAATATCAATTACTGCTGAATATGCAGAATAACAGGAACTCTCATTCATTGTTAGTGGAAAATAAAAAATGGTACAACCACATTAGAAGATGGTTTGGCACTTTTCTACAAAGCTACACATAATCTTATCATAGGATACAGCAATCACACAGTTAGGTATTTATCCAACTGATATGAAAACTTATGTCCACAAAAAAAATCATTCATGCAAATATTTACAGCAGCTTTATTTAAAATCTTCAAACCCTGGAAGCACCCAAGGTACTATTAAATAGGTAAATAAATAACCAAGCTGTAGTACATCTGTAAAATAAAATGTTTTTAACACCAAAAGGAAATGAGTTATCAAGTTGTGAAAAAAATAATAATGAATCTTTTATTAAATAATTATTGCTAAGTTAAAGAAGTCTGCCTGAAATGTTGCAGTATGCAAAGATTCCAATTCTCCACATCTTTGGAGAGACGTTTTTCCCATTAAAAAACATATTATAATGACCATCTTAGTAATTTTGAAGTAGTATCTTATTGGGGTTTGAATTTGCATTTCTTTAATGATGCAGGATGTTGAGCATCTTTCCATGGGTTCATTGATCATTTGTGTGTCTTCTTTGGAAAAATATCAGATCAGCTCCGTCCATTTTTTAATTGAGTTCTTTGTTTTTGTTTTGCCTTGAGAATTCCTTATATAGTCTGGATACTAGAATGCTACCAAATATGTGATTTGCAAATATTTTCTGCCATTCTATAAATTTCCTTTCTTACTTTCTTGATGATGTTCTTTAATGCATAAAAAGTTTTAATTTTGATGAAGTCAAAATTACACATATATTTGGTTGTTTGTGCTTTCATATCTAAATTTCATATCCAAGGCTCCTTTGCCAAATCAAAAGTCATTAAAACTTACCCTTATGTTTTCTTCTAAGAGTTTTATTGTTTTAGCTCTATATTTAGTACAACAATCCATTTTGAATTAATTTTATATCTGCTGTGAGGTAGCAGTTCAACTTTATTTTGCATGTAATATCTAGTTTTCCCAACATTATTTTTTAAGAAAAACATTCTTTTTTTTTTTTTCATTGATTATCTTGGTTCTCTTGTTGAAAATCAGGTTGCCAAAGACATATGTATTTATTTCTGGACTTTCAAGTATACTTCACTGGTGTATATGTTCATCATTCTTTTGACTACAGCAGTTTCTTAGTAATTTTTGAGATTGGGGACTGTGGATTTTTCAAATTTGTTCCTTGTCTGGCTTGTATGTGCTATTTCTTTATAGAATATCCTTGTTCTGGCAGGCAGTTAAACTTGCATAACAATGGGAGTCTTCTCAAGTACTTTCAAAGGTTTTATAAGATGCATCTAGGTAGTCTTTAATCTAGGTAGTCTTTAATCTAGAGATAGTTTTATTTGACTTCTAAAACCTGACCTATCTTGGTCTCTATTGAACATATATATATATTATACACACACACATACACACACACACACACACATATAAATATACATATATACCTTATGTTCCTTCCACTCCGGCTGACAAGAAAAGAGCCTGTGTTATTCTCAGATGTTTCTGAGAGCTCTGGAATTGTTATGCTTACAGATCTCCATTAGTTGTTCTTTTCCTATAGTCGTTCTTTGCCAGCCTCATGAAGTTGTACCCTATGTGTGACAGATTGGTATTCAGAAAAAGATATGATGATGCTCTTTCTCTGTTTTGCTCCCTACTATCTGGTTTTCTGCCCTATAAATTCTAGAAAGCTTTGCCTCTCAAAACCAAGCTTTGCTTCCGCAACTAAGATTTTAAACTCTGCTTTGTTCCACCTTCCTTGCTTATGCCTGAAAAATTACCTTCAGTCAGAAAATAAGCATTAATGTCTTTTCTGTGGGTCTAGTGTTTTCATTAATAATGTCTAGTGTTATTTCTTAGACTCAAATTTGTTTTCTATGCACTTCAACTTTTTGTTTGTATCAGGCTCCCATAATATTGGCTTGATTTGTTGCTTTGCCTACTTTGCAAAACTCTGAGTGCCAAGTGACTATTCTCAGTAAGAAAAACTGTTAAATGGGCCACAGTATCTATTCTTTTCTCCTCCATTATTTTCTTGAATGAAAACACAAATGCTCTTTCTGCTTTACTATTAAGAAACCTTACAGGGTATTCACTTTCAATGAAGTAGTTATACAGTTTATTAATTTTATAGCCTAAACCCAGAAAACTAAGCCAGTTTCCTTTCTTATTGATTCAATGTTATAAAAGCCAGAAAATGAAAATGCTTATTTTCTCAGACACTCTTACAGCTGTATGTTATCTTACAGCTAGACATAGACAACGAAATGTAAGCCAAAGTCATACAGTGGCTCATAGGGGAAAATTCATAAAAGTAATAAAATACATCTGGGCCTTTCAACCTTTGCTTCCTGATTTTTTTTTGTTGTGTTTTCTTTGTTTATTTTTTGGATATGGACTTAATATCTTAAGTGTGACAGTTATTTTACAACCATGAGGTAACAAGCATTAACACAATGTCTACATGCCACCAATGAGCGTGCAGACAGATAGTGCATTGGGATCCTCAGACCTGGGTCACTGAGCAGCTGTACTTTGAGGGGATGCCATTATTTAAGCTTCCGTTAAAGCAAGATGAGTAAATAATTATTTCAGCCACCCTTAGTTACATTTTCTTTTGCTTTCAGTAAAATGAATTTGTATCCAATTCAAATATATTCTCTATTTTGCAATTTCTGTTCGACATATATGATATAACAGAAAATTCTGTTGGAATTTTTACTCTAAAAATATAAAATTATCCAAACCCCTACTCCCAAGAAAGGATAAGTTGGCTAATTTCCTTTCTTAGGTGGCATTCTCAACAAAAGAATGGGTAACCCCATTTGTCACAGAGCCTTTAACAAGCCCAAATATTGAATTATTTAGGGCATTACTAATAGAGTATATCTTTCTGAACCATTATTAAATAATACCTATCATAAATATTTTTTATCCTTTTATTGGATATTTGCTGCCTATCTTCTTAGAGTTTTAAATATCTGAAATAGACTTCATATCATATTGCTCTTTTACTTATCTGCCTTTCTAGCATTTTATAATTTAAGTTAACAAAATTAGAAAGAAGAATTTTTCCTAAATTTTGTTCAACATGAAGAACTGTAAAAAGAATTGTTAAGCCCCCATCATTACTCATTACTGAGAGACTCTGTTTGGGAGCCTGGCTCTCTGATCATACTATCTTAGATTTGAATCAAGGCTGATATTTACTAGCTATGTGAGCTAGTTAAGTGACCAAATTTCACGAAGTCTCAATTTTTCTTAAAAATGTCGATAAAATACAAGGTTATGAGATTTAAATGAAACAATATTTGTTTATGTTAGTACCAGAAACATACTAGATCTTAATATGTGATTGCTATTGTTACTTTTAGTATAAATTATTATTCAGCAACTCAGATTGTAACATACTCTGTTAGTTCAAATCACTTTCTTAATTTATATTAGTCATTACAGTCAGTTTGGACAAAAGTACATTACCCCATGAAGCCCTTGTCATTACACACATGTAGAATTTGTTTAGCACAATATGAAATAAATACCATCATGCACTACTTAAACACAAAGATATGTTCTGAAATGCATTGTTAGTCAACTTTGTCTTGTGTGAACATCAGAATTTACTTATACAATCCTAATTTGTTTAGCCTTCTACACACCTAGGCTATAAACCTGTACAGCATGTTACTGAACTGAATACTATAGGCAACTGTAATATAATGGTAAGTATAGGTGTATCTAAATATATTTAAAAATAGAAATGGTACAGGAAACATAAAAAGCAAGAGTTAAAAGATTGTACATCTGTATAGAGTACTTACCATGCATGGAGCTTGCAGGACTGGAAGTTGCTCTGGATGAGTCAGGGAATGAGTGGTGAGTGAACGTGAAAATGAAGGATATTACCGTACACCATCATAGGCTTTATAAACACCGTACATTAATCTACACTACATTTATTTTAAAAATTATTTCTTCAATTATAAATTAACCTTAGCTTACTGTAACCTTATTACTTTATGAACTTTTCATTTTTTAAGCTTCTTTACTCTTTGGCAATAACCCAACTTAAAACACAAGCATATTGCAAAGCTGTACAAAAATCATTTCTGTCTTTATATTCTTATTCTATTAGTATTTTTCTCTTTTACTTTTTAATTTTTATACTGTTTTATTAAAAACTAAGACACAAACATATGTATTAGCTTAGGCCCACCCAGTGTCAGGGTCACTGTCTTAACAGTATCACTGTCTTTCACATCCATATCTTGTCCTACTGGAAAGTCTTCAGGAGCTGTAATACACATAGTATTGTCGTTTGCTACAACAACAATGCCTTCCTGTGGAATACCTTCTGGAGGACCTGCCCAGGGCTGTTTTAAGGTAAATATCTTTTTAATTAGTAGAAGGAGTATACTCTAAAATAATAATAAAAGGTAGAACATAGTAAAGTAATAAACCAGTAACACAGTTGTTTATTACTATTATCAAGTATTACGTATATACATGATTGTGCTATATTTTATATGACTGGCAGCACCGATTTGTTTGCACTAACATCACCACAAACGTGTAAGTAATGCCTTGCATTATGATGTTAGATAGCTACATGTCACCAGGCAATAGGAATTTTTTGGCTTCATTACAATTTTATGGGACCACCACCTTTGTACATGTGGTCCATCTTTGACTGAAATGTCATTATGTAGCGCATGACTTTACTAACATCCAATTAATCCCATCATTGTAAATGATACAATCAAAATAACACATAAATCACTGGATACAAATAATTCTATAGAATTTGAACAACATAGACAACCTCTATTAATCTGACTTTGCCAGCAAATCATGTACTTTGTACATGATTCCATCAACTTGCTAAGAATAGAGTTTCATAAACTGCAAGAGAAAACTTAAAACCAGGGTATGTGAGTAGCTTGCTAAGTAATCCTATTATAAGCCCATCATTTAAAAATTCAAAGGTAGACGCATTAATGTTAAGAAGAGGCTTGAACCTTACACACTTAAAGGTTTTATGTTTCGTGATGTATTAGTTTGCTAGAACTGCCATAACAAACTATCACAAACTAGGTACTTAAATAACACAAATGTATTTTATCAGAATTCTGGAGGCTAGAAGGCTAAGATGGAGATGTCAAAAGGGCTGATTTCTTCTCATGCCTTTCTCCTGACATGTAAGCGACTGTCTCATCCTTGTATCAGATGGTCTTCCCTCTGTACAGTCTGTGGCCTAATCTCTTCTTTTTATAAGGACACCAGTCATATTGGATTAGGGTGCACTCTAATGACCTCATTTTAACTTAATTACCTCTTTAAAGACCCAGCTCCAAATACTGTCACATTATGAGCTATTCAATATTAGGACATCAACAAATTAACTTTAAGAGGACATAATACAGCCCATAAAATGTGGGTAGATTATATTGTGAAACAGTGGATATAGAATGAAACATTCCTTAACATTATACATTCAGAACTTTGCTCCCACAGTAATTTTTAAATTATATACAAACTCAAAGGGCTTTCTTATTATAAACAATTAAGAACAATTGGTTCTATACTAACTGATGGATTTCCTTTGAAAGTATCTAATAGATTTAAAAATCATTTGCAGAGTTCATTTTTTAAATTAATGCTTTAATGCTTTGAGAATATTATATCATCACTGCACAGTCAGCAAACCAAAATGTGGCTTAGGCAGTTAGAAACATCTATTTGAAACTTATGCAAAGCATCAACATGTTATATATTTACAGAACCTAATAGATTTATCAATTACACTTTGGGGCATCAAAGGTTAACTTTTAAAAAACTAAGTCCCTAATCATAAGCCAGTTCTTGTTATATATTTTGCTTAATTATGTTTTTTCATTGCATTTCTGAAAATGTGGTTTTGGTAAATTCCTTCTTACTGTAATTATTATCATCTGAGTATTAGTAGAACAATCATTCTTTTTATATTTTAATTGTTCTTTTAATATTCTTTCAAATATTCTTTTAATATTCTGATAATATTTATAACGATTGATTGTGTGCCAATTCATTTATGCACAGGATATGATAAATCATTGAAAGCACAATATTTATTTTCCTTGTTCAATGTGCCGTAGTGTTTCAACAATTGTGATGCTGGGAGAGAAAATAAGAATAATGTTTGATGAGGCACACGGAACTATTCCCCAGAAGCTCACGAAGAATAGCATGTGATAACTTCCAGGGAAGCATTTGAATAGCGGTAAAAAATTTTTTGATTTCCACACAGTTGTAATACAAATTGGGCAAAAATAAAAAATTGTATAGAATTATTATAGAATCAGTATCTATTTTCCCAGTTATGTATTTTTCCTGAAAGTTACTTCCCTCTAGTTGATATTTATTATGCATAATTATGAATATGTATTTATTGAATAAGCATGTTTGACTTTACAAGTTTTCGCAGTAGCTGGTTATAGAGCACAGCATGCAAGTTAACCCCCTTCCTTTTTTTTATTTCCACTGGTTTATGTTTTCAATAGGTGAATTAGAAAATCTCAGAACATTGGTTACTGAAAATTGAAATGGGAATGGTAGGATCTATTCTGAAACCCGCCTTTTGCTGTTTACCTCAATGTGTGCTTCTGTGTGTTTGCTTGATTTACATTTAGCAATATCTAAGTGCAAATAGTAATCATACACCAAAGTAAACGGGACTATATGCAATTGCTTCCTCCGTTTCTTCAATTGCAATTGCAATCCCATAGATTCCAATCTTGACAGGTAGCATAATTAGAAAATTCTCTTTGTCTTATTAAATGTGACTCTTCTCAATAGAATTCACTTCATTGCCAGCAAAGAACAGAAAATATACTTCAAATCTAAAATGGAAAATCAAGGGGGACTGTTTTATTTTTATCTGTCTTTGTGCAAGCGACAATATTATCAAAGGATATTGTAATGCTGAAAATGTTCTTTGGGGATTTAAATCATGCATTAGCCTGGAAAGCAAAAAGTGCTGTAGGGCCCATGCAATATATTTTCTCATTAATCTGATTGAAAGATTATCCTTCCTATAGCTATGAAAAGTCTAATACTCATATATCCATCTTCTCTGCTAGTAAAATTCAGCTTTGTGCAAAGTCATTGTCTCTTGTGTCAGGGGTTCAACACTTTTTTTTTTTCTATCAGCGTAAGCCCATCTGTATTAAAATAAATTCAGAACAGGCCGCCATTTCATGCACACATTTTGATTATTTCATAAGCTGCTGTGGAAATGGAAGTATCAGCAAGTCATGCAGTTTCCTGGTAATGTAATGCTGTCATTACCTCAGTGGTCATGTGAAAAAGTTTAGCTGTACCATCTTTGACAAATGTTCAGTGAGTCAAAACAGTGCATTTAAATGAAATGCAGATATGAACGAGCCATTATTGCAATCACAACTCCAGTTTCTAAATTACCTTATATGAATATATATACTTTCTCTGTAGCCTGACATTTGTAATACATAAGTAGCTCTGCATGTCCTCTTCCTTCACATACTCTGCCCCTTTTCTCTGCATCATCCTCCAGATTCAGGATGAAGGAAGGTATTGTGATCAGAGGTTGCGTGCAGTAATTGAAGACAGTCTTGATTATTTCATGCAATCATAGTGGCACATTATTTGTGATGAAAATTAAGAAACAAAGCAGACATATAGGTTGCCTTGCTGTGGTCAATGCCTTTACAAAAGATGAGCAAATCTACATGAATAAGCCCTATTAAAAGCAAACCCCAACCACTTATGTGCTTTTCCACATAAGAGATTCTCTAAAAATTCTGTGTAACCTTAGCAGTAACTTGCAGCACTTTGAGATTTTGATGAAACTGTGGAAAATGTCTTAAACTGAATGATTTCTATTCAGCGCACTTTGAGTGCTGAAACCAAGAACAGTATAGATGGCACCAGCCATAACTGTCACACAGATAATATTCTTTTATGCCTCAAGACACTAAGATAGTGCTGTAGATAACCAAAAGAAATAAGCTGCCACCATCACTAATCTGCAGCTTTGAAACACTATAGCTTTTGCATGGTTAAGAGAAGGTAAAATCACCTACCAGTGTAATAGAGAAGACATTTTAAAAGGAGCTGGAAGAATTAAGACTTTCCTATTTATTTGTAATCCATATGCACCATGGATCAAATCGTCCATATCCTGTTTTATGTGTTTATATATGACAATTGGAAATGCAAAATGAGCTGGGGCCCTTTACATTTCCCCAGGACATTTTTGCTAATGCAGTGAAATGAAAATCTAAGGAATATTTGGCTTTAGTGTTCCCTTCAGAGGTTAACTTTGGGGATCTTAAGTGTGTTCTTATGGCTGGATTTGTAAGGTACGTAGCAGATTAGAGTGCATTATGATATTCAGATGCAACACCAAAGCAATATAAAAAAAAATTGCTGTCTATATTTTTCTCACCCAACAAACATTGCTTGAGGGCTTTTTACATGGATAAAATTGAATTTTGCATCCGTCTTGCATAATGTGACTTATCAACTACTTTCCGTACTTGTGAGCCTGGGGTTTGGTGAACACAAATCATGAGCAAAGTTTGATGAACATCTTTTATAAAGCTAGGATACTAGATCCATAGAAAGAACATAATTAGTTTTATGTCTGGGACTATATTTTGAGGCGAAATATATCATTTCCTATCACAATGAAATGCATCCTTAGTGGCAAGAAAAATAGTAATCCTTGATACTTGTTCATAAGAAAAATAATAAATATAAGTTAAAAACAATTTTTTAAATACTGAAGCTATTTATTCATACTTAATTTAAATAATTGTTTTTCGTATTCAATTTGGAAATATCTAATCAGAAATCTTTTCATTGAAGAACATAGTCTGACATTCAAGACACAGGGAAACAGAAAGAAAAAATAATGATAAATCAAATATAATACAATACACTCTACAATTAAATTGTTTTCAGATTATTTGTTTTAAGAATGTGATAGTTTTCCAGGGAAAAGAAAGGTTTGACTTGAAAATGTAGAGGAAGATACACAATTTTTTTAATCGAACATAAGAACTATCAATACTAATCTGCTAATTTGTGCCCCAAAATGCAATCATATTGTTGGGACAAAAACACAATGCATTCAGGAAGCTATTACATGCACAGCAGTATTTGAAATCGAACCACAGGGACTTGTTGTTATGGCATGCTGACATTATTGGTTCTTGTATATAGTTACATAATGATCTCTGAAGTCAGCTTTAAAAACTGTTCTATTCTATAAAGCCAGGTAACAGATATCAAAATCTGACTACACAGTCAACTTTCCACAACCCTTATCTTAAACCTCCATTTACGAGCCTCTTTTCCAATTAAAAAAAATAAAATAAATTGTTACAATTTGTTCCTTCTCTAAAGGGTCTCTGGCATAGTAGACTCTTTTGTCTTCTATTTCCAATTTATTATGAATGTCATCAGCCAATGATCTTTGACCTGCATGTACCACTGAAATTATGTCAGTGCTTGAGGAAAAAACCACATTATCATTATTTGTTATAATTTTTTTGTAACTGTGTTACTAATATAATATACACTTTATGTTCTGTGTAAAAATTCATATTTTGCTAGAGAAAGTCCACAGTATTTAAAATATACAAAAGACAATATAATAAGAAATCATTTTATCCATAGCACTTTCATATATTTTATGGTTATATCTTGTAACAATAGAAACTGTTGTGAATTCAGCTCATAGTATCAAAGAATACAACAATGAGAGCGCCCACTATGTTGTGGACAATTATTTTGATGGTTTTTCTGACCCAAAGTAAAAAGTTTGGTCTCAAATTAACTATGAAAGTAAAAATGAAAGGGAATTTTATTTAAAACAATTAAACATTTCTTCTTCTTTCAAGCTTCTAAATAAAACAACTCAAAAATAGTAAACAAAAAAGAAACTCATTTGGAGTATTTTTTCATATTTTTCAAATAAATAAGATGGCATCTAGAAAACTATATTGCTATAGCAAAACTGATTTTTGTTCTGTGAAAGCCCTTGCTTTTGTAATTGTAAATGAAGCTGTTTCATCTGGTTTATATGCTGCTTTTCCCAGTGTTGCAGCTTAGGGCAATACGAATGATTAGTTGCCTGATTCTGGATTCATATAGGCTCAACTACGAGACTAGACTTGGGCATTTAAATGACTGAACTGATGTGAAACCATAAACCATTCCAGACCATTTATACAAATGGAACCGGCCAGGCATTTTATCAAATCTCTTATTAGAGGGAATAGCTCTGTATTTGCTTCATGCATTTCTTTTAACCTCTCTCAAAATATTGGGGTGCACTTTATCTTAATTTTTATTTTAAAAAAGTTTTGACAACAATACCCCAAAAATGATATTTCCAGATCATACTCTCAAGTAGTCAAAGCTTCATGTTTCATTCAGTCACTTCAGTGTAGAGGTCTCTATAAGAAATGTTTCCCTCAGAAGAAACCATCATTTCCTATAAATTAAGTTCCTGTGGAATTTCCCTGAAATATAAAGGTGTGGAGTTCCACTGTGCTCAAAAGATAGAATTTGCATTCAATCATTTTGTTTTAGGTTGAACGTCAAAATTACCTCCTTGTGTCTTCATATTTGTAATATAATATTCCTAAACAGCTTGAAATGTCAGCAAATACTCTCCAAAACCTCATTTCTATCTTTCACCAGAAAGTCTGAGATGTCAGTTTGAAAAATTGCAGGAATTCTATGAAGTTCTGTTAAAAGAAAAATCACATAATTTAAACATACTACTAAATAAGCACAATTGAAATTTAGACTTTAATACCATGGTTTGTGAGCTTAAGCTTCTGCCTCTCTGTATTTAGTAGAATAGGAACTGAGCAATTATATATGTGAAAAGGATTAGAAGGAAATAACACTGAATTTTATAAGCCACCCACGCAGATTAGTCACTTCACTAATAATAACAATAAACACCATTCGAAACATGAATCACAATGTACAAGCAAACAATAATGACAAATTGAAAGAACCACTTTTATGAAGGTATATAAGAAAAATTAAGGACTAAGTTTTACTTTACTAACAGATAAACAGTTTTTGCTTTTATGCCAAAATTGTTCTAATAATTGTTGCACTTTTACTGAGGATCATCCCTAAAAATACTGTGCTATGTAAAAATTTCAAGTTTGTTGTGACAAAAAATCAGGACTTGAAGAACTTAGACCAGTATCTTTTCCATCACCAAAGCTGGATTGCAAGTGAAATCTTCACAGTCATCTCTCTTCTTTACCTTCTCAAGGAAAAGGACCCAATTTGTGTTTTAATTCTACACTTTTTTTTGATTGCATTTTAGGTTTTGGAGTACATGTGAAAAACATGAAAGATTGTTGCATAGGTGCATAAGTGGCCGTGTGATTTGCTGCCTTCCTCCCCTTCACCTATATGTGGCATTTCTCTCCATGCTCTCTCTCCCCAACTCCCACCTCCTGCTGTCCCTCCCCTATTTCCCCCCAACAGACCCAGTGTATAGTGCTCTCCTCCCTGTGTCCATGTGTTCTCATTGATCAACACCTGCCTATGAGTGAGAGCATGTGGTGTTCGATTTTGTGTTCTTGTATCAGTTTGCTGAGAATGATGGTTTCCAGGTTCATCCATGTCCTTACAAAGGATGCGAACTCATCGTTTTTGATGGCTGCGTGATATTCCATGGTGTATATGTGCCACATTTTCCCTGTCCAGTCTATCATCGATGGGCATTTGGGTTGGTTCCAGGTCTTTGCTAATGTAAACTGTGCTGCAATGAACATTCGTGTGCATGTGTCCTTATAGAAGAACGATTTATAATCCTTTGGATATATACCCAGTAATGGGATTGCTGGGTCAAATGCAATTTCTATTTCTAGGTCCTTGAGGAATCGCCACACTGTCTTCCACAATGGTTGAACTAATTTACACTCCCACCAACAGTGTAAGAGTGTTCCTATTTCTCCGCATTCTCTCCAGCATCTGTTGTCTCCAGATTTTTTAATGATTGACATTCTAACTGGTGTGAGATGGTATCGCAATGTAGTTTTGATTTGCATTTCTCTAATGACCAGTGATGACGAGCATTTTTTCATATGTTTGTTGGCCTCATGTAGGTCTTCTTTTGTAAAGTATCTGTTCATATCCTTCGCCCACTTTTGAAAGGGCTTGTTTGTTTTTTTCTTGTAAATCTGTTTTAGTTCATTGTAAATTCTGGATATCAGTCCTTTGTCAGATGAGTAAGCTGCAAAAATTTTTTTCCATTCTGTTGGTTGCCGATTCACTCTAATGACTGTTTCTTTTGCCGTGCAGAAGCTGTGGAGTTTGATTAGGTCCCATTTGTCTATTTTGGCTTTTGTTGCCAATGCTTTTGGTGTTTTGTTCATGAAGTCTTTGCCTACGCCTATGTCCTGAATGGTTTTGCCTAGATTTTTTTCTAGGGTTTTTATGGTGTTAAGTCTTATGTTTAAGTCTTTAATCTATCTGGAGTTAATTTTAGTGTAAGGTGTCAGGAAGGGGTCCAGTTTCTGCTTTCTGCATATGGCTAGCCAGTTTTCCCAACACCACTTATTAAACAGGGAATCCTTTCCCCATTGCTTGTTTTTCTCAGCTTTGTCAAAGATTGGATGGTTGTAGATATGTAGTGATGGAATGTATCTCAAAATAATAAAAGTGATTTATGACAAACTGACAGCGAATATCATACTGAATGAGCAAAAACTGGAAGCATTCCCTTTGAAATCTGGCACTAGACAAGGATGCCCTCTCTCACCACTCCTATTCAATATAGTACTGGAAGTTCTAGCCAGAGCAATCAGGCAAGAAAAAGAAATAAAGGGTATTCAATTAGGAAAGGAGGAAGTCAAATTGTCTCTATTTGCTGACGACATGATTGTATATCTAGAAGACCCCATCATCTCAGCCCAAAATCTCCTGAAACTGATAAGCAACTTCAGTAAAGTCTCAGGATACAAAATCAATGTCCAAAAATCACAAGCATTCCTATACACCAATAACAGACTTAAAGAGAGTCAAATCAAGAATGAACTGCCATTCACAATTGCTACAAAGAGAATAAAATACCTAGGAATACAACTAACAAGGAACGTAAAGGACCTCTTCAAGGAGAACTACAAACCACTGCTCAATGAAATAAGAGAGGACACAAACAGATGGAGAAACATTCCATGTTCATGGTTAGGAAGAATCAATATTGTGAAAATGACCATACTGCCCAAAGTAATTTACAGATTCAATGCTATCCCCATCAAGCTACCAATGACCTTCCTCACAGAACTGGAAAAAACCACCTTAAACTTCATATGGAACCAAAAGAGAGCCTGCATAGCCAAGTCAATTCTAAGCAAAAAGAACAAAGCAGGAGGCATCACACTATAGGACATCAAACTATACTACAAGGCTACAGTAATCAAAACAGCATGGTACTGGTACCAAAACAGAGATATAGACCAATGGAATTCTACACTTTTAATTGTGTCTTTTGCCCCTGTTGCTGTTTCCATGGCAGAATTTCCTGAATTGATATTAATTTGTTTCTATATGTTGAAAATAATTTGTTGTGCCTGACATTTTACAAGGTAGATAGCAAGTAGTACAGTTTTCAAATAGTTCAATGTCTGGTAGAAGAGAAAGAGTTGCCCAGCACAGTGACTCATGCCTGTATTTTCAGCACTGTGGGAGGCTGGGTTGGGAGGTACACTTGAGTCCAAGAGTTCAAGACCAGCCTGAGCAACATAGCAAGATCTTGTTTCTATAAAATCAAAAACTTATTTGGGTATGGTGGTGCACACCTGTAGTTTACACACTTTTATATAAGACCCTTAACTTGGGAAAAAATATAAAAATTCTATTACTCATGTAATTTTCACGAGTTCAGTGATACCTAAATGCAACTAATTTCAGGTTGTAGCAATAGCCAGAAAAAACACAGGCATCATGTTATATGGTCAAGTATTAATTTTCAATAAAATTCCTCCCATCTCTACTTAAATACAAAAATTAGCTGGGCATGGTGGTGCTCGCCTGTAGTCCCAGCTACTTGGGAGGCTGAGGCAGGAGAATTGCTTGAACCCAGGAGGCGGAGGTTGCAATGAGCTGAGATTGAGCCATTGCACTCCAGCCTGGTGCCTGGCAACACAGCGAAACTCTGTCTAAAAAAATATATATATATATATATCCTACTAATTTATTTAACCACTTGTTGAGCCTCACTATGTACCACGTTGGAGTTTGTGAGTATGGAGAGAAAAAAAACACAAACTTTATATTCAATGAGTTTACTGCCTAGTGGATGGGTTGGGGCTGAGGAAGGTGTTTGCTTTTGTTTTTTTGCAATGTGATCTTGCTGTGTCGCCCAGATAATAACGCAGTGGCTATTCACAGGTGTAATCATAGAGCCCTACAGTCTGCAACTTCTGGCCTCAGTCTCCTGAGTAGCTGGGTCTATAGGCACACACCGCTGCACCTAGTTTGGATTGAATACTCTTCAATTCTCAAATGCTGCAAAACAAGTATTGGATTATAGGAGTTATTTAGGTGGTGTTATTATGAGGTTATGACCAGAAGCCCAAGAATACTTGATGCACCTCCCCCTTCTAATGGAGTTCCTAGTAGAATCATATGAAATTTTGAAATAATTTTTAAAAATTTCAAACCAGGAATGAAATAATGTCTTTTGTGAGAGTCACACACACTTCTGAAAATGTAAGCAGAACTCAAATAAAAGCCAAGCTAATGCATGTGGTTTAGGCTACTGTCCTAAATAGAGCTTCACGCTTTTACTTAAATAGAAACCTTTGGATCCATTGTGTACTTACAATCGGGAGAGATGACCAGATCCCAGGAAAATTCCTCATTCATTAAAACTGGTGTTTAAATATACCCAGGAATCAGCAGAGAGAAATTGCCTTTAGAACCGTTTCTTTACTAGTTGATTCCACCACTGTGTTTAGAATAGAAAAGACTCATACTGGGGTCCAAAGTAGAAATATATAGAAGGAGGCATGGAATTTTTTCATTTAACACAGTGTCTCTAACCAGAGGTATCTTTGGCTCAATCTAATTGATATTCTGGCCCAAATAAGCCAGAAAATTCTTTCCCTATAGAATAGATATTATTACTATTATTTTATGGATGAATACAGTGATGTTTAAATAAATTGAATAGCTTGTTCAATGGTAAAGAGGTAAAGAAGCTGGCATTTGTACATTTTTAAACCTCTACTCTGGGTGAAATCCTAGGGGAGACTCCTGGTTGATTCCTGATGGTGCATGAGGTACACTCACTTGAGACCTGTTGAGACTTAACTGCCCAGAATTATCATCAAAAAAAGGTAACTGCTGTTTCAACCAATAAATTTTGGGTAGTTTTATAAGCATCAATAGATAGCTGCGATACAGACATTCTCTGATTATAATCTTATTTAATATTGTATACTTTAATAAAACATACATGTTCTTACAGTTTAAGAGGTTAGAGGGAAGGAAGCTCACTTAGCTTATTGTTGAAATCCATTCTAGACTCATAGCTGATCTGAGATCATTTGAAGTGGTCTGCAGAGCATGCTAGATAATCAAAGTCTATGTAAACCAAGTGTAATGTCATTTTAAAAAAGTGAATCAGCTGGGCGTGGTGGCTCATGCCTGTAATCCCAGCACTTTGGGATGCCAAGGTGGGCAGATAACCTGGGGTCAGGATTTCAAGGCCAGTCTGGCCAACACAGAAAAACCTGTTTCTACTAAAAGTACAAAAATTAGCTAGACATGGTGGCGGGAGCCTGTAATCCCAGCTACTCAGGAGGCTGAGGCATGAAAATCACTTAAACCCAGGAGGTGGAGGTTGCAGTGAGCCAATATCATGCCACTGCACTCCAGCCTGGGCGGCAAGAGCGAGATTCTATTTCAAAAATAATAATAATAAAGAAGTGAATCAAGATCATACTACATACTTTGCCAGAAAATTAAGACTTGGCAAACAACGAAGACTATTCTACTGACTTAACTTTTAACAAATATATAAACTAACAAGTCTGTATAATTTATTTTTAAAAATCAGTGTTTCCAAGTTAGGACCCCATCAAAAAAGGGAAAAAATATTCTTGAACATTTTGATTCTCAAAATATAAACTAAGATATGACAGTTTGGCCTCCCCATAGTCTGCAAGCAGACCTCTCTTCTTTTACCCAGCTACCTTTAAAATAGCGTATTTGAACTCAGACATGAAAATGCTATATGAATTTAGCTCTTTCCACAGTGTTATTACAAAATGACAGTTAATAGCAAATACAACTGTTGAGGTTTATCTGGATGATTATTATTGTCATCAGCACGTCCTTGTGGAATGTAACATTTTTAGCCTAAGGAATTTGTATGGAATAGTCTTTTCCAACATAAAATGATAGAAATAAAGAAGACTCAAATGCCTTAATTAATCAAACATTTACGTGTTGGTCAATGGATGTCATACCTTTGAGTGTGAATTATGCAGAAAGTTAACATTATTAAAAGGGAGCAATAACCATGATGATGAATAATTCATTAGCATTCTTTCACCTTCCTTTAAAAGAAGCTATTACTTGCATTGTGGGAAAGCAGATAATAGATTATAATTGATCACTTTTTCAGGAACTAGAAATGGTCATATATTTAAAATCCTGTTTTAATTATCTAGCCTGATATTTTCATAACCAATATTATAACATCAGGTGGTTCAGAAGATCCTGTGGAAGAGACATTTTGACATATTTAGTCTACATTTCTTCTAGTAAGATTGTAATGAGGAATTCCTATTTACTCTTGAGCTCAGCATTTAGATAATTGAATAATAAACCACAATCAATGAGGACCTTTAAGGATTGTCACCCTATGTTCAGATTGGACTTTAAAAAAAAAACGTAGCTTGCAACCATTTTTGGCTCAATCCCATTTGGTATGCAGAATGTAAATGAGATTTGTTATCAGGCAGGAAACCTGAAACTGATTTAACCTAGAGATTAATCTTCATATTAAGGATATATTTACATTTCTTGCACAGCACAGTAGGTTAGCACAAAGTAGGATCTGTCTTTAATTTTTAAAAGTGGCTAAGCCCAGTTGATACACAGTACATATTTCTCATTTTAACTATCCTGTTTATTTCATAGATTTTTAAATTTTCTCATGGTCCTGTTAAGGCTTGCTGGATAGAAAATATGCTGAAAATAGAAGCCAAACCACAGTAAAATGACTCTGCCTAACCCTAAGAGTTCCAGCCATTTCCTTTTATATGTTATAATAAGATATGACAACTCAATTTAAAGAAAATACACAATAGTTGCTGACTACAGTGAAAAGTTTATATTAAAATAATGTGTTGCTGTGGGGAGGTAGATAATTGAGCATACAGTAGGTAATTTCTGGCAGAGCTCCTGAAATAAGCAAAAGTAATATCTGTTAACAAAGGATAAATGCAGATAATGTTACTCTAGTCAGTAATTAGGATTGTACAGATCCCTCTTTAAATGCTGATGCAAGAGAAAATTAAGAAGGCTGCATTTAGTCATTAAAGTTGAGCTGATCCAAATTCTCTCAATAAGACCTGACCTTTCATTGGGCCCACTTCCTACTGATATGTGACTCTACCAGTTTTCCTCTGAATTTTAATGAAGACTGAGTAAACTTGAGAACTCTCAACAACATCTGGGTGAAACTGCTAATTTTAAGAAGCAATGGGAGGGATTTAAAACCCTGAAGTCCTAGAAAGTTTCTCCTGCTTCCTATTTTGTCTCCTTCAGCCTCTTATTTAATTCCAGGAGACAGACCTTTAACTCTGACAGTGGTTGAGTTGACAAAGTGTAAACTTCTGGAAAGATCTCATTTTTACAAAATTCTAATTGACTATTCTTTTCTTTCCTTCAAGAGAATTTATGAAATTAATATAAGACACAATCTTCTTGAGCTACTCTGTTCACCAAAACAGCAGTAACTTGAACGATCATCATAGTGTTATTAACAGATAATAAGAAAGCAGACATTTTTCCTCTAGGAATACTACAAAGTGATAATATTTGTGTCCTGAATGCTGACTTACAAACAAAGATCTAAATGCCAAATTGATTTCCCAGATTATAGGGCAAACAACTCCTCTCTTTTTTCCATTCTGTTTCTAGAGATGACTCTGAGGTGCTAGCCATGGTAAGTCTTCATCCATTATAGTTTTGGGGTTGGGAATAATTATGGGAATCTAGGCATGATCAGTATGGATGACCGTACTCCCCTGTGAAAGAAAATAACTGTGGGGACTTTGGGGTTATCATCACTTATTGTGTTCTGAATAATTTTTCCCACAATGCTTATTTGCTACTTGTTCCGTTGAGGAAGGTTTTGCGAGTATAAGTAAGGTGAATTAAAATGGGGAGAGAATAGAGTTAAGGAAGCAATTAGTAAGGTATTTCAAAATGTATGGGGGTGAAAATCTCCATTATCATTTATCGGTATTCCTTTATTTGGGACCTGGAGACAAGTTCCTCTAATCAAGCATTATTATAAATGATAGACACTTGAACATCTATAATCATAATCTTCTCCAAAGGCTTGGTTCATTCCATTCCCGCTAAATCACCTTTAAGCACTAGATCAAGTGTCTTATCAACTCTTGCTGTGTTTCCCATCTGGGATGAGTATTGACTGCTTTCTTCCCTTGTTAGTCTAAGTTTACTTCCGTTTACCATCTTCAGAAGTTTCCTGTAAGGTTAATTATTGTGGTTCTACCAGTTTTTCACTTGAGAAGTGGACCTCCTTGACCCCTACACTAAATTAAGTATCATCTCTCCATTTTATAGTTCCATAGAACCTTATATTTACTCAGTCATCCTTATATTTAATCATTCAACAAATGTGTGTGAGTGGTTACTGTGTGCTAGGTACAACAGTTAACAAAAGAGGCAAAAGTTTCAGGCTTCATGGAGCTTACATATTGTAATTACATTTTATTTAATGTCTCACATCTCCAGTAAAATGAAAGTTCTTTGAGAGTAAAAATCACAACTGTCTTCTTCACCACTGTATCCTCAGGAGTTTACAGAATACCTCAAATGCTGAAGATGCTTGGTGAATATTTATTTAATTACTAAATAAACAAATAAAAGTTGCAACTTTACAGGAACATAGGTGCTTTATCTGCTCGTGGGAAAAGTCAAGCTGTATAAAATTAATAGTAAACATATCTATAAAAGGTAGCATAATGGAATTGTTAGACGGGAACACAGTAGTACAGAGGCACTGCACTATAGCAACATTACTACTTAAAAATTATTTTCTAGAAAAGTCTTCTAGAAACGTCTTTAGATTTATTTCATACTCTGTGTTTTCAGTAGGTATTAAGGTATTGTTTACATGTTTCCTAACACTTATTTTAAGTATATATAATACAAAAAAAAATTATGCATATGTTTTTAGCACACTGCATTACACTGACAGCAAGGACCCCATTAGCAAAATATGTGGCATAAGACTAAGCACAGAATATTTTTTAGTATCTTGTTATATGTGTATATATCTTGTTACATGTGTATACACTTATATACACAAAAAAACAAATATATATACACATATATAGTGTCTATATAAATATATGTATATATTTCCCAATCTTTCTTAAATGCTTTGAAAGAAAGAAAAGAATTTTGAGTTCAAACATTCTTGTTGTTAATAGAGTATTTAAATATCTGAGTTCTTTTTTTGGAGAACAAAAGGATAAATTATTTCTATTTATTTATTTTTTTCCTACTTTTATTTTAGGTTCTGGGGGTATATGTCCAGGTTTGTCACATGGGTAAATTGTGTGTCACTGAGGCTTGGTGTGCGAATGATCCCCTCACCAAGTTGGTGAGCATCGTAACCAATAGATAGCTTTCTATCCTATGCCTAGCTCCTGCTGCCCCTGTACCCCACCAAACAGTCCACAGTGTCTGTTGTTCCCATATCTGTATCCATATATATTTAATAGCCCCTACTTATAGGTGAGAACATGCAATATTTAGTTTTCTGTTCCCACAGTAGTTCACTTAGGATAACGGCCTCCGGCTATGTCTATGCTGCTGCAAAGGACATACTTTTATTCTGATTTATGGCTATGTATTATTACACAATGTATATGTACCATATTTTCTTCATATAGTGCATCATTGATGGACATTTTGGTTGATTCCATGTCTTTGCTATTGTGAATAGCACTGCAGTGAATACATGTATACATGTGTCTTTTTGGTAAAATGATTTATTTTCCTTTGGGTATATAACCAAACAGTGGGATTGCTGGATCAAATGGTAGTTTTCTTTTCAGTTATTTGAGAACTCTCCACACTGCTTTCTGTAGTGGCTGAATTAATTTACACCACTGGCAGTGTTTAAGTGTTCCCTTTTCTCTGTAACCTCATCAGGTTCTACTATTCTTTGATATTTTAATAAGAGCTATTCTGATGGGTGTGAGATGGTATTTCATTGCGGTTTTGGTTTAAATTTCTCTAATAATTAGTAATGATGAACATTTTTAAATACGTATTTTATTGTGTTTTAGGTTTTGGGGTACATGTGAAGAACATGCAAGATTGTTGCATAGATGGATACATGGCAATGTGGTTTGCTGTCTTCCTCCCCATCATCTATATCTGACATCTCTCCCCATGTTATCCCTCCCCAACTCCCCACCCCGCACTGTCCCTCCCCTACTTCCTCTGCTCAGACCCCAGTGTGTGATGCTCCCCTCCCTTGTTGGCCACATGTATGTCTTCTTTGAGAAGTGTTTGTTTATGTCTTTTGCCTATTTTAATGTGTTTTTTTTTCATTTGTTTGTTTAAGTTCCTTGTAGATTCTGTACATTAGACCGATGTTAGATGCACAGTTTGTGAATATTTTTGCTTTTTCTGTAGGTTCATCTGTTTATTCTGTTGATAGTTTCTTTTGCTGTTCAGAAGCTCTTTAGTTTAATTAGATTCCACTTGTCAATTTTTGTTTTTGTCTCTATTGCTTTTGGGGACTTAGGCATAAATTCTTTACCAAAACCAATGTCTGGAATGGTATTTTCTAAGTTTTCTTCTAGGATTGTTATTGCTTTAGGTCTTTCATTTAAATTTTAGTCAATCGTGAGTTAATTTTTGTTTCTGGTGAATGAAGAGGTCCAGTTTCAATCTTCTGTATATGGCTAGCCAGTTATTCCAGTACCATTTTATTGAATAGGGATTTCTTTCCCCTTATTATTGCCAACTTTGTCAAAGATCAGCTGGTTGCAGGTGTGTTGTTTTATTTCTGGGTTCTCTATCCTGTTCTGTATGTCTATGTGTCTGTTTTTGTACTGGTACCATGCTGATTTGTTAACTGTAGCCTTGTAGTATAGTTTGAAGTCAGGTAGTGTATGCCTCTGGCTTTGATCTTTTTGCCTAGAAATGCTTTGACTATTCAGTTTCATTTCAGGTGCCATATGAATTTTAAAATCATTTTTATAATTCTGTGAAAAATGATGTTGATAATTTGATAGAAATAGCATTGAATCTGTAAATTTGACAAGCAGCCTCCTCTCCAGGAAGCATTGTGTGGTTATATGCAAATTATATTTCTAAATACAATCTTAGTTAAGGAAAAGGAAAAAATAGTCTATCTGAGCAATATAAAATGGGGGGAATTAAAAATAAATATTTTAAAAAGCAAGGACTTGGAGTGGCTTATGGAATCTGTTGTTTGTGGTTGGGCAAAATACAAAATGTATTATAGAGAGAGTTGTAATCTCTGAGTGTAAATTTCATCATTATCAACACATTTTTCTCATCTTCATAAAGTCCTAACCTCTAGTTATTATTAATTTGTACAACCAATATTTGACTGTGAAATAGAGGTAAGATCTGTCACTTATAAAAATAAATCTGTAACTGTTTCTGTCTTTCAAGGTATACTAAATGTTACACAATCATATATCTACTCTGACTTGCATGTATTCGGCTGGCAGTGAGTTGGGAAAAATTTCTGGCCCTGGATGAAACAAATAAAACTTCTCAGTCAGTTTGCAGTTGTATTCATCATACAGCAAAACTGAAATGGGAAGAAAATGGATGCTGGACACTGAGGGCCGTGTAAGGAATTATAGAATGGTGATAAAACAGCTGGAGTAATATAAAATATGTTGAGAGCAGAGGTCAAGAACACCAAGGAATTAAAAACATTTTGTACGGGGTATAATTATATTTTGAAGTCCAATTAATTAGTTGTCCCCTTTACTTCTTCTTAGTGACACATCTTTATATAATCCAAATTATTGTTACTTCAGAAATGGTTAAAAAGAGTTAGCGTGTAGCTTATTATTTTAAAATTAACATTTAATGAATGGTATCAAAGTCAGAGACACACTGATGATATTAAAATATAAATTTTTGAAAGGTTAATAACTAATTCCCTGTCCTAAAGATTGCAAGAGAAAAAGATGGGCTACAAAAAAATAAAAATAAAAAGAATGGGTTCCTTTACTCCCTATTAGATAAATATCAACTGATGTGGAGAAGAAAACATGGTTGGGCAGGTGGGAGAACAACCCCCAAAATGTACAGATTTTACAGGGTGCTAAAGAAGTTTGGCACCTTCTCTTCCTGAGATCAAACGTCTAGAATGAGAAGAAGAGAATCCCAGAAAATCAAAATGTACAGGGAACATTTGCTTTTATTTCAATATTATAGTCCTAAAATGAGACTAAGTCTTGGGGAGAAGCATCATTCTCTGTACATTGCTGGGCCAGTAGATTTAAAATGGCTCTGTAAGTTTTCTAGAAAAATGGGTCAGATTCTCTCTGCATGTTCCAAGAAGGTTGTGAAAGTTCTTTCAAAGTGAGACAAAGGATTCTTTAAAAGAAGGTGCTGCACATAGATTGCCTAGTGTGAAATCAGAAAATAACCCAATTTAATTTTGCAGGTGACCTTAGAGAGGAAAAGGACAGTTTTAGCACTAAGCTGGGTAGTGTGTTTCAGCAAAGGCCAAGGGAGTTTGGTGCTGATGTTTGGAGATCAGTGGATATGAAGACGGAACAGCCAATTCCAGCATGGTTGGAGAACAATAATGAATAACTTCACACTGCTTCCTCATTGACATACATACCCCTTCAGATGCAGTCCTAAATGGAAGAAAAAAGAATAGAAATTATGAATTGAGTTTACAATGGAAAGGACTAGAAAATGCTGGAAGTGACTGAATTTGCCCAGAAATAATCACATTATCTTTCATGACATCAGGTGAATCAGACTTAAGAAGAAGAATAAATGTTTTTTTAAAAAAAACTACATTAACTTTAATTGTACATTAAACATATATAATCCCCTCTTCTGGAAATTCCTAGAAACTGAATTTAAGACTGGTAGTGAGAAAATTTTCCAGGAAAAATCATGTTCCTCATTTGAAAATTCGAAGTGGTAAACAAGACAATAAAGTTCCTCTCAGTGCAAATCAGACAAAATAATGAAATTTAGAAATGAAAAAAGGGAATGAAGATTCACAGCTAAAAGAAACATGACCAAATGCAAGGAAGCATTAAAGTAAATGGCTGTAAACAAGAAAAGAATTATAAGGTAGTAGAAAAGGGCTTGAGAGGAGAGGATTGGGAAAATGTCTAGTCAAGTTACAAGGAAGACTGATCCTGACACTGAAACTCATTAGATTCAAGATCAGAGATCCAATAAGCCCTTTAATACCTATAGACCAAAATGTGGTTGGAAAACCAGTGCCATCATAATGTCAGTATCACCAGGAAGCTTGTTGGAAATTTCAAACCTCAGGGCTCACCCCAAATCAACTGAATCAGCATGTGAATTTTAATGAGAACCTTGTATAAGTCTTATGAACATTAAAGTTTGAGAAGCAAGCTCTAATCAATCCACAGAAGAATGGGTGAGAAAATATGAATTTAAGTTCCATGTGAACAGGGAATTTTGCCTATTTTATTTGTGGCTCTGTCAATAGCATCTGTAATAGTGCCTGACAAATGGTGAGTACATAAATATTTGTTGAAAAAGTACTCCATCTTAATTCTACTTGTATTATTTTTTTTAAGTATCTGCATAGTTGATAGTATAGTTTTTGAATATGAAAGACCACCTTATTCATTCCTACTAACCAATAATTAAGAACAAAATAAATACCAAACCTTTGAGGGTTTTCTTATGGATTTAAAATTCATCGATATTTCGACTCTCTCACTATTCCTCCATATAGTAATGAATAGAGATTCAAAACTCCACAATTTTCAAATTTATTGTTGCTAGGTAAGAAAGCATTGCTTATAGAATTAACACATTCCGTATTGTACTCTGTATTTCTCTCGATCCATACATAAATGGATCATTCATTCATATATTTATTCAAGACAGGTTTTTTCTATATTCCATGAATTGTACTCAGTCTTCTGGAGAAAAATGCGAAACATATACAGTCACTGTGCTTAAATACTTTAAATCCAGTGGGAAAATGAACGTTTAAACTACTAACCACATATATTAAACAGAAGAGAATGAATTATGTAAAGTAGAATTTATATGCAAAATAATGAGAGAATGTGTCAAGCACACACAAGAAAAGGCCAAAAATCAAGCCTGGCTGATTAAACAGCTGAAAATATAATATGTCACTTTTAGATTCAGCTTATTACTTCCCTTACAATGAAGAGAAGGATAGTCAAAGGGGCCAGTTTCCCGTGGTCCTTTTTCCACATACCAAAAATATCAAAATAAAAGGGGCCAGATTGGCAGCAACACCAGTCGTGAAATAACCTGTTCCTGAGGAACCAAGTTTTGAATGCTCTAAGTTGTTTTATAATTTACAACTCTTTGGTGAGGAGACAGGAAGAAAGCCCCACACCCCATCAGAACTCAGAGGTGCTGTGAAACTCACTCCCAGCAGTCACCCAGGGGAGATGGAGAAGGGAGTAGGAGCTGGCCTCATAGCAGCCCTTCATAGACCTCTCATCCTCTCATGTTCCAGGAGGATTGGAAGGTATTCTGGCAACACTCACGTTAGCTTGGGTTTCAAGTCCACGTGTCGGTCTGTAGGGCCTATGTGGATACGTGCAAAGCTACAAGGTCACCATGGTGACCTACAGAATTGCCCTACAGAATTCAGAAATAGGAGTGATAAATTCTTCTTGATATTGGAAAAGATTCACCATAGAGACTGAGGTAAAGAGGTTTTTTTGTGGCATCAGTGTTTCTGCTCTCCAAAGCAGCATTATAAAACTGGGAATAGACATCAGAAGTAAGTAGAGGTGAAATCCACCCCACTCCCCACTTTCAAACAGCATTGCTGAGAATGAGACCCATGCAGTTGGTGTGTGCAAAGACACATTGCCTAAATAACTAGAAGAGCAGACAGACCATACTTCTGCATCTATTTAGGCAGAGTGTGCATGTGAAAATAATCCTGAGATAAAGTTAGTAAGGAAATGAAGACATGGACATTGAAAATGAGGAGAAAATAGCAAAAGAAAAATAAAAATGTTATCAAATAACAATATGCGGAACTTGTTATTCTAAGGGATGGTAACATAGAAACTGTATAAGAAGAATCCAGAAATGCTTAGCTATCATATTAGGCATAGGTCCTATTGGATCTTCTTGATGCTATTACCTTATAGTACCATAGCTGCTTGTTCATCTTCAGCCAGCATCATGGTATTTTCTCCCAGAGGGTCCATCCACAACCTTGCTGCCACAGCCTAATAACTCAGTGTCTGGTGCTGTCCAGGAGGGTTGAACTCACTCTTCCCTTTGGATCAAGGGCCAAACCAGTCACAAACTGTAAGAGGCTGGCTTCCCCCATCACTACCAAGTTAAATAAAACATGTAATACATAACATCTAGTTTATAGAACAACTGCCAAAAGGACCAGAAAATACAACTCTGAGGTTCAGAGCAGTTAATTAATTCCTTGATATGCAAGGATTATTAAGTGGAAAACCAGAACCATGAGAGAATAAGTTTCCTCCGTTTCCATTCTTCCACAGAGTCAGCTGTAGAATGCTTCATCCATGGAGCCCATCTAAAAAGTCATGCATGGCCAGATCGATGCAAGTGCTGAGTGATGGGCTTATTTTTGAGGTTTGTGTAAAGCAGAGGGCAGTGCTATAACACATGACTGTTCATTGCTTCACACCCTTCTTTGTCTACTCCCCTTTTCCTTTAATCTCACTGCCTTGAAATTGCACCTTCCACATAAACCATCAGCACTAACCCTTGCTTCAGTTTTCTGTTCTCTAGAGAAAAGGGGCTAAGACAGAAATAACTGTGAATAATCTGTGTACAAAATCAAAAAAGGATGGGTTCAGAACTCTTCCTAACCTTTGGTAATCATGTGACATTCCCCTGGAAGAAAATATAATACTATCGAAATCTCTCCCCGTGCCTTGTACATAGCATATACTCAGGCAATAATGGTTGCATGAATCACAAAATCAGAGTTTAATAGAACAAAGGCCGTAATAAGTCATGTGTTGGTCCTCTATAAGAAGAAGCCTTCTTGCTTAGTCATACGGCCAGAACTAACAGAGATTTCACTGTATGAATGGAGAGAGAGGTAAAAAAGTTATTATTCAAAAAAACCAACAAACAAGAAACTCCAGTTGTGGTATTTGGTAACAAGAAGAACAGTTCTAATTATTCATATAATTTCTTTAGACCCTAACTTTTACCTTTTGGTCTTCTTTCATCCTCCCCTAACTGAGGTCTTTGTCTAAACACCCAAGCTTAACCCTCACCATCACTGTCTCTGTCTCTTCTTCTCTCTCTTCCCATCCGTTCTGCATTTTCATGGTGATCTTAGCCAGATACATGACATTGAGTATAATTCATACCCAAATAACTCTCATTGTACTATATCCGTCAATGACTTCTCCTCATTTCTTCTGTGTATTTTCTTTAACTTTTAAAATATTTTACCTAGAATGCTTCACTGACTCTTCCCATTTTATTCATCAAAAACTGAACTCTTCAGGGCAACTAGCCAGTTCTTTGTCATGCCTCCTTTGTGACAATAATGTTTTCTCCCTAAATATGCCTATGTTAATTGAGCAAAAGTAGTTACCAGTTATTGACTGAACTTACAATTATTTTATTTTGTAAATTCCACATGGGAAAACCTGTTCCCCATTCTCAGCTCCTGGACACCAACACTGACCTTTTAGTTACTGATTACAAGCCTATTAATCAGGTGTCATAACCAAGCCCTTTCATTGCTTTTACTTAGTTAATTTCACTCATTAAATTATCTAAAATGCTACTCATCTCATCTGAATTCACAATTTAGAGAGCAAAGCTTTCACTTACTCAAATTACCACTAAAACCTATCGACTCATTGAAGGAAGAGGATGTAGAAACATAGAAGTATCTCTAACACGCCCGAAAACATTACAAAATGAAAATGGAGTAAAGTACAGGGGAAATGGATAGGTGCCAGTATGCTAATATGAGAGCAAAAACCTGGGAAAGAAGACACAGATTGATTTGTTTCAAAAAGATGAAAGCCGGAAATCTTCTCTACTACTTCTATTTATATTTCAAAGAATAATTACAATAAATGCCAGCAATGTCTTTTCCAAAACAGACTCCCATTTGTCACTAATCCTTCTTTTGAATTTTTTCCTGAGAGTTCAGTGAACATTCTTTGACACTGAAAGAAAACCCAGTGAAGATATCCTTAGCTCACTGTTGTTGTTTATATATATATAACCAATAGACTTAAAAAAAATCTCAATTAGCATGCCATATCAAGAACAATCACTACCGCAGTTACTGAGACTTCAGGCCCTGGATTCTAACTGAATTTCAAATGGGTTGTATAACACGGGGCAATTACTTTATTTAACTTCCTTATCATTCAGTTTGCTCATAGGAATAGTAATATTATAATCCTTACATAATATCTTTTACTTTCAATGGCAATAAATGCAATTACTTTCACAGCAACCTAATAGCACCCATTCTTTCTAATGATTAAATGAGATAATACATATAAATTATTAAGATGAGTGACTGGAATAATTGCTCAGTAAAAAGAAGCTTTTCATTACTAAGTCCTTATTCTCTACCAGGAGATATTTTGTGTTAGTTGAAGGATCATGACTTACACATTTTGGTGTTATCCATGTTGTACTGTTGTAGGAACTCAATAAACGTTGAATAAGGGAAGTGAAATTTTCAGATATCAATTATTAAGAGATTGTTCTGAAATTTTCCACTTCATTCACTACTCATAATGTAGAGAAATTAGATGGAAAAGAGGATTATAGTTATATTGCTTGTGCTGCTAGCAGCTCATTTAATTTGAGAAAATTATTAATCATTTTGAAATATCTACATAAATGAGCACAAATGAGCATGGGGTTGCTAATTGCATTTCCTACCTAATATTTACTGAACACTGACTTTCAAGCTAGGCATTACATTAGACATTAGTGAGGCACAGATGAGCCAGATAAAATTTCTACCTTCATGAAACTTACAGTCTTCATATTATATGTCAGGTAAAATAAAGCTAGCGAGCTGGGCAAAATGGATGTTGTGCTGTTAAATAAATGAGGAAAAGGTACAATGGAAGGCATTTGTCTTCAGAATGCCTCATCATTCATTGCATGTGGAAAAGTTTATTATTTTAATATCTAAAATGACATTCACTAATTCATAATAAATGTGACATGTTAGAATGTCCAAAGATTAAAAAGTTTCTTCTTTCATTTTTATATTAATAAAAACAAACAAACAAAAAAACAAAAGACTTAGGATTCCCCAAGGATCCTATATGCCCATAATTTCGCAAGCAGAGAAACTGACCGCCTGAGTTACTAAACAAGTCAGGCAGAGTTTAAACACCTCTCCCAATACCTTCTTCCCTCTAAGGACTTCAGTTGGTCGCTATGTCAGCCAGTAACTGCCACTGCTTCAAACACTTTTCCTCCTTTATTGAGAGCTCACCCACAGAGACCCGGGCAGGCAAAGGCAGAGTTCACCTTTGCTTTCATTCTTGGTTGTGTCACGTACCTGTGCAAGTGGAATCCCCAGTTAGAGTGATCCCTGAGGCCAAGGAGTTCTATTACACAGCAGCAAGAATTGGTCAGCTATTTGCTCCTGGGAAAATCCTACTGCTGTGACTAATAAGTATTTCAAAAGAAATAAATGAGCATGTCATTCACTCTATGATTACAGGATGAGTTGCAAGGGAGTTCCTGGCCGGCAGGCCCTTTACCTAACCCTCAGTTACAGAGTTCTTTCCCTAAACAGTGCAAATTGTCCCAAGACAGGATTTAATCCTTCTTCAACCACTATCATGGCAAAGCTGATGGAGGATCACAGCATACAGTTAGATAAAGGGAATGTTTGTTACATTTACTGGGAAAGAAAGCTAATATTTGTACCACTCAAGTCAATAGAAAAAGTAGTTATATTTTATTACATTCTAATTATGTAAACTATAATTATGATTAAAATTTTATGGGCAGTACATGCAATGCCATTCTTCCCATAATATTAACTACATGCAAGACGGCATATTTTATCAGATTCTCTCCGAATTGGGATATACAATCATTACTTACCCCCACCAGCATTGCTATCATTGCAAAAGAAAACCTAATATAAAAATGTATGACCATAGCATTAATGATTTCTTCTCACCTATATCTGGGATTTTCTATATCCTAGCTCTTCCTCAGAGTCTAGGTTACCTATAACATACTCTGTGGAAACTTCCCTGGAAATGACTTCATTCTTTGAACTTTCTTTGAACTTTTTGTTTTGTTTTGTTTTTGAGACAGAGTTTTGGTGTGTCTCCCAGGCTAGAGTGCAGTGGCATGATCTCGGCTTACTGCAACCTCTGCTTCCCAGGATCAAGCGATCTTCCCACCTTAGCCTCCAGAATAGGATTTTTGTACTTTTTGTAGAGATGGGGTTTCGTCCTGTTGCCCAGGCTGAACTCAAACTCCTGGGCTCAAACAATCCTCCCGTCTTGGCCTCCCAAAGTGCTTGGTTTACAGGCCTGAGTCACTGTACCTGGCCAGTATGTTCTTTTCTATATCACTTATGATATATATCACATTTACCTTGGACTCTAGATATTTATGAACTTATTTAACTTGATATAATGAATACAATTTTCTTGAAGGTTAGATTGATGTTTAATTCATCCCAGTATAAATGACTTCTTTATATTAGGTATTCAGTATATATATTTTTGATGAATGAAGAAAAGGGGAAGTTTAAGGACAAACAAACAGTGTGGTGTTTATACTCAATTAATCAGTTGTGTTTTAAAATAAGCCCCATATATTTAATATAATTCACATATTATTGTCTACAATAAGCTTTTTCTTAGTGGAGCAAGACTGCCTAAGCTTTGTGTCAGAAATAACATACAGAAGCCAGCAGCACGAAGCATAGTGCTTCCTTCAGAGGTTTTGCAGACCTACCTCCTGTTGGTCCACTGCATGTCATCTTGATGTTTCCATCACTGATTTCTTCATTTGCATTTGTTGTACTCCAGTTCTCAAAACTTTGAATAGAATTTTCACAGTCTCTCTTTGTACTGATGATTCCTTTGTGCTTATTTATTTAACTTTCAAACTTCAGCTCCTTTGCTTGTGACATAGACGTAGCTCTAGACAAGAGATGCTCTTTCAGACAGCCCTAACTCTGGGGGTGGAGGCTTGGTAAAACATCTATGTCAACATCTTTTCTTCCAATGGAAAGGAACTGACAATACATATAAAAAGTTTGACATATTACTGTTGCCAAATATGTAAGATATCTATATATTTCTTTCTACTTTATACACTGCCTACTTTCAAAAATACAGTTAAAATAAGAGAACATTGGCATACACAAACAATGTACTTTTATGCTCCACATTTACGCTAGTGTAGTTATTCAGACTGATCCTTAAGATTAGTTTTGACTCCCAACATAAAAAGGAAAATATGATGCTTCATATAATTATTAGACTGAAGAAGACATAATTTTTCCATTTAGATAAAATTTTTTCTATTTATAAATTAAAATAGGATTATAAATCTTCATGCAAGAGACATTGATAAAAACACATTTAGTAACAGTTTTATAGAAGACAAAAAATTTTCATTAATGCATTTATGGCTATAGAAGTCAATGATATTATGCCAACGCCTAACTGAGTGAAGACAACTGGTAATGAGCTAACAATTATGGACATTTCTAGTGCTCGAATTCATATAGATATAGATGGAAAATCTGTAAAACCAGTGATTAGTACATCTGGTAAATAAAATTTCTCATTGCAAAATTGTATCAATCCAACATTCTTTACCCAGAAAAAAATATTCTTCACATATGAGGGTGAAATAAAAACATTTTTAGATAAATAAAAGTTAAGTTTCCAGTGCTACAGTGTATACTAAAAGAAGGTCTTCAGGCAATAGGGAAATGTCAACAAACATAAAGTCAGATCTACAGGAAAGAATAAAAAGCATCAAGAACAGTAGATATGTGTAAATATTTAAGCTTTCTTTTTCTTAAGTCTTTAAAAAAATTTGAACATTTAAAACAAATATATTGTGGAGTTAATAATTTATGTATTAATAAATTATTTTCTAAGATTTTTATACTTTCTATAAAGGATAAATATTCTAGTTAGAGTGTGGCATGTTAAGGCCAATAAGCCAGATGGAGATAAAAAGAAATATGAAAAATATGTAATTAATTAAAAAAACAAGAAAAGAGATAAAAAAAAGAACAATTAAAAGATGGGAAAAGCAACAAATACCTAGGAAGATGGCAAACTTAAATCAAGTCATATCAATAATTATATTTAAAAAGGAGTAAACACTATCAATAGAAGATATTGTCAGACTAGGTATGAAAGGATAACAATATCTTTTGATATTGGATCAAAATATCAAAGTGGATCAAATATATGTAATTATAAGGATAACTCATTAATACATTTATGACTATATAAGTCAATGATATTATGCCAATGCCTGAGTGAAGACAACTTGAATGAGCTAACAATGATGGACATTTCTAGTGCTTGAATTCATATAAATATTGATGGAAAATCTGTAAAAACCAGTGATTATAAGGATAATTACATACATTTGATCCACTTATAAAAATACAGATAGATCAAAAGGCAAATGAGGGTAAAAAGCATATCATGCAAATACAGGCAATATAAGAAAGCTGGTGTGGCTATATCAATATTAGACAAATCAGATTTTAGGAGAAGAAACAGTACCAGAAAAAGAGAATGACTACTTATACAAAAAAAGGGCAATTGAGTAGAAGATACAAAAATTGTAAATGTTAAAAAACATATGAAGAAAAACTTGGCAGGTCTAAAAGTAAAATTAGATAAATTGATAATTAGAGTTGAATGCTTTAATATCTACTTTTATTATTGATAGAAGAAGATAAAATTCAGTAAAAATATAGAATATTTGAACAACATAATCAACCAAATTAACTTAAGATTTATAAGATATTAGCACCAAAACTACAATATTTACATTATTTTCAAGTTCATATATCACACTACTAGACATCAAACTATACTACAAGCCTACAGTAATCAAAACAGCATGGTACTGGTACCAAAACAGAGATATAGACCAATGGAACAGAACAGAGGCGTCGGAGGCAACACAACATACCTACAACCATCCAATCTTTGACGAACCTGATAAAAACAAGCAATGGGGAAAGGATTCCCTGTTTAATAAGTGGTGTCGGGAAAACTGGCTAGCCATATGCAGAAAGCAGAAACTGGACCCCTTCCTGACACCTTACACTAAAATTAACTCCAGATGGATTAAAGACTTAAACATAAGACTTAACACCATAAAAACCCTAGAAGAAAACCTAGGCAAAACCATTCAGGACATAGGCATAGGCAAGGACTTCATGACCAAAACACCAAAAGCATTGGCAACAAAAGCCAAAATAGACAAATGGGACCTAATCAAACTCCACAGCTTCTGCACGACAAAAGAAACCATCAATAGAGTGAATCGGCAACCAACAGAATGGGAAAAAAATTTTGCAGCCTACCCATCTGACAAAGGGTTAATATCCAGAATTTACAATGAACTAAAACAGATTTACAAGAAAAAAACAAACAAGCCCATTCAAAAGTGGGCGAAGGATATGAACAGATACTTTACAAAAGAAGACATACATGAGGCCAACAAACATGAAAAAATGCTCATCATCATTGGTCATTAGAGAAATGCAAATCAAAACTACATTGAGATGCCATCTCACGCCAGTTAGAATGGCGATCATTAAAAAATCTGGAGACAACAGATGCTGGAGAGGATGTGGAGAAATAGGAACACTTTTACACTGTTGGTGGGAGTGTAAATTAGTTCAAACATTGTGGAAGACAGTGTGGCGATTCCTCAAGGACCTAGAAATAGAAATTCCATTTGACCCAACAATCCCATTACTAGGTATATATCCAAAGGATTATAAATCGTTCTACTATAAGGACACATGCATGCGAATGTTCATTGCAGCACAGTTTACAATAGCAAAGACCTGGAACCAACCCAAATGCCTATCGATGATAGACTGGACAGGAAAAATGTGGCACATATACACCATGGAATATTATGCAGCCATCAAAAAACGATGAGTTCGCGTCCTTTGTAGGGACATGGATGAACCTGGAAACCATCATTCTCAGCAAACTGACACAAGAACACAAAATCAAACATCGCATGTTCTCACTCATAGACAGGTGTTGATCAATGGGAACACATGGACACAGGGAGGGGAGCACTATACACTGGGATCTGTTGGGGGGAGTGGGGGGGACAGAGGGGGGTGGGGAGTTGGGGAGAGATAGCATGGGGAGAAATGCCACATATAGATGAAAGGGAGGAAGGCAGCAAATCACACTGCCACGTATGCACCCATGCAACAATCTTGCATGTTTTTCACATATACCCCAAAACCTAAAATGCAATAAAAAAAAAAAAAGAAATATTTTTAAGATAATATTCTGGGCATAAGTAAGTTTTTAATATATTTTAAAATTAAATTTTATATATCTTTTTTAACTATAATGAAATTTAATTATGAATCAAAAAAATAAGACACTAGAAAGCCTGAAATATTTCCAAATTAAAAGCATTTTTCTAAGTAACATATGGTCCACAAAGAAAAGAAAAATATGTCAAGTGAATTCTTAGTTAAAAAAAAGGGAGGACGCAAGCCATAGAGCAAAATTGATACCTTTAAATGTCTATATTAACAAACAGAACAACTTAAAATCAATAATGTATACAACAATAGGAGGAAATCTTAAAAATAATAAGATTTCCTATGTCAAAGAAAAGACACAAATAAATTCACACTTTTTGATTTTGTTTATGTGAAGCTTAAGACTATAAAAACCTTTAAAAATTTTGAAACCATGATTGCCTATAGGAGATGGAAATGCCTAGAATACGGCATGAGAGAACTTTCAATAGTAATGAAAAGATTCTATATCTTGGTTAAGATTTTTGTTATTTGGGTATGTACATTTGTAAAAGCTCAATGAATTCTATCCTTAAAGTTGCAGCATTTAACTGTAAACTTTACAAAAAAGGAAAAGAAGGAACTGGTAAGATGCAAACAAATCTTGAATTTCAAAAGAAACCGAATCACAAAAGAAACCTAATCTTAGAATTGCCACCTCCCATTTCCACTTATAGTCTAAAGATTCTAATCATCAAACAGTATAATCTGGCTTTTAAAATCTTCATTTTTCAGCTAATTTCTGTGATTATGTCACGACAAAAGGAGAAAACATTTTTATCAAGTTATTGAGGCACTTAGGACATAGCTCTTAAAAACTATTTTTCTTGTGGTTATTTTCTAGTAGAGTTTTTAACCATAGAATGGCTTCATTTTGACACCTGTCAGTCAGCTTATTTTAAAGAGTTCAGAATTATGACAGGCTCACCATGATCCCAAGTAACTGCAAAACTGATGTGCAGGAGATGGTTCTATAGTTTTGCCCATTTGAACACTGGACAATGTCAGCGGAAAACAATTATTTGAATTTTGACTTAGATGATATTGAGCAGTTCATTATGACAGCAATTGAAAAGCAATTTCTATTGTTTTCTGGAACATCTTTAAGATTTTAATAATGTCATATATCAGCTTCAGGAAGATGCTATATTCCTAACTTCCTTGACATATATAAATAAATGTTTAAAAATTTATATTTTTAAATAATAAATTTGTATTCCAAGTGGTGTGAAATAAAAAGAAATAAATAAAAGAAATATAAATTATATTTTCCAGATGAAAAAGTTGATTTAGTTTTAAATATGCTATACATGTATATAACTGTATATATAAAATATGTAATGTAATATATTTCATATATAGTATCCATAATAAGACTGCATATATAGAGAGTATATATAGTATGTATATACACTAAATACATTGTAAATAAATATACTATATAAATAAAACCAAATACACTGTGTATAAAACTAAATACAACGTATTTAAAACTAAACTTTTTCATCTGGAAAATATGATTTATTTATTTGTACTTTGTACCATTGTAATACAAATTTATTTTGTCAGTTTACTAAAATGAAGGACATGTTTTAATCATTCTTATGTATTTTCTTTTTTCCTCTCATGAGTTGACTGCAACATTTATCTGTTAAGTAAAAAACAATGACTTGAGGTTTCAATATTCAATGAAAACAACATTAATACAACAAAAGGAGTGCTGCCTGAATGGCATTAGTCTCTCTTTTTTAAACTGCTATTGAAGCAATCATGAAAAATAAACTAGGGTTCAAATGAGGCCAAGGACCTATATGGTAGAATTGCTTTTAGTGTAGATCACAATACTTTTAACAATGCATTTTTTTTTCCTTCTCACACAGTAGAAATAATAATCTCTGGATATTATAAAGTGTACATTATATGTTTACATCTTAGAGCATTTCTCATTTTCCAAGTAAAGTAGTCATCTTGGGCTTGACTCTGCTGCCATTACTTTAGCAGTGTTCCCAAGAATCCCTTAATGATTTCAATAGGAATTATAGAATCTGTTCCCATAAGGAGTGTTTCCACCTTTGTGTTGAGCTCAGGAAGAGGTTAATTATGAAGCAAAATGAGCTATGAGCCAAAGAGCAGACTGATAGTGGGTCCTCTCCTAACCAGAGTGGCATTTATTTTAACATTATTTTTATCCAATGTTCTCTTATATATAGCATAAGTAGACATATACTGAAAAGCTCGTAAATGATTAACCTGAAATATATGAAATCTTCAGGCCAGTCCATAGCCTTTCAACACTAACAGATCTGAACAAGTGGAAAAGAAAATAATCTGCATGTTCAGCATTGAGTAAGATATACTGGTAACACCCCAACTTCAGCTTCTATATTATTTTTACATCATCAAAATTTGATAAGATGCAATATTTTATATATATTTCCTTCTTGGCTAAAAGTATTTTGCAAAAATGTTATCATTTAGTTATTCACTTATTCTCCATATATATTTTTCAGTTTCTTTCACATGCCAAGAATTATTCTACATGCTATAAAGAGAGTGAAGAATAAGACAGGAAAAGTCCCTTTCCTCATGGGACTCTTATTCTAGGAGAAGAGATTGGCCAAGAACTAGCAAATATGTAACACAAATTTAGAATGAAATCCCCTTTCATAAGGTGATATTCGTAGAGAGATGTGAAGGAAATGCATAACAAAGCAAGAAATATGAAGGTAGAGGATTCCAGGAAGAGAAAATAAGTGCAAATATCTTGAGACAAAATATACTTGGTTTAGTAGAGGACTGGTGAATAAATTAAGAGTGGCCCAAGTTAGGTGAATAAGGAGGAGAGTGGGAGGAGATGTGTTCAAAATGGAGGTACTAAACAGATCATGAATGGGTTTGTAGAGTATAATGAAGAATAAGAAGTTAATTTTCAATAGGATGGGAGGATATCAAAAGATGTGAAGTAGACTCTGTTTGCTGTGTAAATAAGTGACTTTAAGGGGTTAACCGTGGAAACAGGAATGCCAATTAAACGTTCTGTCAGTGTAGAAAATTTAAAAATGAGTCTAAATATTTCAAGATTGAAGAAATTTAATGCAGGGAATTAGGAGCTTACAAATACTATGGAATGATTCGAGGAGTGAGCCATAGCCTGACTTCTGTCATACAGGAATCAGAAAGCTAGACTCAGGATGTTGTTGGTTATTATTCATGATGCTACAATTGCCTTTCCATACTTAGGAAGTTAGAGAGAGGGCCCTAGAATGCTGCTGGAGAATAAAACTCATTTTCCATAAATTTGCTAGTGCTCAAGAAAAAAATAAAGCCAAAGATTCAGGAAGATATCTGAATTCAGAAATATTCTGCCTTTCAAATTTTGAGCCAGTATATCTAACAGAAAAAAAAATAACATTTAAGAAGTCTTACTTCAATGAATCTGGAAAATGTGGTTTTACATTTCCAGTCCTTCCAGAAAAGAAAAGCTCTCAAGATAGGGGAAGATCCAAGATGGCTGGTTAGGAGCAGCTCAGGATTGCAGCTCCCAGTGAAAGTGCAGAGGGTGAGTGGACGCTGCAATTCCAGACAGATTTTTATTGCCCACAGACCAGGAGATTCCCAGGCGGAGGAGCCCCATGGGTCACCAGCGTGGCTGTTTTGGCTGGCATGGCTGTTTTGCCTGCACCCCGGCGCAACGGTTTCCAGTGCAGAGTAAACGGGACTGTGTCCCTACTTAGCCAGCAAGGGGAGCTGAAAGAGGGAGCCAGGCCAGGAGATTCCCGGGAAAAAAGTGCAGCGAATCTCAGAGCCGCGGTTTCAGCCGGTGCAGTGGGTTGCCGCACGGAAAATCACACAGATCCCGGTGCCTATTCAACAGGTGACCAGGACACCTGGGAGAGAGCCGACCATTCAACTAAAAAACAAAAGGCTCTGAGCCAGGGAGCCAGGTGATCAGGCCCATCTGGTCCCACCCCCACAAAAACAAAAAAACAGCAATTGGAAATGCTCTGGGTTGAGAGTTTCACAGCAAGTACAGTTGAACTCGGGACGGTCCAGCTCTGTGGGGGAGGGGCGTCTGCCATTACCGAGGCACTCCACCACTATGGAGACAGTCTGCCATAGCTGAGGTAGCCTGCCATTGCTGAGGCAACCCGCAGTTGCTGAGGCAACCCACCATTACAGAGAGAGTCCGTCATTACAGAGGCGGGCCACCATTGCTGAGGCAGTTCTAACTACACACATATAAACAGGACTGCAGGGAAGTTCACAAGGCAGCTGGGTGGAGCCCACAACTGCTCAGCGAAGCCTCTGCAGGCTGAGAGTGACTAGGCTGCCTCCTTGTGGGCAGGGCAGCCCTGAAGAAGAAAAAAAAAAGGCAGCAGCACAGCGGAAACTCATAAAGCCCTAACTCCCTGAGACAGAACACCTGGGAAAAAAAGAGGGTTTATGAGTTCTACTGCTGCAGACTTAAACTTACCTGCCCAGCATCTCTGAATGAACAACAGAGCTCACAGCTCAGCACTTGAGCTACTATAAAGGACAGACTGTTTCCTCAAGGACCTCCCTGACCCCTGTATATCCAAAGAGTCACCTCATAAAGGAGAGCTCAGACTGACATTTGGCAGGTATTCTTCTGGGACAAAGCAGAAGAAGAAACTGGTAGCAACCTTTACTGTTCGGCAGCTGCTGCAAGTGATCCCCAGGCAAGCAGGGCCTGGAGTGGACCTCAGCAGTCCTACAGCAGAGAGGCCAGACAGTTAAATGGAAAATTAAGAAACAGAAATAACTTCATCATCAACAAACAGGACATCCACTCAGAGACCCAATCAGAAAGTCAACAACTACAAAGTGGACAGGTGGATAAATCCACAAAGATGGGAAGAAACCAGTGCAAAAAGGATGAAAACACCCGAAACAAGAACACCTCTCCTCCTACAAGGGATCACAACTCCTCACCAGCAAGGGAATAAGACTGGATGGAGAATGAGTGTGATGAAATCACAGAATCAGCCTTCAGAAAGTGGGTAATAAGAAACTTCTGTGAGCTAAAAGAACATGTTCTAACCCAATGCAAAGAAACTAAGAACCTTGAAAGAAGATTTGATGAAATGCTAATGAGAATGGACAACTTAGAGAGGAATATAAGTGAACTGATGGAGCTGAAAAACAACACGAGAACTTCACGAAGGATGCACAAGTTTCAACAACTGAATTGACCAAGCAGAAGAAAGGATATCAGAGGTTGAAGATCAACTCAATGAAATAAAACAAGAAGGCAAGATTAGAGAAAACAGGGTAAAAAGAAATGAACAAAGTCAACAAGAAATATAGGACTATGTGAAAAGACCTAATCTACATTTGGTAGGTGTACCTGAATGTGACAAAGAGAATGAATCCAAGCTGGAAAATACTCTTCAGGATATTATCCAGGAAAACTTCCCCAACCTAGCAAGGCAGGCCAATATTCAAGTCCAGGAAATACAGAGAATACCACAAAGATATTCGTCAAGAAGAGCAACCCCAAGACACATAATTGTCAGATTCACCAGGGTTGAAATGAAGGAGAAAATGCTAAGGGCAGTCAGAGAGAAAAGTCAGGTTACCCACAAAGGGAAGCCCATCAGACTCACAGCAGATCTCTCAGCAGAAACCCTACAAGCCAGAAGAGAGTGGGGGCCAATATTCAACATCCTTAAAGAAAAGAACTTTCAACCTAGAATTTCATATCCAGCCAAACTAAGCTTCATAAGTGAAGGAAAAATAAAATCCTTTGTGTACAAGCAAGTACTCAGAGATTTCATCACCACCAGATTAGCTTTACAAGAGCTCCTGAAAGAGGCACTACACATAGAAAAGAACAACCAGTACCAGCCACTCCAAAAACATACCAAATGGTAAAAAGCATCAACACAATGAAGAATCTGCATCAACCAACAGGCGAAACAGACGGCTAGCATCAAAATGGCAGTATCAGATTCACACATTACAATATTAACCCTAAACGTAAATGGACTAAATGTCCCAATCAAAAGACACAGACTGGCAAATTGGATAAAAAGTCAAAACCCATCAGTGTGCTGTATCCAGGAAACCCACCTCACATGCAAGGCTACACAAAGGCTCAAAATAAAGGGATGGAGGAAGATTTACCAAGCAAATGGAGAGCAAAAAAAAGCAGGAGTTTCAATTCTCATCTCTGATAAAATAGACTTTAAAGCAACAAAGATCAAAAGAGACAAAGAAGGACATTACATAATGGTAAAAGGATCAATGCAACAAGAAGAGCTAATGATCCTAAATATATATGCACCTAATACAGGAGCACCCAGATACATAAGGCAAGTTCTTAATGACTTACAAAGAGACTTAAACTCCCACACAATAATAGTGGGAGACTTCAACACATCATTGTCAATATTAGACAGATCAACGAGACAGAAAATTAACAAGGATATCCAGGACTTGAACTCAGACCTGGGCCAAGCAAACCTAATAGACATTTATAGGGCTCTCCACCCCAAATGCACAGAATATGCATTCTTCTCAGCACTAATCACACCTACTCTAAAATTGACCACATAATTGGAAGTAAATCACTCCTCAGCAAATGCAAAAGAATGGAAACCATAACAAACAGTCTCTCAGACCACAGTGCAATCAAGTTAGAACTCAAAATTCAGAAACCAACCCAGAACCACACAGCTTCATGGAAACTGAACAACTTTCTCTTGAATGTTGACTGGATAAACAGTGAAATGAAGGCAGAAATAAAGATGTTCTTCAAAACCAATGAGAATGAAAACACCATATACCAGAATCTCTGGGACACATTTAAAGCAGTCTCTAGAGGAAAATATATAGCAATAAGTGCCCACATGAGAAGCAAGTAGAGATCTAAAATAGACACCCTATCATCAAAATTGAAAGAGCTAGAGGAACAAGACCAAAAAAGCTCAAAAGCTAGCAGAAGACAAGAAATAACTAAGATCAGAGCAGAACTGAAGGAGATAGAGATACGAAAAACCCTTCAAAAAATCAATAAATCCAGGAGCTGGTTTTTTGAAAAGATCAACAAAATAGACAGACCACTAGCCAGATTAATAAAAAAGAAAAGAGAGAATAACCAAATAGGTGCAATAAAACATGATAAAGGGGATATCACCACAGATGCCACAGAAATTCAAACCATCATCAGAGATTTTTACAAACAACTCTATGCACATAAACTAGAAAACCTGGAAGAAATAGATAAATTCCTGGACAGTTGCCTCCTCCCAAGCCTAAACCAGGAAGAAGTCAAAACCCTGAACAGACCAATAACAAAGTCTGAGGTCGAGGCAACAATTAAGAGCCTACCATCCAAAAAAAGCCCAGGTCCACATGGGTTCACAGCCAAATTCTACCAGACATACAAAGAGGAACTGGTACCATTCCTTCTGAAACTATTCCAAATAATCCAAAAAGAGGGAATCCTTCCCAAATCATTTTATGAGACCAACATCATCCTGATACCAAAACCTGGCAGAGACTCAACAAGAAAAGAAAACTACAGGCCAATATCCATGATGAACATAGATGCAAAAATCTTCAATAAAATACTGGCAAGCCGATTGCAACAGCACATCAAAAAGCTTATCCACCATGATCAAGTAGGATTCATCCCGGGGATGCAAGGCTGGTTCAACATACACAAGTCTATAAATGTAATTCACCACATAAACAGAACCAAAGACAAAAACCACATGATTATCTCAATTGATGAAGAGAAGGCCTTCGACAAAATTCAGCAGCCCTTTATGCTAAAAACCCTCAATATACTAGGTATCTACGGAATGTATCTCAAAGTAATAAAAGTTGTTTATGACAAACCAACAGCCAATATCATACTGAATGAGCAAAAACTGGAAGCATTCCCTTTGAAATCTGGCACTAGACAAGGATGCCCTCTCTCACCACTCCTATTCAATATAGTACTGGAAGTTCTAGCCAGAGCAATCAGGCAAGAAAAAGAAATAAAGGGTATTCAAATAGGAAAGGAGGAAGTCAAACTGTGTCTATTTGCAGACGACATGATTGTATATCTAGAAGACCCTATCACCTCAGCCCAAAATCTCCTGAAACTAATAAGCAACTTCTGCAAAGTCTCAGGATACAAAATCAATGTGCAAAAATCACAAGCATTCCTATACACCAATAACAGACTTAAAGAAAGCCAAATCAAGAACGAACTGCCATTCAAAACTGCTACAAAGAGAATAAAATACCTAGGAATACAACTAACAAGGAACATAAAGGACCTCTTCAAGGAGAACTACAAACCACTGCTCAATGAAATAAGAGAGGACACAAACAGATGGAGAAACATTCCATGTTCATGGTTAGGAAGAATCAATATCATGAAAATGGCCATACTGCCCAAAATAATTTACAGATTCAATGCTATCTCCATCAAGCTACCAATGACCTTCTTCACAGAATTGGAAAAAACCACCTTAAACTTCATATGGAACCAAAAGAGAGCCCGTATAGCCAAGTCTAAGCAAAAAGAACAAAGCGGGAGGCATCACACTACAGGACATCAAACTATACTACAAGGCTACAGTAATCAAAACAGCATGGTACTGGTACCAAAACGGAGATATAGACCAATGGAACAGAACAGAGGCCTCGGAGGCAACACAACATATCTACAACCCTCCGATCTTTGACAAAGCTGACAAAAACAAGCAATGGGGAAAGGATTCCCTGTTTAATAAATGGTGTTGGGAAAACTGGCTAGCCATATGCAGAAAGCAGAAACTGGACCCCTTCCTGACACCTTACACTAAAATTAACTCCAGATGGATTACAGACTTAAACATAAGACCTAACACCATAAAAACCCTAGAAGAAAACCTAGGCAAAATCATTCAGGACATAGGCATAGGCAAGGACTTCATGACCAAAACACCAAAAGCATTGGCAACAAAAGCCAAAATAGACAAATTGGACTTAATCAAACTCCACAGCTTCTGCATGGCAAAGGAAAGCATCAATAGAGTGAATCGGCAACCAACAGAATGGGAAAAAAATTTTGCAGTTTACCTATCTGACAAAGGGCTGATATCCAATGAAAGGGAAAAAAATTTTGCAAATTACCTATCTGACAAAGGGCTGATATACAATGAACTAAAACAGATTTACAAGAAAAAAACAAGCCCATTCAAAAGTGGGCGAAGGATATGAACAGATACTTTACAAAAGAAGACATACATGAGGCCAACAAACATATGAAAAAATGCTCATCATCACTGGTCATTAGAGAAATGCAAATCAAAACTACATTGAGATACCATTTCACGCCAGTTAGAATGGCGATCATTAAAAAATCTGGAGACAGATGCTGGAGAGAATGTGGAGAAATAGGAACACTTTTACACTGTTGGTGGGAGTGTAAATTAGTTCAAACATTGTGGAAGACAGTGTGGCGATTCCTCAAGGACCTAGAAATAGAAATTGCTTTTGACCCAGCAATCCCATTACTGGGTATATATCCAAAGGATTATAAATCGTCCTACTATAAGGACACATGCACACGAATGTTCATTGCAGCACAGTTTACAATAGCAAAGACCTGGAACCAACCCAAATGCCCATCGATGATAGACTGGACAGGGAAAATGTGGCACATATACACCATGGAATATTATGCAGCCATTAAAAACAATGAGTTCGCGTCCTTTGTAGGGACATGGATGAACCTGGAAACCATCATTCTCAGTAAACTGACACAAGAACACAAAATCAAACACCGCATGCTCTCACTCATAGGTGGGTATTGAACAAAGAGAACACATGGACACAGGGAGGGGAGCACTACACACTGGGGTCGTTGGGGGGAAATAGGGGAGGGACAGCGGGGGGTGGGGAGATGGGGAGAGATAGCATGGGGAGAAATGCCACATATAGGTGAAGAGGAGGAAGGCAGCAAATCAGACTGCCATGTATGCACCTATGCAACAATCTTGCATGTTCTTCATATGTACCCCAAAACCTAAAATGTAATAAAAAAAATAAAAAATAAAAAAATAAAAAAGAAGTCAGAAAAAAAAACAAACATATTTTAAATTATTTTAAATAGGCTTCATACCATTCCTGTTGGGGAATGAGGTAAAGTATAAATTGGTAGAGTTTTTCTAGATGAAAGAGTGGCTATGAGTTAAAAATCATGTAAAGATTATACTTCTAAGAAATTTTCCTAAAACAGTGATCAGACAAGAAAACAGAAGTATTATAAAAATATATTTATCAACCAGGCATGGTGGCTCACGCCTGTAATCCAAGCACTTTGGGAGGCCAAGGCGGGCAAATCACGAGGTCAAGAGATCGAGACCAGCCTGGCCAACATGGTGAAATCCCGTCTCTATTAAAAATATAAAAATTCGGCAAGGCAAGGTGGCTCATGCCTATAATCCCAGCACTTTGGGAGGCCGAGGCAGGCGGATCAGGAGGTCAAGAGATCCAGACCATCCTGGCCAACATGGTGAAATCCCATCTCTACTAAAAAAAATACAAAAATTAGCTGGGCGTGGTGGCGCGCACCTGTAGTCCCAGCTACTCGGGAGGCTGAGGCAGGAGAATTGCTTGAACCCGGGAGGTGGAGGTTGCAGTGAGCCAGGATCGCACCACTGCACTCCAGCCTGGTGCCTGGTGACAGAGCGAGACTCTGCCTCAAGAAAAAAAAAAAAAAAAAAAAGAATTAGCAAGGCCTGGTGGCACGCTCCTGTAATCCCAGCTACTCGAGAGGCTGAAGCAGGAGAATGGCTTGAATCTGGGACGTGGAGTTTGCAATGAGCTGAGATCACGCCACTGCACTCCATCCAGGGCAACAAAGCAAGATTCCGTCTCAAAAAAAAAAAAATGTATATATATACATATATATATAATGTGGTTTATTTAGACAAAAATTAGAAACAATCTAAAGTTTTACAATGGAAATTGACCAAATTATACTAACTCCATAAAATAGAAAACTATGTAATATTACGATTGATAATGATGATGTACATCTGTTGACTGTTATTGAACTATATTCATGATATATTTTTGAGTAAAATAAAGTTTCAAAACAAAAAAAAAGAAAGAAAGAAAAGTGCTCAAGAATAAAGGCAGGATGGAGCTGAAACAAGCTTGCATCCATTATACCATCTAGGAGAGCGATATCTAGTCCAAAATGATGGTTTGGACTAAATTGGGTGCAGTGGACATAGTGAGCAGTGGATATGGTCAGAATCTAGATAAATTTGAAGATAGAGCTAAAAGAGCTTAGTGTAAAACTTACTGAATGTGGGAGGTAAGGAAAACAGTAGGGGGAGGGTTTACTCCTTTTGGGTCTTATTAACTGGTTGAATGGTAGTCATTTCCTGAGCTGTGGATGATGGGATGAGGATGGAAATCAGGGGATCTGCCTCGGCCACTTTAAATTTGAAATGCCAATAATTAGATATAAGATGGCTGAGTAAATCCAGGTATCAGGGAAGAAATATATTTGGGTGACATCTGCATATGAATGGCCTTTAAAGCCATGGCTTTGAAAGTGACGTGAAAAAAAAAAAAAAAAAGGAAATTAAGGGCAAAACCCTGTAGCACTGCAAAGCTGAGACAGCAGAAAGAGAAGCAGACCTGGCAAAGGAAGCTGAGTACAGGTAGCCACTGGAAAAGGGCAAGCCCAAGAGAATGCAGTGTCCAAGGAGTCAAACGAAGAAGACATTTTAAGAAGGAGGGAATAATAAACTGTGTTAAATGCTAAGAAGTCAAGGAAAGTGAAAATTGAGAAGTGGTGGGATCTCCATCCTAGCCACTAATTCAGCTAGTGGAGAAGGCAAGAGTTGAACCCCAGAGCTCATTGGAAAACCAGAGTTTTATATAAAGCAGACTAAATTTTAGTTGTGGAATATGACTATAAGTTCAGAATTTAGGAACCAGAAAATGGAATTCATGGAATAGAGATGAAAAGAGTGATTGCACAAAGAAATGCCATGTAAATATTCTCCACACTGCTTAGTTGACTTCTCAATAAATCTGTTTCAGGGGTATCAGCATTTACAACAAGAGTAAGATAAAGTATTACGTGTAATTTTATGAAGGCTGTGAATATATTCATTTAGTCACTTATTAAATATTTATTGAAAATTTATTAGGTGCTAGGCACTAAAAAAACTTAGAAAATGTATATGAATGTTACTGGATAACAGAATACTGTTATTTTAGGAGATAAAGATATATAATTGTGGACTATAATTGTTACAAAATGCGCATATATCCTATTTTGAAGTTATAGTTCCAAATAAACTTGATTAATTAAAAATAATAACTATTAGTATAATATATTGTTTGTAATAGAATCTCACTTTATCCCTATGATGTCTCATAGCATTGTTTTTATTATCAATAATTTATGGATAAAGATACACAGTTTGAAGACATTTTAAAATTTGCCCAAGGCTATATAGCTACTAAATAATAGAGCAAGTGTTAGATCTTCTGACTCCAAACCCCACCCCATTAATCTTTCATCCATATCTAATCTGGCTAGAATATTAGGGCTGTAGGAGGTAGAAATTAAGGAGAGAAATATTTGGAAATATATTGTTATATAATTTTGTTTAAATTTATTTACTTGGATTTAGCATCTTCAGCCTTTCTCATGTTGTTGAAAAATGGCTGTCATGTAAAAGCGTGGTAAGAAAAGGTTTTTGAAAAAGAGAGTAAAATGCTGATGAAAGTCCAAAGAAGAACAGGACTAAAGACTGTTCATCACACTGAAGATTATCAGTACTTCGGAGAATATTCATTGTTGTTGTAGCTGCCCTTCTAAAATTAGAGGTTTTACGTCCACTGTGATTCTAAGTAATTGTGCTTTTCGTGTGTTTGGTAGCGCCAATGCTTAGAAACTGGATAAAATGAAACTCACATGTCTGTTACTATCCTAGGATTTTTATGGTTGCTGCTTTAGAAAAGATTCTTGGTACTTAGTAAAACTCTGAGTTTGTGACGTCTACAAGAGTAGAGCTGAGACAAAATGTTCATGGTGAAATTGAGTGGACAGTCTCCATTCTGGAAACTTAGCATATAAATGTTTTCTCCAGTTCAACTACAAACTCTGTTTTTGATATTACCTCTCAAAGCCCAGAGAGCTTAGGCTAAACCCAATCAACTGCAATGAGGTTTGATATAGTATTAAATTATGTGGGTAACTACATAATCACATTTACCTGTACATGATCAATTGTTGACATTAGAAGAAATAATAATGATTTATATTATGGTATATTTGGTATAACTGATAACTATTTATGAAACATAATGTATGGCATTTGTCATTTTGTAGTCACTTGGATGAAAATATGTAAGAATGACATTTTAAATCTGTTTTAAAGTTATCTTTGCCATTTATGAAATCAGAAACATTTTGCTTATAGTTTGAAATCTTTCACCTTTCACAATTTAGATTTTTAAACATTTGTGCTTCTCAAATAAGTTTAAACTGTGTTCATTCACTGATGTATTTAACAAATGATTACAGTGCTGGAGGACCTATTATGTGCCATGTACTACATTGGGTTCCATGGATTAATTGATAAAGAGAGATATGGTCCTATAAACTTAAATCTGCATTCTAGTGGAAATGTAGTTGGAATGTTTTAAGATTTAGAAATTATAAGGATATCCAGTGTCCTTTTAAACCCCAGAATTACATATATTACCAGACGATTAGAAGAGATGTATGCCCCATTATCGTTTAAATCATCATGGTTCCAAACTATAGTTTTGTTGAGTATAAGAAATTCAGTGTTGGACAGAATTAACTCACTGAAAAATGTCTTCTTATCTCCCCCTGCTTAATATCCACACAGTATAGTCCCGCAGTAGTCCTGGCTATTGCCTTTTAGTGCAGCCAGGCAAACTGGTACTCAAGCAGCCCATTTCCTGACATTTCAACTGAAGGCCAGTTCATATACCAGGATTTCTTTCTAGTTACTATTATCGTCACTGTATTTCTGAAGGCCAGCCCATATAAAGTTAAGGAACTGATTGACAGGGATTGCATCAATAACATAATTGTTTTCAGGACCTTATACATGCTTATTATCGTCATAAAAATCTATGTTCATTAAAGAAAACGTGAAAACTAAAATGCAAGAGTAGAAAGTCAAATAATATTGTGAGTTCCATCGTCTAAACATAAGCACTGCTAACATTTTGATTTTTCCTTACACATCAGCTTGATTTATTCTTTAAACCTCTGTATTTTCTTTTTTATTCATAAAACCATGTGAGGTCCTCTCACCAGTATTCATGGTCACAATTTCCTACTTAGAAATTTTCAGAGATGTTCATCAGGTTGATCAAAATATAGATGAAGAAGGAAGTGGTTACAGATATGAGACAGAAAGAATGTTAGAGAGTGATCATTCCTTATTTATTTATTTATTTATTTATTTATTTATTTATTTTTGAGATGGAGTTTTGCTCTTGTTGTCCAGGCTAAAGTCCAATGGCAGGATCTCGGCTCATTGCAACCTCTGCCTCCTGGGTTCAAGCTATTCTCTGACTCAGCTTCCTGAGTAGCTGGGATTACAGGTGCCTGTCACCAGGCCTGGATAATTTCTTTGTATTTTTAGCAGAGATGGGGTTTTCATCATGTTCCCCAGGCTGGCCTCAAACTCCTGATGGAGTCTGAGTGATCCACCCGCCTCGGCCTCCCACAGTGCTGGGATTACAGGTTTGAGCCACCACGCCCGACTGAGGGAGTGATCATTCTTAGTGTCACCTTTGATGCCTTATGAACACTTGTTATCTGCTCATCAACACTGGGGCTCTTGTAAGCTCAATTCATAATAAATAAAGTCAATATTCTTTTAAGAAAAATTTCTAACCTGAAAGTCTATGAGTTCTTTTTTAAAATGTAACTTTTATTTTAAGTTCAGGGGTACATGTACAGGTTTGTTACATAGGCAAACTTGTGTCATAGGCTATTGTTGTACTGATTATTTTATCACCCTAGTAGTAAGTCTAGTACTCACTAGTTATTTTTACTGATCTTCTCCCTCCTACTACCTCTACCTTGCTATAGACCCCAGTGTGTGTTGCTCCTCTCTATGTGTCCATGTGTTACCATTGTTTAGATCCCACTTATAAGTGAGAACATGTGGTATTAGATATTGTATTACTGCCTTAGTTTGCTGAGGATAATGGCCTCCATCTCTTATTACTGCTCCTCCACAGTAAGTAAGAATGCTCCTTCCATGTTACGCTTGGCTGTTGTATGTATATCTGTGCATCACTTAATGTTCTTACTTGTAGATAACAGACTATTATAGCTGGTTTAATTATGAATGTATTGATTAAAATATGCTAGTGTTTACAGAGTCACCAGAAGAGTTCAAGGAACAGACATTAGGCAGAGCTGCCAAAATCAACTCCCCAAATCACGCCACATATCTAGAAAAGAGATGGTTGCCATTGACAACTTCTAAACCATGCCACTTCTGTATTACCAGGATTTCTTTAGAAACTCTTTCTCATCAACTCTTTCACCAGCAAAATGGATGTCCTGCATTTAGAACCTTCCCTTATGTAGCTAACTTATAAATAAAGGAATTGCATGGGTGTTTCTGACTGAGAGATGTTAAGTTCTTATATCAGTATCCAAGTATCAAGGAAGGTTGAGAAATGTAGCTTTTCCCCCAGCTATTTTGGTGGATTTTTATTCCCCTTGGAAAAACAGGCTTCACAATATGAGGAACTAAAAAGGTGCAGAACGTGCTTTGACCACTTCTACTGCAGATAATCACAATGTTTCTGAAATTGAACATAAGCAGTGAGGAGATAGAAAGATAAGAAAAGTATGTAGTCCCTACATTAACCTAAGTGTCATTGAAGTGTCAAAGTATTGCCAATTCTTCTTTTCTTCTTTTTTTTTTTTATTGTACTTTAGGTTCTGGGGTACATACACAGATCATGCAGGATTGTTGCATAGGTACATATATATCAAGGTGATTTGCTGCCTCTATCCCCCCATAACCTATATCTGGCATTTCTCCCAATGTTATCCCTCTCCATTCCCCACTGTCCCTCCGCTATTCCCCACCAACAGACCCCAGTGTCTGATTTTCCCCTTCCTGTGTCCATGTGTTCTCATTGTTCAACACCCACTTATGAGTGAGAACATGCAGTGTTTGATTGTCTGTTCTTGTGTCAGTTTGCTGTGAATGATGGTTTCCAGATTCATCCATGTCCCTACAAAGGACAAAAACTCATAGTTTTTTATGGCTGCATAGTATTCCATCTTGTATATGTGCCACATTTTCCCTGTCCAGTCTATCATTGATGGGCATTTGGGTTGGTTCTAGGTCTTTGTTATTGTAAACTGTGCTGCAGTGAACATACATGTGCATGTGTCTTTATGATAGAACAATTTATAATCCTTTGGATATATACCCAGTAATGGGATTGCTGAGTCAAATGGAGTTTCTATTTCTGGTCCTTCGAGGAATCACCACACTATCTTAAACATTGGTTGAACTAATTTACACTCCCACCAACAGTGTAAAAGTGTTTCTATTTCCCCACATCCTCTCCAGCATCTGTTGTCTCCAGATTTTTTAATAATTGCCATTCTAACTGGCATGAGATGGTATCCCAATGTGGTTTTGATTTGCATTTCTCTAATGACCAGTGATGATGAGCATTTTTTCATATGTTTGTTGGCCTCATAAATGTCTTCTTTTGAAAAGTGTCTGTTCATATTCTTTGCCCACTTTTGAATGGGTTTGTTTGTTTGTTTGTTTTAAATCTGTTTTAATTATTTGTAGATTCTGGATATTAGCCCTTTGTCAGGTGGGTAGATTGCAAAATTTTTTCCCATTCTGTTGGTTGCTGGTTCACTCTAATGATTGTTTCTTTTGCTGTACAGAAGCTCTGGAGTTTAATTAGATCCCATTTGTCTATTTTGGCTTTTGTTACCATTGCTTTTGGTGTTTTAGTCATGAAGTCCTTGCCTATGCCTATGTCCTGAATGGTTTTGCTTAGGTTTTCTTCTAGAGTTTTTATGGCGTTAGGTCTTATGTTTAAATCTTCAATCCATCTGGAGTTAATTTTAGTGTAAGGTGTCAGGAAGGGGTCCAGTTTCTGCTTTCTGCACATGGCTAGCCAGTTTTCCCAAAACCATTTATTAAACAGGGAATCCTTTCCCCATTGCTTGTTTTTGTCAGGTTTGTCAAAGATCACATGGATGTAGATGTGTGGTGTTCCTTCCGAAGCCTCTGTTCTGTTCCATTGGTCTATGTCTCTGTTTTGGTACCAATACCATGCTGTAGCCTTGTAGTATAGTTTGATTACCATAGCCTTGTAGTATAGTTTGAAGTCAGGCAGCATGATGCCTCCAGCTTTGTTCTTTTTGCTTAGGATTTTCTTGGCTATGCAGATTTTCTTCTGGTTCCATATGAAGTTTAAAGTGGTTTTTTCCAGTTCTGTGAAGAAGGTCATTTTTAGCTTGAAGGGGAGAGAGTTGATCTATAAATTACTTTGGGCAATATGGCCATTTCGATGATATTGATTCTTCCTAATTCTTAAAGTCTCCAAGTCCTTTCTCCAAAGGCACATATGTGCTGCATAAGTACCTGTGTTAGAATTGGGTCTTTTGTCAATTGCTATATTGTTCCTGGTATCATCACAATTTTCCATTCTCCAAACCTATTGGTAATTCCTCCAAACCAAGTCAAACTCCAATTTTTTAAAATGTTTGTTTGTTTTCACTTTTTTTCTGAAATCCTTTTTCATGTATTCAACAAATATTTGCTGAGTCTTTAACAAGTGCCAAACAATGTACAAGCTGCTGGTGACACAGCAGTGAATAAAACATTGTCCCCTTAAGGAATGTACATTCTAGCACTGGGCAAATAATAAGCAAGTCAAATATATATCTCAGGTGATGATTAGCATAATGAAAAAATGGCACAGTTAAGGGTGGTAAGAATGCTATTTTACATAGTTTCATTGCAGAAGGATTTTCCTTTATGGTAATTTAAAGAGAGTCCTGAACAAAGTAACAGAGTGAGCCATGCACATGCCAAAGGAAGGAGCATAACTGGCCTGGACCACTGAGAAAACAGAGCATCCATTTTCTGAGATGGAAAAGGAGTCAAGTTGGAGGGGAATGATATGAAATAGTTTTTACATGGTTTGTGCAGAAGAGTTACTAAAATTGAAGTAGAGATGCCATGTCAAGCAGATATTGTATATGTGAATTTGGAGTTAAAAATTTATTATATGTAATTCTCATCTGTAATTAGATAAGATTACCTAAAACAACTTGACCACAAAACGATTGCACACCCCATTATTTAAAAAGGAGAATGTACAATAGGACATTCAACTAGTAAGATGGAGGAAATAAGACTGAGTGGTGCAGATGCCCCCATCCCCATATCCTTTAGTTCACCTGAAGCTTCAGGTTCAGAGCGTATCCAACTGCTAACAACTTCCTGGTATGTGCCACACAATTTCTCAGAAGGTTCCCGGTGAGTACGTGTCCCATGAGGAGAATCTTCCTGGTTCATAGAATTTCTGGTGACTTTTGTCACTTTACAATTTCACTTTCTCCACTTTCATAACTGTGTCTCTGTTTACTTACAAATAAACTACCTATACAAGGGTCCTGCTTCCTGACATACTTTGTGAGGAACCCAAACCAAGATAAGTGATAACCTTGACTACAGCTGCTTTTTTGAGTGGAGAAAATGCTAAGTATAAGGGGTTCTAAGAGAGGAAGTATAGACATGTATACTGACAGTTGCTTCAAATATTTTTTATCTGAAGAGGAAAAGAGGAATAGAAGAGGGAGATTGAGGCAATCTTTTTCCATTTGTTGATGGAATATATTGAGGCAAGTTTTATGAAGACGAGAGCTATCTGGCAGCTAGAGAGTAATAGATATGAATATGGTAGTATGTGAAATTTCTTTTATGAAAGAAGTCTTCTTCAGAGAATAAAGAATGGGGAAAATATATTCAGAGAAAGAAGCCAAGGTGTAAAATAGTTTTCTAGAAGAATAAGAGAGTAAATGACCACTGTACTATGTAGAATCGCTAGCCACTTGACGTTAGCAGTCATAGATTTACTGTGAAACTTGTCAGGATGTTCATTTACCTTTCCTCAACAAAGATCAGTTCTCTTTGAATAGGTATTAAGTGGGTAGAAACTTGGATTTTAGAAACTTTGCATATTTTCCTAGGTATATAGAAAGCTATGGAGTAGTATACATGTTAGTGACTATAAAGTTGAACAATAGATCTAGGTAAGAAAGGGAGGAACTGGTAGAATAAGTCAATTAATTGTGGGATTAAGTGTGATCAAATAATAGTTTGAGTACAAAATTAGAAGATAATTATTTGAAAAGATAGGGGATGGTGCTCATAGAATGGGATCCTTGAAAGTGAGATTCCACCGGGAAAAAGTAAAAAAGGACACTCTTACTGGTATCATACAGAGCTTCTTCTCTGACATTTAGCATCAAAATCTTCTATATTTTAATGTCACCTGACTCTTACTGGGGCTACCTACCACACTCCAATGGTGAACAGGGTTCACATTCTTTTCTCTAGAGTATCCTCAAATACCATTAAATCCTGTTACGACAGTAGATGTAAGTGGATATTTCCAGAGAAGTGTTTCACTTCTTCCTCCTTTGATGCCCAACCCTTGTATAGCAGGGAGCACTATAACTGTTAGAATCTAAACCACATTGATATTAAGTGGCAATTTGCCTACCGTGTAACGTATGTTCAGTAAATATTTATTAACTGTTGGCTCTTAACCCACATGACATAATCACGTGAAATCGTAGACAATATAAATCTTCAGATTTTCATGAGTGGAACTAATCTTTTCCTTCACAAGAAATAGAAGAGAGAGAAAAGAAAGAATAATGTGCTGGCATTGTCATCCCATTATCAATGCCAGAGTTGAGGATGATTTCTCAACTAGTTACCTATTTTCTTCTTGGGGACACAGGATGATGCAGAGAAGGCAACAATAGCAGCAATCCTTTTCCAGGATAATTGCAATCTTTTCTGGTATAGCTCCAAAACATAAAAATTAAAAAAAAATTAAGTCACTAGTAAAACCAATTAATATGTTTGAGGAACTGTGACCAGAAAATCTAATAAGTATTTTTTTTTGCACTTTCCCATTTCCTTTGGCTATTCTTCAAAAGCATCCAAATTAATGGGGATATTCCAGTTATTTACTGTTGATACAATTTTCTTTACTCTGGTGATAAAGGAGATGGTAACAAGAAAACTATTTTTCATTGGTCAGAATAGAATAGGAGAAAGCTTTGTATTTATGAGGGTGCTAATGCAAATTTCCTGAAGAAAATGAGGTTTTAATTATCTTAACATTTTGTCTGACTTCATATATATATATATATATATATATACACACACACACACACATATACACATACACATATATATAACATATAGGTATACACATGTATATATACATACATAAATATATATACATATATACGCACAAATATGTATAGTCTCTTAAGGACAGATATGAGTATCAAACACAGATTGTTTCTCAGTGGTAGAAATAAAATTCAATATAAATAAAGTCTGTAGGGCAGAATGAGATTTTCTATTACCAACAATTAAACAGCAAGTTTTTAAGCAGCTTATGAATAGCTTTCGTTCAGATGCCACTACTTAGAATTCTTGATGAAGGAAATGAACAGTAACAAATCAACTAGGCCCAGATATATTTAAATGCATGTAAAGACTTTCTTATTTAAAACCAGATTTCTGAAGCTTTGAAATCTGTGAATAACATGGAAAAAGTTAAAGCAGTAATATTAGTATAAACTATATGAAAATATGAAATATACATTAGCCTGAAATATAGTTTTTATTCCACAGTTAACTAGGAGTCATTCTGTATGAGCACAAACTCTTAGAACTTTCTTAAGAGAAATTCTGATACTGTCAATATTTGAGAAGGGTGGGTAGCTAATTCAAAAGTATATTATTATAAACATCTTTATGTGATAATATTTCTATGATTTCTTAGAATGTAAAGGGAAATAAACAGTTAAGGGAAATTTAGTGGCATATATGAAGACAACAGTTGATGGAATGACTAAACAATTTTATCCTTTGCTTAGCTCTTGATCTCCCACGAGGAAATGAGACCTTTAGACCTAATTGTCACCAAGAGACACAGGAGGGGCCAAGCTATGATTTCAGTGAAACTGGGAACAAGAGTCAAAGAAATTATGTACCATTTTCTTTAATATTTGCATAAATCCACAACTAATCTTTTTCAAAAAGCTATATATGTATATGTCATTCCTCATCAGGCAGTATACTTCTTAAGAAAAAGGATTTTTCCTTCATACTTTTACTTCTCCTACAGAACTTAGCACTATGTTTTCTTGCAAATAGGTTTTCAGTATATGTTGTTAGAATTGGATTAAATTCAATATTGTCAAATAAAAGGCTAAAATCTAAAATAATAATGAATGCAAAGAGATTTCAATCATTAAGTAGTAAGTCTCAAGTGATCTCCAACTAAGTAGAAGAGAGTAATTTAAAACTGACACTGAAGTAAAAATTAAGATGGAAATAATTATGGATTATTTTTAGCAAGGAAATTAGAAAGTTAAGGATATAAATTTTTAGAGAACTTTACTCACAAGTTGGAGGCTAATGAAAGTAGTGATGATATGGAAAGAGTGTAAATAGTCTAAACCTGAAATATTTGGGAAGTAGTATCAGTTTAAAAGAGATCATTAAATATTAATTCATGAAAGGAGAATAAGATGTCCAAAAACTTGGGGATGACAATATGTTTGTATTCATGTATTACAGGTATCACCCACTGCAGCAGTTAGAAGACTATCCTAAATGAAAAGTAAATATAATAATACATCACAAGAAGATAGGATAGAGTCTAACTAAGGAAGTTTAGATGAGAGAAGAATTTTAAACATATTGTAATTTGAGATTCCAACTATTTTTTCCACTTACACTTCTAAGCACATCTTTAAAAAATCAGCTACAAAATATTACAGTGAGTTTTTTCAGTTAAAACAACTTCTCAGAACTGCAAATTATCTTCTATTCACCTAAATTCTAGGCCTATGCTGCTCACTCAAATTTAAGAATGTTTCTATATTTCTCAGAGTTGGGAATTTCTGATTTATTTACAAATATTTATTTATATAGTGTTTTATTGTGCTCTAAGCTTTCTAAGTGTTTTTCAAAGGTACATTCATTTGTTTAATCCTTATAACAACCTTATACTAGAAATACAATTATTATTATTATCTCCCATTACCAAAGAGGGAACACGATGTGTACAGAAAGTAATAACTTGGCCACAGCCACACAAAGGGTAAATGGTGTCTCCAGATTCCCGGGACAGGCAGGTTAGTTTAAGAAAAAGAGCCACCCTCCCCCACCCACACAGTGCTCTGTTGTTTAGTCACAAGTAGAATAAGTAATGATTTCTGTATGACCTCTGTCATTAAAACAACAAGTTTATATTTTTAATGAACACCATTGGAACACACATTCACCTCATAATGAATGTTTTTTCAAAAAGTCCTCAATTCAGATGCTGTACATTTACTTCAATGAAGCTGCCATTTACCACATTATTTGTGAAACGTATTTCTTACCATTAGAACAAATTTCAAATTCTAACAATAAAAATCAGTAAAATATCATGTCGTACTTGACAAACACATACATCTTATCTATCATTTTAAAAAACTTTGTTAAATAATATATTTTATAAATTAATATTGTTATTTAAAATCTCTTCCTTTCTAGCTCTTAAACCATAAAATATCTTCTAGTGAAGTTTCCATCATTGGAATCAAGGTATGATTGGCTTGAATGCTTTTTGACATGACCCCAAATCAAATTTATTCTGTAATACTGAAAAATTTTTTGCCATGAGAGGTAGTTCTCAAAAAGGTATACACTGTATTGTCTGTAAAGGGCCAAGTACTATGCCCATTACAAACTTAAAAAAAAAAAAAGGTGGTTCCTCAGTGGTCTCCAGTTTTATTCCTTCTTTCTTTTAGAAGCTGCTTTCAGTCATCTTTTCTATTTTCTCTGCTTCTGTCTTATTCTGAGAAGCTGAAAGCTGATTGAAAATCTTAGGCTTCAGGTCCTATCTTAGTTTCCTATTGCTGCTGTAACAAACTACCACACATTTAGTGACTTATAACAACACACATTTATTTTGTGTTCAAAATCAAGCCTTAGTCCCAAAATCAAGGTACAGACAAGACTGAATTCATTCTGGAGATTGTAGAAGACAATATGTTTCATTGCCTTTTCCAGTTTCTCAAAAAGCCTTCTACATTCCTTGGCTTAGGGTTCCTTCCTCCATCTTCAATGAGCATCATTCTAACCTCTGCTTCTATTATCAGATTTCCTTTTGCTGACTCTGATTCTCCTGTATTCTTCTTTCTCCTATAAAAACTCTCGTGATTACAATAAGCCCACCTGAATAATCCAAGATGATATCCCCACGTCAAGACCTTTTACTTAATCACACGTATAAATGCATAAATCTAGAATGTCCGCACATTAATTCACAATAAGGGATACAATCTTGGGATTAGCAATACTCTTATTTAGATAAACCAACAAAGAAGGCAAGTTATAATCAGAAGTTGTCTTAATGAGTCCAAATCAAGGGAAAGCAGAGATAAATCAAAGTACGTTTGTGATTCAGGATTACTTTCAATTACATCCTTCTTATTCAAAGTGGACAAGTTGTGTCAGCATCACCTAGAAGCTCATCAAGCAGAGTGTGAAGCCCTGTTCTAGACCTTCTCATGAGAATCTGAATTCCTCTATGATTCCTCAGATGATTTGCATGCATATTTAAGTTTGAGAAATACTACCTTTGACAGAACTTAAAAGAATGCAAGTGCTTTACCCGGGTGTACAAGTTTGCTTTCAGAAACAAATTTTTTTCTCTGCTTTTGTAACTGAAACCAAACCATCATATCTATTCATTGATACATTCTTTACATATATCAATGCCTTCTAAAGAGAACATTTATAAACACTGTCCCTTTGAAGTGAAATGGCATGAGTAGGGACTGATTATCTTGTGTGATTTGGAGTTTAACTCTCACTGCACATTCTGAAGTTTTTCACTTTTAAGCTGGTGAGGAAAGGAAAAGACTTCACTCACAAAGGTCTAGAAATCTACAAAGACAGACATCCAGAAATCATGTATCCACTTCATTTCTTAGTAGCTTCACTAAACTCTATTATTAATTGAATACTTCAAAACAAACGCTATTAGAAAACTCAGATAATGACAATTAATACCATTAGTTGTAATAAAGCTAAATATTAAATTTTCTATGGGAAATAAAATGAAACCATATGGAATACTTTTTTTTCAGATGGAACAATAATCACTGGATTATGCTTTTTGAAATGAGACCAAATTTCCAAGTGTAAATTTAGCTTCTTTAATGGAATGTGCAAACTAATGTACTTAAAAATTAAGCACATTGCCATTCTATGATTGTATTCAAAAAGGGTAGAGTCAAGCATTCTAGAGAATTCCTAGAGATGTTAAGACATTGCAAATAATTCAGTGAATTAAAATATATAAACATTATTTCAATATATACGTATTGAATACCTATTGTGGAAGGCTCTTTACTACTCACACCTTGGTCAAATGCAGGCTTCTCTAAAGAACCATCACAAGAAAAGCCTGTTCAGATGGCAAAGTTAAATTCTTAACAAATGAGAGCACTACCTTGAAGAGTCTTCTTGGCCTCCTGAAAGAGGAATGGCGATATTTATGAGGTTTCAGACTCTGATTTGGGGAGGGTTTTTCAATGCAGTGGTGGTAGGGAAAGGGATGACTAGAATTGAAAAAGAACTATGATATAATAGCTTATATTAGTGAGAAGGTTTTGATGTGAGGGTTTACAGCACCTTGAAGACTTTTCATATGATTCTATTACCCATTGGAAAGTCTAACCATCTGATATTCATTTAAATGGCTTTTCCAGGAAGCTTCTAAATGAACAATGTAGTTACTTGCAACCTGGGCAAGAGGTTCCTGGAATAGGAAACTTGGGTTGATGAAGGCAGTGGAATAGTAAAGTGACATTGGTGAAGACAGCCTAATGGTGGAGTTGAATTATGTTAATGTAGAGAATAAGTTGTGTGCAGTAGATGGTTTTATCTTTCCATTTAGTGATTCAAGGATGCAAAGGACATAGTCCCTATTCTAAGAGTATACAATAGAATATGAAAGTTTTATTAATTGCTAAAATGGATTTGTATTGATTATAAAATAGATGATTATTGAGAAAAAGTAGAGAAAATATAAACAAGAAAATAAGTCACCAAATTCCACTAATTTGACAGAACATTCCTATCATTTTGAAATGTTTGTATGTTGTATTTACATGTGTTCAGTTTATATATACATAAAATATATGCATATAATAAAATAAACATATTTTATAATCAAAACTTGAAAACATATTAACTTTGTAGCCAGTTATTTTACTTAATTCAAAAGTCTATGAACATTTTTAATGTTATTCAATATTATTGACAAACTTCTCTCAAATATATTTTTTTATTTTTTGCCAAAATGATTTGAGTAGTTATGATTGGAATCAGGTTTTGCACTTAATTCAGGATTCCAGTCATGTGAGAACAGAAGACTACAGGAAGAAGTAGACTCTCAAACACATTAGAAATGAAACAAAAATTTTAAGAGTTTGAAAAGCTACAGAGAGAGATTTGATTTGTAAAATTCTAAGTTTTGTTTTGTTGATGAACAGTTCAGAATCCACGTTCTAGGAAAGGAATCAGTTGGCAGGGTGGTGAATTTCTCCCAAGGAATGGAGTACATTCCAAATAGGAACCCAGGGAATACAATTGATTTCAGTTATATCTCTTCCAATCATGTTTTAGTTCATGTAGTAAACCTTTGAAACTGTCAGGGATGACCTGAAATTCTGAAGAAACTGAGTCTTCCTTTCTCTCCCTTGTCTATCAGTCCCACTTCCATTACTTTTTCCTCTAGACTAAGACTTTGGGTGGCCAGGGGACACTATTGGTGTTTTTCTGTCTGTGGACAAAAAATAGAAAGCCAAGAGCAATATGCTGAATCCTAGGAATTGGCTAATCTAATCTTATCTGAGATTATTTCATTATCATTAAACTGATGGATCTTTAATAAGGAGCAAACTAGACATTGGTAGAAAAAGAGAATAAATAACAGTAGGTTAGGCAAATGTACTCCCACATAACCATAATACAACTCAAAATATTCCAACAATGTGAGTATGATTTTTGGCAAGACACTCAAATAGTTTCACACAGATGCCTTGAACCATAGTCTGGATTTAAAAAAAAGAATATTTCAAAAATTAGAACAGAAATAGTAAAATAAAAGTCAATTGGAATGATTAATTAGAGTATAATTATACTGTGAGACTGATAATACAGTAGTCTTCCCTTATCTGCAGTTTTAGTAGTTTGCAGTTAACTGAATTCAAAATATTAAATGGAAAATTTCAGAAATAAATAATTCATTAGTTTTAAGTTGCACAACATTCTGAGTAACGTGATGAAATCTTGTGCTGTCCCAATCTGTTTTACGTAAGACATCAATCAGTCCTTAGTCTTAGTCTAGTGTATCCACACATTACCTGACTGTTAGTCACTTCTCAGCCCTCTCTGTATCAGAGGGAAAAAACATAGTATATGTAGAGTTGGTACAACCTGCAGTTCCAGGCATCCACTGGACATACTGGAATGTATCCCCTGTGGATAAAGGGGTTCTACAGTACCAGCATTCTGCCAGTCTAATAAACAAATTAATAAATATAAAATCTAGAATATAGCAAATAAAAAGAAGAATGAGGAGTTCTAATCTGATGACACACAGATATATAACGAACAAGAATAAAGCCAAGAGTAGAGAAAAATTTATTGCTGCTTAATCATACATAAATGTGATAAAACCTCAAGTGAATAGAAAAATAAAGATGTTAAAAGAGATACGTGTGGTAATTAGTATAATATGAATTATAACCAATGATCAGAATTATGATTTGTAGGAGAAGAAGATGGAAATATAGGGGATGATTTAGAATATTCTGTGAGCGGTAGAAAATAAAACAAAAACAACTAAGAATTAAGTAAACAAGTCTAAACGAAGCACAAGGAATATTTATTTTAATGAGAAAGGATTGAAATTGATTTAAGGAAGTAGAAAGTAAAGTACTAATATATGAGCAAAGTATTATATAAGATCATCTACTGTATGCATCTTGACATTTTTAGTTAGTTTACAAAAAAACAATTTTATTTGGTAATATAGCCACAGAATATAAATAGGATATGAAACATGAAAAACAAACATACACGAGCTGGAGAAATAGCTTAAGCCGTAAAGCGTTCATTTAGCATGTGAAGAAAACAAACATGTAGAATAATAGAAGCTTTTCCAGCTACCATTTAAAAAACATGTATTTTTGCAGTATAAATCACAAAATTTCTTGCTGGATTGCTTTGCTTATTAAAATTCTTTTTAGAAATAAATTTCTAAAGTGTGACTGGAATATATATTTTAAAAAGCATTGAGATTTAGATTTTTGGGAAAGTGAGTTGAATTTTATTTTATGACTGATCAATAAAATTGGTTTAGGGCAATTGTCTTGTTCAAGGCAAGGTGAAGTGTATATTATGCAAGAAACTCTGTCATATTAAACATTTGGATGTTGACTTTAGCTGCTATCTCTTCACAGATTAGTAAAATGTGACAGAGTTCTCTCTAAAATGTTCTCAATTTAAATCAAACTAATATTCTTGGTTTCCCAAAATAGCACAACTTTTATCTGACTATAAAAATTGTACTCTCTAATTGTTGCATTTAATTTTGTACTCCAAAGCACTATGAAACAGAAATTCTTCCCAATAAAAAACTGAAGCTAAAGAGAGGCCAGAAATACTCACACGTATATAACAGTTTATCAGTTATCTTCATCCTTAGGCAGGCTGCAAAATGAGCTAAAGAAAGAAAGAAAAATTGTAAGAATTAAATATATTGTTATAGATTAGGTTCATAATTTTTTATTATACTCTGAGGAAAATATGAATATACATTAAAATGTAAACTTTTTGGACATTTATTGACACGTTTGTCTCCAAAATGTGAGAAATTAGTTTTGCAAAATATAAAAGAGCAGATATTTACTTTTTGTAAGAATATGATTTTAAATTGCAAGCTTGTATGTGAAGAATAAAACAAAAATAACACTAAATCTATCTATCCAAAGGTAGAGGAAATCAGTTTATTTAAATTTAACTCTAACCTAAGACTCTACAACTTTAAAATGAACTATAATTTATGTTCTATTATTTAACGCTATTAAACCTAAATGATAAGAATTTGAAAATATGTAAACATGAATATTAATATTTATGGGTTTTATTAGAAGTAATTATCTTAAGTCAGAACACATAAACTCCTCACTCTTCCTTGACAACCCCCATGAAAGGGCTGTATATCTACTACCTTTCATTGTGCCTATCTTCAGACTCCTTGACAAGTCTAACATCATTAGACAGAGATTGAATGTATTCATTCACTATCAGTCAGAACACTATGGTAAACCTCAGCATAACTAAAAAAAAAAAAAAAAAAAACTGGTGTCATTAAAACAGAAGACAAGGAAGAACTTCAAGATGCCCTCAATTGTTATGAGAGAAATTAGCATAAATGTTTGACGATAACTAAAAAAATAAGCAAAACTGGAGGAATCTCAGAGACATTGGTGTTATGATGAGAAGAGAGGCAAGAATGAGAAGAGACAACTAATAGATTTTGGTTTTCAGCATATATTCTGGCTAAACAGAAAAAATCACGTACATGATCCCTGGGGGATGAATTGATTAAACTTTTATGTTATTTTATTTTCCTTCTTTATTAGTTTGCTAGTTATACATTACTTTAATTTTCAGTGATTATGAAAGAAATTTCAATTTAAATCTTTGATTTATCAATCTCTAATTTATATTAGTGTGGTACTTTTACAACTACCAAGATAGTATATCATAGAACATTCTAATTCTACTTAGCCCTAGTTAATTTTTGTGTTGCTGAACATTTTTATTTTGCATAAAATTTAAACTTCATAAGCTATTTTTTCATCATGTATTTTATTCAGCATTTGTTTATTGACCTACATCTTTATGCTTCTCAAATTCTTTTCTTGTCTTCACGTTTTATATGGTATTAATTTTCTTCTGATTAAATAACTTCCTTTACTTTTTTCCCTAGTACAGATCTCTTCTTAATTTAAATATGTATGTAATGTCTTTAATTTTCCATAATTTTTCGAATATATTTCTGGACATATAAATCTAGGCTAACAGTTATTTTATTTTAGTATTTTGAAGGTTTCCATTGTCTCCCAGCTTCCTTATTTTGTTGTTAGGAGACAGTTTTATTCTTGCTTCATGGAAAGTACTGTATGTTTTTCTATGTCTGTTTTTTGTGGGTCTTTACAAGTTTTATTATTATGTGCTTTTATGGTTTTTGTTGTATTTATAATGTTTGGGGTTCCAAAGGCTTCCTCATTTCATGGCTGTTTCTTTCATCAATTTGGGAAAATTCTCCAGCAAACACTGATTCTGTCCCAATCTCCTTATCTAGTACACCAATTTGGGGTGTATTAGATCTTTTCACTGTGTTGAATTATTAGTCTATTAGTATTTCAGTTTGGGTGTGTTCTCTAATTCATCTTGCAGTTCACTAATTCTAATTTTTCCATGTCCAGTATGCAGTTAACTCCAACCACTAAATTCTACATTTAGATATGTATTTTTCTCTTAAAAAATTCAATTTTTATGATTTTGTATTCTCTTTGCACATTCTTATTGTCTTTTAATCTTTTGAACATATTAATTATATTTTTTAAGGACATGCTGGATAACTCCATTATGTAGAGCCTTTATGGATCAGTTTCCATTACCTATGTATTCTTTCCTTCTCTCTCTCCCCCTCTGTGTTTTTCTCAAGTCTTATATTTTTATATACCTAAGATTTTTTTTATTTACTTTGGCTCTGGTATACAAGATATTATTGAAAAAGTATAAGGCTCTGGGTCATCTTATCTTCTCCTAGAAAGAATGTACTTTTAATTTTGCCAGACAGTTGGTTCAAGGTTGTATTCCCTAAATTTAATTAGGGATAGAGATGACTCAAAGTTGTGTTTTGTACTTGTTAGGAGAAGTACACTTACCATTTATCTTTAATCCTAAAGGGTAATGCTATTGAAGTGCCACCCAAAATATTTGATGATTTTCAGGACCTGTTTTTGACAGACCTCCAGACTCCAACTTCTGTATATTCTACCCTTATAGAATTACTGAATATAACTTCAGTTCCTCAACCTCTTTACCACACTTCTCAGTTTTTATCTGAGAGATAAAACTAATGACACATACTGAATTTAACTCGCTAGACCTTTTTTCCCCCATATTGTGACTCCTTGAATTATGAATTCACAGACACATTTTACAATTGTGCATGTTTACTCAATGTTCAGCTGGATGGTTAGTTGAAGACCACTATGTCTACCATTTCCAGAAATAAATCACTTTGCTCATACATTCTGGAAACTCCTGGCAACAGATTATTAAAAACCTGAACTTACTGTCCTGAGATTTCCTACTCTATTTCTTCTAAGATCCATAATGTTATTGTGGAAAAAGCAGTGCAGTAACTCCCCAGGATCACCGCAATAAATGGTAGGCTGTGAAATCCAGAAAATGAGAAGACAGCTACCTTTTATGCATAAAGTTTTCTTGTAAACTGACAGGCTGAGTGCTGTGGCTCACGCCTGTACTCCCAGCACTTTGAGAAGCTGAGATGGGCAGATCATGAGGTCAGAGGTTTGAGACCAGCCTGACCAACATGGTGAAACCCCACCACTATTAAAATACAAAAATTAGCCAGGCTCGGTGGCACGTGCCTGTAGTCCCAGCTGCTCAGGAGGCTGAGCAGGAGAATTGCTTGAACCCAGAAGGCGGAGGTTGGAGTGAGATAAGATCGCACCACTGCACTCCAGCCTGGTTCAAAGAGTGAGACTCCATCTCAAAAAAAAAGAAAAAAAACTGACATAAAAATTGTAAGTATGTTCAGTACTCAGAGATGAGTTTCTAGACATAATTCCTAAGCTTAGCTACTAAAAGCCAATGACAGTGTCCCACAAGACACTAGTTACAAATACGACTTCCATTCTAACTATATATTCAATATATATCTACACAGAAGCTGCAGATCTTTTACAAAAGAAATATTGAATGGTTTAATTTTCAGCATTATTATTTTTCTGAAAACTAGTCAGATTCCTGAGTCATAGACTAGAATATGTTTATATTCACAAGGGCGTATATAGACACTTCAAACTATTTTTAAAGAAAAAAATATCAAAAGATTGTACCCTTGCCCTCCAATGTTTTAATGAGAGTTTTTCTGTATTTCCTGTAACTCAGTTAGGATTTGTTATTGTTGCTATTCTTTTCTCCTGTACTTTATTGTATCCCCATTTTAGTACTGACAACATTGTTGATAATATTTCTTCTGTAAAATGTCCACTCTGCAGACAGAATTTGGCAAACAAAGAGATTAAGTCTTTATAAAATTTTATAGCATGGTGAAGTTACAAAAATGTCCTTTATCATGAAAATTAGTAATAAAAATTTGTTATAAAATGTATAAAGGTGTGGGTGGAATTTACTTATTCACCCACACATTCATTCATTGTAATGGATGAATGTGGAGGGATTCTTCATTCTAATTTTAGTAAAAGTGTGGATACATGACTTAAGAAATAAGAGTTTAATTTCCTGGTTCTTATATATTTACTTCTGTTTCTGTACAAAGAAATCTTCTAGTCTTTACAGCTTCTTGCTCTCTTACTATACCAGGTATCTTTGAAAGAATGTTTTTATTTTAATTTGCAAGGATTATTACAAATATTGATAAATGCTTTTGAAAGAGAATGTCCTGTTTAATTAGTTTTGTAGATATTTACATAGTATGTTATCAAAAAAGTATGATTGGTTTGTCACATTTTACATTATTAGATGAAATGAATTTGAAGACAGAATTCTTCTCAGTTTGACCTTTGTTAATATATTTAAATTATGTTATATATATATTTATACATGCAGATATATATCTCAGTTACTATAGATTAGAAAGAAGTACACTAATTAGAGATAGATATAAGTGATGTCATTGATGACTATCAAGGTTTTGTGAACTACATAATACGAATTCATAAACAAAAAGTGAAAAGTATATTTGTTTTCCTTTTATATAACATGAGTAATTAGATGAGTTTTCAATCTGATTAGGAGATCTACATGAATATTAACATAAACAGTATCCCAGTTGTTATTTCTTATTAAACATTTCAAGCTTTTAGCATATCAAGTATTCAAGAACTACTACTCTTAACTTGATTTATTTGGTCATCTATCCATGTGGTATCTATGTCATAGTTACTAGAAATTTTAATAGTGCTACAGTTGTTTGCCAATGGTTTGTGCTTCAAGCGTTGGCCCAGAAGAAAGAAAAAACATATTACCTTATGCAATTTAGACAGTATCAATAGGCTCCACTTGAGTAAAAGTGACATTCAAAGATGACATTATTTTTATTTTTATTTTTTTTAAAGAGAAAGAGAGGAAAATAGGAAGGAGGAAAAAGGAAGAGAAAGAGAGAGACAGAATGGGGAGGAGGGAGAAGGAAAAGAAAGAGGGAGCGAGAATGGGAGTATTGATTTCTTGCCCAGGCTGGAATGCAATTTAGTAATGGGTATTGAAAACCTCTTTTATACTGATAATTATACTTAATGATGTAGTCAGGAAGGAATAAGGGAAGAAGATAACAAACAAACAGCCAACCAATATTTAATTTAAACCTATGAAATGCTATGCGATTACTGAGGAGTGATTTACTTCCAATTATATAGTCACCTTTGGAATAGGTGTGAGGTGGTAATGTATGTTTTGTGTATTTGAAGTGGAGAGTTCTATAAATGTTTATTAAGTTTACTCGTTCCGGGTCTGAGTTCAAGTTCTGAATATCCTTGTTAATTTTCTATCTCGTTGATCTATAGAATCATTAGCTCTTCTTGTTGCATTGATCCTTTTGCCATTATGTAATGTCATTCCTCGCCTCTTTTGATCTTTGTTGCTTTAAAGTCTACTTTATCAGAGGCGAGAATTGCATCTCCTGCTTTTTGTTTATTGGTTTATTTTTACTCTCTGTTTGATTGGTAAATCTTCCTCCTTCTCTCTGAGTCTTTGTGTATTGTTGCATGTAAGATGGGCCCGGATGTAGCATACCGATGGGTTTTGGCTTTTTATCCAATTAAAATGTATATAAGTTTAATATCGGCGTTTGATGCTAGCTGGCTGTTTTGCCCATTAGTTGATGTAAATTTTTTATTGTGTTAAAGTTCTTTGCTTTTTGATATATTTTTGGAAAGGCTGATATTGGTTGTTCCTTTATATGTATAGTGCTTCTTTCAGAAGCTCTTGTAGAGCAGGCCTGGTGGTGGTGAACTCTCTAAGTACTTGTTTGTTCGCAAAAGATTTAATTTTTCCTTCACTCATAAAGCTTAGTTTGGCTGGATAGGAAATTTTGGGTTGAAAGTTCTTTTCTTTAAGGATGTTAAATATTGGTCCCCACTCTTTTCTGGCTTGTAGGGTTTCTGCTGAGAGATCTGCTGTAAGTCTGATAGGTTTCCCTTTATGGGTAACCTGACCTTTCTCTCTGGCTGCCCTTAGTATTTTCTCCTTCATTTCAACCCTAATAAATCTGGCGATTATGTGCCTTGGGGTTGGTCTTCTTGAAGAATATCTTTGTGGTGTTCTCTGTATTACCTGGAGTTGAATATTACCCTGCCTTGCCAGGTTGGGAAAATTTTCCTGAATGATATCCTGAAGAGTATTTTCCAACTTGGATTCATTCTCTTCATCACATTCAGGTACACCTATCAAACGTAAATTAGGTCTTTTCACATAGTCCCATATTTCCTGGAGACTTTGCTCATTCCTTTTCATCCTTTTTTCTGCATTCTTGTCTTCTCATTTCATTTCACTGAGCTGGTCCTCGACTTCTGATATCTTTCCTTCTGCTTGATCAATTCGACTGTTTAAACTTGTGCATGCTTCGCGAAGTTCTCGTGTTGTGTTTTTCAGCTCCATCAATTCACTTATATTCCTCTCTAAATTGTCCATTCTCGTTAACATTTCGTCAAACCTTTTTTCAAGGTTCTTAGTTTCTTTGCATTGGGTTAGAACAAGTTCTTTTAATTCACAGAAGTTTCTTATCACCCACGTTTTGAAACCTGCTTCTGTTATTGGAACACACGTGTAATCTATTAAGCCTTGTTCCGTTACTGATGAGGAATTGCAATCCCCTGTAGAGGGAGAGGCATTCTGATTTTGAGTATTCTCTACCTTTTCACGCTGGTTTCTTCCCTTCATTATATATTTGTCTGTCTGTCGTCTTTATAATTACCGACTTTCCAACTGGGTCTCTGACGTCCAACTTGTTGATTCCCTGCGCCGAAATCTGAGCAATCCACTGAGCCGGCCAAAACAGCGGTGTTAAGATTGATGGTGCTTTTCTGCCCGGGAATCTCCGGACTCTGCACCAAGAACTGGCGTGCTAAGGCACCAGCAAAACCGCCACGCCGGCCACAAGAGTCGCCCTGGCGACCCGTGGAGCTCTTCCACTGGGAATCTCCTGGTCCGTGAGCAACTAATATTCATCTGAAAGTGTGGCGTCCTCTCGTTCTTTGCGCTTTCACTGGGAGGTACGTGCCCGAGCTGCTAATCATCAGCCATCTTGGATCTCTCTCCAGATGACATTATTTTGAACTTCCGTTCCGTTTTGAAATTCCCACCATGAAGTTCATCATGAATCAATTGAGAACTGTCTCTAGGGAATACCTAGCAAAAAAACAGATGCCCTTAGGGAATGGCCCTCTAGTTGTTTCTGATTTCAGCATTAGCATCAATTAGGAAAGCTTCACCTTTAGGCCAAAGTTTGTAAATGAACAGCCTCAGAGGGGCCGAACCAGCTGCTCTTGAAGTTTTCTTAGGAGCAGACATAATCATTTAAATGAAACAAGTCACCAACTGCTCTGACACCTGTCCTTCTTAAGCACATTTCATCACCTCATGTACCAGATTCTCTCTCCAAATCCTGGGCCTTGGGATATCTCATTTGCTCTGTCTGAGTCATTTTCCACCAAATTTCTCTAGGTAATTTCTACCTTGCTTCTAAGTCTTAAATTAAATAACATTTTAATATTTTAGTTCAAAAATTATTCCCTTAGCTGAGATCTATGGTACGAGTTCTTGGTTTTCCATCAGTTATTTGAAATACGATGTGCTAATGACCTAGGCTGTTGACAAAGTGGGTATGACTGTTGGTAAGAGTATCAACTTTTCTTTATGAAGGAAAATTTAGCAATATCTATTAAATGCTCAAATATATACATATAGGTTTCTGTTTAAAGTTTGCTACAACACAACATGAAATAGCAAAAATGAAGCCACATAGGAATTGTTGAATAAATTTTGGTATCACAACATTTTGCAACATTACATAAAATTCAGTGTCCTGACAGAAAGGTTTCTTCAAAATATACTGATAATAAAAAATCCTAAACCAGAAAATTATCTATAGTTATCATGTGTATAAATTATAAAAACCCATGCAGATAAATTGTGCATGAATGAACACTGTCAAAAATTTTGAAAATTGAACATAAAAATGTTAACTGTGGCTGCTTTTGGGAAGAGTAGTAGGGTAGGAGTTTTGAATGTAGAGGCCTTTCCTTTAAGTTAATATATGCCTGCAATATCTGCATTTTCCCGAAGATTATATATTGTTTTCATAACACAAAATAAAGATTCAGCCTGTTTAGAAACTAAGCTTCAGTTTAAGTGCCACAAATATAATAGAAAGAAGACTTTTGAATAATGATGATGAATTTAGGGAGGGTTTGGAGTTCCCAAATGTCTTCAACTTGTCACAACTGTGTTTCTCTCACATGGACACAGGGGTAAGAACTACACACATCAGGGCCTGTTGGGGGCTGGGGGATGAGAGGGGGGAACTTAGTGAACGGGTCAATAGGTGCAGCAAATCACCGTGGCACACATATACGTAACAAACCTGCACATTCTGCACATGTATCTCAGAACTTAAAGTAAAATTTAAAAGAAAAGAGTACTAAGAAAAACAAGAACACTGTTTCTCAAATTTCATCAAAAAAAATCCTTATGACTCAAGGAAAGAAAATTAACATAATTCTCCAGACAATTTCTGCAAAAGGAAAAATGACTCTGAATTATCTAAGCAATAACCCTATTTTTCCACTTCCTCAGTCCATGGGAAGTAGGATAGGATGAAATTTAAGTGTCTCTAATACAGTCATAAATGTTCTGCAACTTACATTCTATGCTTAATAGGAACTCTTTCTGCCTCAGTAATGACTTATCTCCAGGTGACAGAATCATCTGTTCTTTGGAATACCATTACTGGTGTTATTACATCTCTTAAGAAGCTTTTGTTCTATAAAATCAAAATAGGCCTGGCACGGTGGCTTATACCTGTAATCCTAGCACTTTAGAAGGCCGAGACAGGAGGATCACTTGATTCCAGGAGTTTGAGACCAGCCTGCGAAAGATGGTGAAACCGCATCTCTATAAAAAAATTTTTTTTTTAATTGGCTGGGTATGGTGGTATGCTCCTGTAGTCTCAGCTACCATGGAGGTTGAGATGGGAAGATTGCTTGAGTGCTGGAGTTTGAGGATAGAGTGAGCTGTGCTTGCACCACTGCATTCTATCCTGAGTGAGAAAAGTGAGACCTGCATCTCTAAAAGAAATCATAACAAATATAAATCAAATCAAATCAAAATGACAAAAGGTAATCAATCTATTTATTGATCAATGTTACAAAATGGAAACTATAATATAAGAACCAAATAAGTGGTCATGGTTTCAGGAATCTTTTTGAACAAAGCAGATAACTTCCTTCATTATGAAAGGAGGAGTGTTGGAATTCACTAAGGGTGGTTGGCAAAATATTACAGAAAATATTTAGGGAAAATTATAGAGTATAGTCTCAAACCTTTTGGAAGGCTGAAAGGTTTTACTGGGGCAGGATGACGGTGGCCGGCCAGTCCATTAAGTTAGGGAGAGTTAGAGACTATTTAAGTCTGTTTACCCCACATTCCTTTGTCTCCACTCTGTTTACTCATGCGAACTTTGTGCTGGATGGCCCTCTCAGGGGGAGATAAAAGGGGAAGAACCTGTTAATAGTGTTTACTCTGGACCTGGAACCTACAGCTTTTATCATTCATATAACCACTCTTTTTTTTTTTTTAATAAAGATAGGGTTTCACCATGATGGCCAGGCTGATCTTGAACTCCTGACCTCAGGTGATCCACCCACCTTAGCCTCCCAAAGTGCTAGGATTACAGGCGTGAGCCACCGTGCCCGGCTATATAACTACTCTTTTAACCATGTTAATTATCCACAAGTTTGTTAACTTAGAACCTCTGTTATGAATAAAAGTGTCTATGGACAGAGGGTCTTGGTCGATTGGTTGCATTTCACCCACAGAAAGCAGCCAACGGCCATGCCTAGCCCACTTGAAATACTGTAATGGTGTGAGAGTGCATTCCTTCATTTGTCATTGAGTCAGGTCGGCAGGCCAGACTTCCGCAGGCGGTGGGCTACATCTCAGGTGGTGCCCCTGACATCGTGGTCACCACCTGGTCTCCTCACACTAGGTCTCCTCACAGGGGGCACTACTTGTGACCTCGATCAAGTCAGGGTCACCACCTGAGATGTTGGTCACCCTGCAGAAGTCTGACCTGCAGACCCCGACTCAAAGACGGATGAATGAATGTACTCTCATACCATTACAGTGATACAAGTGGGCTAGGGACGGCCGATTGGTTGTATTTCACCCTCTCAAAGCAGCCAACGTCCATCCTTCGCCCACTATAATGGTGTGAGAGTGCACTCCTTCATCCGTCGTTGAGTCAGGGTCTGTGGTCAGACTTCTGCAGGTGGTGACCAAGGCCTCAGAGGAGTGTAAGAGTTCATCTGGGTTCTTTAATGTAAGTTAAGTAATCCACCTAGTATGTCTGTTTTCTTTAACTTTAGACATTGATCATAAATTTGTCTACTATTAAAGTCTTTAGTGATTGCATTTTTAAAATGTTCACAATTATTTGTTGCAATCATTTATAAATTCAAAATATTCAACTTTACAACTTCATTTTAAAGCATAGCTATGGCTTGTTTTGCTGAAAATATAAAGCCAACTTTTCCCCCTACATTCTCCCTGGCAATAAGTTAAAATAATTTATGTGTTCCTATGTTAAATAAATACATAACAAATATCTATGTATAATGTGTAAAGTAATTAAATGTGTATCAAGCATCTATACATTGAGCAATCTGCTAGATATTGAAAGGGATGCAAGGGACAAACAGCAAAGCATACCATGAAAAGTGATGTAAAACGGTCTGAAAATTCAACTATTAGCACCCTGGAGCTTTTTTGTTTTCTTTTGAGATGGAGTCTCACTATGTTGCCCAGGCTAGAGTGCAGTGGTGCCATCTCGGCTCACTACAACCTCCGGCCTTCTGGGTTCAAGGATTCCCCTGCCTCAGCCTCCTGAGTGGCTGGAACTACAGGTGCATGCCACCATGCCTGGCTAATTTTTCCATTTTTAGTAGAGACAGAGTTTCAGCACTGTGGCCAGGTTGGTCTCAAATTCCTGACCTCGTGATGTTCCCACCTCGGTCTCCCAAAGTGCTGGGATTACAGGTGAGAGCCACCATGCCTGGCCCATGGCATTTTTCCCCCAATTCTATGGGTTAAATATTTCCAATTAATTTTACTTTTTGATGAATTTGAAACTACTAGTAAAAAGAGGGCTGGATAAACATTTCAGTCTCAAGAGCAGCTATTATCAGGAGTAGATTAAGAGGGAAGTGTGCTAATGCATTAATCCAAAATCTGGTGAACAAGAGGAAGTGTGCCTTGACCTTCATGTCACATTATAATAATATTTAACAATGAAGGCGCCCTTATTACATGTGTTTCAGACACATTTCAAGTAGTTTGTTAAGTTCAACTATTTTAATTAATCTATACAGAATAACTCTAAGTAGGCATTATCATCCCCTTTTCCAGATAAGAAAATTGAGGCAGAGAAAAGTTAATTTGTTGCAAGGTATGCAGAACGGGATTCATAATCATATTCAGTCTAGCTGGAGTCCAGGATCTTATTTCCTGTAAATGACATTCTTTTTAGAAAAGAGTAAAATAATTAGTTTGTTATGCCTTTCTTTACCTTATAACATTTGAAGAAATCACTTTATCAATCTTAACACTAAATGGTAAGCTCTCAACATTAGCTTTTGAATTATTACATCTACTATGGTGATTCTTGTAGTGTGTGGCATGAAAACATATTAGCTGATCAATAAAAAAGTCATTACATTTGACTTCTTACACAGAAAATTTAAAATAAGTTTATAATTCTTAACACTCACTTCTAACTGGGTGACTGAGAGCCACAAAGAAACTTGGAAATATGCATGTCTCTTGTTGGAAAACGAATCCCAAGTTAATATTTTAACTTGGTTCAGTGAAGTGAGCCAAGTGAAGAAGTCTTGGCTGTATATTGAGACTGCACACAAAACTCAAGGTTATTCAACTTGAAATCAAGTCAGAAAATCTCCATTTAAGAGGTAGTAAAACCAGGTAGACATTCAGACCTGCTTCTCAGAGCACTGAACTATGTCTTAGGAGAGCGGAGTCCACAGTCTGGGATGTTTGACTCTGTGTCTCTACTGAAACTGCACTATGAAACGATTTACTCCTCACTTTATCTTAATTCTCACACTTACCTCTATGCCTCCATTGTCAATATCAATGTTAATACTTTTCTCATTTAGGATTTTTCAAAATATGGCTGACAATATTTGCAAGATTTGTTACAGCTTATTAGGTTCAACATGTACCCTTCTACACCAGAATCTTCTAGAATTACTAGTGCCATAAATGTATGTAACATCAACCGTAAAATAAGTTAGTGAATAGGACTGCCATGAGGCCTGTGTAGTGCTGGTAAGAAATCAAGTCAAGTAAGTCAATATATGATGTTGTTCTAAATATTTATTGCCTACCTTAGGAAAAATGATATTGAGATACTGTTCTGAAATTGTTTAAGGATTATAGAACTTTTTTAAACCCAAGTATTTTCTAAATATCTTAGGAAATGATTCTTCATGAAGTCAGTGTATGTGCACAACTTAGGATATTAATGTATACATTCAGCAAATATTACTTAAGGATACACTATGAAATGACTGTTATCATTAGTCAGAGAGGTCTAGGGGATTAGCTATTTGACTTACAAAAATGTGAAATTTATACTTTCTAAGTCATGGCACAAAGGCACATCAAACCAAAATAAGTACATTAGAGTATTCAAGAACCATATTCTAATGGTTTCCTTTTTAGTTTTCTTTAAATAAAAATTTCATGACAGTAGAAAGAACTCTGGTGAATGCAAAGATGAAGACTATTATTTGCCCTCTTCTTACAGTGTCTCACCAAGGTATTTAGAAAGCCTGGTGAGTCTGTTATCCAAACACTTTGTAGTCCCGGCTCAGCGGGCTTTCACCCCCTCTGTGCCAGGTTGCCCTGCCTCTCCTGTGGCTACACTGTTTTTCGACTGTCATTTTTATTGAAAAATAAAAGCTAAATTGGAGTTTCAGAATACCTTCCATTTAACTCCTTTAATAAAACAGGAAAGATAAAAGCAACCTAGTCACAAGAGAAGTGTTTTTGAAAGCTATGCCTTGGATATCAGAGATGCAGAAATAAAAGGCTGCTTCAAAAATAGAGCCCACTGGCCTAGCGCTGGCCCTCTGCAGCTCTTCTCCTGTGCTAGACCAGCTTTTAGCTTTAATTTTTTATTCAAGAAGTTAAATGGGAGACGTGAAATAGTTTGGATCAAATATCCCAACAAATGGAAAATGGGCAGCAGATGATTCTTTTAAATGCATTATTCTTATGCACCTGGGCCAGACAACTTCGTCAGGCAATTTTGCACATGCCTGATAGAAAAAAGAATATTATTTATACTTCTTTACACAGAGAACTCTTCTTTTTACTAATCCCATGGGAAGAATAGCATTTATAAAAGTGTGTTCCACTTAAAATAAGCATCAACATAATAAATGCTCTGAGAAGTCCCACACTAAAGAGAAACAAAATAAACAAAACTGTATAATTTTGTATTTGCTTAATCAATTTGTCTGCTAATTCCTTTAAAACTTTATATGTATTAATACCATAAGATGGTGTAATCTTGATCTTCAGTCACACTAGTAACATAGTTAAAAAATATTTTCGAAAGAAGGCATTCCCTTAGCTGTGTAATTGTAGCTCTACTTAATGCATTTATGTTGATTATTGAATTAAGACCTACCAGAGATTAAACATTTGAGGTAATCATAGTATCTAATTGCAAATTGGCTGAGAGATTCATGTTTAAGATAGCATAATTCAAAGGTTAATTGACAATAATTGTCAATAATTAAACTGACAAATGTAACTAAGAGAACAAGGAAGAGGAAGCAGTGGGATTTGGCAAAGGAAAAAGATTGATACAGTCCTGAAAGTTTGAAGAAACATTTGATTTTGATGTGAAATAGGTCACTTAGCTCTACACTGTTCAATAACCCCCATTCTCTATTCCATTGTTCCTGTAATGTTCAGCTAATGCTTTAATGAAGGTGACTCTAAAATACCCCTATTTGTCTTTTGCCCTCTTAAAGCAAAAGACACAATTTAGGATTGTAATATTCCCTTCTTGCTCTGACACATCTTTAAATATATCTTTATTCAAAAAAGAACACTTTCAGTCATTTCATATTTCTAACCAATTAAAGAGAAATGAGAAAATGTAAGTTATAGTGATGTTAAGTGTATCTCCCAGGATAAGTCAGTATTGATGAAGAATGACCTGTGAAGTGACGACTGCTCTCCGCCACTGCCAGATTCTGAGGGGTGTGCTAAAAGCTTCAGTCAGAACTGCCTCATTATCGTGAGCGTAGTATTATTTTAAATTAGCTTTTTATATTTAGTTAAATAACACCTCGTCTAAAAAGTAGCTCTTATTTTCCATGCCAGCATTTTGTATGACTACCTTCAAAGTAAGTTTCATAGAATAGGTAAAGAATAAACAGAAAGCAATTACTTTTTCTACATAGAGAAAAAGGAAAGAATGGGGGTAAATTTGGCAGCCTGTCTTTAGATCTTATGAAACAATCTCTTTTTCAAAAGCACCATTGCACTTAATAATTACATAATTTTCCCTAGGCTCCCACACAAAAAAAGAGTATTTGAACAATGCTAAGATGTAAATAGGGTTACTATTGTCTTATGGTCTTCAATAGCATGTAACTTATCTGACCCAAATTGTGATCCTTACCAAATCATTTTGCCCATTAAAGGATTCACTTACTTTCTTGCTTTAATATTCTTCAGTGTGTTCTCTGGTCAGAGACAAAAGAATTATTTTGAAAGTATTGAAAACCACATTGTCTTTCAAGTGCTCATAGAAAAGTTTCCTAGCAATAACATTGCCTTTGAACATGCAAAGGAGATAAGTAAGTAAAAAATCAGGAAAATTCTAATCTAGAGTAGCTTAGTTTGTTATAATGTTTTAATATATGGAGTAATATCATTATGGTTTTTAGTTTTTTTTTCTTTTTAAGGGCATTTTATTTTATTTTTTAATTAAATTTCTTTTTTTTTTTTTTTTTTTTGAGACACAGGCTTGCTCTGTTGCCCATGCTGGAGTGCAGTGCCATGATCTTAGCTCACTTCAACCTCCACCTCTTGGGTTCAAGTGATTCTTGCACCTCAGCCTCCAGAATAGCTGGGATTACAGGCATGCACCATCATGTCTGACTAATTTTTTATTTTAGTAGAGACAGGATTTCACCATGTTGGCCAGGCTGGTGTTGAACTCCTGACTTCAGACGATCTGTTGACCTCAGCCTCCCAAAGTGCTGGGATTATAGGTGTGAGCCACTGCGCCTAGCCAAAAGAGGGTCTTTTAGTCCAGACGTGATGGCACTTCTATTTTCAGAATTTGCTAAAATAAAATTCATTTATTACGTAAAATCAAACTTTAAAGTTTCATGTATTAGATCACCACCTGGTTAAGATGGTGTCTTTCCTGAATTACTGACATTTTTTATTATTTCTAAACTTAAGCACTCTAAATACAATGATCGTTTATTTCTGTCTATAGTAAATACATATTATATGCTCCAAACCTATCTTACTAATTGAATAGGCAACTACATATTTACATGTATACAAAGTATATGTAAATTGTTATTCTGAAAACATTTTCTCCCTGAATAGCCACAAGAAAAATGTATATGAGCTAATTGTAGGTTGACGATTCAGAGTGGTTATATTTTTCTCTGGTTACTCAACATGTTTGGAGAGAATCAAATTTTTCAGCAAAGAACACACACAGTATAATTAGGCAATATTTACTTTGGCATATGTTCATGATAAATGCCACTAGGCATAACTGGTGTGTAGAAATCTCACTGATCAAAAATATTCTGCCAGTTTTTTGGTGATACAAGGAGGAAACAAATGCGAAAGTTTTAATTTTCTAAATTTTCTACATTTTGTGTTCTCCAAAATCTGATAAAGGTAACTCCCAGACTTTCAAATGTTAAAAAGACTGATGTGCATTCCTAAAAATAGTAATAATTATCATATTACTTTTATTTTTAAATTTTATTTCTTTTTTTGACACAATAATTTATGGGGAACATAGTGATGTTGTGATATATGTAATATGTAGTGATTAGATCAAGGTAACTAGCATACCTATCATCTCAAACATTTATCATTTCTTGTGTTGGGAGCATTCAATAGACCCCTTCTAGCAATTTGAAACTATACGCTCTATCATTGTCAACCATATGCATCCTATAGTGCTTCAGAACATTAGAACTCTTATCTAGCTGTAATTTTATATCCTTTAAAAAATCTCTCACTACTATCTCCCTAGAAACTAGAGTCTTTAGTATCTTCTCTTTGACTTTTTACTTCTATCAGATCAGCTGTTTATTTTTTAGCTTCCACATATGAATGAGAACATGCTATGTCTAACTTTCTGTTCCTGGTTTATTTCACTTAACATAATGTCTTCCAGTAGTATCCATTTTGCCTTGAATGATGGGACTTCATTCAATTTTGTCTGAATAATATTTCATTGTACACATACAGCACATTTTATCTGTTCACCTGCTGTTGAACACCTAGCTTGACTCCATATATTAGCTATTGTGAATAGTGCTGTGATAAAGATGAGGTGCAGCTGTTTCTTCTATATACTGATTTTCTTTCCTTTGGATAAATTCCCAGTAGTGGGATTGAAGGATCACATGGTAGTTCTATTTGTAGAGGTTTTTTTGTTTGTTTTTTTGGAAAGTGTGTACTGTTCTTGCAGTGGCTGTACTAGTTTATATTCTCTCTAACAGTGTGTAAGAGTCCTTTTTTCTCTGCATGCTCACCATGCATGTATTATGTTTTGACTTTTTGATAATAGCCATCCTAACTGGGGTGAGCTGATAACTCATTGTAGTTTTGATTTGCATTTCTCTGATGATACGTGGGGTTAAGCATTTTAAAACTATATTTGTTGGTCATTTTTATGTCTTCTATTGAGAAAGGTTCACATTATTTGTCATTTTTAATTTGACATTTTTAAACTGTTATTTTGTTTGAGTTCCTTGTATATTAATCTCCAGCTAGGAGATTAAAATACAGTTCATCAGGTTGGTAAAGTGTTTGAAAATATTTCTCTCATTCTATAGGCTGTCTTTTCCCTCTGTTAATTGTTTTCTTTGCTATGAAGAAGTTTTTAGTTTAATATCATTCCATTTGTTTATTTTTGTTTCAGTTGCCTATGCTTTTGAGGTGTTATTTATGAAATTTTTTCCCAGACCAATGTCATGAAGCATTGCCCCATGTTTTCTCCTAGTAGTTTTATAATTTTAGGTCCTACATTTAGGTCTTTTATACATTTTGAGTTAATTTTTGTACAGGGTAAGAAGTAGGGGTCTTCTTTCATTCTTTTGCAAATGGATATCCAGTTTTCCCAGAGCCATTTATGAAAGAGACTTTCTTTCACCAGTGTATGTTCTTGGAGCCTCTGACAAACATCAGTTGGCTTTAGATACATGAATTAATTTCTGTAGATATATGGATTAATTTCATGGATATATTCTGTTCCATTGTTTAATGTTTCTGTTTTTATGCCACTACCATGCTGTTTTGGCTACCATAGTATTGTAGTATATTTTGAAGTCTAGTAGTGTGATGCCTCTAGCTTTGTTCCTTTTGCTCAGAACTGCTTTGGCTATTCAGGGTTTCTTATTGCTTCATGCAAATTTTAGATTATTTTTTCTATTTCTGTGATGAATATCATTGATATTTTGATAGGGATGGCACTGAATCTGTACATTGCTTTGAATAGTGTGCTCATTTGAATCATATTAATGCATCTATCCATGAGCATGGAATATTTTTCCATTTATTTCTATCCTCTTCAATTTATTTCTTTAGAGTTTTGTGGTTTTCCTTGCGGAAGTCTTTTACTGCCTTGGAGAAATTTATTCTTAGGTATTTTTTTTTTTTTTTTTGTAGCTGTTATAAATGGCATTACCTTCATGATTTTTTTTCAACTAGTTTTCTTCTCCTGGGAGAAGTCACTCTTGTGACTCAGAATGTAACAATTGACAAATGTTAAATATTTTTCATTACCTCACAGATTCCTGAGACTCTGATCGTCCTTTTTCAATTTTTTTTTTTCTGTTTCTTAGATTGGATAATTTCTATTGTTCTTTCAAGTCTCTGATTCTTTCCTCTGTACCACCCATTATTCTTCTGAGTCATTCTGCAATGGTCCCTACCAAATTCATATGTTGAATCTGACCCACTACAGAGATGGTAGTAAGAGGCAAGGGCTTTGGGAGATGAACAGGTCATGAAGGTTCTGCTTTCTTTCTTTCTTTTCTTTTTTTTTTTTAAGATGAGGTCTCACCATGATGGCCAGGCTCGTCTTGAACTCCTGACCTCAGGTGATCCACCCACCTCAGCCTCCCAAACTGCTAGGATTACAGGCATGAGCCACCATGCCCGGCCGAAGGTTCTGCTTTCATGAATGAAATTAGTGTTCTTATAAAAAAATGCCTGAGAGAGCTTGTGAGAGCACAGCTAGAGAGGACCATCTTTGAAGCAGAGAACAAGCCCTCACCAGACATTAAATCTACTAGAGACTTTGACCTCTAGATTTTCCAGCCTTCAGAATCGTGAACAATAATTTTCTCTTGTTTATGAATTACTTATTTTAAAGTATTTTGTTGTAGCTGTCTGAATAGACTAAGACATCATGCTTTAAGCTTTTCATTTCAATTATTTTGTTTGTTAGATTAAAGTTTTCGTTTGTTGTACCTTTGAGTCCACAGTAGATTGTTTCCAGAATCTACCAAATTCCATCAATACCAAAATTTTTAGATGCTCAAGCCCTTAACTTAAAATGGCATATTTGCATATTACCTATATACATCCTCTCATATATATTAAAAATATCTAGATTACTTATTATACCTAGTTCAATGTAAATGCTGTGCTAATAGTTATTGCACTGTATTAATTTTTGTTAAAAATTTGTATCATTTTTAATAGTTGTATTTTTATTTTATTTTTTCAAATATGTTTGACCTGTGGTTTGTTGAATCTGCACATGGGAAAACCATGAAAATGGAGGGCTGATTATACCTTTAATTTTCTTTTCTGAAACTTACTATTTTAAAAAATTTGATTCAAGCATCTTTGTAATTGCTAATTGAAGAATTTCTGTGATACTGCTTTTAAATCTTTGTCAGATAATTTTAACATCTCTGTCACTTCGGTGTTGGCATCCATTGATAATCTTTTTCACTTAGTTTGAGATCTTATTAGTTCTTGGCATGACAAATTATTTCTTATTAAACCCGAACATTCAAGCATTATGTTAAGATATTCTGGATCTTAGTTAAACTTATGTTTTAGATGGATTCATCTGATACTTCTCTAACAGGAAAATAAGAGGGTACCATCATATCACTGCATGGTTAGATAGCAGTACAAATTCTTTCATGGCCTCCTTTGATACTCAAGGGAATGGGTTAATATTACTGGAGAGTAGGTGGGGAAGTTCATCTTTCTCACTAGAATTTTTCTGACTATCTGCTTTCAAGGCTGTGCAACTCAAAGCTCAGAAATACTTTGTAACTGTTTCCAGTACATCTGTGGATATTGCTTAGGCATCCATAGAGTTTCTTGCATCTGAAAGGGAGAAAGGGGAGTGAAGTTAGCCACCCTTTCCTCAGACAACCTCTCCTAATTCATCCAGAACAGCTCGGCTTTTACCTCTTTTCTGTTCTGGATTTCAACATAAAATTGTATTTGAAGAAAAAAAATCTGCCAATTAAAAAATGTGTGAAAATATCTTAAATTTCAACTTTTATCAAATGAAATTATACAAGGGAATTAAGTTCTGCAAGATATAATTTTAGTGATTATTTTCTTCTCTGTTTTCCCCAGAATGGTCCATGGCTAGTAACACTATAGACACATAGATTAGTTTATTAATTATATACACTAAATATCTTAGAACGTTGGGGGTTAACTCTATTGTAGAAGTGAGGTGAGAAAGCTTGCAACTATCATGCTTATCAAGAGTTTGCATATGGCATATTCCAAATAACTAAGACCTTAAAACAAGAATTAGCACTATTAAAAAGTAATTATACCAATTAACTTGAAAAAAGAGGTTTTTTTGTTCCAAAGGAGGAAACACAAGTGGCTTTTGAGCACTTGATCAAATTATGCTCTGCCAATTACAAAGAAACAACAAACAGTTCTAACTATGCCAAATATCTACTTAAAATGTAAATACAAAGAATAAAGATAATATTGAGTTTGTGGATTGTATTAAGTCTTTTCTCACGCTGCTGATAAAGACATACTTAAGACTGGACAATTTACAAAAGAAAGAGATTTAATGGACTTACAGTTCCACGTGGCTGGGGAGGCCTCACAATCATGGCAGATGGCAAGGAGGAGGAAGTCATGCCTTACACAGTTGACAGCAGGTAAAGATTGAGAGTTTGTGCAGGGAAACTCCCCCTTACAGAACCATCAGATTTCATGAGGCTTATTCACTATCATGAAAACAGCACAAGAAAGACGTGCCCCAATGATTTAGTTACCTCCTACCGGGTCCCTCCCACAACACATGGGAATTTAAGATGAGATTTGGGTGGAGACATAGCCAAACCATATCATGGATGTTATGTAGAATTCATGAAAATATTATTGGCCAAAGCCTGAAAACCTTAATAATCAAACTCATAGAGTATCCTATTTTCTCTTTGCTCACAGATGAAAGGGTTAAACTTTTCATTCTTAATCTTTTATTCAGCATAATCACTGTGGCTATGCCACTCACGTTTGTCCCCCCTGGGAGGCAAGAGAGTATTCCTAATGTGCTGTGGTACAAGATTTGGTATCAAACTATTGTGATTCAGAAGACAGAAAATCCACTCCTCCTTCCATTTTGTCACAGGATGTCAGGTAACACAATGGAGTCAACTAGTTGGAGCTATGTGTTACAGCCATTCAGAATCGACCTGCCAGCCTGAAACCATGGCTTTTTCATACCTCTTATCATCAAAAAACATGGATGAACATTGAGATACAAAGAAGCAAAACATATTAAGTGCAGTGAAAGTGTCTGCTTCAATGAGCCTGTCAACAGGGCCTGAATGATGAAACACAGGTATTTACTCAGAGGACTCCCTAGCACCATTAAAAAGTTCTGGGGATTACTCAGTCTCTGAGTTTCAGTACTGACAACAACATTCTAACAACATTTTCTACAAATCAACGGTGGTGCAATCAGAGTCTCAGGCTAGTTAAGGGCTACAAGGATGAATATATATATATAATAAAAACTATTTTGACATATAACCAAAAAGGTTTAATTTTAAATGCTTAAAATTTTTTCTGCTTTCTCTCAGAGGACAAAAAACTATCTTAGTTTTATTTGGGAAATAATTTTTTATCTTTTAAGTATCAAGAACCAGGTAAGGTAAAGTATACAGGAAATCATAAAAATAAATCTAGGGCCATATTTTTCATTGTAACCAGATCAGTATAAGGCATAAGAATCCTCCTCACTGAAATAAATATAAAGAAGTATATGTATGAAATCTTGGTTATCAAATGCCACCTGACACTAAATGTTTTGCTCTGTATCTTAATTTCATCTCAAAGACATATTAAAGCAAAAACAAACAAAAACAATTATTTGAGGGCCTCAACAGCAACAGCAGAGAAGATGCCTGGTGATTCTATATCTACTAGAACATAATAGAGAATAGCAACAAAATAAAGGATTCCCTTTTAATATAAATGGGCATAAAATGGGTTATAACTCGAACAATTTTTTTTTTCTCTTTTGAGCTGTTTAGTGTTTGGTCTCAATTAGTTACCTTGATGATTCTATTGAATGTGGCAAAATGCAGAGGTTTCAGTTGTGATAAGACTATGAATCAGAAGCATTTCTACACTACCTGCTTACTGAAGCCATATACAGGACCAGCACTAATTTAACTCAGAGCCCCATTTCCCCAGCTTTTCATTTTCTGGAAAGACCCATATTGTTTGTATCCATACTCTATGAGTTGATGGAAGATTCTTTAACATTTTAAAATAGATTTTTAGATTATTTTTTCAGTTGTGGTCTAGTCTATTGAATAAATATATATTTAAAATGCATTTTGAATATTATAGTTTTATACTCTGGGTAAAACCAAAGAAAAATACAAATTTATGTTGTTTGCTGAGACCTTGGTCTCTTCTCTTACCTATGCCCCTCAAGTGGTGGTGAAAAGGTAAAAACAGATTTAGTATTCTAATTCTATTCTGATAAAATACTTGAATTTTTTTTGAGAGTTACTGCTTTGGGAGACACATTCATAACAAGGTTATTATTGTAAGTCTACCTGGAATGTCAGTAATAGTTTATAGGAAATCTACGGAATATGTAAATGAGTAGCACAAGAAGCTTTGTCAAAAATGCAGGATAAAATTTCATGTCGATATGAAATTCAGCTAGACTCTTCTAAAAATGGTGAGAGGGAGGGAAATTGAAAGGAATAAATTATTGGGCTAATATTTTTTCTTATACTATTCATTACTATGCTATTATTAGGAAAAGAGTTTAAAAATGAACCTAATGATGTAAATGTTACAGCTAAGGAATCATCAAGATTTTTAAAGATAACATTTTGCTAATAATATTGGTAAAAATTAAATCTATATTAACAGATAAACTGAAATCAAGCCTATATTGTATTCAGCAAACAAATAATCATCAGAGGCATGTAGGGATCCTACAATCAGAGTGAGAAATTTTCCTGCTTGGAGTCTACTAAAGCAAAATAGAGTTAGAAAATAAAATTAAGTAATTGTGCTGTGTTTAGGCTATGGGGAAGAAATAAATAAAAAGCTAATTGGACAGAAGAGTAGCAAGAAATCAGAGAAACCAGATTTCCTTGTTGCTAGGGGTGTTTTGCTTCAATAAATTAGAAAGGTGTAAATTACACTCCAAATTGAAATTCAATCTACTACCATAAATAGAAAAAGATGTATTTACCTTTGCATTTTTATCCATGGAACATTTAGATCTCTGACAAAAGGACCACCTGATGTCAGAGCTCTTTCAAATAAAATCCTTTCAAAAGCATATACCTTCCATGAAATGAAAATGTGATGGAGATGGAGTCTTGATGATGTCTGTTTTAAAATTGCTGTTTAAAAGAATGGTATAAGAAGGTGAAAATTGTCCAAGGATTTGGGAAAGATTTAAGGTGGCAGCAAGAATCCATTGTAGGCCAGTTACAAAAGAGTAGGTAACATGATGATCAGAAAGAAGTGGAAAAAATTATAAAACACTGGTACATAATTATATCAGCAGCGATACTACAACCCAAGCCAAAATTTCTCTATATTTTTGTTGTGATTCAGAAAATTTTCCAAAATCTGAAAACTGTCCCCAATCTTTAAGCCAGGAGCATGGGCTAACTGATGAAAATTATTTTTAGCTTTAATGTTTAATGTTCTATGATTTGAAGATGTATATCAAGAACAGTAAAATTTAATAAAAGAACCAAAGAACCAGTTCTCATTTAAGGCTTAAGGTGAATTGGGGCAATGTGTTTGTTTTTTATTTGCTTAAGGTGTTATTAAATTTCCCTTTTCTACTGGGTCTATAATTTAGTGAGTGGTTTAAAAAATTGAAATTAAAAAAGATAATCTCATGAAGATATTGTGAAAATCACTGTCAATTTCTATGATTATGCAAATAAAAATGAACTACTTTATGTCAAATGACTGAAAAGCATTGAGAAAATAGGTAATGCCAAGTGTTAGTGGTAACGTAAAGAATTAGAGACCCTCATATACTGCTGATGGGAGCATAGACTGATAGAGTCAGCCTGGGAAGCACACTGGAACCAGTCAGACAAATTAAGCATTACCTCATTCTATAAGCATATCATACCCTAGCAGGGTAATCATATCCCAAAGGAATGTGACACTAGCTCAGACCATGTACTAGCCTGTTCATTAAAATATTATTTATAGTAGCAAAAACTGAAAGCAATTTCTGTGACCATCACTATATGAAAAAAATGAAAAGCCAAGAATACACAGTGTTGACTAAAGCAATGGAGACTACATACAACATGGAGCTATCTTAAAATATGCATTGTCATGAAAAAAGTAATAGACTTTCACATAATATGAAACCCTTTAAGTGGATCAAAAGTATTTGCAAAAATAAGAACAGAAAACTATTTTCTTAGATTATGAATACAAACATATATAATAAGACTCAGTAGAATGATTTTATGGCAATAGGTAAAGGAGACTATAATTATAAAGGAGAATAAATAAATAGCAATAATAAGAAATAAAATGAAACAAGAATAATAGTACGCCATGATTTGAGGAACACAATAATCAAACTTCTAGACATCTGGGGTCTAGAAGAAATAAAATAAAGAAAATTTAATAAATATTTTATTTGAAATAAAATGAATTAATAGCCAAAATTATGCCTTAATTTAAAAATAGAACAAAAAGAACATTTCTATGGGATTAATGCATGCTGATTACTATATAGTCACTATGTATCAGGCATATGCTATCCATTTTTAACGCAGCATCCCTTTTCATCTTCTTGGTAATTCCATAAAATAGACATTCTTATCCTCAATTTACATTTGGGGTAGGTGAGTCCTAAAAGGCTCATTTTTTCCTTTAGACCTACAGCATTTTTGTGTTGGAAGCAAGAGTCAAACCCAGATTTGTTGACACTGAAGCTCATCTCTTTAATCTCTGTAAAATGTACAGTCAAGCTTCTCAAAAAAGTACCCCACTTTTGCTATGTCTTATAAGAGGGTAAGACTTGTCCAAGGACTTTGAAAAGACTTCAGGTGGCAGCTAGAATCCATTATGAAACAGTTACTAAGGAGTAGGTAATTTCTTGCTCAGAAAGAAGTAGAAAATATTGTACAACACTGGTCCATAACTATATCAGCAGTGATACTACACCCCAAACCAAAATTTCTTTGGTTTGGAATTTTTGTATTCCCCACACCAACCCCTTCCCCCATTTTCTAAATTAATTTTTATCCCCACAATCCCTAGACAAGTGTCCTCTGTAACTTTCCACGTGATCTCATCATTATCAAATCCACTAACACTGATCGGCTGCATTGGATAATGATCACATTCTTGAAATCCTTCACTCTTGCCCCACTACTCTCATCTAGTTCTCTTCATTTCTTCATAATACCCTGACTCCTTTGTCCAACTTGTTAAATGTTGATGTTCCCCAAGAATTTAGTCTCAGAATCTTTAGGGACTGGTAGTCTCTCCACATGTTCACGATGTGATAATCTCAGGCAATCATAGTTCATAGACTGATGACTTCTAAATCCATTCCAAATCCATCAAACTATTGAAACTAGACTTAATATGTTTCTCTTTTTGTTTACCTTCTATGATTAGTCGGTGGACAAGTCTTGTATATTTTAGCTTTGAAATACTTTTCTAACTCATACACTTGTTTAAACCTATTAACACAACCTTGTTTCAGACTTGCATTATTTCTTGACTACATTGTCATAGTAGCTACTTACCTAATCTCCTTTTCTCTAATTTTGTCCTTCTTTACCTGATTAACCTGAAGTCATACTAATCTAGCTAAACTACCAATGGGAAGCCTCTTTTCCAAGCTCTTCGGTCATTTTTGCATTCCCTACAGTATTATCGTCATTTCCTTCACAGACAAACAAATTATCCCATGACATGGTTCTTACACTGCTCTTGTGCATCCCATTTTATTATCTTGGGATACTGAACTAATAATTCCTTGTACTAGGCTGTTTAGTTCATTTTTTTGGTGATATTCTCTGCCCAGAAAATTCTTCCTATCTTTCTTTTCCTGTTTTATATTTTTTTACCTTTGAAGTACCATCTTCTCCATAAAGCCATGTGTTAAAACCTATGACCTATAATATCTTCTTGGGGGAATCTTGAGCAAATAATATCTAATAATACTTCTATTATCATATTACCAAAGTAAAAACATGTATTCTATACAGAGCTTTTTTCCCTCAAAAGAATTCAGCATTGTACTAAAATTCACTTAACTACATTAATCTTAATATAGACTTGAGTGTATTGTGAGCATAAATTGTCAATTTAAAGATATACTTTCCTTTCTTCAGAGTCTATAAAATAAAATTTTGGATTTTGTTTTCAATTACATGTAACATTTTGGGGGATTTAAAATTGAAAGCAGAATATAGATCAAATCTACAGCTTCTTAACAGTTATGGAATTATAACTAAAAATTTCAATACTCCTTTCTCAGAAACTAATAGAAAAAGTAGACCCCAAAAAAAGAGTAAGTATATAGTCAGCTTGAAAAATACTGTCAATCAACATACCTACTTGATATTTGTAGAATTACCTGCAAAAAAAAAAACTAAAACTTTTTTTTAGGTTCACATACAAAATTCAAAAACATAGAACACATACCGCAAAATGGGTCTCCATCAATTTGAAAAAACTGAAATCATACAAAGTATATTCTCTGATCACAAAAGAATTAGAAACCAATAATATAAATATACCTGGATAATTCTTAAATATTTGAAAATTAATCTATACACTTCTAAGTAAGTTATCATTTAAAGAAGAAATCGTTACAGAAATTAAAAAACACTTTGAACTTTAATGACAACTAATGAGGTCAAAACCTGTCAGAGGTTGAGGAAGTAGTGCTGAGAGAGAGAGAGATTATATTAAAAAGAAAAGACAGATGACATCAGTTTTTTTAAGAATTCAATTGAATAAACTAGAAAAAAGAAAAACAACAAATTAAAACAAAGCAAAGAAGGAAGGATTTAAGGGAAAAAATAATTAAATGATCGATCGTTAGAAAGATCAGGAAAAAATGGGGAGAAAAATACTAAAAAGTATCAATATTAAAAATAAAAGGAAGAAAAAATTATGAACAATTTTATATCAATAATTTCTACAGCTTACGTAAAATAGACAATTACCTTAAAAGACAGAAATTACCAATACTGACTACAGAAGGAATAAATATAAAAATATTTAAAAATTGAATTTGCAATTTGAAAGTTGTACAATGAATATCCAAGCTCAATGGCTCCATTAAATAATTCTATCAAACATTTTAGGAAGTAATAATACCATTCCTAATATCTTTTAGAAAATACAAAAAAGGAACATTTCACAACTGAATTGATGAGACCAGCATTTGTCTGGTAATAAAACCAGATGTCCCCAAAATATTACAACAAAGAAAGCTTCATAACAATATCTCTCACATACGTAAACATAAAACTGTTTAATCATCACTTATCAAATACAGTATAAAGAATAACACATCATAACCAATTACATTAATTTCAGAGCCGAAAGTTTGGTTTAACATTCAAGAATCAATCATGAATTTCACTATAATAATATCAAAAAGAAAAACATAAGCATTTCAAAACATGCAGAAAATTAACTCAACAAAATTCAAAACCCATTCTTAATTAGAAAAACTATCAGTAAATATGAATAGAAGAAAACTCTTTCAGTTTAATAACTGGCATGTTAATTGTGAAAATCTGCATGATTTTCTTTAAAATTTTCAGGTTAGCCAAAGATGTTCCCTCTCACTACTTTTATTCACTATTGTTCTGCATTAATTGAATAATAGAAACATAATAAAGACTTACAAATTGGAATGAAGAAAGAAAACATTTTATTCAATGATGACATGGTGATATAGACAGAAAAACCTGAGGAATCAACAAAAAACTACCAAGCTGATAAGTGAGTGTAGCAAGTTAACAGGTCACAAGATCAATCTAAAAAGTCAGTTGCATTTCTATATATTAGCAATCAACGATGGGAAATAAAATTTTCAAATGCCACTTTCAAAGGCATAAAATTTATAATAAGAAATAAATTGAACAAAATATGTATATGACATAAACTACAGATGATTGGCAGAAAGTAAAACAGATTACATACATGAAGAAGTATACCATGTTGTTAGTTTAAAAGATACATTATTGTTAAGATATTTATTTCTCCGAATATATCTATAGAGCTGAAACAATTCCAATTAAAATTCAAGCATGTTTGTTTGTACTAATTGATGTTAATTCTAAACTTTATATGAAAATGCATGGAAGAACAGCCAACATGATTTAAACCAAAAATGAAAACAGAGAAATTCTTCTACAAGGTTTTAAGACTTCCTGTAATGCTATATTAGTCAAAGGAGTAAGAATTAATGCAATAGAATAGTGTGACTCCAAAAACAGACCCACGTATGTCTGGAAAATCAGTTTTTCATAAGGATGCTAAGGCAATTTAATGGAGAAAATATGATATTTTCCAAAAAAACAGTTAAATAATTAGATATCCACATGGAAACAAAACAACCTCAAACATACCACATATCACACATAAAAATTTACCCAAAAATGTATTATAAACACAAAAGTGAAACTAAAGTTACAGAATTTCTAGAAGAAAACGTGGAAATCTGCATAACCTTAGTCCAAGCAAATGTTTCATAGAAAGGACACATAGATGATTCGTAATGAAAAAAAAAGACATTTTGAAATGTATAAAATTAAAGTCTGCTTTACACAAGAGATTGCTATGTAAGTAAAACGATAAGCCAAATATTGAGATAAAATATTTGCGATATATATCTGATAAGAGGATTTACAGTAGAATATGAAACAAACTTTAAAAATTAAAAATAAGATGAAAGAGTTAAAATATGGACAAAAGATTTGAATAGACATGTTAAAAAATGTAACAAAAGCTAGTAAGCGTATTAAAAGATGTCCTGCATTATTGCAGAGAAATGCAAATTAAAACCACAAGGAGATACAAGCAGACCCCTACAAGATTGGCAGTACCACCTGTTTGTGAAGATATAGAGCAGCTGGAATTCTTGTGTAATGCTTGTAAAAACATCAAATGGTAAATCCATTTTGGAAAACTGTTCAGCAGCTTCTTACAAAGTCAAATGTCCACTTACCGTATGACCTAACAGTTCCATTTCTACGTATTTACCCAAAAGAAATAAAAATATGTCCACAACCCGAAGCTTATGCAAAATTTTTAGAGCAGTTTTACTCATCGTAATTCCAAATTGGAATCAATTCAAATATTCATCAACAAGTGAATGGATAAGCAAGGTTTCATATATTTCTAAAATGAAATATTAGTCAGCAATTAAGCCCTCTGGCACACAAAATGGCAAAGATGCATTTAAAAATAAATGAGGTCAGATGCAGAAGAGTACCTTCTGCAGTATTCCATTTATATGAAATTCTAGAATAAGCAAATTCATCTTCAGGGAAGTAGACTGTCCCTGGGACTGTTAGGGAGTGGTGGGATTCTCTGGGAAGAAGCCTGAGGGAATTTGAGGGCATGTGCTAGAATATGTTTTATATCTTAATTAAAGGGTAGTTTTTTGGTATATAAATATTTGTCAAAACTCATCGAACTGCATATTTAAAATCAGCATAATATGCTTTATGTAAATTATACCTCAGTAGGATTGATTTTCAAAGTGACTGAAACTGTGCAGCATAAAAAACACAATATTTACGACAATCTGATAATCAAAAATAATTCTGAAACACTTGAATTGTGGTGATTAATAAGTGCCAGTCACAAATGCTTTTTGAGAATTTAAGTAAAATACTTTTGAACTATAATTTTAAAAGTGTTTAAAAGGGGAAATGAAACAAATATTTGCCAGTTATATACTACTTAGTGAATTATTTCACCTATTCCTGACTTGGAGCATGCAAAATGAGAGACTGAGAGATAGTAAGAAAACTAACCAAGTTATACCTCTTCTGTAGTGGCAGACCTAGAGATAAATCCAAGCCTATCTGACTTCACAAACTGATTATTCATGTAATTCCATGTTTAATTCCTTTGTGGAAACTAAAATCTTTATTAATATCCCTTATATTGTAAGGTGATATTTTGAGTTCCCAGAAATTCCATGACATATTGGGCAGTGGCCACTGTTTTAGAAATATTTAACATAAAGTTTCTTCTACTTTTCTTCAGAGATTTTTCTCTGTTTGCCCAGAATTTGTGACTTATCCTAACTTTCAACATTAAACCTCACTAATTTGGATCAAAGACATAACTGTTGGGGTAAATGAGTGGAAAGTTCAAATGATAAGATACTCTTGAAGAAATATAGCTTCATCACTTTTAGGTAGAGGGTGTAACTTGAACTGTCCTAATCCAGGTCACCTAACAGAAGTTCTGTGATAGAACAGATTAGAATGATTTCCAATTAACATACCAAAGCACTCTCTAAAATCCTATTGATCGAAGCTTGTATTGCAGATTCCTTTCATGTGAAAAACATGAAATTGTTTAAAATTTGGTTTGTATCCCTAACATAAATATTTTCGTTTTATATCTGATTCTTTTAGACATCTTTCTTGAAAAATAAAAAGAATAAAATTTCTAAAAAGTCACTTCGGAATTCTTAACAAACGTTAAAATAGGAAAAGCAGAATTACAGAGGCTTAGCTTCAGGAAAAAATTCAATGGTAGTTATTAAAATGTCTAAAATCTAGAGTGATGCTAAAAGGCTGATATCAAAGTTAGCCCCTCTGAGTTGAAAGAGAATTCATATGTATAACAAGTTCCAAAGATTCCTCTTGCAAGAGAAAATATTTGCAGTAGGGGACACAGGAAAGCCTCTTTTATATTAATTTCTTGAGCTGCTTGTAGCCAGAACCATCCCCTCTGCTGTTCCCTGACACTTTTGGAGGTCTTTGAGCCAAGCCCAAGCTGTCTGCCTGTCCCAACAGTGGTGTTTTCTCTTCAAAGAACCGTTGCCACAGCCTCGCAGTTCTGTGCAGGAATTGAAAAGCCTTTGAAATCGGTGCAGCCTCACTGCACAGCTAGTAATAAGCATTAGAGAAAAACATGCAGCTCATTTGTTTAAAAGTTCATTCGCTTCAGTGTGATTTAGACAGATGTGAGGTTGGTTTTGCTTAGTGCTGCTCAGCCTGATGGCAAAGTAGAGCTAGGTCTCTTTTCAAAGACTTCCTCAGTCCCTGCCCATTGCTGAGCTTCTGCAACAATGGGGCTTTGAAAGGGGAAAAAAAGGAAGAAGAAAAAGAAAGAAAGAAAGAGAAAAAGAGAAAGAGATGACACCAGTGCGAGAGGCTGACAGCTCAGTCCAAACTCAAACAACCCTTCTAGTGTCCAGGACAGAGGTGCACGTCTGAAGGTGGGGATGAGGTCTGGGTTCAGAACAGCCCAAAGAATTAATTTAAAAGAATTTCCCCACCCATTTTCTGTAAAAGCAGCAGCAAGCAGCTCTGGTAAAATAGTTCCCAGATCACAGGGCAGTTAGCCATGTAGATTCTGCTGTATTCCCAAAGAATACTATTTCCTGGAAATAAATCTGAAAAACAGTAGATGCTGGAGTTATTTTCTACCAGGCACAAATAAAAATAAAAGCCATCCGTATTTTTCATTGAATACAGGATCTGAACAATCAACTCACATTACTAACAACAGTTTATTTCCTCTAGAAACAATGCTCTTTGGAAAGAGGCGTGTGTTTATTAGTCGTGATGCATGCAGAGTAACAGTCATTTTGAGATGTGGAGCATTCAGTGCAATCAAGATATGTTTTTGCTAACCTACACAGACATATTGATAGCGTAGAGGTATGATGCTAATTCCACAAGCAAATGGATCTATTGTTATGATCTTGCTGAAAGCTTAGAAATTGCTTTTATATTTATTTATTTATTTATTTTTTTTTTTTTTTTTTTTTTTTTTTTTTTTATTGCATTTTAGGTTTTGGGGTACATGTGAAAAACATGCAAGGTTGTTGCTTAGGTGCATACGTGGCAGTGTGATTTGCTGCCTTCCTCCCCTTCACCCATATCTGGCATTTCTCCCCATGCTATCCCTCCCCAATTCCCCACCCCCCCGCTGTCCCCCCCACTCCCCCACAACAGACCCCCATGTATAGTGCTCCCCTCCCTGTGTCCATGTGTTCTCCTTGTTCAACACCCGCCTATGAGTGAGAACATGTGGTGTTTGATTTTGTGTTCTTGTGTCAGTTTGCTGAGAATGATGGTTTCCAGGTTCATCCATGTCCCTACAAAGGACGCGAACTCCTCGTTTTTAATGGCTGCATAATATTCCATGGTGTATATGTGCCACATTTTTCCTGTCCAGTCTATCATCGATGGGCATTTGGGTTGGTTCCAGGTCTTTGCTATTGTAAACTGTGCTGCAATGAACATTCGTGTGCATGTGTCCTTATAGTAGAACGATTTATAATCCTTTGGATATATGCCCAGTAATGGGATTGCTGGGTCAAATGGAATTTCTATTTCTAGGTCCTTGAGGAATCGCCACACTGTTTTCCACAATGGTTGAACTAATTTACACTCCCACCAACAGTGTAAAAGTGTTCCTATTTCTCCACATCCTCTCCAGCATCTGTTGTCTCCAGATTTTTTAATGATTGCCATTCTAACTGGTGTGAGATGGTATCTCAATGTAGTTTTGATTTGCATTTCTCTAATGGCCAGTGATGATGAGCATTTTTTCATATGCTTGTTGGCCTCATGTATGTCTTCTTTTGTAAAGTATCTGTTCATGTCCTTCGCCCACTTTTGAATGGGCTTGTTTGTTTTTTTCTTGTAAATCTTTTTTAGCTCGTTGTAAATTCTGGATATCAGCCCTTTGTCAGATGGGTAGGCTGCAAAAATTTTTTCCCATTCTGTTGGTTGCCGATTCACTCTATTGACTGTTTCTTTTGCTGTGCAGAAGCTGTGGAGTTTGATTAGGTCCCATTTGTCTATTTTGGCTTTTGTTGCCAATGCTTTTGGTGTTTTGGTCATGAAGTCCTTGCCTACGCCTATGTCCTGAATGGTTTTGCCTAGGTTTCCTTCTAGTGTTTTTATGGTGTTAGGTCTTATGTTTAAGTCTTTAATCCATCTGGAGTCAATTTTAGTGTAAGGTGTCAGGAAGGGGTCCATTTTCTGCTTTCTGCATATGGCTAGCCAGTTTTCCCAACACCACTTATTGAACAGGGAATCCTTTCCCCATTGCTTGTTTTTATCAGGTTTGTCAAAGATCAGGTGGTTGTAGATATGTTGTGTTGCCTCCGATGCCTCTGTTCTGTTCCATTGGTCTATATCTCTGTTTTGGTACCAGTACCATGCTGTTTTGATTACTGTAGCCTTGTAGTAGAGTTTGATGTCTGGTAGTGTGATGCCTCCTGCTTTGTTCTTTTTGCTTAGAATTGACTTGGCTATGCGGGCTCTCTTTTGGTTCCATATGAAGTTTAAGGTGGTTTTTTCCAGTTCTGTGAAGAAGGTCATTGGTAGCTTGATGGGGATAGCATTGAATCTGTATATTACTTTGGGCAGTATGGCCATTTTCACGATATTAATTCTTCCTAACCATGAACATGGAATGTTTCTCCATCTGTTTGTGTCCTCTCTTATTTCGTTGAGCAGTGATTTGTAGTTCTCCTTGAAGAGGTCCTTTACATTCCTTGTTAGTTGTATTCCTAGGTATTTTATTCTCTTTGTAGCGATTGTGAATGGCAGTTCGTTCTTGATTTGGCTCTCTTTAAGTCTGTTATTGGTGTATAGGAACGCTTGTGATTTTTGCACATTGATTTTGTATCCTGAGACTTTGCTGAAGTTGCTTATCAGTTTCAGGAGCTTTTGGGCTGAGGTGATAGGGTCTTCTAGATATACAATCATGTCGTCTGCAAATAGAGACAATTTGACTTCCTCCTTTCCTAATTGAATACCCTTTATTTCTTTTTCTTGCCTGATTGCTCTGGCTAGAACTTCCAGTACTATATTGAATAGGAGTGGTGAGAGAGGGCATCCTTGTCTAGTGCCAGATTTCAAAGGGAATGCTTCCAGTTTTTGCCCGTTCAGTATGATATTGGCTGTCGGTTTGTCGTAAATAGCTTTTATTATTTTGAGATACGTTCCGTCGATACCTAGTTTATTGAGGGTTTTTAGCATAAAGGGCTGTTGAATTTTGTCGAAGGCCTTCTCTGCATCAATTGAGATAATCATGTGGTTTTTGTCTTTGGTTCTGTTTATGTGGTGAATTACATTTATAGACTTGCGTATATTGAACCAGCCTTGCATCCCCGGGATGAATCCTACTTGATCATGGTGGATAAGCTTTTTGATGTGCTGTTGTAATCGGCTTGCCATTATTTTATTGAAGATTTTTGCATCTATGTTCATCATGGATATTGGCCTGTAGTTTTCTTTTCTTGTTGAGTCTCTGCCAGGTTTTGGTATTAGGATGATGTTGGTCTCATAAAATGATTTGGGAAGGATTCCCTCTTTTTGGATTATTTGGAATAGTTTCAGTAGGAATGGTATCAGTTCCTCTTTGTATGTCTGGTAGAATTCGGCTGTGAACCCATCTGGGCCTGGGCTTTTTTTGGGTGGTAGGCTCTTAATTGCTGCCTCGACTTCAGACCTTGTTATTGGTCTATTCAGGGTTTCGACTTCTTCCTGGTTTAGGCTTGGCAGGAGGCAGCTGTCCAGGAATTTATCCATTTCCTCCAGGTTTTCTAATTTATGTGCATAGAGTTGTTTGTAATAATCTCTGATGATGGTTTGAATTTCTGTGGAATCTGTGGTGATATCGCCTTTGTCATTTTTTATTGCATCTATTTGGTTATTCTCTCTTTTCTTTTTTATTAGTCTGGCTAGTGGTCTATCTATTTTGTTGATCTTCTCAAAAAACCAGCTCCTGGATTTATTGATTTTTTGAAGGGTTTTTCGTGTCTCTATCTCCTTCAATTCTGCTTTGATCTTAGTTATTTCTTGTCTTCTGCTAGGTTTTGAGTTTTTTTGATCTTGCTCCTCTAGCTCTTTCAATTTTGACGATAGGGTGTCAATTTTAGATCTCTCCTTTCTTCTCATGTGGGCACTTATTGCTATATATTTTCCTCTAGAGACTGCTTTAAATGTGTCCCAGAGATTCTGGTATGTGGTGTCTTCATTCTCGTTGGTTTCGAAGAACGTCTTTATTTCTGCCTTCATTTCATTGTTTATCCAGTCAACATTCAGGAGAAAGTTGTTCATTTTCCATGAGGCTGTGCGGTTCTGGGTTGGTTTCTGAATTCTGAGTTCTAACTTGATTGCACTGTGGTCTGAGAGACTGTTTGTTATGGTTTCCGTTCTTTTGCATTTGCTGAGGAGTGATTTACTTCCAATTATGTGGTCAATTTTAGAGTAGGTGTGATGTGGTGCTGAGAAGAATGTATATTCTGTGGATTTGGGGTGGAGAGTTCTGTAAATGTCTATTAGGTTTGCTTGTTCCAGGTCTGAGTTCAAGTCCTGGATATCCTTGTTAATTTTCTGTCTCGTTGATCTGTCTAATATTGACAGTGGTGTGTTGAAGTCTCCCACTATTATTGTGTGGGAGTCTAAGTCTCTTTGTAAGTCTTTAAGAACTTGCCTTATGTATCTGGGTGCTCCTGTATTAGGTGCATATATATTTAGGATCGTTAGCTCTTCTTGCTGCATTGATCCTTTTACCATTATGTAATGTCCTTCTTTGTCTCTTTTGATCTTTGTTGCTTTAAAGTCTATTTTATCAGAGATGAGAATTGCAACTCCTGCTTTTTTTTGCTCTCCATTTGCTTGGTAAATCTTCCTCCATCCCTTTATTTTGAGCCTTTGTGTATCCTTGCATGCGAGATGGGTTTCCTGGATACAGCACACTGATGGGTTTTGGCTTTTTATCCAATTCGCCAGTCTGTGTCTTTTGATTGGGGCATTTAGTCCGTTTACATTTAGGGTTAATATTGTTATGTGTGAATTCAATCCTGTCATTTTGGTGCTAGGTGGCTGTTTTGCCCTTTGGTTGATGCAGATTTTTCATTGTGTTGATGCTCTTTACCTTTTCGTGTGTTTTTGGAGTGGCTGGTACTGGTTGTTCTTTTCTATGTGTAGTGCCTCCTTCAGGAGCTCTTGTAGAGCTGGTCTGGTGGTGATGAACTCTCTTAGTTCTTGCTTGTTCACAAAGGATTTTATTTTTCCTTCACTTATGAAGCTTAGTTTGGCTGGATACGAAATTCTGGGTTGAAAGTTCTTTTCCTTAAGGATGTTGAATATCGGCCCCCACTCTCTTCTGGCCTGTAGGGTTTCTGCTGAGAGATCTGCAGTGAGTCTGATGGGCTTCCCTTTGTGGGTAACCCGACCTTTCTCTCTGGCTGCCCTTAGTATTTTCTCCTTCATTTCAACCCTGGTGAATCTGATGATTATGTGTCTTGGGGTTGCTCTTCTAGAGGAGTATCTTAGTGGTGTTCTCTGTATTTCCTGGACTTGAATCTCGGCCTGCCTTGTTAGGTTGGGGAAGTTTTCCTGGATAATATCCTGAAGAGTATTTTCCAGCTTGGATGCATTCTCTTCGTCACATTCAGGTACACCTATCAAACGTAGATTAGGTCTTTTCACATAGTCCCATATTTCTTGTTGACTTTGTTCATTCCTTTTTACCCTGTTTTCTCTAATCTTGCCTTCTCGTTTTATTTCATTGAGTTGATCTTCGACCTCTGATATCCTTTCTTCTGCTTGGTCAATTCGGCTGTTGAAACTTGTGCATGCTTCACGAAGTTCTCGTGTTGTGTTTTTCAGCTCCATCAATTCGCTCATATTCCTCTCTAAGTTGTCCATTCTTGTTAGCATTTCGTCAAGTCTTTTTTCAAGGTTCTTAGTTTCTTTGCATTGGGTTAGAACATGTTCTTTTAGCTCACGGAAGTTTCTTATTATCCACTTTCTGAAAGCTGATTCTGTCATTTCATCACACTCATTCTCCGTCCAGTCTTGTTCCCTTGCTGGTGGGGAGTTGTGATCCCTTGTAGGAGGAGAAGTGTTCTGGTTTTGGGTGTTTTCATCCTTTTTGCGCTGGTTTCTTCCCATCTTTGTGGATTTTTCCACCTACTGACTTTGTAGTTGTTGTCTTTCTGATTTTGGTAATTTTAAGTCTGCTGTGGCAGAACTCATAAACCCCCTGCTCTTCCCCCGAGGTGTTCTGTCCCAGGGAGTTACTGTTTTCTGATGTTCCCCTGTGCGGTTGCTGTTTTCCCTGCCCACAAGGTGGCAGCCTAGTCACACTCAGGTTGCAGAGGCTTCGCTAAGTTGCTGTGGGCTCCACCCAGCTTCCGTGTGAACTTCTGGGTGTAGTTAGAACTGCTTCCGCTATGTTGGCCCGCCCCTGTAGTGACGGAGTCTCTGTAGTGGCGGATTGCCTTGGTACAGAACAGCAGGGTGCCTATGGAGAACGCCCCTCCTCCACAGAGCTGGACCGTCCCGGTTTCAGTTGTGTTTCAGGTCTTCTTGCTGGGTAAGAGGGGACACCGTCTCATCCGATCTGCCTCCGGAGCCGCTGCGTTGGCTAAAGCCGCGGCTCTGAGATTCGTGGCGCTGGCCTGGCTCCCCGTTTCAGCTCCCCTTGCTGGCTTATAGGGGACTCAGACTCTCTCACTTTATACAGTGAGCTGTTGCCTCAGGGTGCCGGCCCAGCGGCTGCGCCGTTCAAGCCAGCGGCGCCAGCGGCGCTGGCGACCCGTGTGGCTTCTCTGCGTGTGAATCTCCTGTTCTGTGGGCAGTAAAAATCAGTCTGGAAATACGGCGTCCACTCACCCTCTGTGCTTTCTCTCGGAGCTGCATTCCCGAGTTCCTCCTAAGCGGCCATCTTGGATCTCCCATCTGCTTTTATATTTAAAACCTTATTTTGAGAGTTGTCAGGCTACAGATAATACAAATCCAGTTAAAGTGTGCCAGAGATTTTTGAATTAAATCTGAGCAGGTACAGATGAAAAAATATAAGGTATATAATATGAGTACGAGTACGATGTATTTAAAAGCACATTTCTAGGTCATCCTTTTAAATTACACCAAATGTGTTTACATAATTAGAACAACCATATAATTTAATAGCTTGTAAATTAAAATAAAACTTCAAAGAAATGAGAAGGCTAATTAGAAATGGGGATATGGGAAAACAATAATTTAATTAGAAA